>NC_052316.1:11303959-12503959 GCF_016432855.1 Salvelinus namaycush
CCACGCAACCCTCGGCCTCCCTCTTATTCCCTAGAATTCTCTAGGGCGCAAGCCTAGTACCAGTTAGAACCTTCCTTCTCTGACCGTCGCATGCCTCTGCCGTTGTATGAATCTCTACAGTCAGTGCCTCTGCTGTTGTATGAATCTCTACAGTGCAGTGCCTTGCTGTTGTATGAAATCTCTAGGCCAGGCTGCTTGTTTGGAATCTCTACAGTGCATGGCCTACGCTGTTGTAGACTCTCACAGTGCAGTGCCTCTGCTGTTGTATGAATCTACCAGTACAGTGGCAGTGGCCTCTGCTGTTGTATGAATCTCTACAGTGCACGTAGTCTCGTTGTATGAATCTCTACAGCAGTGCCCCTTCGCTGTTGTATGAATCTCTACAGTGCAGGCCTCTGCTGTTGTAGAACTCTTACAGTGCAGTGCCTCTGCGTTGTATGAATCTCTACAGTGCGTGCCTGCTGTAGTTGTGAATCTCTACAGTGCCTCTGCTGTTGTATGAATCTCTACAGTGCAGTGCCTCTGCTGTTGTATGAATCTCTACAGCAGTGCCTCGTGTTGTAGAACTCTATACAGTGGCCTCTGCTGTTGTATGAATCTCTACAGTGCCTATGCTGTGTATGAATCTCTACAGTAGCGTGCCTCTGCTGTTGTATGATCTCTACAGTGCTCTACATTGTGTATGAATCTTACAGTGCCTCTGCTGTTGTATGAATCTCTACAGTGCCAGTCCGCACTGTTGTATGAATCTCACACAGTGCCTCGCTGTTGTATGGATCTCCTAAGTGCAGGCCTTTGTGTTGTATGAATCTCTTACAGTGCAGTGGCCTTTGCTGTTGTATGAAATCTCTACAGGCGTGCTCTGCTGTTGTATTGATATCACTTGCAGTGCCTTGCTGTTGTATGAATCTCTACAGTGCAGTGCTCTTCGTGTTGTATGAATCTCTCATGCAGTGCCTCTGGTGTTGTATGAATCTCTACAGTGCAGTGCTCTGCTGTTTGTATGAATCTCTACAGTGCAGTGCCTCTGCTGTGTCGTATGAATCTTACAGTGCAGTGCCTCTGTGTTGATGATCTTACAGTGCAGTGCCTCTGCTCGTTGTATGAATCTCTACCGTACAGTGCCTCTGTGTTGTGTTAATCTCTACAGTGCGAGTGCCTCTGCTGTTGTATGAATCTCTAAAGTGCAGTGGCTCGCTGCTGTATGAATCTCTACGTGGCAGTGCCCTGCTGTGTATGAATCTCTACAGTGCAGTGCCTCTGCTGTTGTATGAATCTCTACAGTGCAGTGCCTCTGCTGTTGTATGAATCTCTACAGTGCCTCCGCGGTTTGTATGAATCTCTACAGTGCAGTGCCTCTGCTGTTTGTATGAATCTCTACAGTGCAGTGCCTCTGTGTTGTATGAATCTCTACAGTGCCTCTGCTGTTGTAGGAATCTTACAGTGCAGTGCCTCTGCTGTTGTATGAATCTCTAAGTGCAGTGCCTCTGCTGTGTATGAATCTCTACAGTGCCTCTGCTGTTGTATGAATCTCTACAGTGCCTCTTGGCCTGTTGGTATGAATCTCTACAGTTTAGGCTCTGTGTTCTATCGCATCTCTTACAGTGCCTCTGCTGTTGTATGAATCTATACAGTGCTTCTGCTGTTGTATGAATCTCTACAGTGCAGTCTGCTGTTTATGAATCTCTACAGTGCCTCTGCTGTTTTTATGAATCTCTACAGTGCAGTGCCTCTGCTGTTGTATGAATCTCTACAGTGCAGTGCCTCTGCTGTTGTATGAATCTCTACAGTGCAGTGCCTCTGCTGTTGTATGAATCTCTACAGTGCCTCTGCTGTTGTATGAATCTCTACAGTGCAGGCTCTGCTGTTGTATGAATCTCTACAGTGCAGTGCCTCTGCTGTTGTATGAATCTCTACAGTGCAGTGCCTCTGCTTTGTATGAATCTCTACAGTGCAGTGCCTCTGCTGTTGTATGAATCTTTACAGTGCAGTGCCTCTGCTGTTGTATGAATCTCTACAGTGCATGCTCTGCTGTTGTATGAATCTCTACAGTGCAGTGCCTCTGCTGTTGTATGAATCTCTACAGTGCCTCTGCTGTTGTATGAATCTCTACAGTCAGGGCCTCTGCTGTTGTATGAATCTCTACAGTGCAGTGCCTCTGCTGTTGTATGAATCTACTACAGTGCCTCTGCTGTTGTATGAATCCTCACAGTGCCTCTGCTGTTGTATGAATCTCTACAGTGCAGTGCCTCTCTCTGTTGTATGAATCTCTACAGTGCCTGCAGGTTTGCTTGTATGAATTTCTACAGCAGTGCTCTCGCCTGTTGTATGAATCTCCATACAGTGCATCTGCTGTTGTATGAATCTCTACAGTGCCTCTGCTGTGTATGAATCTTACAGTGCAGTGCCTCTGCTGTTGTATGAATCTCTACAGTGCAGTGCCTCTGCTGTTGTATGAATATCTCACAGTGCCTCTGCTGTTGTAGGAACTCTCTACAGTGCAGGCATCCTGCTGTTGTATGAATCTCTACAGTGCTCTGCTGTTGTATGAATCTCTACAGTCAGTGCCTCTGCTGTTGTATGAATCTCTACAGTGCGTGATCTGCGTTGTATGATCTCTAAGTGCCTCTGCTGTTGTATGATCTCTACAGTGCAGTGCCTCTGCTGTTGTATGAATCTCTACAGTGCAGTGCCTCTGCTGTTGTATGAATCTCTACAGTGCCGTGCCTCTGCTGTTGTATGAATCTCTACAGTGCAGTGCCTCTGCGTTGTATGAATCTCTACAGTGCCTTGCTGTTGTATGGATCTCTACAGTGCAGTGCCTCTGCTGTTGTATGAACTCTACAGGCAGTGCTCTGCGTTGTATGTAATCTCTACAGTGCAGTGCCTCTGCTGTTGTATGAATCTCTACAGTGCAGTGCCTGACCTGCTGTTGTATGAATCTCTACAGTGCAGTGCTCTGCTGTTGTATGAATCTCTACAGTGCCTCTGCTGTTGTATGGAATCTCTACAGTGCAGTGCCTCTGCTGTTGTATGAATCTCTACAGTGCAGTGCCTCTGCTGTTGTATGAATCTCTACAGTGCAGTGGCCTCTGCTGTGTTGTATGAATCTCTACAGTGCAGTGCCTCTGCTGTTGTATGAATCTCTACAGTGCCTCTGCTGTGTATGGAATCTCTACAGTGCAGTGCCTCTGCTGTTGTATGAATCTCTACGTGCAGTGCTCTGCTGTTGTATTAATATCTACAGTGCATGTGCTATGCTGTTGTATGAATTCTACAGTGCGTGCCTTGTGTTGTATGATCTCTACAGTCAGTTGCTCTGCTGTTGTAAATCTCTAAGGCAGTGCCTCTGCTGTTGTATGAACTCTACAGTGCAGTGCCTTGCTGTTGTATGAATCTCTACAGTGCAGTGCCTCTGCTCGTTGTATGAATCTCTACAGTGCAGTGCCTCTGCTGTTGTATGAATCTCTACAGTGCAGTGCCTCTGCTGTCGTATAGAATCTGTAGTGTTGACGCTGGTTGTATATCTCTACAGTGCAGTGCCTCTGCTGTTGTATGAATCTCTACAGTGCAGTGCCTCTGCTGTTGCTATGGAAATCTCTACAGTGCAGTGCCTCTGCGTTTATGAATCTCTAGTGCAGTGCCTCTGTTTGTATGAAATCTCTACAGTCATGCCTGCTGTTGTATGGAATCTCTACAGTGCAGTGCCTCTGCTGTTGTATTGAATCTCTACTAGTGCAGTGCCTCTGCTGTTGTATTAATATCTACAGTGCGGCCTCGCTGTGTAGAATCCATACAGTGCAGCTGCATCTGTCTGTAGTAGAATCTGTCTACAGTACAGTGCCTCTGCTGTTGTATTAATCTCTACAGTGCAGTGCCTGCTGCTGTTGTATGAATCTCTACAGTGCCGCTGTCTGGTTGTATGAATCTCTAGGCAGTGCCTCTGCTGTTGTATGAATCTCATACCCAGTGCCTCTGCTGTTGTATGAATCTCTACAGTGCAGGCCTCTGCTGTTGTATGAATCTCTACAGTGCAGTGCCTCTGCTGTTGTATGGAATCTCTACAGTGCAGTGCCTCTGCTGTTGTATGAATCTCTACAGTGCAGTGCCTCTGCTGTTGTATGAATCTCTACAGTCAGTGCCTCTGCTGTTGTTGAATCTCTACAGTGCAGTGCTCTTGCTGTTGTATGAATCTCGCAGTGCATCTGGTTGTAGTGAAATCTCTACACAGTGCTCTGCTGTTGTATGAATCTCTACAGTGCAGTGGCCTCTCGCTGTTGATGAATCTCTACAGTGCCTCCTTGCCTGTTGTATGAATCTACAGTCGCCTCTGCTGTTGTCTGAATCTTACAGTGCTCTGCTGTTGATGAATCTCTACAGTGCCTCTGCTGTTGTATGAATCTCTACAGTGCAGTGCCTCTGCTGTTGTATGAATCTCTACAGTGCAGTGCCTCTGCTGTGGGTATTTGAATCTCTACAGGGGCCTCTGTGTGTGGTATGAATCTCTACAGTGCAGTGCCTCTGGTTGTATGAATCTCTACAGTGCAGTGCCTCTGCTGTGTATGATATCTCTACAGTGCCTCTGCTGTTGTAGATCTCTATGTGCATGCCTCTGATGTGTATGAATACTCTACAGTGCAGTGCCTCTTCTGTTGTATGCATCTCTAGTGCAGTGCCTCTGCTGTTGTATGAATCTCTACAGTGCAGTGCCTCTGCTGTTGTATGAATCTTACAGTGCAGTGCCTCTGCTGTGTATGAATCGCTACATGCCTTCGCCTGCGATGAATCTACAGTGCACCTCTGCTGTTGTATGAATTCTCTACAGTGCATCTGCTGTTGTATGAATCTCTACAGTGCAGCCAGCTGTCTGCTGTTGTATGAATCTCTACAGTGCAGTGCCTGCCTGTTGTTATGAATCTCTACAGTGCAGTGCCGGTTCTGCACTGGTTGGTGATGAATCTAATGCACAGTGGCCCCAGTGCCTGTGTTGTAGAATCCCAGTGCTCTGCTGTTGTATGAATTCTACAGTGCACAGTGCCTTGCTGTTGTAGAATCTCTACAGTGCCTCTGCTGTTGTATGAATCTCTACACAGTGCACACAGTGCCTCTGCTGGTGTATGAAATCTCTACACGGGCAGTGCCTTGCTGTTTGTAGAATCTCTACAGTGCTAGTGCCTCTGCTGTTGTATGGACATCTCTATACAGTGCAGTGCCTCTGCTGTTGTATGAATCTCTACAGTCAGTGCCTCTGCTGTTGTATTAATGCTCTACAGTGCAGTGCCTCTGCTGGTTGTATGAATCTCATACAGTGCCAGTGCTCTGCTGTTGTATGAACTCTACAGTGCAGTGCCTATGCTGTTGTATGAATCTCTACAGTGCAGTGCCTCTGCTGTTGTATGAATCTCTACAGTGCAGTGCATCTGCTGTTGTATGAATCTCTACAGTGCCTCTGCTGTTGTATGGATCTCTACAGTGCAGTGCCTCTGCTGTTGTATGAATCTCTACAGTGCAGTGCCTCTGCTGTTGTATGAATCTCTACAGTGCAGTGCCTCTGCTGTTGTATGAATCTCTACAGTGCAGTGCCTCTGCTGTTGTATGAATCTCTACAGTGCCTCTGCTGTTGTATGGATCTCTACAGTGCAGTGCCTCTGCTGTTGTATGAATCTCTACAGTGCAGTGCCTCTGCTGTTGTATTAATCTCTACAGTGCAGTGCCTCTGCTGTTGTATGAATCTCTACAGTGCAGTGCCTCTGCTGTTGTATGAATCTCTACAGTGCAGTGCATCTGCTGTTGTATGAATCTCTACAGTGCCTCTGCTGTTGTATGGATCTCTACAGTGCAGGCCTCTGCTGTTGTATGAATCTCTACAGTGGGCAGTGCCTCTGACTATTGTATGAATCTCCTACAGTGCAGTGCTCTGCCTGTTGTATGAATCTCTACATGTGCAGTGGCCTTCTGCTGTTGTATGAATCTCTACAGTGCCTCTGCTGTTGTATGGAATCTCTACAGTGCAGTGCCTGCTTGCTGTTTGTATGAATCTCTACAGTGCAGTGCCTCTTGCTGTTGTATGAATCTCTTACCAGTGCAGTTGGCCTCTGCTGTTGTATGAATCTCTACAGTGCAGTGCCTCTGCTGTTGGATGAATCTATACAGTAGCAAGTGCCTCTTACTGTTGTATGAAGCTCTATAGGCAGTGCCTCTGCTGTTGTATGATACTTACAGTACAGTGCCTCTGCTGTTGTTATTAGATCTCTACAAGTGGCAGTTGCCCTCTGCTGTTGTCTGAATCTCTACAGTGCAGTGCCTCTGCTGTTGTATGAATCTCTACAGTGCAGTGCCTCTGTCTGTTGTATGAATCTCTACAGTGCAGTGCCTCTGCTGTTGTATGAATCTCTACAGTGCCTCTGCTGTTGTAGGAATCTCTACAGTGCAGTGCCTCTGCTGTTGTATGAATCTCTACAGTGCAGTGCCTCTGCTGTTGTATGAATCTCTACAGTGCAGTGCCTCTGCTGTTGTATGAATCTCTACAGTGCAGTGCCTCTGCTGTTGTATGAATCTCTACAGTGCCTCTGCTGTTGTATGGAATCTCTACAGTGCAGTGCCTCTGCTGTTGTATGAATCTCTACAGTGCAGTGCCTCTGCTGTTGTATGAATCTCTACAGTGCAGCGCCTCTGCTGTTGTTTGAATCTCTACAGTGCAGTGCCTCTGCTGTTGTATGAATCTCTACAGTGCAGTGCCTCTGCTGTTGTATGAATCTCTACAGTGCAGTGCCTCTGCTGTTGTATGAATCTCTACAGTGCAGTGCCTCTGCTGTTGTATGAATCTCTACAGTGCAGTGCCTCTGCTGTTGTATGAATCTCTACAGTGCAGTGCCTCTGCTGTTGTATGAATCTCTACAGTGCAGTGCCTCTGCTGTTGTATGAATCTCTACAGTGCAGTGCCTCTGCTGTTGTATGAATCTCTACAGTGCAGTGCCTCTGCTGTTGTATGAATCTCTACAGTGCAGTGCCTCTGCTGTTGTATGAATCTCTACAGTGCAGTGCCTCTGCTGTTGTATGAATCTCTACAGTGCCTCTGCTGTTGTAGGAATCTCTACAGTGCAGTGCCTCTGCTGTTGTATGAATCTCTACAGTGCAGTGCCTCTGCTGTTGTATGAATCTCTACAGTGCCTCTGCTGTTGTATGAATCTCTACAGTGCCTCTGCTGTTGTATGAATCTCTACAGTGCAGTGCCTCTGCTGTTGTATGAATCTCTACAGTGCCTCTGCTGTTGTATGAATCTCTACAGTGCCTCTGCTGTTGTATGAATCTCTACAGTGCATCTGCTGTTGTATGAATCTCTACAGTGCCTCTGCTGTTGTATGAATCTCTACAGTGCAGTGCCTCTGCTGTTGTATGAATCTCTACAGTGCAGTGCCTCTGCTGTTGTATGAATCTCTACAGTGCAGTGCCTCTGCTGTTGTATGAATCTCTACAGTGCAGTGCCTCTGCTGTTGTATGAATCTCTACAGTGCCTCTGCTGTTGTATGAATCTCTACAGTGCAGTGCCTCTGCTGTTGTATGAATCTCTACAGTGCAGTGCCTCTGCTGTTGTATGAATCTCTACAGTGCCTCTGCTGTTGTAGGAATCTCTACAGTGCAGTGCCTCTGCTGTTGTATGAATCTCTACAGTGCAGTGCCTCAGCTGTTGTATGAATCTCTACAGTGCCTCTGCTGTTGTATGAATCTCTACAGTGCCTCTGCTGTTGTATGAATCTCTACAGTGCAGTGCCTCTGCTGTTGTATGAATCTCTACAGTGCCTCTGCTGTTGTATGAATCTCTACAGTGCCTCTGCTGTTGTATGAATCTCTACAGTGCATCTGCTGTTGTATGAATCTCTACAGTGCCTCTGCTGTTGTATGAATCTCTACAGTGCAGTGCCTTTGCTGTTGTATGAATCTCTACAGTGCAGTGCCTTTGCTGTTGTATGAATCTCTACAGTGCAGTGCCTCTGCTGTTGTATGAATCTCTACAGTGCCTCTGCTGTTGTATGAATCTCTACAGTGCAGTGCCTCTGCTGTTGTATGAATCTCTACAGTGCCTCTGCTGTTGTATGAATCTCTACAGTGCAGTGCCTCTGCTGTTGTATGAATCTCTACAGTGCAGTGCCTCTGCTGTTGTATGAATCTCTACAGTGCAGTGCCTCTGCTGTTGTATGAATCTCTACAGTGCAGTGCCTCTGCTGTTGTATGAATCTCTACAGTACAGTGCCTCTGCTGTTGTATTAATCTCTACAGTGCAGTGCCTCTGCTGTTGTATGAATCTCTAAAGTGCAGTGCCTCTGCTGTTGTATGAATCTCTACAGTGCAGTGCCTCTGCTGTTGTATGAATCTCTACAGTGCAGTGCCTCTGCTGTTGTATGAATCTCTACAGTGCAGTGCCTCTGCTGTTGTATGAATCTCTACAGTGCCTCTGCTGTTGTATGAATCTCTACAGTGCAGTGCCTCTGCTGTTGTATGAATCTCTACAGTGCAGTGCTTCTGCTGTTGTATGAATCTCTACAGTGCCTCTGCTGTTGTAGGAATCTCTACAGTGCAGTGCCTCTGCTGTTGTATGAATCTCTACAGTGCAGTGCCTCTGCTGTTGTATGAATCTCTACAGTGCCTCTGCTGTTGTATGAATCTCTACAGTGCCTCTGCTGTTGTATGAATCTCTACAGTGTAGTGCCTCTGCTGTTGTATGAATCTCTACAGTGCCTCTGCTGTTGTATGAATCTCTACAGTGCCTCTGCTGTTGTATGAATCTCTACAGTGCATCTGCTGTTGTATGAATCTCTACAGTGCCTCTGCTGTTGTATGAATCTCTACAGTGCAGTGCCTCTGCTGTTGTATGAATCTCTACAGTGCAGTGCCTCTGCTGTTGTATGAATCTCTACAGTGCAGTGCCTCTGCTGTTGTATGAATCTCTACAGTGCCTCTGCTGTTGTATGAATCTCTACAGTGCAGTGCCTCTGCTGTTGTATGAATCTCTACAGTGCAGTGCCTCTGCTGTTGTATGAATCTCTACAGTGCAGTGCCTCTGCTATTGTATGAATCTCTACAGTGCAGTGCCTCTGCTGTTGTATGAATCTTTACAGTGCAGTGCCTCTGCTGTTGTATGAATCTCTACAGTGCAGTGCCTCTGCTGTTGTATGAATCTCTACAGTGCAGTGCCTCTGCTGTTGTATGAATCTCTACAGTGCCTCTGCTGTTGTAGGAATCTCTACAGTGCAGGGCCTCTGCTGTTGTATGAATCTCTACAGTGCAGTGCCTCTGCTGTTGTATGAATCTCTACAGTGCCTCTGCTGTTGTATGAATCTCTACAGTGCCTCTGCTGTTGTATGAATCTCTACAGTGCAGTGCCTCTGCTGTTGTATGAATCTCTACAGTGCCTCTGCTGTTGTATGAATCTCTACAGTGCCTCTGCTGTTGTATGAATCTCTACAGTGCATCTGCTGTTGTATGAATCTCTACAGTGCCTCTGCTGTTGTATGAATCTCTACAGTGCAGTGCCTTTGCTGTTGTTTGAATCTCTACAGTGCAGTGCCTCTGCTGTTGTATGAATCTCTACAGTGCAGTGCCTCTGCTGTTGTATGAATCTCTACAGTGAGTGCATCTGCTGTTGTATGAATCTCTACAGTGCCTCTGCTGTTGTATGAATCTCTACAGTGCAGTGCCTCTGCTGTTGTATGAATCTCTACAGTGCAGTGCATCTGCTGTTGTATGAATCTCTACAGTGCCTCTGCTGTTGTATGGATCTCTACAGTGCAGTGCCTCTGCTGTTGTATGAATCTCTACAGTGCAGTGCCTCTGCTGTTGTATGAATCTCTACAGTGCAGTGCCTCTGCTGTTGTATGAATCTCTACAGTGCAGTGCCTCTGCTGTTGTATGAATCTCTACAGTGCCTCTGCTGTTGTATGGATCTCTACAGTGCAGTGCCTCTGCTGTTGTATGAATCTCTACAGTGCAGTGCCTCTGCTGTTGTATTAATCTCTACAGTGCAGTGCCTCTGCTGTTGTATGAATCTCTACAGTGCAGTGCCTCTGCTGTTGTATGAATCTCTACAGTGCAGTGCATCTGCTGTTGTATGAATCTCTACAGTGCCTCTGCTGTTGTATGGATCTCTACAGTGCAGTGCCTCTGCTGTTGTATGAATCTCTACAGTGCAGTGCCTCTGCTGTTGTATGAATCTCTACAGTGCAGTGCCTCTGCTGTTGTATGAATCTCTACAGTGCAGTGCCTCTGCTGTTGTATGAATCTCTACAGTGCCTCTGCTGTTGTATGGATCTCTACAGTGCAGTGCCTCTGCTGTTGTATGAATCTCTACAGTGCAGTGCCTCTGCTGTTGTATTAATCTCTACAGTGCAGTGCCTCTGCTGTTGTATGAATCTCTACAGTGCAGTGCCTCTGCTGTTGTATGAATCTCTACAGTACAGTGCCTCTGCTGTTGTATTAATCTCTACAGTGCAGTGCCTCTGCTGTTGTATGAATCTCTAAAGTGCAGTGCCTCTGCTGTTGTATGAATCTCTACAGTGCAGTGCCTCTGCTGTTGTATGAATCTCTACAGTGCAGTGCCTCTGCTGTTGTATGAATCTCTACAGTGCAGTGCCTCTGCTGTTGTATGAATCTCTACAGTGCAGTGCCTCTGCTGTTGTATGAATCTCTACAGTGCAGTGCCTCTGCTGTTGTATGAATCTCTACAGTGCCTCTGCTGTTGTATGAATCTCTACAGTGCAGTGCCTCTGCTGTTGTATGAATCTCTACAGTGCCTCTGCTGTTGTATGAATCTCTACAGTGCCTCTGCTGTTGTATGAATCTCTACAGTGCATCTGCTGTTGTATGAATCTCTACAGTGCCTCTGCTGTTGTATGAATCTCTACAGTGCAGTGCCTTTGCTGTTGTTTGAATCTCTACAGTGCAGTGCCTCTGCTGTTGTATGAATCTCTACAGTGCAGTGCCTCTGCTGTTGTATGAATCTCTACAGTGCAGTGCATCTGCTGTTGTATGAATCTCTACAGTGCCTCTGCTGTTGTATGAATCTCTACAGTGCAGTGCCTCTGCTGTTGTATGAATCTCTACAGTGCAGTGCATCTGCTGTTGTATGAATCTCTACAGTGCCTCTGCTGTTGTATGGATCTCTACAGTGCAGTGCCTCTGCTGTTGTATGAATCTCTACAGTGCAGTGCCTCTGCTGTTGTATGAATCTCTACAGTGCAGTGCCTCTGCTGTTGTATGAATCTCTACAGTGCCTCTGCTGTTGTATGGATCTCTACAGTGCAGTGCCTCTGCTGTTGTATGAATCTCTACAGTGCAGTGCCCAGTGTCGGGGAGTAGTGAACTACATGTAGTTCAACCAGTCATTTAGCGACATTTTGCAGTAACTTGGTGGTAGTTGAACTAAATACAAATCTTTGTAGTGTTTTCTGTAGTTATTTACTTTTTTGCCATGTAGCGGTGTAGTTAACTACTTTTAAAGTAACTTTTGTTAAGTAAACTATATTTTTCATAAGGGTACCTTTTGTGTAGCTTAACTTCTTTCACTGTGAAGTAATTGGTAGCTTGGTAAACTATATTTTCAGAGTAGCTTCCCCAACACTCGGGGCGCCACATGTATGCTCCCATTATGCCGTGCTTATTAACCCGTTAGGGTGACAGTATCGGTAAACGACAACTGTCTGTTCAGCAAGGTGAGGGTGGGATCTGTGGAACATGACCTCGCATAAACCCCTCTCATCCCTCCTAAACCTAGGTCACAGTGTGATTAGTTAGGCAAGAGGATCCTCCTGGTTGAGCCCAAAGCTTTAACAAATCAAATCAAATTGCATTTGTCACATGCTTCATAAACAACAGGTGTAGACTTACATTGAAATGCTTACTTACGGGTCCTTTTCTAACAATGCAGCATTATAGATAAAGATAAATATATTTGAAATAGTAACACGAGGAATAAATACACAGTGAATAACGAATAACAATAACGAATAATATCATGGCTATATACAAGGAGTACAAGTACTGAGTTGCTGTGCAGGGGTACAACATAATTGAGGTAGCTATGTACATATAGGTAGGACTAAAGTGACTAGGCAACAGGATAGACAATAGACAGTAGCAGCAGCATATGTGGTGAGTGTGAAAGTGTGTGTGTGTGTGTGTGTGTGTGTGTGTGTGTGTGTGTGTGTGTGTGTGTGTGTGTGTGTGTGTGTGTGTGTGTGTGTGTGTGTGTGTGTGTGTGTGTGTGTGTGTGTGTGTGTGTGTGTGTGTGTGTGTGTGTGTGTGTGTGTGTGTGTGTGTGTGGCGTGGGGTAGAGTCCGGTGTGTGTGCACAGAGTCAGTGCAAGAGAGTTGGAGCAAAAAGGGGTCAATGCAGGTAGTCCGGGTAGTCATTTGATTAGCTATTTAGCAGTCTTATGGCTTGTGGGATAGAATTTTAGGGGTTGAATATTTTAGATGATCTGAGAAGAAAGTGCAACCCTTTCACCAGACTCGGATAGATCCGCATGGTAACACTGGGGAAAAGGACATCTCTGTCAATGTATGATAATGACTCACTAGGGGGGAAAACGAGAGGCGAGGGATATTACTAATAGAGAAAGTATTCACACCCCTTGACTTTTTCCACATTTTGTTGTGTTACAGCCTGAATTTAAAATGGATTAAATTGAGAATTCTTTTGTCACTGGCCTTCACACAATACCCCATAATGTCAAAGTGGAATTATGTTTTTCGAAATGTTTACAAATGAAAAGCTGAAATGTCTTGAGTACATAAGTATTCAACCCCTTTGTTATGGCAAGCCTAAATAAGATCAGAAGTAAAAATGTATTTACCAAGTCACATAAGTTGCAATAAGGACTCTGTGTGCAATAATAGTGTTTAACATGATTTTTTAATGACTACCTTATCTCTGTACCCCACACATACAATTATCTGTAAGGTCCCTCAGTCGAGCAGTGAATTTCAAACACAGATTCAACCAAGACCGGGGGGGTTTCCAATGCCTCGCAAAGAAGGGCACCTATTGGTAGCTGGGTAAAAAAAAAAAAAAGAAGACATTGAATATCCCTTTGAGCATGGTGAAGTTATTAATTACACTTTGGATGATGTATCAATACAGCCAGTCACTACAAAGATACAGGCGTCCTTCTAACTCAGTTGCCGGAGAGGAAGAAAACCGCTCAGGGATTTCACCATGAGGCCAATGGTGACTTTAAAACAGTTACAGAGTTTAATGGCTGTGATAGGAGAAAACTGAGGATGGATATAAAAACATTGTAGTTACTCCACACTACTAACCTAATTGACAGAGTAAAATGAAGGAAGCCTGTATAGAATAAAAAATATTCCAAAACATGCATTCTGTTTACAACAAGGCACTAAAGAAATACTGCAAAAAATGTGGCAAAGCAATTCACTTTTTGTCCTGAATACAAAATGTTATGTTTGGGGCAAATCCAATACAACATAATACTGAGTACCAATCTCCATGTTTTCAAGCATAGTGTGGCTGCATCATGTTATGGGTTTGTTTGTAATCGTTAAGGACTGGACAGTTTTTCAGGGTAAAAATAAACTGAATGGGTCTAAGCACAAGCAAAATCCTAGAGGAAAACCTGGTTTGTCCTGAATTCACCTTTCAGCAGGTCAATAACCTAAAACAACAAATCTACACTGGTTGCTTACCAAGAAGAGTAGCCGAGTTACCGTTTTGACTTAAATCTGTTTGAAAATCTATGGCAAGACCTGAACATTGTTGTCTAGAAATGATCAACAACCAATTTGACAGAGCTTGAAGAATTTTGAAATTAATAATGGGAAAATGTTGCACAATCCAGATGTGGAACGCTCTTAGAGATTTATCCTGAAAGGCTCACAGCTGTAATCTCTGCAAAAGGTGATTCTAACATGTATTGACTCAGGGGGTTGAATACTTATCTAATCAAGATATATTAGTGTTTTGTTTTTCATAATTGTTTTACAAATGTTATAATTGTTCTTCCATCTTGACATCACAGAATATTTTGTGTAGAATATTGACAAAAATTGACAGAATTTTCTCCCATGCAATAACAATAAATGCAGTGACTCAATGAAATACAACCAGACTTAGACTGCCGTTACACAAATGATCAGTTACACAATACAATCAATTACAGTGTATAGGAATAAAAATAGAAAAACTCCAGGTATTAGAGTCCACTCTTATAAAACTCAGTCATTGACACTGTTCGACCTAGCAAGCTTGCAAGCTAAAGTTTGTGCGCACGTTGGAGCTCAAATTAAGGTATAACGAATTATTCAACAAAATGAATGGAAACCCAAGCAACAGTCTGTTTTGCTAAATGCAATTCGTAATCTCTTCCGATGTAAAAGTTTTAAGCTCAACAACAAATAGTGTTGTCTCTTTTCTCCTTACATCTCGAGCAGAATCATGCCCTCCAGTGCCTCAAGTCCCATGCTACAGCAAACCCAGAGTTCACACGATTTGCCCAAAAACTTAACAAGGCTTCTAATTGGCTAAACCAAACCAGGTTACTTTAGTTCACATCAACGCTATCAATCACAATATATGGAAATAATTCAGTGGATGGTACATCAAAGAACTCAACGTGATTCTTAAATTATTGACATAACGCTTCTTTGAAGTTGAAACATGAAAACAACACAATTGTTTGATGTAATACAATTCCAAAAAAGTTAAATGTAGTGTTCCTAATACTTGGTTTAACAGGGTATTACACAAGTGATGTGAGAACTAGTGTAGACCACATTAAATCAGGTGGTGGGCCAGAAATGGCCCCCTGGCCTCATGTTTCAGACCTCTGGCTTAGGGTATATTCTTAGTTGAGCTCATAGGTTCATAGTAGTAGTAGCTAACTAACAGCATTAATTGGTCAATTCAATGCAAAAAGGGAGTGAAATGTAATACTATCTCACTGCAACACTCAAGGACAGGAACTCACAGATGTACATGTTTGTCAGTGTTTGTTATGCACATACAGGAAAAACATACTGTTTGCACACTGTCTCGAACATTTTTCTTCCACACATATAATTATCATGTCGGATTGTTAGATTTACTGCTGCAGGGGCGGCTAAACTCACCAATCCCCTATTTTATTTTACCGGGTACCAAAGACATTGTGCGACAATGCATTTTGTCTTCGACCCTGACATTAAATTCGCGCACAGAAGCGCTCGACATTTCAGCTGCATCACTAAGACCAGAGCAAAACCATCTCCTGAAACTTTGTATTTCTTCTTGGGGTTTGACGTTTGTATAGAGATTTTGAAGGAGACTCTCTTTCCCAACAGCCTTATGACATTTGGACAAAAGCTATTTATACCAACCCAAAGGAAGCTAAGGGAGAGTCGGGGTGGGTTTGTGATGTGAGATAACCAGTGAGTAAGAGCGTTGGTTTTGTGAGCAATGCTGTGGGGCTGTGGGGCAGCTGAATGTGGGACGTTTGGCTTGTTATGTTATGACCCTTGAGGGAATTGTCTTACATTTGAACTCACGGCTTTCTTGGCATTTATTTCAAAACTGTTACTCTCGGTAGTGTGCGTGTGCATGTGTCTGCGCATGCATGCATATGTTTGTGTGTCTGTGTCTGTATCTCTGTGTGTAGTCTCAGCCCATGAATGAGCAGGGGGAGTGTGGGGAGACAGTGGGGAGAGTCAGAGGGATCAGACGTCTCACTGACTGACTGACTGGCCTGGTGGGCGGGTGGGTGGGTGTCTACTCTGGGACTCTGTGTGCAGTTGTTTGGCTCATGTGCCCTGCTCAATCATCGTTATTATTACAGGGTGGAGCGCTGGCTTTCCAGACACTTTCAGACTGGGCATGTATCCCCGCCTGTGGTGGGGATGAGTCAGAGTGCACTCAGATCCTGCTATGACAACATAGATTCCGTACATCTAGGATGTCTGTTTTCAACTCCTTGTCCTGTTCCCTTAGAGTTTGACTTAATTTATTCTACAAAGTACTTTAGCGCTTGCATGCACTAAACAAAACAAACGAGCAAGCAAATGCAGTAGCAATCGATAGATACAATCAACAACCGCAGACCTTGTGCAAGCAGTTGAAACATTTACTATACAAGCCTGCAGAGGTTTCACTCAACCAACGCTCATCATAGCAGCATGAGTTCAGTTCCAAGTGGAGTATCCCCCACCATCCGCTCGCCTTCGTTGGCTAGAAAATGGGAACAGCATGGAGAGGGCGTTGACTGGGGAGAAGGGGGAGGAGGTGGGTGAGACAGGGTCAGGGCGCCAGGGGTGGGTGTCTATTTTTAGGGACTGGGCCAGCCTTGCGGCCAGGCGGACAAGAGGAGGGGGATACGTTGGGGTTGCTGGAGCTTTGTGATGTAAATGGTGGCACACGCTGCTGTGGAGATTAGAGGCGGGCGCGGTGGTGCCAGGGAAGAGATGGCATTGTTTGAGTTGGCATTGTTCTCTCCAAAGTGCCAAATTCGTCTTTTATGAACAGATTTGACCCCTGGCCTTGGGGGCGCTGCCATGCTTTCCTCTCGCGATACCATTCAAGGAATATAGGCTACTCAGAAAGTCAATGTACACTCTGAACACATAAACAACCAAATTTATGAGCATAATTTGGACACGCACACAGTGTGTCCAGAGTGTGGGTAGCGACAGTTTTGGTAGTATGACGCAGATTGTTGCTTCATCCCTGATATATTCACAAGCTGTAAGGACCGAGTCGAGTAGAAGGTACAGGGAGTCAAACATTTAATGAAGAACAGACAAGGAACAAGACAGGAACAGCGTCAGCACACGGGTAACAAAACAACATACAAACGTTAATGCGGAAACGGGGAACAGAGCTGGAGGACAGACAGATATAGGGAAGGAAATAACACAGGTGATTGAGTCCAGTTGAGTCCAAATGATTGCTGATGCGCATGACGAGGGAAGCAGGTGTGCGTAATGATGGTGGCAGGTGTGCGTAATGCTGGGGAGCCCGGTGCCCTCGAGCGCCAGGGGGGAAGAGCGGGAGCAGGCGTGACACAAGCCACCGCAAGATGTCTCAGTTTGACATGCGATTTGTAAATGAGCAAACCAGGAACATTAAGAAGGACTAGCTTTATTCATCCACTCACCAAAGTCATTTCCATGAACTCAGCGAGTTACCAACCAATTAACTAACAGATACACCCCATCTCCAGCGATAACAACAAGTCAAATCCTCTTTCCATTGTGCTACTCTTGTCTGTAGTATCATGACTGAACACTGTGGAGTTAGAAGTGTGGAGTAGTTTAGTTTCATTGTTGTTTGTATACCATGAAGGCCATGTAAAGTTGGGAAAGTGCTGATGAATAGGACCAACCCTGACCCGCTGACACCCAATAAAGCACGAGGGCGGGCGGCTGCAGCACACGTCGCCCTTGGACAAAGCAGGTGTCAGGCCAGCTGGGTAGGCCGGCCCTCATCCACCGTCAACAAACCCAACACAGAGACCATGTCCCCCTTAGTCTCTCTTTGTTCAGGAAAACAGAGAGAGGAGGGCAAAGGAAGGGAACAGAGTGGTAGGTGTCTCCAGAGGAAGGGCCGTTGACAGTCTGGTGACTTAACAATCAGAATAGGGGGCCTTTGACTGTGACAAAGAGCGAGAGGGTTGTTTGGAAACCCGTAACCAACAGGTTAGTGCGGCACTATGTCATTATATCAGGAATGAGGAAAAAAACTATTGTTGAGGGTTTGACATGTCACTCCAGACAGTGTCTGAGGCCTGTTGTAGCCCAGGTAACCTTACCAACGGCTGATGTTTATACTCCTGAAGGTGTACAGTGTTACATCTGGCATCTACAGTCAATGGTGGCCGTCAAAGTCGCATGACACAGTAGCACTAGTTGTCCAGTTTCACAGCATTTATGATGGTTGGGGCTTAGAGAATAGGTCAAATAGTTCAGGAGACACCTTGAGTTCCTATGTAGACACCTGGCCTAGTGAGATGTCTTTGTTAGAGGACAAAGACTAATGAATAAGGATGCTACCAGTACTAGGCAATAGCCCTCTCTTCACTTGTTTTATATCACCTGCCATCACATAGTTGGTGAGTAACTTATCCAATAGAACTCAGAGAGTATTCTTCAATGGAAGCTTCTCTAACATCAGATACTGTATGTACAGTGTGGTATCCATCAGGGCAGTTTCCTTGGGCCGTTACTCTCCTCTATTTCTACAAATGATTTGCCACTTACAAGAAGCTAAAATGACTATGTATGCTGATGATTGCACACTCTACACATCAGCACCTACAGCCAGTGAGCTCACAGGAGACTCTTAGCAAGGAGTTACAGTCAGTGTCAATAAACTGGTCTTAAATACATCTAAAACCAAAAGCATTGTATTTGGTTCCAAGCATTCTATTAGACCTAAACCTTAAGAGGAGTTGTGTATAAAGGGTGTGACCATTGAACAAGTTGAAGAAGTTGGAGTAACACTGGGTAGTCGGTTATCATGGTCAAGTCATATTGACAAAGTTGTTGTGAAGAGGTTGAGAGGTATGTCTGTTATAAAAAGATGTTGTGCGTTTTTGACACAAAGATCAACTGTACTAGTTGTTCAGGCTCTGGTCTTGTCTCATCTTGATTACTGTCCGGGAATGTGGTCAGGTGCAGCAAAGAAAGACCTGACAAAGTTCCAGCTGGCTCAAAACAAAGCAGCACACCTTGCCATTACTGCAAAATCCAATCAAATTTGATTTGTCACATGTGCTGAATACAACAGGTGTAGGTAAACCTTACCGTGAAATGCTTACTTACAAGCCCTTAACCAACAACGCAGTTTTAAGAAAAATAACAGTTAAGAAAGTATTTACTAAATAAACTAAAGTTTAAAAAAGTATAAAGTTACAATAAATTAACAGTAACGAGGCTATATACAGGGGGTACAGGTTAGTCGAGGTAATTGAGGTAATATGTACGTGTAGGTATGGGTAAAATGACTATGCATAGACAATATACAGCAAGTAGCAGCAGGGAAAAAATAAAAATAAAATATTTTAAAAAGGGGTGGTCAATGCAAATGGTAGCCATTTGATTAGCTCTTCTGCAGTCTTATGGCTTGGGGGTAGAAGCTGTTAAGAAGCTTTTGGACCTAGACTTGGCGCTCTGGTACCGCTTGCCGTGCGGTAGCAGAGAGAACAGTCTATAACTAGGGTGGCTGGAGTCTTTGGCAATTTTTATGGCCTTCCTCTGACACCGCTTGGTATAGAGATCCTGGATGGCAGGAAGCTTGGCCCCAGTGATGTACTGGGCCGTACGCACTACCCTCTTTAGCGCCTTGCGGTCGGAGGCCAAGCAGTTGCCATTCCAGGCGGTGATGCAACCAGTCAGGATGCTCTCGATGGTGCAGCTGTAGAACCTTTTGAGGATCTGAGGACCCATGCCAAATCTTTTTAGTCTCCTGATGGGAAATCGGTGTTGTTGTGCCCTCGTGCACACATAGAGCTAACATCAACAACATACATGATAGTCTTTCATGGTTGAGCGTTGAGGAGAAATTGACTACTTCGCTTCTTGTTTTTTAAAGAAACATTTGTGTGTTGAAAATGCCTAACCATAATCTATTTGCATATACTTTAAAAAGATACATACCCCACCAGACACGCCACTATGGGTTTCTTCGCGGTACCCAAACCATATATATATTGTATTATTATTATTATTAATTTAATGACCTTGTTTATAACTGTTCTGTACTTTGTCATGTACAGTGCATTCGGAAAGTATTCAGACCCTTTTACTTTTTTCACATTTTGTTATGTTACAGCCTATGTTACAGATTTTTTTTAAAGAATCCCTCGTCAATCTACACACAATACCCCATAATGACAAAGCAAAAACAGGTTTTTAGAAATGTTTGCAAATGTATAAAAACGAAATATCACATTTACATGAGTATTCAGACTCTTTACTCAGTACTTTGTTGAAGCACCTTTGGCAGCGATTACAGCCTTGAGTCTTCTTGGGTATGATGCTACAAGCTTGGCACACCTGTATTTGGGGAGTTTCTCTCTTTCTTCTCTACAGATCTTCTATCAAGCTCTGTCATGTTGGATGAGGAGAGTCGCTGCACAGCTATTTTCAGGTCTCTCCAGAGATGTTCGATCGGGTTCAAGTCCGGGCTCTGGCTGGGCCACTCAAGGACATTCAGAGACTTGTCCCGAAGCCACTCCTGCATTGTCTTGGCTGTGTGCTTAGGGTCGTTGTCCTGTTGGAATGTGAACCTTCGCCCCAGTCGGAGGTCCTGAGCACTCTGATCAAGGATCTCTCTGTTCTTTGCTCTGTTCATCTTTCCCTCGATCCTGACTAGTCTCCCAGTCCTTGCGGCTGAAAAACATCCCAACAGCATGATGCTGTCTTGGAGCTCTACGGACAATTCCTCCAACCTCATGGCTTGGTTCTTGCTCTTACATGCACTGTAAACTGTAAGACCTTATATAGTGAGGTATGTACCTTTCTAAGCCATGTACAATCAATTGAAATTACCATAGGTGGACTCCAATCAAGTTGTAGAAACATCTCAAGGATGATCAATGGAAACAGGATGCACCTAAGCTCAATTTCGAGTCTCATAGCAAAGGGTCTGAATACTTATGTAAATGTGATATTTCCGTTTTATTTATTATTTGTTGTTGATACATTTGCAAAAAAATCTAAAACCTTTTTCACATGGTCATTATGGGATATTGTGTGTAGATTGATGAGGGGGGAAATGATTTAATACATTTTAGAATAAGCCTGTAATGTAACAAAATGTGGAACAAAGAAATACTTTCCGAATGCACCGTATTTGTACATTTTATGTATTTCCTATTTCAATATAACATATCACATATGTTTTATTGTATGTGCAGTAGCTAATGGGGATCCTAATAAACTAAACTAAACTTGTGGTGTGTGTGTGTGTGTGTGTGTGTGTGTGTGTGCGTCCGTGTGTGGCGCACTAAATATGTAACCACACTGCAAAGGTCATGCATTTGACCTTTTATCAGGTTCTCCTTGTGAACACTAAATGGCCTTGAATCGATCATTTACCCAAAGAGGAAACCAGCCAGAGCTATCCACTCCTTCACAAAGACACCGCTAAGAACAAAGTATTACAGGCTTTAGAAGTGGGAGTAAAGCTGTAAATAGTATTTCATCTGACTCACACACTATCATGTCAGGTCACATGACAAAGGCATGAGGGCACATTGAGTAACGACCGCCTTCTAAAGGCATGAAAGTCCTCAAAGTAAGGGAATACCACTGAAATCAGAAGGAACGCTCCAGTGCTTTGATCTGCGTTCAAAAGGAATTACTGCATCAAGATTAGAACACAGATGCAAATGAGAAGAGCGAGTCTTTTTGATATAGTGAAGCAGTACGGGTCACATGATGTTCTTTTGGTCACTCTCCAGCACTCTGGATGTGATCACATTACAGTTCAGAGAGTTTGTGCCTTCTCTGTGGTGAGTAAAGCACTAAGTATCTTGGACTGTGTACTGTATGTACAGTATGTGTGAAGTGCTTTGGGGCTCATTGGGAGGAGAGGCATATTAGAAGCATATGTTTTCTTCTCCATGCGCATTTCAATGACAGCACCGCAGAAGTGTGTACATTATGTGCTTAGTCACACCGTTCCTCCCCTCCACCCTCTCTCACGCTCATTCATTCTCATTCTTTGAAATATACAAAAGCAAGTTCACGCAACCACTTAAACAAATGAAGACACTGAAGACATCTATACCTCAATTCAGGCTCTGCCTGAAACTTCTTGGTCTCTTTCACATTACTCACGTCCTTATGCATTTCTTTCCAGCTACAATGCTAATCCCTACACACACTACTCCCTCTCCAAGCCTGGCTACCTCTGTATCACTGTACACCCAAACCCCACCCTGCCCAACTCTATCCCACTACCAACAACCCACTACACCCCCACCAACTCCTGATTGTGGCTGCATGGGAGAGAGAGAGAGAGAGAGAGAGAGAGAGAGAGAGAGAGAGGAAGGGGAAGAGTTGGCCTCACTTGAGGTCTCTTTCAACTCCACTCTGATTTGGAGGACCTGAACAAAGCCTTGATTCTCACTGAAACCTTGGCTGATGGGCGTTCAGACCAGCACTCCTCATGACTTTGTGGGCTCCCCCTGGTTTTACTGGTGCCTTTCAATTAGGCGGCCATTTTAGACAAAGAAAATGACAATGCAAACAATGGCCTAGCTTCAGTCGCAGAGGCCTGAGGTTGAGGTCAACTGGCTTCCAGTGACTTCTGCGCCCCACCAGTAGTTTAACAGCTTATTTTGAGTGTCACCTCAACTCCATCCTCTGGAGTTACAGGACAAAACCAAAACAGCATTTATCTATTTTCATTGTTGATGTGAGTTTTTTTTAGCATGCTATGTCCTGCCCATCTCCTGCAAAATTGCAGTTGAATGTAGTTCTCAAAATGGCTTTATGATTAGAATACAGAGGAACAATATGAGGAAATGGTTCCAACTGTGAGAACCAATGACAACCAAACAAAACAAATCACATCCCACTGGGCACACCATGTCATTTAAAAGTGGAAATGTTGGTAATATTTGATTGAGACGTTGATCAGTGAGATTTCAAACTTTATTCACCCACTCAAAAAGACAGACAGAAGTTTGTTGAATTACCAATGTGTTATCACTATGCCTTCAACTGTCTAAAAGCACAATCAAATTCCAATGGAAAAACAATGTCAGATTTTTGGTTTAGTTGTCATCTAAATGTGTTATCGCTGCGCTTTCAACCATTTAAAAGCACAACAAAGTTCAAATGGGAATTTATACAATAAATTAATGTGTTATCACTGTGCTTCATCTAGTAGCAAAACCGAATGACCTGGATTGCACTTGAGATTACATTAAAAGTACATAGTGAAAGTGATCAATGCTGTTCCAAGATTCTGCACAGATTATTATTGCAATTGTGAAGATCTCCACAGAGCTGTGACCTTTGCGTGCACACTTTTTATGATTAGATAAGAAGACATTCATAGTTACAGTAGGCCAACGTTTCCCAAACTCGCTCCTCGGGACCCCAAGGGGTGCACGTTTTGTTTTTTTCCCTAATATTACACAGCTGATTCAAATGATCAAAGCTTGATGATTAGTTGATTATTTGAATCAGCTGTGTAGTGCTAGGGCAAAAACCAAAACGTGCACCCCTTGGGGTCCCGAGGACCGAGTTTGGGAAGCCCTGCAGTAGCCTAACCTCAACATTTGGCCATGGATGTGTTATTCATTTTAAGGGTGAATAAATACTGTTACATTAGTTTGTAAGATAACCTTAACTTTAGGCTATTTCCTGTATTAGAAAACGATGATTGAATTGTGTTTGGTTGACAATGGAGGATAGTTTCATCTGAGCCACTGGCTTAATCCTATTCTTTAACTTAGATTGTTGGTTTAGTTGGAGACGTGAATCCAACATACCATTTGATAACTCGTCAACAAGTTAATAGGCTATTTACTATATTGCAAAAGTTATATTGTATTGTGTTTGTCATGGGGAGCCATGGGTCAGCCATGGGCCCTCACATCAAGAAATTCTAGTTTGTCTACAAATGAATAACCACCTCCCGGGTGGCGCAGTGGTCTAGGGCACTGCATCGCAGTGCTAGCTGCGCCACCAGAGTTTCTGGGTTCGCGCCCAGGCTGGGCTGGGTTCGCGCCCAGGCTCTGTCGCAGCCGGCCGCAACCGGGAGGTCCGTGGGGCGACGCACAATTGGCATAGCGTCGTCCGGGTTAGGGAGGGTTTGGCCGGTAGGGATATCCTTGTCTCAGTATGTAAAAATGTAATAAAATGTATGCACTCTACTGTAAGTCGCTCTGGATAAGAGTGTCTGCTAAATGACTAAAATGTAAAATGTAATAATTTATATGTTGGATTCACGTCGCCATCTCAACCAAGAATCAAAGATAAATGGGACTAAATCAAATCAAACTTTACTTAAAGTGCATGTAAGTTTGATTTGATTTAGTCCTCTTCTTTAACCTACCTTTAGGAATGACTTCGATTGCAACAGTGAATATTATTATTAAGTTATTAAGAGGTCTCTGAATAATCATTCTCACGATAGCGCATTGGTAGTAGGTAACATATTGGTAGTAGGTAACATAAAAACTAAGCTGGGCTTGGTTAAAACCCTGAAATGAATAGATGTAGATCAACTCTCCAGTAGGCGCTGCCCAGACGATTGTTTCTTATTTGATAGTGGATATAACGTTGAAGATCTGACGTTGTTTCAAAGGTACAAATTCAACATCTTTTACACAAGGTTTGTCTATGTTGAAAATTGGTTACAATGATGACATATTCTTGCGGTTGAAATGTCACCCTCAAAATAACAGTTTACATTTATGACTTTTTTCAAATCCAATGTATTTTCTTTGTGCAGTAGATTCCACGTCACGTTACGTTGATAAATGATGGTGAAACAATTCAACCAGCTTGTGCCCAGCGGAAAGTGAGCATGCTTTCTATTAGGCTTTTTATTACATTATTCCCTATTTAACTGGCGCCCTAAAAGGCAAAGTAGCATATGTTTATGGGATGGCGCGGTCATAAAAGGACTACAGCATTTGTGCAGGTGAGCGATACGTGGCCATGTAGGTACTCAACTCACTTCCTATTGGGTTTTGCAATAGGCTGCTGTATATTTTCATTTTTTCAGACACTCTTATCCAGAGTGACTTACCGTAGTGAGTGCATACATTTTCATACTGGTCCCTTGTGGGAATCAAACCCACAACCCTAGCATGGCAAGAGCCATGCTTTACCAACTGAGTCACACAGGACCAGGACAAGTATGAGTTTCCCCTCTTGCAACATTTTCTTTAATAATTGATTGGGAGCAAAGAATAAACATAATAAATGTTTCTGGGCAATAAGCCAGTTACAGTACATCACCACCCAAGACCAAAGACCACCCAAGATATGACTGTGTTAAAAAAAAAAAAATTAGATGAAAGAAGAAAAAAACTGACACACACACATTATAAACAGTAGGGTACAGTGTACAAACACAACCACAAAGCATTTTGGGGCTTTTCTGAATATGATTACAATGGTTAAAGGGGGATTTGTTCAAATTCTAAATGAAAAAGGTCTGATTTGTTTATTCTTATCTCATTAGTTTGCCTAATTATACCTTCCCCCACTGTAAAAGGCCTGTTGTGGTATTCAGTAGGGAGATAGCTGATCATGCTGCTTTCCCGCCTTGAACAACTGATTCCAGTTCAGCTCATGGTTCCCCAGTCCTACCTTTAACCATGATGAGCTACACAACCCAAACTGATTCTGGGCTTACCATTGGTTTGACTCTAACTTCCCTTTTGTTCATTATAATTGAAAAGGTACATAGTAAATGAGTGATAGGATCCCTATGGGAGTGTGTGAGGGCATGAGGTTATATACTGTAAGCAAATGCTCTATAATCTTAATAAAGCACGAAAGTCCCACAGATAATTCCCATCGGACACAGTTGTTAATCTAAGGTTTGTGTCTGAGTGAATATGCAAAGCGCTGTCTGTAGCAGGGTTTACCTACATGGACACCTTGGGCATCCCCGCTGAGTCATGTGGCGAGGGCTGCCCCCCGAGGCCCCAGGGGCCAAAAAAACTCCCCTTGACTCGGGATTTTACTCAACTCAAGTAATTCAGGATGACTAGCTCATGAGATGCAAATACACAGCATAGGCTGCAACATGACTTCTCCGTTTGAGAACTGAAACTTCCATCTGTTGGTTGCGATATTATTATCTCCATATGAAAAAATGTATATTCTTCACAAAGGATTGTCAATCACAGAAAAGACACACACGACGACTGCAAGGTTCACCTCACAAAGTAGAACAGTTAAGTTATTCTTCTGATTAGATGGACAAATCTTAATAAATGTCCCTCTGTTGTTCAATCGATTGTGAATTAGGGTAATATGATATTGGTTTCAGAATAAAGAGAAGTTGGGTGGTTGGGGAGTCGTTGGGTTAAGGAGTGGGGTGGAGGGGTTGGGGAGATGGTTTGGGGGCCCCTAACGTGGGTCTGTAATTAAGAGCTACTGCTCTACACTGGCCCAGCCACCTCACAGGCACTGAGTCCCCACTTAGCACTCGCCAACACACAAAAGAGTCGCCACATTTCTCTGTAGCCATTTGAGGTGAAGGGGGGATAACCTTGAGTGGAAGATTTAATTTCTTCAAAAAAGGAAGGGTCAATTGAAAAATCCCTCTGGTCTAAAAAGGCCCAGTCTAAAGAGGGTACCACTCCCTTTACATTTAAATATAGCCAGAGCCTTCTAAAAATAGTCCTCTCAGCCCGCTATTTATAGCTGGAGTCTTACAGATGTAATTCTGTCAGCAACATTAAATGGGGCAGAGTAAGGCTTTGCTGGAAAGAAAAGGGCTCCTGTTCCTGTAGTTTTTTTTTTGCAAGGCTGGCTTGATGTCAGCTGGGCTCAGCGTGCGTGGCTCCAGACTGCAGCCGCCCTGTCTTGCAGTAGAGCCTGCGTGCAGAGACCATGAACACAGCTATTGTGCTTTTCGGTGTGTCGGCCGGGAGCCCTCAGGGCAGCTCCTAAAACATTTTCCACCGTTTTTGCAGAGTGGCTGTTGTGACTTGGGAGACACAGCAAGGCATTGTCTCTCAGTGCGAGAAGTGTTTGTCGCACAATAGATCCTATTATCGCAGGGTTCACACACTCGCACTCTCCATTGACGCTATGAGTTACCTTTGCTGTTTTTATGGCTTTGGGGTTGAAGCACTTCTAAAATATCCCTGACCATCACCTTCGAAACAATACTGGCACTTTATTTTACTTCGAAGTTAGCCAGCCCATGATTCATTGGCACTGATGCTTCAGACACAGTGAGGGAGGTAGGGTATTTTATGAGTGCCCGTAAGCCGAGATGTGAGAGCATCAAACATGTCAGGTCAAACAGTGTCATTTGGAGACCTCGTTGGAAGGAGGTCACATGTCCAGAGCCTACTCCACGACTCTGCTAAGATGACAAAAGGTCTCGCTACCCTCATGAGTTACCATAGGATGATCCCTCTGCCACCATGCAGTCGCTTAAAATATATAATCTTACCGTGTTTAACAGCTTGAGGTTATTTGACCTCAAGTACCCTGGCCAGTTGACAATAACGTGTTTGTTCTGTGGTTTTGCTCACGCACTTGCCTTGCTGCTTAGTCATGGTTCATTATCATTATGCTTAGCTCTTTTATCAGTGAGGGACTAGGGGACTTAACTATAGCTATGGTTTAACAAGGGAAAGTCAAACAACATGCTTATTGACTGTTTGGTGTGCTGTTAGCATAGTTGCTATGGGACCTGCCCTAGACAGCGAAACACTATCCACTCGCCCTTGCAGCCTCTGTATCTTGAGTCAACTTGAACCTGTGGGCAGGACGGTTCCACACGCAGTCAGTCTGTCAGACCAAGTTCAACAATGCGCCACATTATAATCGCCCCACGTGGTGCCTTGTTACATGCTCGGGGGAATATTGGACCGAAATAAACTCTCATTGTTTCTTCACTTCCTGACACTTCAGTTTCAACCCCATTCTCTTAATGCTGAGTACCGATATGACCGCCATGCAGCAGTGGCTGAGAGAATATTCTGTTCACTGGCATCTGCTGTAAACCTCCTTTCAGTGTGCAATTGAGGCCCAGTTTATCGCTACTCTGCTACAGTTTATAATGTTGAAACAAAGCATTGATCCTAGTCAGATTAAAGTGTTGGATTCATTGGCAGCTCCTGTTTGATTTGGTCTAGATTGCAGGATGGCATGAGGTCGTAAAACACGCCTGGTGTCTTTTAATTTCTGTTTATATGCAGCTTTGCTGTGACCTCAGACTCCTAGTCTGGCACTAAACTAGATTAGCGGTGCTGTAGGCTGCGCTGGCTCTTAGGATCTTAATTTGATCACCCTGTTACAGGAGAACATTCCTGCAATGCAGGACATTTTTTATGTGTAGTGTATTTGAGGTTTAAAAAGGCTTTAATTTCCACTTAGAAATTTCAGACTTGATTTTCCCTTACGAAAAATGTATCAACCCCTACACAAATGTCCATTAATTATAATCCACATTTCCTGTTGCTGCAGACCTCCCCCGACAGACTAGCAGGCAGACAGACACAGTGGTAGGGTGGGTGGCAGCCATCCCAGCTGCACACACAGATCAAGACTTTATGTTTTGTGTGAGTTAGCATTAAAAAAGTCAGAAAAACTGGGCGTTAGGCTATGCTTGAGTATGTCTCCAACTCTGCCTGTCTGTCTGTGTCGAGAGAGAACCAAACTTCTCTTTTTAGCTGTATCCCTTTGCAAGCCTCCTGCCAGTCTCTCCCATCCTACACACTTTAGAATACTCTGACTCTACTTTTCTGCACTCAGAACCATGGAAGGACTGCTATATTAAGCACCCTTAAGGCACCCATGCAGACATATTATTTTAAAGCACCCATGCAGACATTTTATTTTTAAATCATCACTAATAAATCTAATAAATCACTGTGTGTGTGAATGTTTAATATATGAATATTATAATTGATTTCCCTGAGCTTCATTGGGCCACTGAAATGCTCATTCCGACTGTTAGCATGTGGATACATATTTGAATATATTTACATATACAGTCTGATTGGCTGATAGAATTCTCTAGAGACCACCCCCTTACCCCTTCAAAAAACATTTGGAGCTGAGCCCTATACCATGAATCAGGTTTGAAGAGTTAGCGAGGTAACTTTGGTCAACTCTGAGTTCAACTCGGGATAACCGGCACCACGAAAGTGGCTCACCCTTTAGCCAGGTAAATTTCTATGGCAACGAATCCTTCAGAACTAACCTGCTCCGGGGCAGGCTAACTCAGGGCTAACTCCATTTATCCTGAATGAAGTGTCTGAGCTGCAGGTTGAGGACCAATTAAATCAGATATCATACCCATCATACCCTCCCTCTCTGTCATCATCCCCTTCATTTAAGGAAGACGACTGATTCAATATTTTATTAATCAAATGTTTTTTTGTGTATAAAGAAATAATGTCTATTACATTACACATTTAGTAATGACATAATTTGCTTTCCAAACAATGTGTATTTCGTATGATTGTATTTTGACATTTGCGACAGGCAAACTGACAGCCGCAACCAACCATAGACATGTAATTCCTAGATGGTAGTTCCCATTAAAGTCAAGACTAGCAGCCGAGCCATTGCTACTGTACCCATGAGTTTAACAGTCAATTTGCCAGGGTTAAAGGTTTCAGAACCCTTCTATGGATTAAATGTCTATGGCCACAACGCAACAAGCTGTTCCATAGATAGAAGAAGGGAAGGAGTGGGAAAAGGGTGCTTGTGATTTGAAAAGCACACCAAAGCACGCCAAAGACGGCATTAAAGATAAGTAATAAAATAAAGACTGCACAAGCCTATTTCACACCATAGCCTGCTGAATTTGCAACATAATTTTTCTTTCATTTTGATTTCGGCACAAATGAAAATCGTGCCAATATATCCTCCAAACAACGGCTTCGGGGGCATTACCACTTTTGTATGTTACCAAAATATTCAAATAATGATTGACATATTTTCATTCAAAACATTATTTTGATTAATTTATTCATACTATTTCATCCTTCCACAAGATATATGTCACGCCCTGGCCATAGAGAGGCTTTTATTCTCTATTTTGTTTAGGCCAGGGTGTGACTAGGGTGGGAATTCTAGTTTCTTTATGTCTATGTTTGTGTGGTTCCCAATCAGAGGCAGCTGTCTATCGTTGTCTCTGATTGGGGATCATATATAAGTTGTCCTTTTCCATTGGGTTTTGTGGGTAGTTACCTTCTGTTTAGTGTCTGCACATGACGGAACTGTTTTGGTTTTTTCACTTTTTCACTTTGTTACTTTGTTCAAGTGTTTTTTGAGAAATAAAATATCATGAACACTTACCACGCTGCGCTTTGGTCCATGCCTTCCGACGAGAGACGTTACAATATATTCCCGACACAAATCTAGGGTTGCTACCCAAGCCGGCTGGTTGTACGTTCTATTGGTTCGGTTGCCAGAGACTGGCTGGCAACGTTCTTCCCAGTCGTTTAGTCTTTTTGTTCAGTATCTATGGATATTCATTCTAAATGTTCCATTGCCATACTGGCTGGCAACGTTCTTATCCCTTGCTTGCTAGCTAATCAACTATGGCTAATTTACAGTCACATCAAAAAGTGCAGCCAGAATAACAGCAAAATAGCTGCATTTGCATTTGTTTAAGCTGTTTTCTGGTGACATTTATTTGGATACATCCATAAGAATGAGCTAATGATGCACGATTTCACCTGGCATAGAAAATGTACTCTCTCATCAGGACACTGTTGTTTAGAGGAGCTAGCCAACAACACAGCTAACATAATTACTTCAAACTGAAGCTGGAAACACTGCAAACTAGCTGCACTTCGTTTTTTCAATTGACATTTCTTTGTATATAAAAATTATGCCAGCTGATTAATGATTTTGACTGGCTGAGAAACGCTGCCTGTCTGTCCGTCTCGCCCCGACTCCTGACACGTTCATTTCTATGGGACAGCTGGAGATCGAATTTGAATATTGAAACAATGTTGCAGATGTCGGAGAGACAGACAGCAAGGTTTATACAAATCTCTGCTGTTGAAAACTAAATGTTAGTCTAAAAGAAATGTGAGATAATGTCTAGATTCTTTTTATAGTGGAGATCAAGTTTATAAATTGCTTGGCTGGGCTGATGAGACAGTGGATTGTGCAGTCAGATGGAACAGAGTAAATAGGCATTTTAACATCATCGATTTAGCCGGTGGTAACTTGTGGAATTGACACCGGCTGGAAGGTGTTTCCTGTACCAAACTGAGCATTTCTAGAGTAGTCCTCAAGTACATTGAAGTTTCACTCTTTTTGTTCTGACAATCAGTCAAATGTTAGCTTGGTCTTTGATCTGTTTGTGCTATATAAAAAATCGAATCAAATCACATTTTATTTGTCACATGCGCCGAATACAACAGGTGTAGTGAAATGCTTACTTAAAAAATTACAAATAATTAAAGAGCAGCAGTAAAATAACAATAGTGAGGCCATATACAGGGGGTACCGGTACAGAGTCAATGTGTGGGGGCACCGGTTAGTCAAGGTAAATAAGGTTATTACCTGTATATGTAGGTAGAGTGATTAAAGTGACTATGCATAGATAATAGCAGAGAGTAGCAGCAGCATAAAAGAGGAGGGGCAATGCAAATAGTCTGGGTAACCATTTGATTAGATGTTCAGGAGTCTTATGGTTTGGGGGTAAAAGCTGTTTAGAAACCTCTTGGACCTTGACACTCCGGTACCGCTTGCCGTGTGGTAGCAGAGAGAACAGTCTATGACTAAGGTGGCTGGAGTCTTTGACAATTTTTAGGGCCTTCCGAGAGACACCGCCTGGTATAGAGGTCCTGGATGGCAGGAAGCTTGGCCCCGGTGATGTACTGGGCCATATGCGCTACCCTCTGTAATGCCTTGCGGTCGGAGGACGAGCAGTTGCCATACCAGGCAGTGATGCAACCCGTCAGGATGCTCTTGATGGTGCAGCTGTAGAACATTTTGAGGATCTGAGAACCCATGCCAAATATTTTCAGTCTCCTGAGAGGGAATAGGTTTTGTCGTGCCCTCTTCACAACTGTCTTGGTATGTTTGAACCATGATAGTTTGTTAGTAATGTGGACACCAAAACGGCATGATTGGACAATAAAACTCACATCGCTGAGCTTACTTTATGCAGGTTTGTATCGTGTAGTTCTGTCCTTTGCAACTGTAGGCCTAATTGAAAAGTAACTCCGTCTGTGTCAGCTATTGTGTTTATTGATTAATTCCAGTAAATCATTTTGTATTAAAAAAGTCTAGGTATTCAGCCCAAGTTTACCCTGGCCAGAGGGACAGGGCGCATAGTAGGCTAGACTATGCAGCTGCTGTTGTTAGTGGCCTACAGTTGATCAGACTGAAAAATTGTCTAGTTTCCATGCAACACAGCATATCAGATCGCTAATGTTTATGTGTATAGGCTGCTACATTTATGAAATAATTTTTGCTTGTGTCTATCGTGAGTGATTTATTATCACTCTTGCTAAATAAATACCTGAGGAAAGCAGAGAGCGCGCCTCGATCTTTGTGGGTTGTGCCCTGCCCGCACGACCTGCGATTTCCGTGAATCTGATTGGTCAAGATACACAAAGCGCCTGCAGAAACACTCGAATGTGAAGGACTCGGATGTGAAAGACAGATAAATTGTGCGAGAGTTGACAATTCGTGATGCAAATCTGTCAACAAAAAAAACAGTACTTTGGCCCTCTTTTTACTTTGGCGACAATATATTTTATTAAACTAAATCAAAAGTGCTTTGGCAAATGCTGCGTGTGGCAAATGTGGCCTCACTTTTTCCGGCGGCCCTGCCTTGTGGTCCTCCTCATCCTGCATGCTTTCCTCAGTGATGACCCTTTAGCGCATAAGAAAGGGGACCATGAATGGAAGGGAATTGTCACGTTCCTGACCTATTTTCTGTTAGTTTTTGTATGTGTTAGTTGGTCAGGACGTGAGTTTGGGTGGGCAGTCTATGTTTTCTGTTTCTATGTTGGTTTAAAGGGTGACCTGATATGGCTCTCAATTAGAGGCAGGTGGTTTTCATTTCCTCTGATTGAGAGTCATATTAAGGTAGGTGTTTTCACACTGTTTGTTGTGGGTGGTTGTCTCCTGTGTCTGTGTTATGTTACGCCACATGGGACTGTTTCGGTTTTGTTTGTTCGTTTGTTCGGTTTATGTAGTCTGTTCCTGTTTTCATGCGTTCTTCGTTATACGTAAGTTCTTATGTTCAGGTGCGTCTACGTCGTTTGTTGTTTTGTAGTTAATCAAGTATAGTTCGTTTTGTGTCTTGTTTAAATAAATAATATGTCATCACACAACGCTGCATTTTGGTTCAATCCCTGCTCCTCCTCTTCGGATGAAGAGGAGGAGGAAAGCCGTTACAGGAATTGTGTAGCTACAAGGACAAAGTTACATTTTACAATCCTACGGTTTTCACTCTAACATTTGAGAAAACATGCAACCTAATGTAATATTTGATAGTCCATAACTAAAATATTTATGATCATGCCTGTAAGTAGCAGTCACAAACCACCTAGACCAGGCAGGATGATTTAGTTACCAATCTGACCGCAAATCCTGAGCTTTCGTAGTCATTATCTATTATCATAAGGATTAGGCAATACAAAGACAAAATACCTAAAGTGCTGCTTGTTCACCGTTGTTGATTCACTGGTGGAGGAAAGTTAGGTTATTTTTATGCTGAAAGACAAATTCCAGAAAAATAGCTTAGCGTTAAAACACGTACACTACCGTTCAAAAGTTTGTGGTCACTTAGAAATGTCCTTGTTTTTGAAAGAAAAGCACCTTTTTTGTCCATTAAAATAACATAAAATTGATCAGAAATACAGTGTAGACATTGTTAATGTTGTAAATGACTATTGTAGCTGGAAATGGCAGATTTTGAATGGAATATCTACATAGAAATACAGAGGCCCATTATCAGCAAACCATCACTTGACTGCTAAAAAAACAAGTCACAGAGGTTGCTGGCCATGTGCTCTACATGCTTCCAGCCAAACCAACTGGCAATGTATTCGAAATTCCTGTTCTTTTCTAGATTTCTCATGAAAACATGCGTATCTCTGTGAAATGGCACTGTTCTGTTGCACTGTGGTTATACCAAGCTTTTTATTCTCAAAGCCTTTTACATTTAATTCAGCTCGTGTCATGCTAATTTTGCTTTTTGTGACCCGCGAAAACAACTTTGAAGAGAAGATCACAAAATGTAAAATCCTTAAAAGTTGTTGAGTGAAAGCTGCATAGCTATGTCAACAGAGCTCGGTGTTTATTATTATCGGTTGTATTAGGTTACGAAATGTGGCATTTGCACCCATGATTATTCCCAATCATACAGTCATCTGCTGCTTCACTGAATTGTTCTATTGCATTTTATAATACAAGCTCTTATGTTACATTATCTTTTATTTAGCTCCATTGTGTGTGCAAAAGTGAACGTGAGTGTGTCTTTAGCCTGCCTACCTGACTTCGCTCTGGAAAAGAGCGCCACACTGGCTATGCAAATTAACCGTTTGAAAAACCTACTCGAGCGCACTTCCCGTCAAGACGCGCCACTCAGTCCGCATTCTTTGCATTCCAGCGTCGCCGCAGCCTATGCACGACGCGCACGACACAGAACCTAGGCGGAAATCGTAGGAGATTCTCGTTTTCTCATGAGTGAACCAGACGGTGTCGTGGTGATGTGTAATTAAACGACAATAACAAATATGTGACATTAGAGCAAATAACTAGCATTTCCCTGTCCTGAGTGCCTTATAAATAATATACAGTATTATAACGTTGTCGTTCGCGGATATAATTGTCGTGATTTATTTATTTTTTCTTCAAAAAGCCCGCCACATTTCTCAGCACCAGAAATTCTCAATTTTGCTATGACTAATCATCTTCCTGTGACTGTGATGCTGTGCTGTGATGCAGCATCCAGTGTCTCAAATCCAACTTTACATAGGAAATGAAACTAGGACCCTTTGTTTTATGTCACATGACCTGGATTTGAAAAATGTTAAGCCTTTTCCATAAATTAGAATTAGACCAAAATTAATAACGTTTTCTGAGGATGGTGCTGGACCATCCGACATAAAAAGAAAGGGGACAGTTTGATAAACTCTTTAAATAAAGGTTAAAATCCAGGTCATGTGACATGATTCACCAAAATACAGGGCCCTAGCAATGACGAATCCGCAGGACACCCATACGTGGTAGAATACATGTCAGTAGCCAAGTGCGATTGGTTCAGGTTGTACTCATTATTTAACAAAGATAAAGACTAGAAACACTGATACAGAGCCAGCAGAGATGCTCTGGCTACCCCTTACCGTTTCTATGGCAATGTGACGCACACTTTACCGAGCTGCATTGTGTGTATGTGGCCATCTCACTCCATAAAAACAGAGCAGCAATAGATCTGGGCATGATGCTATGAGAATGAAGACTTCGAAAATAGCCCTCTGTCTCTGTAACAAAAAATATGCCTTCTATTTAAGGAATGCATGAAACTCTGTTTTAAGATTTACCAGAGCTATTATTGTTGCTTTCTAGTGCAAAATATTTATCTTACATGTCTACAGAATGAGACATATACAGTCTCTCATGTGCTTGCCTCATGTCTTCCAATACATCTTAAAAGCTAGAAGGGAGATTCAATTCTGGCTGTAATAATGGCCATGAATGATGTCCACAAAATGACAATCAATATTTTTGCAAATGTTGATACGAGAGAATATTGCTCTCTCGCTCGCTCTCTCTGTCTCTCACACACACACACGTGGAAAACTCTGTGACATTTGTTTGATGTCTGTCTGGTTGCAGGACAGCCAGAACACAGGTATGATGCATATCTTGGAGCCACACACTGGATTCCATTTTACGCTCTAAACCACATGCTCTTCTGATAGAGAGTAAGTGTTTATGGAAAAAGCCATCCCAGAATTACATTTTACATCTTTGTAGATGCTCTTATCCAGTGAGTACATTCATTTTCATACTACTCCCCCATGGGAATCGAAACCCACAACCCTGGCAACGCAAGCGATATGCTCTACCAACTGAGCACACTGGACAACTACTACATAGGGCTCCTGTTCATGGTATCATTGGTTACATGTAACTCCTCCCGACATGTACAACGTGCTGCAGGGATAAATGACACAGTCTATTCTAAAGCCTTATCACACTAGTTTGGGGGCTATTTAGTCTCGGACACTGATCTGTGGTTGCCATAGTGACCTAATTATAGTGTGTGTGTGTGTGTGTGAGACCAATGATCCCGCCGCACACCTACTACTAGGGCTTCTTTCACAATTCGCTTTCTCTCCCTGTCTATCCCCTTCTATTTTTGTCTGGACAGGATTCCCCAACCTCACTGATAGAAACCTGCAAGTGCAGTGACAGTGGTTTTAGATTAGGTTATGTTCACTGTTTGCACATATGTACAGTAACAGTCAAAAGTTTGGACATCTACTCATTCAAGGGTTTTTCTTTATTTTTTTACTATTTTCTACATTGTAGAATAATAGTGAAGACATCAAAACTATGAAATAACACATATGAAATCATGTAACAAACAAAAAAGTGTTCTTCAAAAAAAAATTCTTCAAAGTAGCCACCCTTTGCCTTGATGACAGCTTTGCACACTCTTGGCATTCTCTCTACCAGCTTCATGAGGTAGTCACCTGGAATGCATTTCCATTAACAGGCGTGCCTTGTTAAAAGTTAAAAATTTATTTTCTTCTTAATGCGTTTCGGCCAATCAGTTGTGTTGTGACAAGGTAGGGGTGGTACACAGAAGATAGCCCTATTTGGTAAAAGACCGTCCATATTATTGGCAAGAACAGTTCAAATAAGCAAAGAGAAACGACAGTCCATCATTACTTTAAGACATGAAGGTCAGTCAATACGGAAGATTTCAAGAACCATCAAGCGCTATGATGAAACTGGCTCTCATGAGGACCGCCACAGGAAAGGAAGACCTAGAGTTACCTCTGCTGCAGAGGATAAGTTCCTTAGACTTACCAGCCTCAGAAATTGCAGCCCAAATAAATAAATAAACTGTTCAGAGGAGACTGTGTGAATCAGGCCTTCATGGTCGATTGCTGCAAAGAAACCACTACTAAAGGACACCAATAATAATAAGAGAATTGTTTGGGCCACGAAACACTAACAATGGACGTTAGACTGGTGGAAATCTGTCCTTTGGTCTGATGAGTCCAAATTTGAGATTTTCGGTTCCAACCGCCATGTCTTTGTGAGACGCAGAGTAGGTGAACGGATGATCTCCACATGTGTGGTTCCCACTGTGAAGCATGGAGGAGGAGGTGTGATGGTGTGGAGGTGCTTTGCTGGTGTCACTGTCTGTGATTTATTTAGAATTCCAGGCACACTTAACCAGAATGGCTACCACAGCATTCTGTAGCGATATGCCATCACATCTGGTTTGCGCTTAGTGGGACTATCATTTGTTTTTCAACAAGACAATGACCCAACACACCTCCAGGCTGTGTAAGGGCTATACGACCAAATTGGAGAGGGATGGAGTGCTGCAACAGATGACCTGGCCTCCACAATCACCCGACCTCAACCCAATTGAGATGGTTTGGCATGAGCTGGACCGCAGAGTGAAGGAAAAGCAGCCAACAAGCGCTCAGCATATGTGGGAACTTGTTCAAGAATGTTGGAAAAGCATTCCAGGTGAAGCTGGTTGAGAGAACGTCAAGAGTGTGCAAAGCTGTCATCAAGGCAAAGGGTAAAAGATTCTAAAACAAAAAATATATTTTGCTTTGTTTAACACTTTTTTGGTTGCTACATGATTCCATATGTGTTATTTCATCGTTTTGATGTATTCAATATTATTCTACAATGTAGAAAATAGTTTAAAAAAAAGAATAGATCCAGATAAGCTCGTTTCCCTCCCCCTTAAACCACCTCTGCACTCTGCAGCTTATTTTACTATATATTGCAGCTCTCTGTCCAAATTTTTGTAGAGAGGATTTGGACCTATTTGCCTATTACAACATCATTACTAGGCTACACCTCAACCCAGTGGCACCCTTGTCTCTCCGATGTACCAACCTGTCGTGGTCCAAACCTTAAGCCTTATCTAGATCAGCCAACTGTCTGTTACCTGTGTCCCAGTCAGGCCAACAATAGATTGAGTGAACTGCCGTTAGTGACAATTTCTAGGACTAAGCTGTACCCTAGGCACATGAAAGGTCCAGGACAACTGCCAAGTCAACCAAGTATCCTGCATTTCTGGGCCTATATGGAGTCACAGTCTGTTCCGGGGCAGGGTGTCACAACAGTACTGGCCGCCATGTTAAGGATGTCACATCCAGGATGTGAAGTAGTTACCAGTAAGCCAGGAGACGGGTCTGCACCATCAGCTATCTGTAGACCCAGATACACTCTGTTTGTTTGCACAAGGGGTTTTGAAAGAGGATAAGTGCAGTGAACAGTATAAGGAAGGAGAATATACCACGAGCTATGCTGCAATCCTTTCTTCAGTTAGTGTCTCATTGAGGGCCTATTGTGAGGGAAAATCTGGTTGGAACTACGGTACAGCCCACCTGTTTGGTAGGTTCTTATTTGTCTTTTTACACAACAAAAGACCCATAACTGAAACTAGGTTTGACCTGTCTTTTTATATGAATTGCACAAGAAACTCTAACTCTGTTTCAGGTGAAAGGATCCAATCTTTACGTCGACCGATTAGAGATTTTAGACCTTAGATGCTTCCAACTACCCGTGCATGGCATTTGAGTGATGAAGGCTTTCTGGATATCAAACTGTAGGCCACTGTGGATGCATCACAGCATCAGGAAGCTACTGTCTGGCCTGAAGTAAACAGTACATCTCAACAATGTGCATGGAAGTATAAGATTGCATTTAATAATGGTATTGTGAAGCCTACATTATTTGTGAGAAATAGCAAGACATTAGTTCATATGCATTAGGCTGGGTGTCATTTAAAACTCCAGCCTTGGAAAAACAGTATATAGGCTACATTTTGATGCAGGTTTTAATTCATGGCTGTATAGTTGAAATGGTATAAAGTATAAGAAGTGTTGCTGATTCCATGTGTACATTATAGACAGGACACGGGTGAATATAAAAGACTGAATTGGTTCCCTATATTCCAATAGGTATAGGCCTACTAATTACTGTCTGATTGATTCCCAGCTGGAGTGAAGTTCATATATGTGCAATACTGTACAGTAGGCCTAGGTTACCAGAAACAATGTTGGAGAACACTGAAACAGTACCCAAAGCACACCTCAGCAAATAATTGCACGCCCCCTTTCCCATAGGATAAAGCACTCAGAGAATTCAATTTCAGTTCAATAATTTATTCAAATAAGTTTAACATTCTATTCAACAATGCATTTCACTGTTATATATTACTCTGTTCAACTTAAATAATAGCAATACATTAGTTCATTGTGTCAAATAAATGAATACATGGTTACAATGTGGCATTGTTACATTGTTTTGACCAGGCAGCCACCTGGCTATGAGTGTAACCAGAATACCCTATCAATCTCTTTTACACAATACCCTATCAATATATTTTACACAATACCCTATCAATATATTTTACACAATAACAACCCATAGGCATTGTTACTCTGAAGACTTCTTCATTGCACTGTTACTCATAACATCCAACTGTAGAGCATTGCAGTCATTCACATTGCATTTGATCATAAACACACTGACTTCCACGTCAGAAAGTATAGGGTTAAACTCAGTTTCAAGTCTGTATTCTCATTGTATTCTCATTGTCATACAGTTGCTTTGTCCCTCCTCTCAAATAACGAAACTGCAAGTCCGTTCCCACGCGATGCAGCCGCCCCCGGTTGTTCCAACATGGCTGGGCAAACAGCAGCGAGACTTCTCTACAGTTCCTTCCTACGCCCCACTCCGGCCGACACGGTTCCTTTCCGCGAAGGAAGAGAGCGGGGTCAGATGCGTCATGGTTGTATGCGCATTGTCCATCGGAACCTTCGCATGCTCAACTCCGTCACTGGATAGCGGCCCAGGGCAGGCAAACACAGGCATGTCGACGATGCCCATTCTTGAACGCCTTTCTCATTCTTGAAGAATGATGACTTGTTTACTTATTTTCATCGCTTTCACGTTTCTCATCGAGGGTCATTAGTTCAGCGCTCCTGCAGGGACAGGTAAGGTACCCATTGGTTCTTGCAGCGGCTCTCCTCGCAGTAGTTGCCGACATCCTGCAACGCTTGGCATTTCAGAGATTGGCACTGGGTGTTCTGTAGGAAAAAGGGGAGAGATATCGTCAGGAATGTCTTGAATTAGGAAATTGTGATGATTAGATAATTTCGATGTATTCAAAATGAACAACTACGCACAAGGCCTATTGCCCGTTCAATGTAATCCAAATAAGAAGATAGGAGGATGTACTTACAGTGACAAGGATGCAGTGCAAATCATTGGGCTCGTTGCCGTTGCTGTCAGCGGTGCTTGGCTCGCCAAGAACCTGAGCGAGGCGCCTCATGCCGGAGACACGCAGTATGTTGATGTCGTTGTCGCAACAGAAGGCTTGGATGAGCGTGAAGTGAATCTGCAGTGGAATGACATCCTCGTCAGTCGCCAGAACACACAGCACGACACTGTCAGGATCACTGCAGAAAGAAAGGGAATAGTACATTAATGATCTGTTCTGTATATCAAATATAGATACATATGGCGACAAAAGTCTTGCAATGCGCATCATGCTTGCAGCTATGTACCATTGACTCATATTATGGAATGGTCAATCATAGGATAGAATGGTCAATAATGTACTTACACATTCATCAGTTTTGCAGACTCGTAGACTCCCACAGTCAGGCAGTCTTGTTGCTGCGCTGCCACCAGCAGCTCTTCTAGTGCTTGATTCACGGTCTCCATCCTTCAAGAAAAATCAATTATGTTAGTTATGCACCACAATTGAGAATAGGCTACTAACACCTGGTGAATTCAGTACTGAGGCTATATGTGCTTCACTGCCAAACCATCTATTCTCAATGCACACTGTTACAGCAAGATGTCGGCTATTATGAGCGACAAATGTACAAGGAACTTACTTTTTCTCAGTGATATTGGATCCAACGAGTTCTTCCAGAGTCATATTGAAATCCGTAATTGTATAATCCACAAGGATATCCAGGATAATCTCCAATGAGTATATTCCCGAATCGAAGTTTGCAGAACGTCCTTGTCAATGAAGTAATCCAATATGGTATAGGTTAACTTGCAGTGTTTCAGCGTAAACTCGCTCGTTGTTGAATTGCAAAGTCCTTGTAATAGTTCTCATCTGTGGCTCAGTGGTTTCTGACACAATCGTGCGAAACTCAATGGTTATATCCACTCTCGTCATGGGCGTGGTGTTACTCAGTCGCTACTTTCCTGATTGGTCTATTGGTATAGATGGAATCCCTACTCTTTTCAACCATTGGCTGTTTACGCCAACGCATTTCGGGGACCCACGTGGGCTGTCGCAGAGAATCCCCCACCTTCCTCGCTCAGTATCAATTTGTTTACTTCTATGGAGTGCCATGGAATTAATTTCCTTAGCTTCTCCATTGCTGCGTATTTCTTCATATTGGGGTCGTTACTGTGATCATGTCTATGAAAGTATGTTTGATTGTTCCATTACATTTTTCAATACAAAACTTAATGCAATTGTTTTTATGCCAAAAATAACATTGTGACAAAGTCCGTTGGTTGATTGCACCGCAGTCAGAGATCTCACGAAATCTCACCTTACAGACAGACAGGTAAACTAGGCTACTCCATTCGTCTCAATTATAACTTCTTCCATCCATATGTTGCATGATACTGAAGGCTACTTACTGTATGGGCCTATGAATGCTTATTACATTGTTATTATATGTGCATTGGCCTATAGCATCCAAGAATTATATGTTTATATGTTAGCCATTACTCTCGGAATAGTTTTGAATTATATATTTTTAAAGCCTGTTCTGTACAGTATGGTGATTGTAAGAAAGAATAGTGGGTTTTCACATCAGATTGCTCACCACGAGTCGCCCCTCAGTGGACGCTGTGCTGCATCGCAAGGAAACTGCAAATTGAAACATGTTGTAACAAGTTGCAACTTATTGTCCCCCCTTATGCCCCATGCTGAATTGTGTCATGAGACCAAGACCAAGCTCTCACATTTCACTGAAAAAGCCACATTTCTGCAGATAATGCAGATACTCTGCAGATGAAATCCATATGGATAAAGTAGACTGCTTACTAATTTGTATAAATATATAACTTTTAAATAAACCTCATGTTATTGTTCAACTCCAAGGGCTACATATTTTAATAGTCATATTTGCTCAAAACTTTCATTGTTTGCTTAATCATGTACCTAATGAGAGTGCTAGAACAGTGATCAGAAAGCCGTATGTACAGTGAGGCTATAGTAAAACGTCATTCTTCTTAGCGTGGAGCGCCATTTAGTGGCCAATTGAATATCTACACTCTCGAAGACTGATGTTGATTCAGACTAGTCGCGCTTTACACTGGCCCGGTTTGGAGACATGCGCCGATTTGTCCCTGATCTGCTCTCAATTCTGATATCACGCGTTTCACGCTACATGAATGTCAACCAAATAGACAATGGGGACAATTAGCAGCCACTACTTGATACTGCAGTAGTGTAGTTCAGGTTTGATAGGCTTATATGATAAACTGTCAAGCGACTGGAAAGGCTTATCTTGAGCTGTGAATAGCGAAGTTGAGATGTAATCAAATTATAGCACACTAGTCCACAAATACAATCGATAGTTTATCAGTAGGCTATCGATACCGCCTGTAATCATTTTGATATATACAATAGATGTTCTTCTTCTCTTGGTGACGATGTCATGCATTGTCAACTTTGTAACAGTTGATCAATTCCTTGATAAATCGGCTGATTATGTTAGTGACAAATAGATGTGACTGCTTAGCCTATACTTGATCGTTAGTATTTCTGGGCCCCGAATTTATGGACTCATATCTGTGTGAAACTCTAGTCACAGATGAAAGGGAACGTTCTAATCTTCTGCCCGAGTCCATTCCGAACGGTATCTGATTATGAGGGGGGAATTGCGTGCTTAAAAAAAAAGAAGTAATTTTGGTAGACCTGCAGCTTGTAATACACAGGTCTCGCGTTCTTCATCTGGGGTGCATGGAAAGACGCCCTGGGGAACTCACTGTGATTATCCTAACATACGGTAATTAATATTGAGGGCCAACTAGAACTCTGACTTTCCGACCTTAAGATAATTGACGTCATGATTTGCCCGTATTTTTCCGAGTTCCCAGTTGTCTTGAACGCACCATTAATGTAGCCTAATTGTGTTTTCAAGATGACTGGGAACTCGGGAAAAAAACGTGGTCAAATCATGAGCTTCAAGTCGGAGCTCTAGAAAGATGCCAGAGTTTCCTACTTGGAATTCCGAGTTGGATGACGGTTCAAAACTAATTTTCCCAATCGGAGCTCGTTTTCCCATGTTTCCAGTTGTCTTGAACACACTGAAGTCGGAAGTCTCCGAGTTCCCAGGTGTTTTGAACGCTACATAATCAAAACGTTTGCTACTAAACTTGAAAACGGCCTAATGTCACGAAAACTATAACAAGTTAACACACGTGTTTAATTCAACTAGCTAGTTATGAATGAATATCATGAAACTATTGTTTTCCGAAGTGAAGGAGTCAAGGGTTTTATCGCATAACGTTAAGTTACTAGCTAACTAACGTTACAATCTCAACCAAGCTGATGATGAGCCGGCTAACCACTGAGAAAGTTAATAGCTAACGTCCATTGCTAGCTACTTATTATTATGAAGTTAAAATGTAAAGTATGTTTCTGTTTTGATGTAGGATAACGTGTCTTTAGCTGTGGCTACTGACGACTCAGCACTGGTAAAGGCCTATGAAGACGCCCTCCAAACATTTCTGGTAAAGTTTGACAAGTATACAAGTGGGTGGATAAACTAATTTGGTGTAGTGCAGAGCCATACATGTTTTCTCACCTAAATACTTGGCTCTGATGTAGCGTTACCTAGCTAGCTAGCTTCCTTCAGCTCAAGGAGATAAGACAAAGGGAAAGGAAACGCCTCATGAGATTTGTCCCTTGTGAATCGATGGTGGTGGGGAGTATTTTATTTTCTGATCCCCATTAGCTGCTGCTACTCTTCCTGGTGTCCAAACAAGCGGCAATTACATACAAAATAAAACAGTACATTACACACTATACCACAACATATCTATACTGAACGAAAATATAAACGCAACAATATCAAATATTTAACAGAGTTACAATTCATATAACATTTACATTTACGTCATTTAGCAGACGCTCTTATCCAGAGCGACTTACAAATTGGTGCATTCACCTTATGATATCCAGTGGAACAGCCACTTTACAATAGTGCATCTAAATCTTTTCTCCCCAATTTTCGTGGTATCCAATCGCTAGTAATTACTATCTTGTCTCATCGCTACAACTCCCGTACGGGCTCGGGAGAGACGAAGGTCGAAAGCCATGCGTCCTCCGAAGCACAACCCAACCAAGCCGCACTGCTTCTTTAACACAGCGCGCCTCCAACCCGGAAGTCAGCCGCACCAATGTGTCGGAGGAAACACCGTGCACCTGGCCCCCTTGGTTAGCGCGCACTGCGCCCGGCCCGCCACAGGAGTCGCTGGAGCGCGATGAGACAAGGATATCCCTACCGGCCAAACCCTCCCTAACCCGGACGACGCTAGCCCAATTGTGCGTCGCCCCACGGACCTCCCGGTCGCGGCCGGCTGCGACAGAGCCTGGGCGCGAACCCAGAGACCACTGCGCCACCCGGGAGGCCTTTTTTGTTTGTTTTTAATCTCATCCTTCAGCTACCATCAACCCCTCCCTTCTATCACTGAAGACCATCCAGTTTGATTTCAATTTGCCATATATTTTTAACTGCATTTTCACAAAAGTTCTGAACCTACAGAACTATATACATTTTACAAACACAATATATTTTACATTAGTTATCTTTTTTTTTGTTTGTTTTAGTCCCACCCTTCAGCTCCACTCAACCCCTCTCATCTATCTCTTAACAACATCCAGTAGTACTTTGCATTTCCCATAGTCTATTCTGGACTTGGGGACTGTGAAGAGACCTCTGGTGGCATGTCTTGTGGGGTATGCATGGGTGTCTGAGCATTTAGACTGACAGCTCGGTGCTTTCAACATGTTAATACCTCTCACAAAGACAAGTAATGATGCAGTCAATCTCTCCTCTACTGTGAACCAGGAGAGATTGACATGCATGTTATTGATGTTAGATCCCCGTGTACATTTAAGGGCCAGCCCTGCTGCTCTGTTCTGGGCCAACTGTAATTTGCCTATGTCCCTCTTTGTGGGGGCCATAATTTGACCATAATTTGACTGAGCAGTAGTCCAGGTACGACAAAACTAGGGCCTGTAGGACTTGTTTTGTTGATGCCGATGTCTTGAAACAAAAAACAGTACATGAATGTCACCCTAATGAATCTCCTTTGTTTCATTCATACTTCAGAGCTTAAACAATGAAAAAGAGAGTAGTGAGAAGCTTTGCGACTATCTACAGAAACTGTTTGAGTCAGAACTGTCCGAATCTTGTGTGCCAGGTCTGGAACCAGTTGACACAAGGGCAAACTCCAAGGTAATAAGTCTATAGATAGAAGACTGACATTTTTGGGGTGTGTAGGCTTGAAGCTTTTTCTCATGATCTTTGATTTGGTCTCTGAGTCTCTAAATGTTTTGTGGTCAGAGGATGGCCCCTTCTAACTCATGACATTCACCCCTTTTGAATCGAAGATGGGAGGCACGTGTTAAAAACAAAAACAAATAGCATGAATGTCTCCTTCACGTCTGGCTGCCTTTCAGATTATTTTGTGCCCAATAGAAATGAATGGTAAGTAATGTATTGTGTCATTTTGGAGTTACTTTTAATATAAATAAGAATAAAATATGTTTCTAAACACTTCTACATTAATGTGGATGTAATGAATTGTGAATAATGATGAATGAGAAAGTTAAAAGGGTCAAATATCATACCCCCAAGACATGACAATGATCCAATAACGAATAATTTTCTCCTGTAATATTTGATTCATCCTTTAGAGCTGTAATGATGAAAAACAGCAAAGAGAAGCTTGGAAACAACCCACCGAAATTGACTCAAAACTCCCCAAATCTCATGTGTTGAGTAAGGAGCCAGTTGAATCAAAGGTAATCAGTTAGGCTGTACGGGAGACTTGAGATTTTTGGGATGTGGTCAGCAGATGGCACCTTCCAAGTCATGAGATTCATCCTTGTGAATTGATGATGGGAGGAATGTCTTAAAACCAAATAGAAGAACACGTCTCCAAAACGGAATCGTGAATAACCTCCATTGTTTCATCTTTTAGAGGGATGAAAAAGAGAGTGATGAGAAGCTTGCAGACAATCCACAGACACTGTCTGAATCATGTGCCAAGCAAAGGACCAGTTGACCCAAAGGCAAACTCAAAGGTAATCAATTAGGCATAGGTTGAAAATGAACACTTTTGGAATATGTAGGCGTGAAGCTTTTCCACAATGCTCTTTCTGTGATTTCTTTCAATAGTGGGAGGTAGGGTCCCATTTAGAGGTCGACCGATTGTGATTTTTCAACGCCTATACCGATTTATTGGAGGACCAAAAAAAGCCGATACCTATTAATCGGCCAAATGTTTTTAGTGACTTTTTTATTATATATATATATATATATATATATTTGTAATAATGACAATTACAACAATACTGAATGAACAATGAACACTTTTATTTTAACTTAATATAATACATAAATAAAATTCATTTAGTCTCAGATAAATAAGGAAACATGTTCAATTTGGTTTAAATAATGCAAAAACACAGTGTTGGAGAAGAAAGTAAAAGTGCAATATGTGCCATGTAAAAAAGCTAACGTTTAAGTTCCTTGCTCAGAACATAAGAACATATGAAAGCTGGTGGCTTTTTAACACGAGTCTTCAATATTCCCAGTTAAGAAGTTTAAGGTTGTAGTTATTATAGGAATTATGACACGTTGACTATTTCTCTCTATACCATTTGTATTTCATATACCTTTGACTATTGGATGTTCTTACAGACACTTTATTATTGCCGGCCTAATCTCAGGAGTTGATAGGCTTTGAGTCATAAACGGCGCTGTGCAATCAAGCACTGCGAAGAGCTGCTGGCAAACGCAGTAAAGTGCTGTTTGAATGAATGCTTACGAGCCTGCTGCTGCCTACCACCGCTCAGTCAGACTGCTCTATCAAATATCAAATCATAGACTTAATTATAAACACACAGAAATACGAGCCTTTGCTCATTAATATGGTAAAATCCGGAAACTATCATTTCGAAAACAAAACGTTTATTCTTTCAGTGAAATACGGAACCGTTCCGTATTTTATCGAACGGGTGGCATCCATAAGTCTAAATATTCCTGTTACATTGCACAACCTTCAATGTTATGTCATAATTATGTAAAATTCTGGCAAGTTAATTACGGTCTTTGTTAGGAAGGAATGGTGCGGCCAAAACTGCTGCATGACTCTGCTTGCACTGAACGCAAGAGAAGTGACAATTTCACTAGTTAATATTGCCTGCTAACATGCATTTCTTTTAACTTTTAACTATGCAGGTTTAAAAAATATATATATACTTCTGTGTATTGATTTTAAGGAAGGCATTGATGTTTATGGTTAGGTACATTTGTGCAACGATTGTGCTTTTTTTGCGAATGTGCTTTTGTTAAATCATCACCCGTTTGGCGAAGTTGAAGTAGGCTGTGATTCGATGATAAATGAACAGGCAACGCAGGACCAGCTAGTTAACCAAGTAATATCAACCATGTGTAGTTAATTAGGGATTATGTGAAGATTGATTGTTTTTTATAAGATAATTTTAATGCTAGCTAGCAACTTACCTTGGCTCCTTGCAGCCACAAGGTCCTTTTGATGCTGCACTCGCGTAACAGGTGGTCAGCCTGCCACGCAGTTTCCTCGTGGATTGCAACATAGTCTGCCATAATCGGCGTCCAAAAAGGCTGATTACCAATTGTTATGAAAACTTGAAATTGGCCCTAATTAATCGACCGTGCCGATTAATCCGTCGGCCTCTAGGCCCATTGCAAGGCTGTGTGGTCAGAATATGACTTGGTTTACCCTGCCATCCTGGTTTGGTTGGAGGGGGCGCGCTGCAAGGTGAAGTTTGACAACTACGGAAACGAGGAAGAGCTGGAACAGAGTGCCCTGCTACCTGAAGCTGCTGACCAGCCCAGGAGGGAGAAAATGATGAGCCATACGCAACAAGAGACTTTGGGTGTATTTACTAGGAACCAAACTGAAACGGAACGAAGCGGGGAGGGACGTACCTGAGTTTGTCCTATAGAAACACGATTCATCCCTTGTGAATCGCTGGGAGGCATATGTTAAAACTAAAACAAAACAGCATGAATGTCTCCTCCATGTCTTAGTGTTGCGTCTGTTCTCGCAGCAACACGGTCATTTGTGCTCATCCCTTCCCTCTTTTTTGTTGTTTTAAAGTGTTTTAAAGTTGCGATCCTCCTCAATCAACAATTTTTTTGTGGTATTAAATCAGATAGCAAATAACAGTACTATGGCTGTTAGTTTTAATCATTTTTGTTGTTGTTGTGAAACGCACCAAACAAGCTGTCGACCTAACCCACAATGCATATACAATGCATATAGCGATCCACAAGATGTCCTGCTTAATCTCTGACCCTGTGATGCAAGTCTTTACTACAGTGGAATACCGCAATCAACATTCTCCCAAGAAAAGGCATCTAAACCAAGGAAGCGTGGTAGTAAAGGAGGAATTCAGAATCAGATTAAAAAACAGCCCTTTTGTCTATTTTGTATGGCAATGTACAAAGCGTAAGGAATAAGACTGAGGAGCTACGGGCTTGTACCCAATACCTCTGAGTACCGACAATCCCGCCTGATCTGTCCATCTGAGACCAGGCTTACGGAACAGGATCCCGACTCCGTTGTGGAGCTGGATGGCTACACAATCGTTAGAATGGACCGAAACATCAACTCCAGTAGGAGAAAAGGTGGAGGAGTTTGCATTCGTCAACAGGAAATTCCATATTACAACCAAGCACCAGGTCTCTACTAAAGACGTTGAACTCCTTGCTCTTAACCTACGGCCATTCTACCTGCCACGGGAAATAAATCAGATCCGACTATTTGTTTACATATCCCCCTCTGCTGACACCCAAGTAGCTGCCACCTTGAGCCATGACCTAGTATCCCAGACTGAGACAGTTACCTGAAGCAGTAAAGTTAATCATGGGAGGCTTTAACATGCGCAATGGGAGGCTTTAACATGTGCAGTCTATCTGAACATTTACCATCATACCAGCAATATGTTACATGTCCTAACCAAAATGAGGTCTGTCTGGACCTCTGTTATGGTAACATCCCAGGTGTGTATTTTTCCAAGGCACGACCCAATCTCAGGGGTTGGGATCATAACATGGTTCAGCTCATCCCAGTCTACAAACTGTGACTGCAGGGAGAGAAGGCTGAAAAGGTGGAGATTAAAAGCTGGACTCCTGAAGCCCTCAAGGACTGCTTTGAGTCTACTAACTGGGCAGCCCTGACAGACAGCGCTGATGACCTGGAATAGGCAGCGCATATACATCTGTTTCTGTGAGGATCTCGTTATTCCCAAAAAGAAAGTCAGCATCTTCTCAAATAATAAACCGCCAGTAACACGGAATTAAAAGAGCTCCTCAACAAGAAAAAAAAGTATTTTTAAAGATGGTAGTAAAGAGGAAAGGAGACTCAAAAGCAAAATCAAGAAGTGCAAGGCAACATAAAAAGACGACAAATTAGAAAACCTTTTTTAAGGACAAGGACAGTAGGAATGGCTGGCAAGGCTTTGTAGCCATTACAGGCTAGAAACCTAAGAGACATTGTATGACTGTCAAAAATGACCTTGTTTTTGCAAATGATTTGAACAGTTTCTATTGTAGGTTTGACATGTGATTTTACATCGCAGCAGAAAGTGGCACTGGACAGTATAGACAGCATACCTGGGTGGCGCGGTCTAAGGCACTGCATCGCAGTGCTAGATGCATCACTACAGACCCAGGTTCGATCCCGGGCTGTATCACAACCGGCCGTGATCGGCAGTCCCATAGGGCGGCGCACAATTGGCCCAGCGTCGTCCGGGTTTGGCCGGGTAGGCCGTCATTGTAAATAAGAACTTGTTCTTGACTGACTTGCCTAGTTAAATAAATAAAATAAATACCAGCTGTTGATATACAGAGCTCAGTGATTGACGCCAAGCAATGCTTTCAACGTGTCAACCCACGAAAATCGTATGATCCAGGCAGTGTCAGCAGCAAGGCACTTCAGGCATGCTCAGACCAGCTCGCATTACCATTCCAGAGGACAGTGGGATAAATCCAGACTTATGTAAAAAGTCGCTGATTGTCCTAGTACTTAAAAACAGCAGGCCAAAAGAAAATAACGATTTGCGCCCTGTGGCCCTGACATCTGTAGTTATGAAATGTTTAAAAAACATAACTAAACAAATTCTCTTTGGTCTCTCATCCCAACTACAATGAACAAAAATATAAATGTAACATTTAAAGTTTTGGTTTCATGAACTGAAAAAAAAGATCCCAGAAATGTTCCATTACGCACAAAAAAAAGCTTATTTCTCTCAAATGTTGTCCACAAATTTGTTTAAATCCCTGTTAGTGATCATTTCTCCTTTGTCAAGATAATCCATCCACCTGACAGGTGTGGCATATCAAGAAGCTGATTAAACAGCATGATCATTACACAGGTGCACCTTGTGCAGGGGACAACAAAAGGCCACTCTAAAATGTGCAGTTTTGTCACACAACACAATGCCACAGATGTCTCAAGTGTTGAGGGAGCATGCAATTGGCATGCTGACCGAAGGAATGTACACCAGAGCTGTTGACAGAGATTTTAATGTTAATTTCTCTACCATAAGCCGCCTCCAACATTGTTTTAGAAAATTTGGCAATACCTCCAACCGGCCTCACAACCACAGACCACGTGGATGGCGTTGTGTGGGCGAGCGGTTTGCTGATGCCAATGTTGTGAACAGAGTGCCCCATGGTGGGGTTATGGTATGGGCAGCTACGGACAATGAACAGAGTTGCATTTTATCAATGGCAATTTGAATGCAAAGAGATGCGTGACAAGATCCTGAGGCCCATTGTCGTGCCATTCATCCACCGTCATCACCTCATGTTTCAGCATGATAATGCAAGACCATGTCGCAAGGATCTGTACACAATTCCTGGAAGCTGAAAATGTCCCCGTTCTTCCATGGCCTGCATACTAACCAGAAATGTCACCCATTGAGCATGTTTGGGATGCTCTGGATTGACGTACACGACAGCGTGTTCCAGTTACGCCAATATCCAGCAACTTCGCACAGGCATTGAAGAGGAGTGGGACAACATTCCACAGGCCACAATCGACAGCCTGATCAACTCTATGCGAATGAGATGTAGTGCTGCATGAGGTAAATGGTAGTCACGCCAGACACTGACTGGTTTTCTGATCCACACCCCTATCTTTTTTTTAAAAGGTATCTGTGACCAACCGATGCATATCTGTATTACCAGTCATGTAAAATCCATCGATCAGGGCCTAATTTATTTATTTCAATTGACTGATTTCCTTTATATGAACTGTCCAGTAAAATCTTTGAAATTGTTCCATGTTGCTTTTTATAATTTTGTTCAGTATAGATCCAAACCAATTCGCCTACCGTACCTCCAGGGGTGTTGATAATGCGTTACTAGTCATGCTGAACAGGATCTACGAAAATATAGAAAAGGCAAATAGCCTAGTGGAAATTGTATTAATTGACTTCAGTAGCGTGCAACCCCACCTACTGGTGGATATGCTGTTGAATTTTTGTGTCAACTCTCTACTGATCAAGTGGATTAATAGTTTCCTTGTCAACCGCACTCAACAAGTGAAGTTTAACACCGCCATCTCTACATCGAGAACGGTGAATACGGGAGCCCCACAAGGTTGCATACTTTCACCGATACTGTACACTAACGATTGTCAAGACTGACTCAGACCACACATTCTTTAAATGCGCAGAAGACACCGCTGTTGTGGATTTCCTCCGCCTAGACCTAGCCTCCCTTCAAGGTTTTGACAGAGAAACTGCAAAATTCGTCCAGTGGTGTGCAGGTAACTTTCTTGAAATTAACAGGAGATGGAAATTGATTTCAGAAGGAGCAAAACTGCACTACCCTCCCCCCCCCCCCCCCCCCTTACGAAGATCAATGGGGAATCAGTCAATAGAGAGACCACATGCAAATACCTGGGAATCGAAATAGACAAACTGAAATTCAATGACTGTGCCGTTACAAAGATAAAGAAATTGCAATATTTTGTCGACCGTCATATCCTACTAGTGTTCTATAAATCTGTCCTGCAGAGTGTGCTGTCCTTTTGGTCTGATATGCATGTCTGAAAGACCAAGTCAAGCTTCAGCGCTTGATCAAGACAGCGGGAAGAATAATTGGTAAAGATCAAGAATCAGCCACCAACCTGTACACAAAACTCATCCTCATAAAAGTCCCCTTCACTCAACTCAGTCACAGCAGCAGCCGGACAAGGGGAAAGAGACTTCTTCAAAACAGATAGACATGGGGACTCTTTTATTCCAACAGCCATTAGGCTGTACAATAGATAGTCTGTTGGTCCCTCCAGTATTCAGCATATTGCACTGTCACTGTAAATCTATAGGCTATAGCACTTTCAATAAATTCTATTGTGTAGTTTCTGTGTGTTCATGTTTTATGTACCGTCTTGTTAAGCACATGACCAAATGAATTTCCCCCTGGTGGGATAATCAAGTTGATCTGAATCTGAACCTTCATCAGAAGAACAATGATCAAATAACGACTTCTAAATTATCTCAAGTGTTTAGCCTATATTGATTTGGCAGCTTGCCGAGACTAGGGCTGTGGCGGTCATTCAATTTTGTCGGCCTATTATTGTCACGCAAAAGGGTGCCGGTCTCACGGTAATTAACAGTTATTTAACATAAACACGTTTAGCATCTCAGGCCTCCCCACGCATACAAGCCTCTGACGCACACCTTTGGAACATTTACATTAAAAAAAAATTAAAGTCTAAATCCATTTATTTTAGGCATGTCTAAAGACACATTATGATATGACGAAAGTGTTTTTCAGAAGGACAGAATATGAGTTGGTCTACTGTATGTCATCTGGCTATGCGCTATCCTATCGGCTGTAGGCTTGTTCATTTAGCAGACAATATATGCTTAAGTTCCATGACCCATCATATATGATTTTATAGTAAGAAGAATATATTTCAACTTAGCTGAGTAAAATAGAATATGTTTCCCCTTCCGGAGCGTGGGCGCATATGAAGTGGCTATGTTGAGCGTTAAAGTGATCATCTGAAACCAGTCCTGTATGCTAGATTTAGAGTTATTTGGCAACTTTAGTTGTGAATGATACAAACCTTTTTAGAATGTCTTAGAATCAAAACATATATGGGCTGAATGATGTGACTATAGGCTATTGATGATTTGAGAAGGTCGCAAAAAAAGTTCCTTGTCACAGGCTTCACACTCTGTCCTCTCATCAAGTGATCATATTATCACCCATCAGACTATTCTCAATTTAATCTTGTCTTTACTAATATGTGAAATTAGTTTATATTTAGAATGGCCCATTTATCAAATGGGCAGGGGGGGAAAAAGACATGTCATCCTTAGGGCACTCAAATAGCTGCTTTCTGGCCAGTTTGTTTTTCAATCATGCCTGGTAGGCTACTCTGGTTATTTCACTCCACACATCAACCACTGTTTGAGGAGCATGCTGCATCTCGCTGCGCGACAGGTGATATTCCATCCAAACTCACTACAATTATAGTAACTCTGGAAGCCTCCCTGCACAATCAATTAACTTACAGCATTGCCTAGGCCTATATGTTCTTACCCAGACTCATGGATAGGAAGTTTGGAGTTTAGCATAATGTAACCAGTCCATCCAGTATGTGTAATAATACAGTCCACACTCAAAGGCGATTTACATGTTTTTTTGTGTGTAGGCTAGACCAAATATGTGCAAAAGACATCTTAAATCATTTTTTTTGTTTTTCTGGCGTGTGTAATATGCGATAGGTTATGTAATGTATAACAGCACCATTTTTTATTTTTATTTTTCGGGCTTGGGCTCGTCTATAGGCCTATGTGCAGGCATAAGCTCCAATATACGTATAGGTGTTTGAATTAATCATCACCTTAGAAAGCGCTGTCCATTTCTAGTTAAGTTAGGCTTTCAAACAACATCCACAACAACCATGTTGTTGATCTTCTTTCACTAATCACAGCGGGGTGAGTTTTAAAAGCACAATATGGTTTTGATGATAAATGTTAGATTTTTGATCCCATTTGCATTGATGTCAGAGTGGTTAGAGGGACAATAGAGCCCTGAGTACCAGGCCATTTAGCAACCTAATGGTTGTTAGTGAGTTGGGTACTACCAACGCATGTCCAGAGTGCATAAGAGAAGATTACCGTGACTCAATGGTCACATGGAATTTTACTGGGTCTGGAGAGTAATACGGTTACTGTAACGGCCTTAGCAGAGACGTGTTTTTTTCCGGTCATAGTGACAAGTTACAACGTATATTTGTAGCAAGTAGAATTTGATGCATTCAAAGTCTTTGGGTTTTTCAATGGTAAATGCAGATGAGCAACCCCATGCTTCAGCCTAAAGCCACTATACTGCATCAGTTGAGCTAAAGGTTATAATGGATTTAAAGGGAAAATTGTACTTCAGTGATGGTGTTAATTTGAATTTATTTTGGAGTAGAATGTCCGTTTAAAAAGTCACCAGAAGTGACCTTCTCTGTTGTCCACCCCCCCCCCCCCCCCCCAAAACCCCCCCCCCCCGCTACCTTTGCCAACGCTATTGAAAAAAATCCTAGGAGAAACACTGAACTCCTTTTGTATTTCTTTCATCCTTTAGAGATGTAATGATGAAAAAGATGGCGAAAGAGAAGCTTGGAGACAACCCACCAAAACTGAGAGAATCAAAACTCCCCGAATCTCAACAAACTTTTGCTTAGGGCCCTGAAAGGCTAGAGCCGGTTCTGACTGCATGTGTGGGTATGGATGTGGGTACACAGACCTGCGAGCCACTGCGTTCAGATTTTTTGTGGTCCCCACTCCCATCAAAGTTGGCCGTCCCTGAGTTAGGCTATACAGAAGACTGAGATTGTGGCATGTGATCAGCTGATGTCCCCTTCCAAATCATGAGATTCAACCAAAACCAAAAAGCATGAATTTGGCCTTTTTATAACTTCATCAGGAGAACACTACGTTCTTGTAAAACGTTTTGCAACGGTGTGTGACTAATAAAGAAACCCATGGTAAAAGATTCATGATAGCACTGTTAACTTGACTTCTTTCGGTTCCTTTTCTCAAGCTTGCTTTTATTACTACCAGTTGTAGTAATAAAAACACCTATGTGTACCAGGTGTGGGGGCTGGGCTACCGGTGTCATGCGGTGTGCTCCGAGGATGGCCTGGTCTACCCAGCGGTGCTGGTGTGGTTGAGAGACGAACGCTGCCGGGTGAAGTTTGAAGGCTACGGGAATGAGGAAGAGCTGGAGCTGAGCAGCCTGCTATCTCCAGATGAACTGGGAGGCCACAGAGGAAGAGTTGATGCCAAAGTGCAACAAGGGTTAACACTTCCCTTGATCATTCATTTTTGGCCTTGTATGACAGATGGAATAAGTGTTACTTGTAGGGTCATCATTTTATAGTATCAACGTTTAAATTACCACAAACATGGCAGTCAATCCAGTATATGGATGAAGCAGTGCGTGGGTCCGCCCAATAAGGCAATTCTCTTGTCCCTAGGCGGTTGATGGGTTCAGGTCCACTAGTAACAACATCGCTGATTGCAAGAGGAAAGAGATTGGAGGACACCTCAACAAGAGGGACTAGAGGAGCTGTCCTCACCTCAGCCACCTAAGTTTGCTCCAGTGAGTCTGGGTGCTGTTCCCTCTGTTTCAGGACATCTGGAATGCATTGTTGACCAATGGTCATGCTTTACAGAGGTCTGATGTTTACTGATAAGGAAGTTTGCATTCAATTATTCAAGACTTGTCACTATGGCATGTGACAATTCTGATACTTGTTGTAAGTTTTGTGTGTGTGTGAGATTTAGGGAAAGACTATGGCAAAAGCAGCTATGACTTTGGCAAGGAGCATGGGGATAAGAAGAAGCCAAGTGGCCGACAAGAGGAACCAAACAATCACCCCTTTTCCTTCTTTCCTCCAGTGCCACCGCCCAAGGACTCTCTGGTGAGACTGTTTGCTGTGTGTGTTCTTACCTACATGTCTATCTTCAATCTGTGTGAGACTGTTTTTATTTCTTTACTTATTTATTGTTCACCTAATACCTTTTTTTGCACTGTTGGTTAGAGCCTGCAAGTAAGCATTTCACTGTAAGGTCTACACTTGTTTGTATTTGGCGCACGTGACAAATAAACTTTGATTTGATTGGCTACCTCCAGCCTGCGTTTTATATTTTTGTTCAGTATATATTCGGACAATCTGGGTGCTGTTTTCTCTGTTTCAGAACATCTGGAATGCATTGTTGACCAATGGTCATGCTTCACGGATGTCTGATGCTTACTGATAAGGAAGTTTGCGTTCAATTATTTCAGACTTGTCACTTGCTTTTTTTGTCAAGAGAAAAGGAATACGACCAAATCACATGCCTTGGCATTTTGTTATGCATGTTTAATTTAGATGCAATTGAATAGTAATTGTTTAAAAGGATAGCAGACATGATAAACAATATAATATCTGACTGTAGGCAATTGGGTCTCTCAAACCACCCAGCAGGGTTTACTCATCTCCTCACATTTATCCCCGAGATTCACCACATAGTTTTCTTCAGGACATAAGAACTATAGTGTCAATATTATGCCAATTAATTAAACTATGTTTCTCAGAAATGTGTGAGCGAGTAGGGACTACATTTTTACACTTTATAAAACACTGTAATATTTGCAAAAGTATGCAATTTTTCAGATGTGTCAAGTATATGTGCAGCCTAAATGCAGAAAATGTGGTTTAAATCATTATTTGAATCTTAAATGACACACACACTCCCCAGTCACCACGAAATTGAACTTTTAATAAGTCTATGATCTGTGTGGATGACGCAGTGTTCCAATTGGCCCCCAGTGTTATATCCGGAACGACTCTTAGGTCAAGGATGAGGAGATGGGAAGCAGATGTGGTTTGGCTTAGATGGTCAAAAGATCAAATGACACACTTAGACCCTCAAAATAGCATTGATTTAGTATCTCTATTGGGAATTTGAATACTATAGTTAAGATAAAATTGTCTATGTAAAGAGTTCTTTGCAGAAACGCTGTATACGATTTCTATGGATTTGTCTAGGATACACAATAGCTGCCAATATACAGTACCAGTCAAAAGTTTTTTTTCTTTATTTTAGTATTTTCTACATTGTAGAATAATAGTGAATACCTCAAAATTATGAAATAACACATATGGAATCATGTAGTAACCAAAAAAGTGTTAAACAAATCAAAACATATTTTATATTTGCGATTCTTCAAAGTAGCCAACCTTTGCCTTGATGTTCAGGTTATTAACAGCTTATTTGGTGTAGCATGGGCATTTCATGTGAACAGAAAAAAAGCCAGCCAACAACTCAAACTTTGCTATTTTGATTTTCACATTGACGCCTCCTCAATCATTTTGGGGCTTCAACTCTAAAACTCTATTAATTCCCCAGAGGGAAGAATTTGTTGGAAATGTCAGTTTTCCAGACAAAATGCCAGAGTTTGAGTTGAATGAGTTATGTTCCCCTTTTTAAAAATAGCAAAAGCACATGTATACAAACATAAAGCAACACCATTGCACGTCTCTCCCATGTGAACTACTTGTTGTGTGTATGTACTGACATGTGGAACTGATAGATGCGCACACACACGTTACAATTTACACACATTTCAAAACATTAACATGTAAACTGTTTTTTTGGTTATGTGTCGGACCCCAGTAAGACTAGCTGTCATCATTGGCGTCGGCTAATGGGGATCCGAATAAATCAAATGTATAGGCAATTTGAACACATTTGACTCCAAATGTCACCTGTCAAATCCTTCCATCATTTCAGTGTTATGATTATAGCAACAGATGATGTCAATGAAAAGTTGTTCCAGGTGGTCTGCCAGCCAGAATACGAGCCTAGACGTCTAGACCTACTGCTGCGCCTGCACCGCCCGCATCTCTTTGCTATCAACTTCCAATCAGGTTGAGTGCATTTCAGCACCATAATCGGCAGCCAGCTCCTCCTCCTCAGCGCTACCTGCTCTGTGTTGGTACTGACGACCAGCTCCCACGACTTTCTGGAAACACCGTTCAATTGGCCCACGGGACTAATCATTCAGCTGGGGTTGCAATTTTAGCACACAATTTCAACGGGACATTTTTGTTTACTCAAATGGACACCAATGGACATTGGCTAGTGGCGGTCATCAACCACATGGACAGATTATTTGTGGTGTGTAATTTATATGGATACTGTTCTAGTCCTCCAACTGACTTACTTCTAGAGGAAGTTAAAGAAATTCTTAAAAGTCTTATGAGAAAATATCCATCCAGTCAGATTATAGTTGGTGGGGATTTTAATATGGTTTATTATAATGAGACTGATAGATTGCCCCATAGGCCTAACATTGGTGTGAACAAATTGGCATATGGACTTAATTGACATATGGAGAATTAAAAACCCTGGAGAGAAACAGTACACATGGAGTAATAGAGATCGTTCACCAAAATAAAGAATTTACTTGTGGTCCAGGATCTGTCGCAGCCGGCTGCGCCCGGGAGACCCATGGGGCAGCATACAATTGTCCCAGCGTCGTCTGGGTTAGGGGAGGGTTTGGCCGGCAGAGATGTCCTTGTCCCATCGCGCACTAGTGACTCCTGTGGTGGGCCGGGCGCAGTGCACGCTGACACGGTCGCCAGCTGTACGGTGTTTCCTCCAACACATTGGTGCAGCTGGCTTCAGGGTTAAGTGGGCACTGTGTCAAGAAGCAGTGCGGCTTGGTTGGTTTCTGTTTCGGAGGACGCACGGCTCTCAACCTTCAACTCTCCCGAGTCCATACTGGAGTTGCAGCGATGAGACTAGACTGTAACTACCAATTGGATACCACGAAATTGGGGAGAAAAAGGGAGAAAAAACAAACCAAATATTTTTTAAAGAATTTACTTGTGGGTGACAACCTCTAGTCTTGAACCCAAGACTGTAGAGGTAAAAATACTGCTTGCAGTCCCAACGGATCATAACGTCATTTGGCTGACTGTAAGAATGTGCAGTAATGATGATAAGAAATATTCTGGTGGTTATTGGAAATTAAATAACTCATTGTTATTGCATGATGATTTAAAAATGTGATTAAGAATCTAATTTCTGTTTACTGGAATTTAGCTACCTCTAATGCAGAATATGGGAAATATTGGGAACTGCTGAAATTTAAACTCCGCTCAGCCTGTATTACTTATGGGAAACGGCTTGCTTTAAGAAGGAGATGTGTGGTAGCTGAGCTCTCTAGGACAATTGTTGATATCGCAGAGATTGAGCATCTTGATCTTAATGAGAAAGCTAATTTGAATGATTTACGGAATCAACTTGATACATTTTATGAGGAAAAGGCTAGAGGAGCCTTCATAAGATCCAGAAAACAATGGCTTGAAAAAGGTGAAAAGAACAGTAGATACTTTTTTAATTTGGAAAAGAGGAGTGGGGAACTCAGCACACTAACATCTGAGGATAGAGAGTTATCAGACGTTACCACTAAGTTTTATGAGAATCTTTACTCCTTATACCTAAACCACACAAGGATCTCTTAAATATTGATAATTGGCGTCCAATCACACTGCTAAATAACGACTACAAAATTATAGCCTCAATCTTTGTGAAAAGTTAAAATCATGCTTGAATGATCTGATTGATGAATGTCAATCAGGGTTTATGAAAGGCTGCCATATATCTAATAATCTGAGGCTGGTCTATTGGATGACTTCCCTGTTATCTTATTTTTGGATTTTCAGAAAGCATTTGATACCGTAAGTCACAATTTTATCTTTGATTGTCTTAAGCATTTGAAGTTTGGTCATTTTTTTGTTGATTCTATAAGAGCTCTGTATAATGGTGGCAATAGCTGTATCAAACTCTTTCATGGAACATTCTCAAGATTTAACATTTACAAAGGAATATGACAAGGTTGTCCAATCTCACCTTTTTTATTTTTGTTAGTATCTCAAATCTTATGCTCATTAGTTTATCAAAGTCAATTTGAAGGCATTACATTCCAGGCCAGAGAGATCAATATATTTTTTTCAATACTTAAAAAAAAAAATGTGTCACAAGCTAGATTAGCATTAGATATTGTGAAGCAGTTCTCCAAAATCTCAGATTTGTCATTAAATCTTTCCAAATGTGAGTTGTTTGTTCTGAAAGGAGCTGTCAATCAGCATCTCTGAAAAAGGTACTGTAACATACCTCGGTGTAAAGATCACCAAAAACCTTAAGGCGGTGAATGATCTTAGTTTGAATCCTGTAACTGAATCTATCAAATGGTAGAGTGCTCTTATCAAAAGCTGAGGGGCTATCTCGTGCATCCTATCTTTTTTAATCTATTGACTTTCCCAAATCCACTTGCTGTACCTTAGATAGACTATTGCACAACTTCATACGGAAAAACAAGCCACATAAGAAAAAAATAGATGTTATCACCATGTGATGGCGGTCTAAATGTCTTAGACTTCACTCTCTTTAATCAGATATCAAACGTCAACTGGGTTAAAAGGTACTTACAAAATCCTCATAGTTTCTAGAATATTATATCTCATTTTGTTTTTCAGAAGCTCGGGGCTTAATTTTTACTACAATGTCCCTAAACTTCTTGTGAAATTGGCAGCTTTTCACAAGCAGGCTTTAATGTCCTGGGCTTTGCTGTATAAACACAACTTTTCATCTCATAAATGTTTTATATGGAATAATGGGTCGATATTACATAGAAACAAGATGCTATTTTACCGTAACTGGTTCTCAAAAAACATTGTCATTGTCAGCCAATTAGTATTAGTGGGAATCTATTTACGCAGAGAGAATTTATGGAAAGATACAACTGTGAGGTTTCAAGGTAGGAAAATGACACTGTTATAAAAGCTATACCTAGTGGGATAAAATCTTTACTTTAGAATAATGCATATTTTGGAACATCTCCTATTGTAAGCGATATCCAGGTGAATGGCATAGGTTGTAACGCTCGTCGTTGGAATGAGAAGAGGAGGACCAATGCGCAGCGTGGTATGTGTCCATGTCAATATGTAATGAATCAACTGAACACTGAAAATACAAAATAACAACGTGAAAGACAGAAACGAAAACGAAACAGTTCTGTATGGTGCAGACACACAACAGAAAATAATCACCCATCAAACACAATGAAAACCAGGATACCTAAATATGGCTCCCAATCAGAGACAATGACTGACACCTGCCTCTGATTGAGAACCATACTAGGCCAAACACATAGAAAAAGACAACCTAGACATACAACATAGAATGCCCACCCACATCACACCCTGACCAAACAAACATAGAAACATACAAAGCAATCTATGGTCAGGGCGTGACATAGGTTTACTAGATAATAAATTCAACAATCGTTTATTAAGGAATATTGTCACGGCCGTTGTAAGGAGGAGACCAAGGTGCAGCGTGGTATGCGTACATTCTTCTTTATTTAAGAATGAACACTGAACAAACGAACAAAATAACAAAACGAACAGTGAAGCTAATATGAGTAGTGCATACAGGCAACTAAACATAGAACAAGAACCCACAAACACCAAAAGGGAAATGGCTACCTAAATATGATCCCCAATCAGAGACAACGATAAACAGCTGCCTCTGATTGGGAACCATATCAGGCCACCATAGACATACAAATCACCTAGACCTACAAAACCCTGGACATACAAAAAACCCTAACGTACCCACCCTAGTCACACCCTGACCTAACCAAAATATAAAGAAAATCGAGATATCTCAGGTCAGGGCGTGATAGTACCCCCCCCCCCCCCCCCAAAGGTGTGGACTCCCGGCCGCAAACCTGAACCTATAGGGGAGGTGGGCATCTACCCTCGGTGGCGGCTCCGGTTCTGGACGCAGCCCCCCCTCTTTACGCTGATCCCTCCGCCTTTGTAGAACCGGACAGTGGATCATCGCCGGAGACTCTGGACTGCGGATCATCGCCGGAGACCCCGGACTGGGAACCTTCGCCGGAGACCCCGGACTGGGGACCGTCGCCAGAGGCTCCGGACTGGGGATCGCCGCCGGAGGCTCCGGACTGGGGATCGCCGCCGTTGGAGGTTCCGGACTGTGGCCCGTCGTTGGAGGTTCCGGACTGTGGCCCGTCATTGGAGGTTTCGGACTGTGGCCGTTATTGGAGGTTCCGGACTTGGGACTGTCGCCGGAAGCTCTGGACTGGGGACTGTCGCCGGAAGCTCTGGACTGGGGACTGTCGCCGGAAGCTCTGGATTGTGGAAGCGCACTGGAAGACTGATGCGTGGTTCCGGAACTGGTGGTACCGGACTGAGGACACGCACCTCAGGGCAAGTGCGGAGAGGAGGCACAGGCCGCACTGGACTGTGGAAGCGCACTGGAGGCCTGATGCGTGGTGCCGGAACTGGTGGTACCGTTCTGAGGACACGCACCTCAGGGCGAGTGCGGGGAAGAGGCACAGGCTGTACTGGACTGTGGAAGCGCACTGGAGGCCTGATGCATGGTGCCGGAACTGGTGGTACCGGGCTGAAGACACGCACCTCAGGGCGAGTGCGGGGAAGAGGCACAGGCCGTACTGGACTGTGGAAGCGCACTGGAGGCCTGATGCGTGGTTCCGGAACTGGTGGTACCGGGCTAATGACACGCATCTCAGGGCGAGTGCGGAGAGGAGGCACAGGACGTACTGGACTATGGAGGCGCACTGGAGATCTGGAGCGTAAAGCTGGCACACTGCATCCTGGCTGGATGTTCACTTGAGCCCGGCAAGTGCGAAGAGCTGGAATAGAGGGCACCGGGCTATGAATGCGAACTGGAGACACCGTGCGCATCACTGCGTAACACGGTGTCTGACCAGTCACACTCTCCCCAGCACGCCCGCTCTGCAGCGCTCTCAATGCTAGTACCTCTCTCCGGAATCTTGCGTCGAACTCCTCATCCGACTCCCTGACTGGCCCTGGTTCGCTCCTTGGCTCCGCCGACTGCTCCATGTACCCCCCCCCCCAAAAAAAGTATTGGGGCTGCCTCTCGTGCTTGCCTCGTTTGTATTTCTCCTCGTAATATCGCCGTTCCGCTTTCACTGCCTCTATTTCTTCCTTCGGAAGGCGATACTCCCCCGCCTGTGTCCAGGGTCCTGCTCCATCCAGAATCTCTTCCCATGTCCATTCCTCCTGAACATGCTGCTTGGTCCTTTGTGGTGGGTTCTACTGTCACAGCCGTTGTAAGGAGGAGACCAAGGTGCAGCGTGATATGCATACATTCTTCTTTATTATAAGAACGAACACTGAACAAACGAACAAAACGAACCGTGAAGCTAATATGAGTAGTGCAGACAGGCAACTAAACATAGAACAAGAACCCACAAACACCAAAGGGAAAATGGCTACCTAAATATGATCCCCAATCAGAGACAACGATAAACAGCTGCCTCTGATTGGGAACCATATCAGGCCACCATAGACATACAAATCACCTAGACCTACAAAATCACTAGACATACAAAAAACCCTGGACATACAAAAAACCCTAACGTACCCACCCTAGTCACACCCTGACCTAACCAAAATATAAAGAAAATCGAGATATCTCAGGTCAGGGCGTGATAGTGGGCTTTTTTGTTGGGCTTCATTGTTTGATGTAAACTGGAGCCATGCTTGGCTCACTCCACACAAATTTATGGTGACCAATAAAGTAAAGGAGATCTCCTTTATGATTATCCATAGATTCTACCCGTGTAATAGCTTGATTTCTAAATATATACCTAATGTTACCAGTGAATGCAGTTTTTGTGAACTGGAAACGGAATCTATCGAACACTTATTCTGTAATTGTTACATAGTGAGGTGTTCTGGATTGATGTAAAACTATATCTTTGCAACAAAATGCATACAACCATTGAAATAGTTACGTTTGACATATTATTTTACTACACTGTTTCCACAAGTGAACGTCAGTATGTCATAAATCTCTTTATTTTATTAGGAACATTTTTCAAACAAATCAAAATGTATCTGATTGGGAAAACTATTTTGAATCATTAAAACGTATACAAAACAAAATGTCAAAAAAAGTATTCGCTACATGTCTGTATTTGATTTGATATAATGTGGATTTGTATTATTATTTTTTCTCTTCCTTATTTATTTGTATAATCCCTCTGGGTGTAATGTTTTTTGTGTTTTGCATGTTACCGTTTAATAAAATATACTGTATATATTGTGTTTTTTTTTTTTAATGAAAAAATAAGACAGTTCATATCGATTTTCACAGTCGGAGGTCGTTTTTTAAATTTATTTATTTATTTTTAATTCAAAATGCAGATCAACAATTTACATTCTTACATCATACAAAACAGAACGCAGGTATTAACGAGAAAATACTAAAACAAACAAAAAATATGAAAAAATAAACAATTCTAGTGCAATTGTAATCACTCTGAAAAAATCTTATTGTAATGATTTAGGAAAATGTTATTCTTGTTGTTATTCACTAGGGTTAATGTTTTAATAAAATAGTTATATTCAATCAAAAAATGTGTAATTTTGGTATAGAATTTTGGAATTCTTGTTTGCGTATAAAGTATTTGGCAACAAGAATAAAACATTTCACAATAATTTCAATGGTCTTGTTATCATTGCAATAGTAACATATTATATTTGTCATGTCAAAAACATGGGTAGTGTTCATAATGGTAAATAAGTATTTTGCAAGGTTTTCCCAAAATTCTGACACAAATTTACATTCAAAGAACAAGTGAGACAGATTCTCACATTCTTTTTCACAGAAAACACAGATATCATCAATAGCCACAAATTTGGATATCATAGAATTGTATGGATATATCTTATGTAAAACTTTAAAGTGTACTTCCTTAACTTTGTTTGGTATACAATATTTGTAAGGCCTTAACCATGCATTTTTCCAGACAATGTCAGGAATAAATAAGCATGTTCCAGAAAAATGTTCCTCTTGGTGTAAGTTGGTTTTGTGAATGAAGAATTTGTCTTATATATTTATTACAACAAGATTTCTCAAGTAAGCCAACGCCTTCCAATTTAAGTTCTGGATAAACTTTGTGATCATTACCAAAGCTAAGATGAGTTTTCATTAGTGTAGTTAGACCACTGGGAATGGCTTTGATCACAGAAATAAACTCTCTGAAAGGTATTGGAAACTCTTTCAATGTTATAAATTGTTCATATGTGAGAATATTACCCTTGTTGTCGAAAACACCAAGAACAAAGTCAATATTCCTCTCATGCCAGCTGGGGTAGAACAATGACTTATTCCTTACAGTTATGTCTGAATTATTCCACAAAAGAGCTTTATGTGGGGAAAAATTGTGCAGGAAACATATTTTCCAGGCCATTAAGCTTGTTGGTGAAACCTAGCCGGTGAAACCTAGCAGGAATATAATTACATTTCAGTAAAAATTGAAGACCTCCCAACTTATTAAACACATTATTTGGAATGAAATACCATATTGAATCAGTATTGATTAAACATCTTTCAACCAGTTGATCTTGAAAGTGTTTTTTCATAGATGTTTTGAACGCACTGATAAGTCTGAAGTCAGAGATTTTTGAGTTCTCAGTTGTTTTGAACGCGGCAACAATGGCCAATACATCGCATTAGCAGTCCAGGGTTTATATACACCATTGGTTTCTTTAATGTATCGTTAACCCTGGCCACAGGGATTCGGTTGGTCTTGTAAAGTGTCAATCTACAGATTTTCCGCCCTATAGATAAAGTAGGGGCGTCTCTGTATGACATCATTTGCCAAACTTTTCAACATGGCGACACAACAAACGGAAGCGATCGAAGCAATGGAAAATGCGAACCGAACTTCGCATCCTGGCTTCAGTAACGACAAGTATTCTCTGCTCGTCATTGTCGGTGGACATAGTCGGACTGGATTTGTGGACTACGTGGTTGCAGAGATAAAGAGAGGTAATGTGGACCAATGTTGATTGATTTAGTGCCAGACTGCGCTTCCACCTCCCGATTTGGCTCGAGCTAGCGCCTTTAGTACAGGTGACGTTGCATACTGTATTACTGCGGTTTCAAGTATATTCCGTCAACAAATGGTTCTAATTGCAAATCAACACACACATCAGCCAATTGTCACTGAAATATCCCACTAGTCTCGTGAATGTATGTAAATGTTTTCCACGACGAAATACAACGTTAAAGATGATGCCACATGCAACCCCCGTTTGTAGTAGACATCAAATGGAAAGATAAGGGAGGAGGAAGCCAGTAAGGGATACAATAGCAACAAGGATGTTGAATCTCCTGGCAGATGGTTAGCAGAGGGCATCTGCATGGTGTGTAAGTTAACAAAACAAAATGGTCAATATGGTGTGATGGTGTAAGTTCACAAAACAAAATGGGCAATATTATTTTACTTCGAATCTGATTTACCAGTTGATCACTAGCTTTGGATGATCTTACCTGATAGACCAGCTGTCAATCAGACCATAAACTAGACCGCTAGGTTAGCAACGGAAGTTTAAACTATTTAAAATTATCAGGCAAAATTTAAAGTTAAAAGACCATTTAATGCAATGGCATGCTTTAGCACTTGCTCTATAATGATTAGTTCTGACATTTAAATCTTAAATACTGTCGTCAATATTTACGAATACATATTTTGTGTAAATTATCATTCATTTATTTAAATTTAACACATTTCATCATTACATAAAGTATTTTTTTACACCCATTTCGCAGTAATCATTCTGGGATTGAAGTGTCAGACATGTCTAAAACCCTTCCTCCAAAGTACAATGCTTCATTTTCTGTTATCTTACCTAGAATGACTCTGTATGATGTGCAGGTGGTCACCAGAGTTCTAATTCTTGGCTTTGATGACCTTGTCATTGAAACATATTCATAAAAATGTTCTATGCTATTTTGTTACCAGTATATAAAGCTTGGGCAGCTAAACTGAATTTTGTTTTTTCTTCTCTGTTTGTACACCATATAAGATTATTCTTGATGACTGCAAGTGCCTCTGAGTGATTTAAGGTAACTGTGTACTTCTATCATGAATCACATTTATTTCAATTACATGACATGATGCAGAGTTGCCTCTGTCTGGTAGTGGGCAGGGGCTCCATTTTGTGTGTGCATTGAAATTTGCTTGGCTCGTAGTGTTGAGGAATCCAATAGCTGTCATTTCCCACTTCTGATTAGCTGAGGGAAGCTGTTTTATGCTGAGTTCATCTTTTACAGACTTGCATTACTAGCCACACTGCAAATCACTCTTTCATCCCATGGCAACAAGCCAATGGAAGGGCTCAACATTTGTACCCGCCGCTCTATCTAAGGAGCCGAATAGCTTTTGCCTCACTTTCCAAGGACATTGCTCCAGAGAAAGGTGTGGTATGTTTGTTTACTAAACACGGCAGTAAACACATTGAGCAGGCGGAGACATTTTAGATTACATTTAGCCTACGTTGCATCTTCCTCATCCCTTTAAGACTGCTTGTTTTGGAGGAAAGTTTATCTTGGCTTGCATCCATAAAATGCACTGTGTTTAAAGACTCCTGTCTGGTTCCAAGATGCCACTGTGCTGGACTTCTGGTGGTTTCTCACCAGGGAGGGACTCCCCTGTGCACTGACTTCTCCAGGGTCAAGACAGGAGATCGTTGTAAAGGTCTGGCCTCTCGAGACCACTCAAGACCTCAGGGTCCTCTAGTCTCACACGAGATCACGGAATGGGTGGGCTTTTTCCCCAAGCTTGTAAGGGTTTTTGTAAGGGTGCCTTCTTGCTGTTTGTTTTAGTTTAGTTACTAACATACAGCCCTGCGCATCTGTCAGGGTGTTGCCTTAATAGTTCCGATTTTGTAGAAAGAAACAGTTTGCGGTGAGCTTTGAACACTCCAAGGCTAGTAACATTCACAACGCTTGTTTGTAACTTGCTTGTAGCTGATTTTTTTTCTTCCCACTCACGCTTCAATGAATAGCAGGAAATTATATTTCCAAATAACGTCAACATCCTGATTTGTGTGTCACACCTGTATAGCGTTAGTTAATGGAAGAATATGCGGTTTTTATTGCTTCCGGCTACTTAGAAAATGAGTAACAAATCAAATGGTGATGAGTGATTCCTCAAATACAGACCAAAAATTATGATTTTGGGGATTTTCACAAAATGTAATCCACAGAATAGTCCTTTGGTAGAAGGATTGTTGACATATACAGTACATTTGGAAAGTATTCAGACCGCTTCCCTTTTTACACATTTTGTTACATTACCGGATTGTGTGGAGGCACAGATCTGGGGAAGGGTACCAAATAATGTCTGCAGCATTGAAGATCCCCAAGAACACAGTGGCCTCCATCATTCTTAAATGAAAGAAGTTTAGAACTACCAAGACTCTTCCTAGAGCTGTCTGCCTGGCCAAATGGTGCAATCGAGGGAGAAGGGCCTTTGTCAGGGAGGAGACCAAGAACCCAATGGTCACTCTGACAGAGCTCTAGAGTTCCTCTGTGGAGATGGGAGAACATTACAGAAAGACAACCATCTCTGCAACACTTCACCAATCAGGCTTTTATGGTAGAGTGGCCAGATAGAAGCCACTCCTCAGTAAAAGGCACATGACAGCCCGCTTGGAGTCTGCCAAAAGGCACCTAAAGACTCTGACCATGAGAAACAAGATTCTCTGGTCTGATGAAACCAAGATTGAACTCTGGCCTGAATGCCAAGCGTCATGTCTGGAGGAAACCTGCCACCATCCCTACAGTGAAGCATGGTGGTGGCAGCATCATGCTGTGGGGATGTTTTTCAACGGCAGGGACTGGGCGACTAGCCAGGTTTGAGGGAAAGATGAACGGTGCAAAATACAGAGATCCTTGATGAAGCGCTCAAGAATGGGGCGACGGTTCACCTTCCAACAGGACAACGACCCTAAGCACACAGCCAAGACAACGCAGGAGTGGCTTTGGAACAAGTCTCTGAATGTCCTTGAGTGGCCCACCCAGAGCCCGGACTTGAACCCGATCGAACTTCTCTGGAGAGACCTGAAAAGAGCTGTGCAGCAACACTCCCCATCCAACCTGACAGAGCTTGAGAGGATCTGCAGAGAAGAATGGTACAAACTCCCCGAATACAGGTGTGCTGTGCTTGTAGCATCATACCCAAAAAGACTCGAGGTTGTAATTGCTGCCAAAGGTGCTTCAACAAAGTATTGAGTAAAGGGTCTGAATACCTATGCAAATGTTGTATTCCCCCCCCAAAACATTTTTTCTACATTTGTAGAAATGTCTATAAACTTGTTTTTGCTTTGTCATTATGGGGTATTGTGTGTAGATTGAATTAAAAATAAATATTCAATAAATTTTAGAATAAGGCTGTAACGTAACAAAATATGGAAAAAGTGAAGGGGTCTGAATACTTTCTGAATGCACTGTATCTAGCTCCATTACTCCAGTATCCCTGCACATTGCAAATATGGTTTGGAACTGAACCTGTGTGTATATAGTATGCTTACTTACTTATTGTGTTTGTCTTATTTCTCATGTTTTTTTTTCTACGATTACATTGCTACTGATTATTGCATTGTTGGGTTTTGAATTTGCAAGAAAGGCATTTCACTGTACTTGTGCATGTGACATTAAAACTTGAAACTGAAACTTGAATATTTCATGGCCCTAAACCCGCCCACCCCGCGGATATAACCGCGGGGACTGTGTGTTATGAGTCAACCCGCGCATCACTTGTACACTGTTAGTCACTCACCCTTCTAGATAACTTGAAACAGCCTAACCAGGTATTGTCTTGAAGTCGCCTAGGCTAGCTAGTGCTAGCCAACTTCTTTCACCAATTAGCAGGCCGGTGTTCGACCCGTGGCAAAGTTGGTTTGACATTGGATAGTCTTCTTTTGTCTGGGTTTCATGAGGAATCACTTTGATTTGATTTCCGTGCCCTTTGCATAGGCTTGTAGACTCTGCTGCTACATTTAGCATGTTCTCTTTCGGATAGTTTCCCCATGCTCACAACATCACTTGATTCCCATAAATTCATGCAAGTTGGCAACTTGTGTACCATTTACAAGAATTGACTGCAAATGTCAGTGAATAGTTTTGGTCTCGAAAATATGTAATTGTCATGCCTCCTTCAGTGTGCCTTGGCAGCGTTCAGTGTGATGGAATGGTGAAGTCTCTTGAAGAAGCCAGCAGCCCTGAGAGCCCAGTTACGCTGCCGAGCATAAATAATGCAACCTATTTACTTCAGCTTAGCTTCACCAGAGTGCCAGAGAATAAAGTCTCCGTTGTCAGGACGTACACGTTGGTTCTTCCACTACCCCTTTAGCATTAGCTATTCGGAGTTACCTTATCACCATCCAGACAGACTCCAACAACCGTGCAGTTCAGAGGCGAGGTGTGGATGTACTACCCAGAATACCCTGGGTTGCTAGGAGAACATTGTCCTTAAATGCAGAGGTTGGGTAAGTTGGTAGTGGCATTCAATGTTGTCTACCATTTCTATCTGGTTCAGCTTGGGCAAGGGAGGGTACTAGGGACGATGCAGCTGTGTGTCTGAGTGTGAAAATACTGGACTCTGGCTGCATCTTGTTGAGAGCTTGTACCCCCATAATGAGACTGAATGTGTAAAGTTCAGTCATTAGCAGTGTTTCCCCTAGGATTTTGTTTTGATGCAATGGAAAAGTTAGGCGGCTACGGGGGTCTGGGTGAATTCCCCCTGGAAGATCTTTTTTTTGTAGAACGACTGAGAATGTTACTTCTGGTGACTTTTTAAAGACAATTTGTACTCCAATACATGAACATTTAATTATGTTGATCTGTGCCACTGCACGGATCACCCAGCTCATACTGACACACCCATGAGCCTCCTGTCTTGCATCCTCACCCACTGAGTCCCGATCGACACCGGACGTCCATGAACTTTGAAAAGTAGTTGAAATATGGTCAGTCCACCCTGCCCTTGATGTTAACGTCCACAGAGAGAGCGGACTGGACCAAATCTGAGCCTATCATGGACAAATGTTTAACAAGTTTTGATAGTACAGTGAGTTGAGCATAGAAGAGTACTGTACAGTTAGTAAAGTACAGGACAGTGACTACAGCACAGTCGATTATAGTACAATGCAATACAGTACAGTAAAGATGTCCAAAGGAGAATGACATTCATTTCCATAGTTATGCATTTCTGTGTAGTACAGATCAGGGAACCATTACCATAATCCCATTACCAGGTGTAAATCCACTTCACTTACTGTAGTTTAATAACTAAATAGATTTTTTTCAAACTCAAGGTGCCATGTCATAGCTGACATACCCTTCTTTCTGCAGACATCTTTGAATCTTAATTTGGAGCAGATATTTAAGAGTTTTTGAAAAACCTGGTTGCATTAAAAACAGATTTTACCGTAATTCCATTACCAAAGTTTGCATCTGCAAAGTTCTTCCACTAAATTTAGGTTTTGTACATTTTTCCATGGAAATTGTTAAAAGTAGTCCTCGTGCATAGAGTTGTATGTTGTTAAACTTTTGAAATCAATGCTTTTTGTTTGGCATACATTTTAATGTGAAAACTGTGTTAAAGCTTAATTCTGTTACAGTGGAATTGCCCGTCAGTATCTGTGTTGAGGCCATGTGACTGATGTCACAAACACTTCCTCTGTGTGTGTGTGTGTGTGTGTGTGTGTGTGTGTGTCACACTGCTCACCATATCCTTCCCTTCCTGGTCAGTGATAGAGGCAGGCGCTTTGTTAATGATTTTGTTTGGGGAACAAGCCTGAAGAAACGGTCTTGTGTTGAAGATTCTCTGAGTATAACATGATTAAAAGTATTTGGTGATGACTGTAAATTTGTACATTTTTTTTAATGAATGCAGCCCCTGAATATTCTATCCCTTCTACATGGTCAACATGCTTGTGATTGCTGGCAAAGTGCAAATAGAAGAGGGGCTTCCTATTGAAAGAACAACGCTGTGCAGGTGGTCTGTCAGTTGGTTCAGCTGTGCTGGTTCTTATGTGTTGTTGTAATGTGCTGATGGACGGCCTAGAAAAGATAACAGACATTTTGACCTGCTGGGGTTTTCTTTGCTCCAACCCAACGGTGGGTCAAGCTAGCCCTAGTCTAGCCCAGACAAGTCTTCTCTTGTCTGAGACTTAGCAGCTGCCTCTGTGTACTCTAGAATCCTCTCAGGACCCCTCAGCCCCATTTCCCATCTGCTACCACCAGTGTCCATTGTACTCCCTCTTGAGTGTCTGTGTTGTATGTGCCACTGGCTTAACACTAGACCCGCTAAAGCGGTCATTTTGACAGCTCATGAATTTATTTTATTTTTCTGCCATTTCTAAAGTCATATCCCCTCCGTCGTTGACTTTTCCTAAAAAAGTCTATATAACACACTGTCGTTGTTAGAATTGTTAAATCACAAACAGAACTGGAATTAGAACCAGTTTTAGGAGGGCGTGTCATTATTTGAATGGTTTTCCCCGTTGCCCTTCCTCCCGACAGTAGGGCCTGCTCCGCTCATTCTCCCGACGTTGGAAGGTGCAGTGGCCAGTTGATAATCACCCTGGTAATTGCCTCAACTGAACCTAAATGAATCATGACCTCTCTGATTATTCTTCTGATTCTACACCTCTGAGGCCTAAGTGCAAAAAAGCCAAAATGGTGCGCACTGAGCAGGTTCCCGCGCCACCACCAAATGAAACGGTGAGAAAGGAAGGGAAGGCACCATTTCGGAAAAGATCCACATCGGGCAGCAGGTGAGCAAGTGTCGGAGAATGTGGTGATGAGGCTTGTGGAACTTTACGTTGGCAAGGGGAGAAATGTCACAGTGGACAATTTCTTCACTTTACTGTCATTGGTGAAGAAGTTGCTTGCAAATAAAACAAGCTTAGTCGGCACCATGAACAAAGCAAGACGGGAGCTTCCTCCCTCAAAATAAGGCACCTGCACAGTCGTTGTACTCCACAACGGTGCTGAAGAATGACAACACTCACACTATACCAATTAAAGGCAAGAAAGAACGTTTCTGTCATGAGCACCATGCATCCGACAGTTGCCATAGTCAGGGACACAATAAAGAGAACCGGATACTGTTACGCACTATAACCAAAGATATGTCAATATTGCATAATACACATTGCCATATATACTGAACAAAAAATATGAACGCAACATGTGAAGTATTTGTCCCATGTTTCATGAGCTGAAGTAAAAGATCCCAGAAACAATCCATACTTTCAAAATGCTTATTTTGCTCATTTTGTGTACAAATGTGTTTATATCCCTTTTAGTGAGCATTTCTCCTTGGTCAAGATAATCCATCCACCTGACAAGTGTGGCATATCAAGAAGCTGATTAAACAGCATGATCATTACACAGGTGCACATTGTGCTGGGGACAATAAAATGCCACTCAAAAATCTGCAGTTTTGTCACACAACACAATGCCACAGATGTCTCAAGTTTTGAGGGAGCGTGCAATTGGCATGCTGACTGCAGGAATGGCCATCAGAGCTGTTGCCAGATAACTTAATGTTCATTTTTCGACCATAAATTGCCTCCAACTTTGCTTTAGAGATTTGGAGGTACATCCAACCGGTCTCACAACCGCAGACTATGTGTATGGCGTTGTGTGGGCGAGCGGTTTGCTGATGTCAACGTTGTGAACAGAGTACCTCATGGTGGCGTTGGGGTTATGGTATGAGCAGGCATAAGCTACGGACAACGAACACTATTACGTTTTATTGATGGCAATTTGAATGCACAGAGATACTGAGTTCCTGAGGCCCATTGTCATGCCATTCATACCTCGTGTTTCTGAAGGATAATGCATGGCCACATGTCGGATCTGTACACAATTTTCTGATTGCCACTAGGCATGAAAGGGGGCCAAAAAAATGTCATGTTCTGATCTGGTGGAAAGGTCATAAAATAGGTGTACCTGAGTACTACTTATCCCTTGCGCAAAACAGCCTATGGCTGTGTTTGTCTGTACGGAGCTCACTAGCGCCAGAATATTTTATTCAATGTTTCCTAGCACCAACTTTGGCTGGACCAAGTTAATACAATAGTTGATACAATGTTTCAAGTTTCTTGAAAACAGGCCATGCATAGCCAATGTGATTTATAGGATATTTATTTTATCAGGATATTTTCTATCTTTGGGCTTCATTGTGGGACTATCATTTGTTTTTCAACAGGACAATGACCCAACATACCTCCAGGCTGTGTAAGGGCTGTTTTACCAGCCAGCTATATGTTGATAATGTTGTGGTTCAGCCACGACTCTGTGAAAGCATAAGATTTTACAGTTTTTAATGTCCCGTTGGTCGTTTAATCTTCCTCGTAGGTCATAGATTTTATTTTCCAATGATGATTGCATGTTAGCTAGTAGAACGGAAAGCAGTGGGGGTTTATTCGATTGCCTATGAATTCTCAGAAGGCAGCCCGACCTCCGTCCTCTTTTTCTCCGTCTTTACGCAAATTACTGGGATTTGGGCCTGTTCCCGGGAAAGCAGTATGTCCTTCACGTCGGACTCGTTAAAGGAAAAAAATGATACATTAGCTATATCAGATGACCTGGCCTGCACAATCCCCCGACCTCAACCAAATTGAGATGGTTTCGGATTTGTCGGACCGTAGAGTGAAGGAAAAGCAGCCAAGAAGTGCTGAGCATATGTGGGAAGATCCTTCAAGACTGTTGTAAAAGCATTCCAGGTGAAGCTGGTTGAGAGAATGCCAAGTGTGCAAAGCTGTCAAGGCAAAGGGTGGCTATTTTTGGTTATTACATGATTTCATATGTGTTATTTCATAGTTTTGATATCTTCACTATTATTCTAGTGTAGAAAATAGTAAAAATCAAGAAAAACCCTTTGTGTAGGTGTCTAAACTTTTGTGTGTGTGTAGACAGACAGAGACAGACATATATCTATCTCACATTTCGACCTATCAATTGGTCGAAAGAACAGAAGACTCTCGTTCTACCAAGATTATTTTTTAGTCTGGGATGGCCCTAGTAAAGAGAGAGGAAGAGGCGAAGCGAGGTTTCAGTCTCGCCAAAATGTGTCCAAAATAAGCCCAATGTGTTTCTATGGGCTTATTTTGAACCTCAGCTTGTCGCCTGCCTTTATTTATAAAGCCCTTTTTACATCAGCCGATGTCACAAAGTGCTATACAGAAACCCAGCTTAAAACCCCAAACAGCAATCAATGCAGATGCAGAAGCACGGTGGCTAGGAAAAACTCCCTAGAAAGGCAGGAACCTAGGAAGAAACCTAGAGGAACCAGGCTCTGATGGGTGGCCAGTCCTCTTCTGGCTGTGCCGGCTGGAGATTATAACAGTACATGGCCAAGATGTTCAAATGTTCATAGATGACCAGCAGTGTCAAATAATAATCACTGGTTGTAGAGGGTGCAATAGGTTAGCACCTCAGGAGTAAATGTATTTTCATAGCCGATCATTCAGTTAAACAGCAGGTGCGGGGGTGAGAAGGTTGAAAACAGCAGGTCCGGGACAAGGTAGCACGTCTGGTGAACAAGTCAGGTTTCCATAGCCGCAGGCAGAACAGTTGAAACTGGTGGACTGGGGACAGCACGACCAGGTGGACTGGGGACAGCAAGGAGTCATTAGGCCAGGTAGTCCTGAGGCATGGTCCTAGGATGATATTATATTAGGATGATCATCTCGTCATTACATACAGATCCGTGGTGTAAATGGGAAGGTGCACAAAGCACAGAAAGAGACGAGACCAAAAAGACAACATGAGAACAAGCGGCCATAAACGCTCATAGAAACAAAAGAAAACAAAACCTTGATGCCTTGCAATACAGGCATTTGGAATATCGTGCAAAAACATTAATTCCACTTCATTAAATGTATCGTCCAGCCCTAGTTTGTGTGTGTGTAAGGTCCAGTAAGTGTGCAAGAATGTCAGTGCAAAAAAAAGGGTCTCAATGCAAATAGTCCGGGTATCCATTTGATTAACTGTTCAGCAGTCTTATGGCTTGGAGGTAGAAGCTGTTCAGGAGCCTTTTGATCCCAGACTTGTCGCTCAGGTACTGCTTCCATTGCGGTAACAGAGAGAACAGTCTATGACATGGTGACTGGAGTCTTTGACAATTTTTAGGGCTTTCCTCTGACACCGCCTGGTATAGAGGTCCTGGATTGCAGGATGTACTGGACAGTACGCACTACCCTCTAGCGCATTGCGATCGGATGCCAAGCAGTTGCCATACCAAGTGGCGATGCAGCCAGTCAAGATGCTCTCAATGGTGCAGCTGTACAACTTTTTGAGGATCTGAGGGCCCATGACAAATCTTTTCAGCTTCCTGAGTGGGGGAAGAGGCGTTGTCGTGCTCTCTTCAAGATTATGTTGGTGTGTTTGTCTCATGATAGGTTAGGGCTGAGCGGTATACCTTTTTTTACGATATACTGTTATTGATGCACGGACCAGTTTGGGTTTTTACTTTACCTTCTATAACGGTATTTGAATGTTTGGTTTGTTAAATGTTATACGCGGTGTGTAATGTCCATCTTTATAGTTTACTTCGTTACTTGAGTCCTCTCTCGCCACTCTCTCTCGATGCCGCTTTCCACACAGACCTTTCACTCAAGGAGCTCATTTGTTGTTCCTCGACCAAGAGACACTTGCGTTTTCACTTTGGTTCTTAATATAAATCCACTAGCGTTTTTATAATTACACTATTCGTTTGTGTTTCTTACATCTGCAAACAGCTAGTGTATTTTCTTAGCAAGTTGTTCCTAAATCTTGTTAGCTGCTGATTGTTAGCCGCTAATGCTAATCGCTAGCTAGCTAATAAATGTACTGAGTAAGAGCTTACATAATTAGCTATACAGCCTGATAATACCAGTGATGGTTTAGACCTAAATCAGCATGTTAGTGCAACAGTATCTTCTAAATGAAAGAGGAATACACGAAGCAAGAATATGTTAGCTACACGAAGTAGCTAAGAGAGAACGTTCAATGTAGCCAAAGATTATAGGGTCCCCTAGGAAACACATAACAACACTTTAGTTCTTACCCTGACACAACTCCTCCCTGGCATTTCCATTTCTTGTCATGTCAAACACTTTATTCAAAGTGCCCACTATTATATTTTAACTATATAATTAGAATAGTCATTGTATTTCCACGATTCCAACAGTTAACCCAAGTGTTTTGCTCTAAATTGATAGTCAAATTGCAATTGCAACAATTGGTTAAAAATAAGGCTCAGATTTCTTGCGCATATCGTGCAGCCCTACGTGGCAGTGTGGAAATTATCTCAAATAAGTGCAGGAAATGTTGACTTTGGTTGAATTGAACAGTATAAAACAATCAGAAGGGAGAAAGACCCATTGAAGTCTCTTAGAATGTATGTGTTCCCACCCTAGGGTTACGCAGTACTCATAAAGCAAATGAAGAACTTTATTTATTCCAAAACATAAAATACTGTCATAACGTCCAATTTAAAAATAAATCCCCCCCCAAATTTTTTTTGGGGGGGGCATATCACCCAGCCCTATGATAGGTTCTTAGTGATGTGGACACAGAGGAACTTGAAGCTCTCATCCCGCCCCACTACAGCCCCGTTGATGTGAATGGGGGCGTGCTCGGCCCTCTGTTTCCTGCAGTCCACGATTAACTCCTTTTGTCTTGCTGACGTTGAAGGAGAAGTTGTTGTCCTGGCACCACACTGCCAGGTCTCTGAGCTCCTCCCTGTAGGCTGTCTCATCGTTCTCGGCGATTAGGCCCACCACAGTCGTGCCTTCTGCAAACTTAATGATAGTGTTGGAGTGCCCGGCCACATAGTTGTGGGTGAACAGGGAGTACAGGAGGGGACTAAGCACGCACCCCTGTGGTGGATGTGTTGTTACCTACCTTCACCACCTGGGTGCGGCCCATCAGGAAGTCCTGAATCCAGTTGCAGAGGGAGTTGTTTAATCCCACGGTCCTTAGCTTAGTGATGAGTTTGGAGGGCACTATGGTGATGATCGCTGAGCTGTAGTCAATGAACAGCATTCTCATGTAGGGGTTCCTTTTGTCCAGGTGGGAAAGGGCAGTATGGAGTGCAATAGTGATTGCGTCATCTATGAATCAGTTGCGGCGGTATGCAGGCTTGAGCAGTTGGTATACTGGGGTATTTGGAAAAAGCCATGAGATGGGTTTTTCAATACCATCAAATAGGGCTTGGCGTTATGGCCAAAATCTCATATCCCGATATAGGTCATTTCATATCCCGATAACAATACATATCACGATATACACATTTTCTGTAAATTCAATTAATAAATAGTTTATATATAATGACCTCATGTGAAGGCCTATTTCTTATTACATTTTGAATTATACTCAACAAATAAAAGGTATTTGCATTTGGTACCTTGGGTCGAGTGTTTGCACCAACTCATGAAACCCCCTGTTTCTCGACCGTGTAAATTGGGGCCATGTCTTTGCAGATGTAAGTTGTAACGGCAGCTGTTCTCCTTCCATCTTCGTGATTCTTTGCCATATGGTGTGCCGTGGGCAAAAGCCTCTTGCAACGTCTGAGTCAGGGGTTTGTTTTGAGCACTCGACTGTACTTTTTTGGGTCTCATCCGTAGACTCTCTCTGTACTGTTTCACATGATTATTGCGTAGGTGGTAAGAGGTTAGTGGTGTTTGAGCCTGTTGTTGGGACCGGCCTGCGGCATAGTTTGCAGAGGATGGTTTTCTGGTCCGTGTCAGACTTTTCATACCCAAACCACGTCCATGCGACCGAAGTAGCCCCTCTTTTAGGTACGGTCTCCGTGCTCTGTGTCGCGTTCACTCTCCTCCATGTTTGTTTGTGTTGCAAAGCGACTTCCAGTTGCCGAACACTATTGCCGTAAAGTGTGATTTGCGACACAACGAAATAAACGGTAGAGCATAATATGAAACGATAGACGTTTTTCTATCGTCACACGATATATATCGTCATATCGCCCGGCCCTACCGTCAACTATTTTTTGGGGAAATTTTTCAATGATTTTGAATATTTGTAGCAACTTTTTAAGTTAATACTTGCTGTCAACTTGTGCAATACGTTAGGAGATAAAGCATATTGCGTTCTTCATTTCACATGTCACATTATTCCCCAGAACAGTTGAGCCAGTCATGTGTTCCTTGTAAAGTCCATAACAAGAGAAAGCGGGAGCTGGTGAGTCCAGTAAGACCCTTTTTAGTACTGTTTTCCTTTTGAATCAATTCATTTCACTCAGAATGTGCATGCAAATCAGGACAAATGGCTAGATATTTTCAATGCAAGTTCCAAATCACTGCCAGACAAAGATGTTTGCCTGTTGAGGTTATACGGAAGTAAAGTAATGCCCAGGTCCATGTTCTTCCCTAGCCTGGGTGCTATTCTGAGACATTTGCTTCAGACTTTTCAGTCTAGAAACAAAACTAGGAATTGTTATATGGGTGCGGTATTCAGTGATTTGGATCTTCCTTTCCTGATCAAAGGGCAGTAACTTATTTTGAGCTGCCCAAGACATTCAGTGTTACAAACGTAAATAATGTTTAATATAGGATGCATGCTAAAACAGTGTGCTTGGCTAGATCATTGTGACAAACTAATATCCTTCTGCTCTCTGTGTAATTTGAATGAGCTTGCCAAAATCCTCAACGAGCATAGCAGTAAGCTACTGTAGCAATACTTCATCAAACTTTAAAACAGAATTTTACAAGAATGAGAAATAATGTCAACACAATGTCTGTAGTGGCAGTTCAGTCTAGAATGGCTGGTCGTAATTCCCAACAGTTCAGAATGGAATGCCCGACCCCAGAGATCAGAACACGCACTTTCTTTTCATTCAATATTTTTTATATATATATGAGATGTAATTTTTTTTTTTTTAAAGGATGAGTGTGTGTTGCGCTGAATGAACGTGTATATATATATATATTTATTAGCCGTCCCTTTTCTGTGTAATTTGCCAATTATTAAACAGTTCAGCAGTAGCCTAACAATAGTGCCACAGAGTATAATAATGAATTTTATAGATATCGTCCCATCTTCATTTAGTTGTTCCAGAATGAGCTGAAACAACCTTGGGCTGGTCCCTAGGCCAGTGGTCTCTCACCTTTTTTTGTTAAAATGTTCATGACGAACTGAGCAATGATTACAATTGGTTGAGGAGTTACTGTCTTCTCGGAAGACTGGGAGACTAGTGGGCTGCCTTGCAGTGTATAAAAAAAATCTTCTACTGCTTTTTTCTCTGTTTTTGGAGAAGTAATAAAAATAACATGTGCCGATGAGGTCGGAGCTAAATTTGTCCCAGACAGACAGAAGGGGAGGCTGCTTCCTCTTGCTTTTTCATTGTCCCTCTTGATCTTCACTATGGTGAGCGAATTCAAAAGCAGATCTTCTCTCTGCAAATCTTTTTTAGTGAAGATTCATCATACATATGGTCGTATAGGCAGGGGAATTCGTTTTTTTGTCTTTTGCCCTTTGTGTTCAAATAGGCCTACAGTATGTCTTCATTACAATATTTAGATTATAAAATTAGAAGTCTGTCAATTTGCTCACCAGGGTCTACTTTGCTGTTTAGCATTCATTACTTTTTCTAGTAGAGTTGAATCTGATATTGCCCGCCCACTGTTAGTTATGTCATCACCACATGCAATGCTTAAGCCCTTAAATGGCTAATCCCTTTACTACAGTGGTCTTTCTTGGCAGTGTAGCTCTCTTGTCATGCAGGGCACGTCATATGGACCATATGAATTCTGTGCCCTCCAATTTGGATTTGACACTGCACCCGTGTACCACATTAGACATGACAGACATACCCTTTGTATACATTTTTCATGCAGTATAAGTCCACGTTTTAACCTATGCTATATAGCCTATAGTTTAATTGCAGCAAAATTGTAGATGAAATGTACACATTATATTCTGTCTTATTATCCATTTGTCATACTCTTAGTTCATGTCTTGGTCATTTTATTGTATTTAGTCTATTTTTACATAATGTTATTGTACTTCTGCTATGTCGTTTAGTCTAGGAATTTGAGGCCTCCGTTCAATTATCAGCTGCATGGTATTTATAGCATGTTGACGTTACAAAAAGAACCTCCAACAGTGACAGAGCCATAACCTATTATATTGTTTACTGTATGTGAGTTACTTATTAAAGGTGCAATATGCAGAAATTGCTCCGCCAATTCCTAGTTGCTAAAATTCGAATAGTTCGCCTAATTTCCGTTTGACTAAACAAGCAGTCATTGTGTAGAGAATCATTGCACCACCTAATCCAGCTGTGAAATATATTTTCCATAACCAAAAATATTGTATTTTCAGCTGTTTGAAGCTGGTGTAGCCCAAAAAGTTACATATTGCAGCTTTAACTCAAAATATGTTTGTAATTTCATTACCGGTACACAAGTAGCATTTTCCATGTTATCTGTGAGTGAGTTAGTCTCTCAGCCCATCCCTGAAGTCTTTGCTTCCCTAGTTGTAGTTTCAGTTTGAATCCTTCCCTTTCTCCTCTAAATACAATCCCTTAGCCTGACCGACATTAACACAAACCTCAACGATATAATTACTCTAGGCAGTGTTGTCCAATAATCGGGTTGTAAAATGGCAGAGTTATGTCTGTATGTTATTATGAAGCAACTCTGAGCCTGGGCACGTTCTACTTCCATCTCTGGCCAATTACATATACTGTAAGTCTGTATGGCTTCTGTCAGGTGCAACTAAACTCCACAATAGCTAGCATTGCCTTTCGTTACGAGAATAGAAATATAATATCCTATGTCAAATGAATGGTACTTCACTTTCCTCAAGGCCTTTGAAAGTTAAGTGTATGTTTGGTTTGAATACTTGAACATGCTGTTGACTTGAGTATTGAGTGTTCTCCTAACCACCCTGGTGTGTGTGTGTTTTCACAGGCATCCGCTCATGGGATGTGGACCTGACATTCTGTAACCTGGACGAGCAGCTCAAGCTCTTTGTGTCTCGACACTCTGCCTTCTTCTCGGAAGAAATAAAAGGTAAGGAGCTTTTTCCATCCGTCTATCCTTCTGGGTAAAAACATCAGTGACTGAACTGTAAAACCCCTCCCTGTTGGCCCTCAGTATTAAGTCTCTTGACACGATGGTGATCATGGCAAGGGATCCGTCGTCCTTGATCGGCTTGGTTTCGACTGTACGTCTTTATCCGTTTCAACGCAGAAAATGACGTCTTAATGGTTGCTGTTGTGGTTGGTATAGTGTGGACCAGCTGCAGTAACTTGCGACAGTCTGTGTCAGGTCATGCTGGAACAAAAAGCTGAGGAGCTGTCCAGCTGATTTGTGTCATACCATTTGTGAACTGTACTTGTAATATTTTGACAGGCTCTCGTTTGCTGGTGTTGTGAAATTGTTTTTGTTTTTTTGCGGTCCACTGAGCCAAGGCAATTAAGTTCACCAAATTGGTCAAACCTGGCTCTCTTCTGAACATAGATATTATCCAGTATGTTGCCATAGATTCGCCCCCTCTAGACTCCGTTTACTATGAGTTTCGCTTTCTGCCAGGCCCAGTTCATTGCATTTCAGCTCGAATCGCTCATAGGAACTAGAAGTCTTGCCGCTGCCGTTCCGGTGCTTTCATTGTGTCACCGATACGGTGGAAAATTTAGCAAAGGCATGTAGTAGTTCCACATGGTTGTCCCTGGGCCTGTTTGATGAGCTGCCACTCATCGTTACCGCGAAATGCCAACTCCTGTTGACATGGGTAGAATGATGTAGCATTAATTAGCTAGGTCTTAAAAAATCTCACCATTCTCTTTGACCTTTGCATTGTGCATGCTGATGTTCAATCTCCGTTGTTCATTCAATGCCAGACCTATCCGTGAGCTGCCAAATGTCTGAAGAGCTATTGATCTAAATGATGCCATTATTTTTCCTGTCCAAATATTGACCCATACTTGTACGCCTGCTATTATTTTCATTATGTTGTATGGCTCCTTATCAAAGTTCATTCAATGAGTTACATTGAATATCTGTGTGAATGCGGTTTATGACCCACTTTTCAAACTCGACAGCTGTGAAATTGAGCAAAGACACATGATGAAAAGCAAAAAAAGCATTTTCTGTGAAACACATTGTTACATCTCATGACAGTCACAGTTCTTAGAGAAGATGCCATAAGCATAAATTAGTTGATCATTCTAAATAGTACAAGAGAGTTGCTTTGAATGTGAATAACCATTCTGCTATGCTCCAACAAACTGAGCCATTGGAACCTCCTTACATTACTCTATAGCTTACAATCCATTTCGCATTCTATTATTGACCCCTGTTAGGTGTGTGCGTGTCTCTCCCTGCTGTTGGCATGCTGGGCCACAGTGGTTAGCAACACGGCAGTACCCTTGGACTTGGTGTTTGCGTGCAGAGAGGCTGTGGCAGCCGTTAGCTGGGGGCTGCAAGCCACTTGTGGATTAGAAAGTTTGACTAGCTCGGCTGGTCAGGGTCTGCTCAGTCAGGCAAACACCAGCGAGTTTACACTTGCCCAGCGTCTTCACACTCGAGTGGAGATGGAGCTCGCTTCCCCACGAGATTGTATCTCCCGTGATAACTCCTTCTTTTATATCTGGTTGCTCTGCCAGCGTCTTTCAATTCAGCCCCACTGAAAAGCCTCATTCGGATAGACTGATGAACTTTTCAGATGAGTGGGCTATTTATTTATCTATCATCCAGATAATCGACAATACATCCGGAAGAATTCTAGAATTGACTTTGAGAAAAATACTTGTTTTGTCTTTACTTCTCCCTCAGCCAAACATCTACTTGAGAAATCTAGCAGAGTATCACCAGCCTTGGTCAAGGCAGAAAGCGTCAACCCAGATAACTTCTGGGTTATCTGCCCATCTGCCGCTAATGATAGACATGAGTCAATGTTTTATTTGACTGGCTGGGATGGTGTATGCAATGCCATGGCTGGTAATGGGTGCTGTCCACTACCAGTGGCCAGCTGGCTGTTTCTTCATGTCAGGTCAGTTGATAATTTAAGCTAAGTGATGTTTTCCAAAGCCCAGATAGCGACCCACCTAAGTTACAGCAGGAGTTGTCTTGCATAGCCAGATGTCGTATTCTCATGTTTGCTCTGTATAGTGACGCCTGGAAATGTCAGGTTTCTCAAGGTGAGAACACTCCTGTGAGATCCAGAGGCCAACAAGCAACCTCCTTTTTGTCTGCTTGTAGAATAACTTAAACGCCACGCACACCAGACTATAGCCGTAGAAATATTGCAATTAGATCTATACTCTGGAGCCAATCTTACTGGGCCTCAGTGTTCTTCCTTTACACCTCAACAATACAACTTCAGCAGAGTAGCTCCTTCGGACGGTTATTTGAATCTTTGCAGTGTAGTTTGCGTGGAGAGTTAGTGATCATGTTAGTGGGGAGGACAGAGGAATGAGACAAGTTGGTTGATGGAAAGCAGAGAGAGAAATCCCAGGGAGAGTGGGAGGAGGAGAGAGAGTGTGTGTGTGTGACCTCACAGCTGAAAATAGTTTGCCACAGCTGCACCATCCTCGCCCTGAAGCCCATCTTCCCTCAGTCACCAGAACATTTGTTTATCCTCGGGACAACTTTCTCCTCAAGTATCAAGAACTACCTCGCCCAACCTTCAGGCCTCACCCATTCACAATCTGTGTGTCACACCCCAACACCCGCAATAATCCACACTTGCACTTTCATGCTAGCACAGGCTATCGCAACTCTGTAAAAGGAATACTATGTTACTGCAGTGCTCCACTATGGAATCTGTGCTGCAGAGCCTCTTCCGGGCAGCAGGCTGACTAATGGCAGGCCAGCTGTTGAGGAATGTGGGGCAGAGCCTGTGTGTGTGTGTGTGTTTACACTAGAGGAGTGTTACTGGGCAGGGTGGTGCAGGATGGGGGAGCATGACAGTCATCAGGGGGCACATGGTGTGCCACACAGTGCCTTGCCTTGCTCTCATTTCACAGGCCTACAGTATAACCTTATCCAGAATGGGCTAATTCATGACAAATACCTAATACAAATAAGTTAGAATATACAGTATATTGGAGGAAAGTTACCAAACAGAGTGACACAGTTTTAGTAATTAGGCTACTCTATAGCTGCAAGCTAATGAATATGATACTGATAGATATATGTTTTGGAAAAGGGGACTTTTTTTTTCTTGTGAGGCTGACTGTCTCCTGTTACAGTGGGCAGGGCTCCAGGCTGACTGTCTCCTGTTACAGTGGGCAGGGCTCCAGGCTGACTGTCTCCTGTTACAGTGGGCAGGGCTCAAGGCTGACTGTCCCCTGTTACAGTGGGCAGGGCTCCAGGCTGACTGTCTCCTGTTACAGTGGGCAGGGCTCCAGGCTGACTGTCTCCTGTTACAGTGGGCAGGGCTCCAGGCTGACTGTCTCCTGTTAGTGGGCAGGGCTCCAGGCTGACTGTCCCCTGTTACAGTGGGCAGGGCTCCAGGCTGACTGTCCCCTGTTACAGTGGGCAGGGCTCCAGGCTGACTGTCTCCTGTTACAGTGGGCAGGGCTCCAGGCTGACTGTCTCCTGTTACAGTGGGCAGGGCTCCAGGCTGACTGTCTCCTGTTACAGTGGGCAGGGCTCCAGGCTGACTGTCTCCTGTTACAGTGGGCAGGGCTCCAGGCTGACTGTCTCCTGTTACAGTGGGCAGGGCTCCAGGCTGACTGTCTCCTGTTACAGTGGGCAGGGCTCCAGGCTGACTGTCCCCTGTTACAGTGGACAGGGCTCCAGGCTGACTGTCCCCTGTTACAGTGGACAGGGCTCCAGGCTGACTGTCCCCTGTTACAGTGGACAGGGCTCCAGGCTGACTGTCCCCTGTTACAGTGGGCAGGGCTCCAGGCTGACTGTCTCCTGTTACAGTGGGCAGGGCTCCAGGCTGACTGTCTCCTGTTACAGTGGGCAGGGCTCCAGGCTGACTGTCCCCTGTTACAGTGGGCAGGGCTCCAGGCTGACATTTTCCCCTGGTGGCACAGCTAGGGCATTTGGAATTTGAGGTTTCACCAATGTGACTGCTTTGGTGAAAGCAGACAAGTCTAATGTGTTTTACAAAGTATATTGAAAGCAGGTGCTTCAACACAGGTGTTTAATATGCTTAGTCATGTATAAAAATGCCCAGTTGCCCATTATTTAGCTACCATGGCTAGAAGAAGAGATGTCAGTGACTGTGAAAGAAGGGTCTCAAAGGAGCATAGGCGGTTTAAGTGGTGTGTGTGTCTGTGTGTTTGTCACAGATTTCAATTGAACACTTATGGGAGATTCTTGAGCGCCATCTGGGATAGCGTTTTCCACCACCATCAACAAACACCCAATGATGGGATTTCTTGTGAAAGAATGGTGTTGCATCCCTCCAGTAGTTCCAGACACTTGTAGAATCTATGCCACGGTGCTTTGAAGCTGGTGGCTCGTTGTGCCACAACACCCTATTAAGACACTATGTTGGAGTTTCCTTTATTTGGGCAGTTACCCGTGTTTTCAATGGGATTTTTATTTATTTATCAGAGCTGCTTTCTTTTATCATTATTTAATTTGTCATGTTCAAATGATGTCCTTGTATTGAAGCCTAAACTATTAACAGTGGTTATTACTGTAAATCTCTTCATGACTGAGGATCTATTGGTATGTACTACTGCCATATTGCATATACATACTGTGAATGCAACTGTCTGGTAGTACACATCCAATTCCCTTCGTATGAACTCTGAGGATAGTGCCAAAAATGTCCTTATGAGTCAGTTCTCGTGGATAATCCAGTCTGAAGCCCAGTTGGGTGGGTTTCTATCTCTTCACTCTGAAGCCCAGTTGGGTGGGTGAGAAATATTTATTCATCCTTACGTCGTCTTTGCTGCTCAAAATATATTTGTGTTTCCAGGCCCTCAGCTCCTTTCTGATCCTGAAACATTTGCCTTGATGTCAAGCTTGCCTTTTTCTTATCACGCCTTACTTACAGTATTTTATTGTATATATTCTCCCTGTTAAATGAATTTGACCTTTTTCTATTAGCAAGGTTAAGACTACTACTAATGTCCTAAAAGCAGTCCACTCTGGATTCTTTGTGATGAAAACAGGGTAATGTATGTCACTGGCATTAAAGCTGCAATATGTAACTTTCTGGGCCACCTGACCAAATTCACATAGAAATGTGAGTTATAGATCTGTCATTGCAAGCAAGTCTAAGAAGCAGTAGTAGAGCTGTTATAAGTGCACTATTTCTATGTTTCCCATTCTAACGTTTTGTTTTTGCGTCTTTTACTTTCGGTTTTGTACACCAGCTGAAAATACAATATTTTTGGTTATGGAAGAGCTATTTCACAGCAGTTCAGATGGTACAATTATTCTCTACACTATATTTGCTTGTTTTGTCATATTAACCGAAACAGTAAACATTTTAGCAACCAGGAAATGTCGGAGTGATTTCTGCATAGTGCACCTTTAAATCTGATTGCTTTGGTGAAAGCAGACAATTCAACTTGTTTAAATTGGCTTTGAATAAAAGCTTTGTATGATGAAATTGCAATGCGACTCGTGAATTGGACACTTGTTTTGGTTTGATTGTGTGTGTCTAATAGGTATCATGGAACTCAACACTGTGTTTTCAAATATCCCTTGAAAAATATTAGACCTTATAAAATGTGCAATCATTTTTTTGTTGGATCATAAAATCAGAGTGCATTATATCAGATAGTTTGTTTTCACGCACTCTTGTCAGATGCTGAATGTTTATAAATAAATGTATTTCCCCCCCCTCCACTTTATCAAACAATTTGCATAACGTCACCGATGCTGCTGCGGTCGTTCTCTGTGGCAATATGTTGTTCAAAGTGGCTAGAGAGAAATTATGTACTACTGGGAAAACTATATGCTGCTGAAAATATTAAGATATAAGCTTATGCATCCTATAGGATGACTCATGAAAGGCGCTTGGCTACGTTTCATTCAGTCGCACTCCATTTAATAAGAGAGGAAACGCAAAGCTGGCACCTGTCGTCATTCCAATCCTCACACACACATGCTGTCCCTGCAACTAGACAGTTTATTTCTATCTGATTAAAAGAGATGAAGTCCAGACAGGCTAGGCCTATTTTTAGGAAACTTTCTGAATGGACATAGAGAATTAGTGAAGTCATACACGCACACCCACCCACCTAAAATGACCCATCATTCAAAGCCGCCTGCAGCACATCTCTCTTTACACAATCAAATCACATTTGTCCTTTCCCAAAAACGTATTAGCTTAAAATCCTTTCTGTAGGATATTTTTAAAATGGTCTACGTTAAAACATGTTGGTATTACAGACTTGGACAGGGAGAGGTTGAAAATGTCAGTGAAGACACTTGCCAGTTGGTCAGCGCATGCTCGCAGTACACGTCCTGGTAATCCATCTGGCCCTGCGGCCTTGTGAATATTGACCTGTCTAAAGGTCTTACTGAACTTTCTCCATTTAGAGACAATTTGCCTTACTGTGGACTGATGAACATCGAGGCTTTTAGAGATACTTTTGTAACTCTTTCCAGCTTTATGCAAGCCAAAAATTCGTAATCTTAGGTCTTCTGATCTCTTTTGTTCGAGGCGTGGTTCACATCAGGCAATGCTTCTTGTGAATAGCAAACTCACAATTAATTAATTAATACCTTTTTTATAGGGCAAGGCAGCTCTAACCAACATCTCCAATCTCATCTCATTGATGGGACTCCAGGTTAGCTGACTCCAATTAGCTTTTGGAGAAGTCATTAGCTTAGGGGTTCACATACTTTCCCCAACCTACCATTGTTGTGACTTAGATGAAGATCAGATCACGTTTTATGCAGAAATCTAGGTAATTCCAAAGGGTTCACATACTTTTTCCTGCCACTGTACAATTATCTAGACTAAACGGAGCCCCTGTACATTGACCCTGTACCGGTACCCCTTGTATATAGCCTCGCTATTGTTTTTTACTGCTGCTCTTGAACTTAGATGTAGACAAAGTTAGCAAAAACAATTGCTTGTGAACTCTGTTTTATTTTTGTGTATTTATTTATTTATTTATTAGGGGTACACTCTCGCTATTAGGTAAAGTTAATCTACATGAAAATTAAATGTAATAAAACATTAATGTAGGCCTATTTAAACGGTTTCGACGGTTGTTTTATTTTCATGGCGGTCTTCATCCATTACAGTCAGTTACACGGTTATTAAATATCCGTCCTAGCCTTAGTCACAGCATCACACAATAATACAAATAGGAGTAATCATCCTATAACGTCATTGTAAAGTCAAGCACAATGCTCTATTGAGAAGTGTAAGAGACCACAGATGGCATTTGAAATATTATTTCTCTCTTATATAAAAGTTAAGTTCCAAAGATATCCAGGAAATAAATATTTAAGAAATAAATTAATCCAGTGATTGTCATGAATTTTGGGTTGACAATTAAGCTTTTTATTTATTTATTTACTGTCAAAATAAGGCTCTAGATTTTTTTTGGTTCAATAGAGATGAATTTGCTTCCATCTTTGTGCACAAATATTACATAGGCATAATTCAATTTGTGCTAGTTCAACGCCTGACGACGTGCAAACTCAAAACACATTAGCTAGATCGCTAAGTGTAAATGGAACAACTATTGCTAGTATCCATGTATTAATCAAAGAGTAAATGTAATTTCCTACTTTGCAATGAGGCCTATTGCACTGGCGATGGCCGATATTTGAAAGCCATATTTGAAAGCCATATCAGATATCTCGATTGTAAAAGTGTGCTTTGAGATAGATAGATATATAAACAACAAACGTATACCTACAGAAAGTGAACCTCTTTAATGTGGACAGCTAACTGCTTTCAAATAGGGGTGCACAATATGGGCAAAACATCTAATTGTGATTTATTTATGTTTTCAACCAAATATTGAGATTGCAATTTGACTTACAGATAACTGCCAAAGGAAATACCAACAAAGTATTTTAATAGGGCGTTGAACCATCACGAGCCAGAACAGCTTCAATGCACCTTGGCATAGATTCCAGAAGTGTCTGGAACTCTATTGGAGAGATGCGACACTGTTCTTCCATGAGAAATTCCATCATTTGGTGTTTTGTTGATGGTGGTGGAAAACGCTGTCTCAGGCGCCGCTCCAGAATCCCCCCATAAGTGTTAAATTGGGTTAACATCTGATAGTTTTCATGCTCATCAAACCATTCACTGACCACTTGTGCCCTGTGGGTGGGAGCATTGTCATTCTGTGGGGGTGTAGCCAACATTATGGCCTGCCCAGCATTTTTATACATGACCCTAAGCATGATGGGATGTTAATTGCGGAATGAATTCAGGAACTACACTTGTGTGGAAGCACCTGCTTTTAATTATACTTTGTATCCCTCATTTACTCAAGTGTTTCCATTATTTTGGCATTATCAAAGCACTTGGGTGAACTGTTGGGATGATAACATTTGAATAATTATTATATTTCTATGGTTGGTGTTTGACAGAACAACAAATTAAAAAAGCCAGGTAGGAGATATGACATGTTAGGAACCAAAGTCTTTGTCAGTGTTTCCAAGGGGACCCTAATTACAAATTTGAATAGATACATTTAGATTTTAGAATATAGGTAGCTCTCTGATTCAGAACATAATGTTTCACTAACAACATGCTGACCTAAAAAATAATAATCTGAAAACCAAATTTGAAAACATGTATTTTTCCACATATAGACGCACACTATGTGTTAATTAAATCCACTAAATGTACTGAGCTTGTCTGATGCTGTTAGCACACTGTTTGATTAAATAATTAAGATACAAATGACAGAGGCAGAGATCAAGAGCCTAACTAGAACAAAAAAATCTGTTCCCAACCCCCATCCTTCCGCTGCTGCTGGCCTTCACAGATTCTGCCGTTATGCTCCTGAAGTTTCCGGTAATAGGCTACAACAGGTGTACGCAACCTTTTTCCATTTGGAGTGCCAATTTATCTTTCTACCGATCTGCGTGCCAGTTATGATTTTCATATGCACATTTTCATGGAACAGTTTCATTTAATTTATAATAGTCTTTGCATCTCAAAATCATTGCCATGTAGTTCATCTGAATGATATCTAAATGAAAATGACACTAATCTAAAAGTAACTTACATTGCCATTGTAAACTATGTAAAAATAGCCTACATAAAGACAACAAATGAAACCATTGCAGCCTGCAGGTAGAAAATATCCTGATTTAAAAAAAAAATAATAATAATAATAATAAATAAAAAAAATCCTATAAATCACATTGGCTATGCATTGCCTGTCTGCAACAAACTTGAAACATTGTATCAACTATCAGAAGGGTCCGGCCCGAAACTTGCGCTAGCAAACTTGCAACATTGTAAACATTTATAAAAAATTTGTGAAACTTGTGAGGATCTCCATGCTCATTAGTAACCCATTCAACATATTTTGTGCTACTTCACTCAATCCCATTTTAAGACTCCCATCTTAACTGTTTTACATTACCTGAGACCAACCAGAAATGTTTCCTTGGCAAAATATTCAGAGATTCTCATAAAACAGCCACACGTAGTCTCTCGTTTCTGCATCAACAGTAGGCTATGCTTCAATTGCTCAGTCGGTGTAGTGGACTACAGGGATGTAGTGCTGCCGGAGCGCCACTTCTCACAATGGTGCTCATTTAGGAAAGTTAGATCAAAGCTGAATCAATGTCTTGAAAGATCACAACAATAGTATAATGTTACAACAAAAACACCACCTCATTTCCTAGGATATTTTAGGATGGTTAGCACGCACACTAGGCAGAATCTGCTTTGATTGAAACAAAATACAGGAAGGCTATATAGTTCACACCATCTGCTTTAATTTGCTCATGAAAGTCATTCAAGAAGATCTAAATGCATATTCCCATTAAACTGATTGAGATCAAATGATTGGCATGCAGACGCAGTTTTTCATTTCACTGGTAAAACTAAGAATTATCATTCACGATTGACAGGGATAATGCCCTGGCTTATTTTGAAGTTAGGTATGCCTATCTTATTTTTTTAAAAGTCATTAAAAATGTTATTGAGACAATAGGCAAACGTTGCAATTTGAGGATGCATTTAATGCATATTCTATAATGATATTCAATATTTGACCGTACATCCTTTGAAAAATTGTCATTTGTAAGGCTCTCCAGGGGGGGTTACACTTTTTCCCCAATTTCCGCAAAATCATCATGTTGTCCTGCATTTGGGTATATTTAAATGTGGTCATCCTAGGTCTGCACCACCACCGGTAGCAACCTGTATTAGAGTTGATGTTTGCTTTGCTTTGCTAGCTAGTTAGCGATTAGTATTATTTTGCTAACTAGTATTTTGCAGAGAGCAAGACAAACAAACTAATAGTACAATACAGCAAACGTGGATTCACATTAAGAAGCAATGTGGAAAGGAGCGTCATTCTTGTTTTGGAAGAATATTTTGACAGCATGCATTGATAGCATGCTGAGAGAATGTAAACAGCTAGGAACTGTGCTGCCTGCTTGAGTGACGTGGCAGGAATTGGTGTGCTGGAAGGAAGCAGCCGCATGAAGGGGAGAGGTATTTTGTGAGAGGCTTTCTCATTCCAGCAGCTAGCGGCAGCGCAGACACATTTATTACAGGAGTCATGAGGATAATGCACTTTACTGTTTGACAAATTATTGCCCTTAGGAAAAAATGGTGCAGTCATATTGCAGTATAACCTGCAGTATGCTGCAAATATTGCGTCCAAAATATTGCGGTTTTTAAATTTATTTATTTATTTTACTGCAGAATGGGGGGGGGGGGGGGTTGCTGGCTGCCCTGGTTACCTTCTGTGATTTACAGCTCAGATTAAAACCCTCTATCCAGGGAGCGTGCACTGCAGACACATGGGATGGGGGATGGTCCGTTGTGTTTGGATACACCTGCAAATGGCAAACCTTAAAAAAGAATGACAATTCACCTCAGAAAGAAGCCAGAAGAGAAATATGGCAGAATCTTAAAGATATTCCTCTTTCAAAATCCTGATTTCAAATCTGTTCTACCTTTGCTTTGCGGTCTGACTCATCCAGTTGAAGAATAAAGGCAGAAACTGGAACCATCCAGCTCTGTTTCCTTTCAGCCATATCGCTGTGAATATTTCAGGCTGCTTTCAGCTTTGTCTTTTCCAGCAGCACAGAATGATACATTGCAATGTGTTTGTGTACATTAAGAACCTGACAGTGGAAGGAAGGGCAAATGGAGCCATCAAAGATGAGATGTCAAAGAGGGCAGGGGGATGAGGGGAACGGAGCGTGGATTTTGTTGTAGGGTAATCCTAAAAAGTCCAGTTTAGCTGGTTTTCATTTGCACAATGTCTCACTTGGTGGGGAGTCGGATGCTGCCCTGTGTGCCGCTCAAGTTTCTCCCTGCAGGGGGCACATCTCTGATAGGACAGGGCTCAACCAGACACGAAGCACATATGGAGAAAAGGGCTGTGGTTGTCCTGAACCTTGGTAGTCATGAAGCCTTTTGTTTAAATAATTCTAGTTATTCATGGATTCAACTAATATCTGTTCTCTGTGAGATTCACACTGATGGACCATTATATACACGATCTGGTCATGGGCCTTGTTGAATCATTCCAAAATAGAATGAAGATAATTTGTTTCAACTTAATTCTTTGCTTCCTTTGTGCTATTGTGTTCTCTGGCTGTGTATAGCCTCTGCAGCTGTTGCCGTAGCAACGTCGTAGCTCGACTAGCTGACAGGAAGGAAGTGCTTTCTCATGTGTTGGGTTTCGTCTCTACACAAGGGTCAAGGTTGGAGCTGAGGCCCTCTCTTTGAGCATGTTGCTTTTTACACATGTTCTAGTGACTGGAAAGACTGGTTCCTCTTCTCTCAGCACAGCAAATAGGGTTGACTAGGGTAATGACAAGGGTGGGAAGTTGATACGCCAATGACATTGGTTTCTCAATGCTGTCCACAACTACCTTCTGTGCACTTCAGTGATGTTCAGGGGACTGGCGATAACCAATGACCAACTTATCTTCATATAATTACGCAATCATGTACAGTACTCGGGGTAGGTGTTACCAGACAGTGGTCAATGATTGGTTCACTGGATAATTTAGTGACTGAGCACTATGATCTCCATGTTCTAATATACTATAGTTACTTCCCTAATGGGGTGGTAATTCAATAAGAGGCTCAATACCTGCTAGCACGTGTGACTACAGCAAGCAACAATTACATTCTAAATCTCCCTTCTTGGCTGGCTGGACCATCCACACTGACAACCTGTGCTGGGTTTTTGGGTAACTGTCCACTCACTTTTTGATCTACTGAGCTTTTGGTTAATGTGCATTTGAGCTGTTTATATAGCAGACATAGTGTAGTAAGTGACGGAACTTTTGCAGTGTAAATGTTCATACTGTTAGTTCTGCTTTGAGTTTTTCCTTCTATCTCACTGGCAGTCCTTTCTCTCGCCCCCACAGACTTTTTAGCCATACAGTGTGTGTTACCTATAGAACCCATAAAAAACATATAGTTCTTGATTTCTGCCGGACTTCCATGATTATTTTACCTTTTAGAACATGTAGCTCCACTACCCCAGTCATAAAACATTCCCCACGCCCACCCCCTAATAATGATTGGGATTCGGTGTGGAAAATTGTAGGTTAAATGGGGATGCTGTTGGGTGCAGCACATGAGTGAATACCACTGTATTCTGTCATGTGATGCAGTAGGATTTTGACTCACAGGTCGTTTATTCAGCCTAAATAGCCTCGGGCATGGCATTGCAGCTTTTGAAGCCTGCTTATAACTAGAATTCTAAACAAATATAGACTAAAACAAAAAATATGATATTATAAAAGTGTTGCCTTTTTGTTTCTCTTGAGTTTAATAGCATTATTGTATGTATGTCTCTCTTTTTTTTACCAAGAACATTCTAACTACTGGTAAGTCATGTTTTGGTTTTTGCTTCAGCCTTGTCTGGTTTCAATGCCTTGCCTTGTTTTTGACCTATTCTCTCTTCAGACCAGCACTAAAAGTTAGTCACACTGCAAGCCCAGGGTTTATCTTTGTGCTATGCAAAGCTCTGTGCCTCAAACTGTGCACAGGGGTTGACATTCACTGTTGTCTTCTTGTCCGGAAAAAGTAAAAAAAAAAAAAAAAAATTGTTGGACAAGAAGAATATAGATTTAAGTTGGACATTTTAATGGACAAGTAAATAAAATATATAAAATCATTATTCCGACCAGAATTGGATCAGAGAGGCCAACATTGGAATAATATTCAAATCTATATTCAAATCTATCATGTACATAAATAAAAAAGCTTTCAGTGTAGTAGATATGCCTATTGTCCAAACACATGAGGACATGAGGCGCCAGAAAATGGAGACAAACTTAGATTTTTTATTACATAAATATGGGCTAAATGCCCGTCATGTTTGACGAATATAATGAAGGATAATTAACATTAACGTCTAAAGGCTTTATTCTGTCGACATGCTTCGAGGCACGGTTCATTCAAATGATCACAAGACCTGAGAGTGAAGGACAGTGCCTGTTGCGCACCGCACATCACCCACCTTGAATCTGAGAGGAGGCGGTCAGCATTTTGAAACTATTTAACCATTAACTTAGTTGTTTAAACCCTGTACGTTTTATGTCATTTTATGAAGCATGTCTTACCCTGTTTCAAAGTAACCTATCCTAGCTAAAATACGACCATAGTGTTGAATGTATTATTTTATAAACACTTAATATGCAATATAAACCAGCATTTTTCTCATGTTATATTGGTTTTCATTTTTCTATGAATTGTTTTATTGTCCAGCATACAAAGGCATAATCCTAGACATATTAGTAACCCATGCTAGTTGATGCATCTTTAGATCTCCCCGCTTTCTTAATTTCTAACATTTTAATCTCTCACATGGATCCCAGGCTGTATCACATCCGGCCTTGATTGGGAGTCCCATAGGGCGGAGCACAATTGACCCAGCGTCGTCCGGGTTTGGCCGGGGTAGGCCGTCATTGTAAATAAGAATTTGTTCATGGAGCCGCCCCCTTTTTCCCCAAAAATGTTGTCTAAAATGACATACCCAAATCTAACTGCCTGTAACTCAGGACCTGAAGCTAGGATATGCGTATTATTGATACCATTTGAAAGGAAACACTTTGAAGTTTGTAGAAATGTTAAATGAATGTAGGAGAATATAACACATTAGATCTAGTAAAAGATATTACAAAGAAAGAAAATATGCCTTTTTTTGTACCATCTTTGAAATGCAAGAGAAAGGCTGTAATGTATTATGCCTGCCCAGGCGCAATTTAGATTTTGGCCACTAGACGGCAGCAGTGTATGTGCAAAGTGTTAGACTGATCCAATGAACCATTGCATTTCTGTTCAAAATTTTGTATCGAGGCTGCCCAAATGTGCCTAATTGGTTTATTAACTGATTTGCCTAGTTAAATAAAGGTAAAAAATAAACCCTTGTGCATCTGGTGCGGTTTTGAGAACAGTGTTTCGTCGCTAAATGCATTTTGGCACATTAATGGCGTGCATTGTTGACCTTTATAATATGAAGAAATAAAACTTTATAATTTTAAGCTAAACGGTCTGATCTGTTGCATCAGCTTCATAGATGTTTTTTTATAGGGAATTATTTTATAAAGATTTGGTTGTAAATGTAATGTTGCAATATTTTATAGGCAACCAATGGTGGCCAACCATCCTCCAGGAGAGCCTTAATGGGTCAGTGTTGTAATTTGAGACGGGCTTGAATATGCATAGAAGCCAATAGGCAGAGTGTAGCCTACATTGTTGTCTGATTCTGTATGGTAAAAAAAGATGGTAATGAGTTGTGTTTTGTAAGGTGGTTCCTTGCATCATTCAATGGTGAATAAAATGGTGATAAGTTGCTAAAAAAGTTCAAATCAAGCCCTGGAGCAGCATTGTTTCTCTCGCTTTACAGAGGCATTCAATTCCATAGACTGGTTGTTTCTGATGCTGACACGGATCTTTCTCTGGCTGTGGTCAAGACTAACTGTGAGCTGGTCTGGACTAACAGACTACACCATAGACTAAGGGCTTTATAAATACATTTGATTTGATTGATTGATTGAGCTGAAGTGAAGTGATCTACATCTGCTAATCGGTTTACTGTTAAAAAAATATATATATTTTGACATTGATTTTCACAACTTTTTTACCTTTTTAGTGGATGCAGGATCTGTTATTTCCAAACTATCCACATATAGCATACGGCCATTGGCCTATGTGGATGGTTTCATTCCAACCATCAGTCTCTAGTGTAGTCTGTAAACAATCCATAGACTATTGCCCAGTACCCCTTGTTGTCAGGTCTAAAGGAACAGGCTAGGTTATATTTTAACCCCTACCTCCCTGGAGCCTTTTCCCTCACTCTCAGGTTTCTGACCACTTCCTCCCTCCTTCCCTATAGGCCAGAGGACACTGCAGCACAGTGGAGACGTTCTAGACACCAAGGTGGTGGGGAACCCATCCCATGAGTTGGTCTGCTCAGAGGTGAGACTTAATTAGGCTACATCTCTCACTGTTGAATGTCAGACCCCGGTGTTGAAGTCTTAATTCGGTTTCAAGGATTATTTTGTGTAGTCCAAATTCATTTTAAAATACTGGAATATAAACTATGTTCAGCATGACAATAGGATATTTACTAAGGTATGCTCTGCTTTGCATAACAATTGCTTTGTCCTGAGATGGAAAGGATCCAATTGCTCAGATGACACCTGCAGTACACACTGCCATCACATTACACGGTTCTCTGCCCTGCCAGCTGGCGCTCATTTCATACTGGAAATCATATCCTGTCGTTGCTGTAATGAAATATAACCTTCCTCATTTGAACCAACAATCTACTTCAGCCTATGCTTGTCAGCTGATGCTTGTGATGCTTAATTCACCGATATTTCAGAATGCATTCAATATTCGGGGAAATAATCTTTTGCGTTCTCATTCTGTATGAGTATATCTGCTGGTAAATTCAGGAATTATTTCAATGTCATGGCTGAACAACATTTGCAGTATGTTTAGTACTGTAAAGAGTATGTAAACAGTAATTCCAGAAATATTTTCTCTGGGAAAAGATGAGGAATTTGAGAATTTTTGTAACAATAGAATATTACCATGGAGTTTGAGGGGCTGCCTTTTTATCATGAAAATGTTAACACATGATAATTTTTTATTGATCACTTAATAACATTGTATGTAGGCTATACATTGAAATCAGCATCTGAGTTGATTGTGGCCTAAGGCACCAAAACAAATTGTGTGCAGCCTTTTTTTATATCCGATCTGGCTAGTATGCACGTAATTTGGATCAAGATGAAGAAAGGTTTATCTTGCCATGTTCCCTTTTTATCATATTATAGACTGTAAACATTTTTTTTGGAACTTGAATGGGGGGCCTTGTTTCTCTGTATTTTCAGTGACACTAAGCACAATCTAAACTATTGCCCTATTTGGAATTGTATAGGCTACTAAATGGAGCTTAATTTCATGACTACTTTTCCTTCCATTTCCCTAGGTGCGCCGGCTTATATCTGATGTGTCTCGCCACAAGTTGTTGGTTCTTGCTGGACAATGTGTCGAAGAGGCAGGAGACCTGGTCTTACAAACAGGATGCTTCTCTCTCAGTGACTTCATTCAGATATTTGCTGATGAAGAGGTGAGTTATTTTACTGTAATATACACGGAGTATACCAGACATTTGTCATAGGAATAGCAGATGTTCTTAATGAGCAGGTGTTCTTAATGTTTTGTACAATCAGTGTATATTCTAAATTACAGATTTTTATCTAAATTCAAAGCATTATTAATAAGCTGGTCAAGTGATTTTACATCAAACCATTCTATCTTTTTGAATAGATTGGAGAGTTATTGAGCTCGGCAGACCCTACACAAAAAGCTAGCCTCACGCTGAGTTGTCCTAACACTGGGGTGTGGAAGAACTCAGTGTTGGAGAAACACAACCTACAAGACTTCATTGACATCAAAACAAACCTGCCATCAGTGCTACCTGAAATGGAAGGTCTGCAAGAGTTCACAGAATACCTCTCAGAGTCCCTGGAGCCACAGTCTTCTTTTGAGCTGCTGGAGCCCCCCAGTACTGTGGGCTTCCTCAAACTCTCCCGCCCCTGCTGCTACGTATTTCCAGGTGGGAGAGGAGACTCTGCCTTCTTTGCTGTTAACGGTTTCAACATCCTGGTCAACGGAGGGTCCGATCCACGCTCCTGTTTCTGGAAACTGGTTAGACATCTGGACAGAGTTGACTCCCTGCTCCTCACCCACATCGGCACTGACAATCTTCCAGGGGTGAACAGTCTTCTCCAAAGGAAAGTGGTAGAACTGGAGGATGAACAGTCTGCCGACTCTCAGATCAATGAGGACTGGATGAAAAATCTAATTTCCCCTGATATTGGCATAGTTTTCCTTAATGCTCCAGAGAGATTGAAGTCATTCGAGGGTAATCCCAAAGAACTGCGGAGCTGCGATCAGGTGGCACTCACGTTGCAGCACCTTGAAAGGCTAACAATCAATCCAGAGCCTCTTAGTCGCTCAAATGGACCCACCATTGAGCCTGTTATACTTTTCCAGAAAATGGGAGTTGGTCGTCTAGAGCTGTATGTTCTTAACCCAGTCAAAGGCAGTAAAGAGCTTGAGGCTTTGATGAAGAACTGGCCCGGCAATGGATCTAACATGAAAGGCTCAGAGATACCCCTGCCTTGCCTCGTCTCCATCTGTGCTCTATTGGTGTGGCATCCTGCCAGTACTCAAGAGAAGATCATTCGAGTTCTCTTCCCTGGGTGTACTCCGCAGGCCAAGATTCTTGAAGGACTTGACAAAGTAAAGCATCTAGAATTCCTGAAACACCCCGCCGTGAGCCTCAGGGACCTTGAAGCATCCAAATCAGATAAACAACCAAAACGTGCAGAGAGTCGGGAGAGCCTTAAGTCCCTTCCCAGGGACTCAAGACCTAGCAGTGCCTTGCTGAAGGACAAACTTGGACGTGGGGACATTAAGAAACAAGACGTGAAGACCAAGCCCAAGGGCCCAAGTGACATTGCTCCTAAAGAAAAGAAGGAAGGGGATGAGAAGTCGAAATTGAAGGATGGGGATGCTAAACAAAGACTTCCAAAGCCTGAAAAGCTTATGACAAAGAAAGAACCTTTAAAGGATGAGAAAAAAGAAGTCAAAAAGAGGGATGAGAGAGCCTCTGCAGGTGTTGCCAAAAAGGATGAAAATGTGGAGAAAAAGAAAGAACAAATTAAGAAAGAACCTCTTGGTCTTAAACCAAAGAAAGATGTCAAACCTGATCCAAAGAAAGAGATCAAGAAGGAAATCAAGCCAGATGAGAAGAAACCAACAAAACCTGTCAGCAAGGATGTGAAAAAAGTGATAGCTGGACCTTCATTAGGAACCCTAGAAGCAAAAAAGCCCGTAGGCAAGAATGGAACTTTGAAGAAGGATGCAATCCCCAAGAAAGACTCATTGAACAAGGGGGGAAAGTCAAAGACGAGTAAAAAGACAGAGAATCAAAAAGCCTCTGAAGGGGATGCTGATCGTTCTAAGATGTCAACACCTGAAGACATGACAGCGGAATTCGAGAAGCTCAGAGCAGAAAATGGAGAGTCAGAGAAAAAGACTGCTGTTGTAGTGAGCACTATAGCTAACAATGAAGGAATGGTGCAACCTGAAACAGAGAATGGATCAAGAGAAAATGCAGAGAAGGGTGACATCTTGGAAAGTCCAGAAAAGTTCCGCTGCATGGAGACACTCCCAAATCCAGGGAAGGCCCTGGGAACCACTTCACCTCTTGCCAAAACTCCTAAAAGTGACCGCAGTGTGAACTTTGATATCACACCAACTGAATACAGGCTTCTTGATGGGGCCCTGCGAAATGGACAAGATGCATGTGCCAGCTCAGATGAGAAGACTTTAGAGTTGGTCTCCCCTGCTGACTCAGCCCCTAATAGCGCTGGGCATACCCCTTTCCACCAATCATCTGAAGAGGATGCTCAAGGCTCTGGTGAGGACAGTAGTCTCGGGGGAAGGGTGCCTAGCCTTGGGTTTGAAGACTGCCATGTCATGGGTTCTTGCAGGAACTCTGAGGTAGGCTCCTTGAGGGGGAACCTAGAGAACTCTACATCGTCCCAGGAGAAGCAATCAAGCCTTTTGACACCGAGTCCCTTCATGCTGCCGGACTCTGTCTCCCCCAATATTACCTCTATGCCTGCTGAAATCGGTTCCCCACACTCGACAGAAGTTGATGAGTCTCTTTCCGTGTCTTTTGAACAGGTGCTCCCATCTATTGATGAGTCACCCAAGGGAGACCATATGGACAGGTCCTACTCGAATGGGCATTTTGCTGATCCTGACCCCAAAATGGGGATGTCCTTACCTTTGAGGACATGTCATAACATGCGTCCGCCAGGGGATGGCTCAGAGGAACGCCTTACTGGATTTCAGGGTCTTCTCCCCGACGTTCCCCATGACGTCGACCTCTGCCTGGTCTCACCTTGTGAATTCCAGCACCCGAAGTCCCCAGAGAACCAACAACAGCATCTGTCTCCGGGGCTAGCGACAGGTAGCCCGCGAGAACTATCAGAAAACAGCGACCACTCCCAGGAGCTAGCTAAGCCACAAAGCGTCATTCATAGTGATCGACATTCGCCACAAGGTCAGGAGACTCCACCCACATCTGCTAGTGAGTCCCTCAACACAGCCACAGATTCAGACATACCCCCAGGGACTGAAGACTGCCCCTCCATCACTGCAGACATGGACTCTGATGAGGATTCTGGGAGTTTCCCACCCCACCATCCACACGACCATCCCAGCTCTCACTCCTCCAACAGGGGAGCTCAACATTCCTCTCAGGACCCTCCCCCAGCCCCAATGAAGGACCTGCCACCCTTGCCGCCCCAGCCCGGTGCCTGCATGGCTGACCCTGAGGCTGATGCTCCAAGCAAGACCTCAAAGAGCACAGTCACAAAAACCAAGAAACCAGCTGGGGTCACACATAGGTTAACGTCAGCTACCAGTACGACTCTGAACAGCAAGACCAAGACTGGCAGCACAACTGGTACGTTGAAGATCACCTCAAGTCTTGACACAAGGCCTTCATCCCGCAATACCACTAATGGCTCCAGACCTGGGACTGCAAGGTCAGCTTCTTCAGGTAGGCACAGACAGTGTTTTACACTTAGAACAATGACATAATGATAATTTGTTAATCTTTTATTACTTGATTTATAAAATCAATTTACAAAGCATTAGGAACCCCTTCCAGATATGTGACTCTTTTCAGGAAACTAGGCGTATGTCGAGCGTCACTACTTCACAGGAGAGACATTTAAATGTAAACTTTTTAATCAAAATGTTTTTTTTGGGCAGAAATGCCTTCTAGAACGTGGACGTTTATCTGCCTTAAATATGAATAAAATTGGTAAATTACGAGCCTAGTTGGTTGAACCACGGAAAAAATTAGCACCCTTCCTGCTAGCAATGATTGGCTGAGATAATGAGAGGGCTGGACATGCCGAGATGATGATTTCGGATCGATCTGCCATGTAGTATACTTCTGTCTATAACATGAGCTGGTCAGTATGTGTAGGTAATCCTTTTTAACATGTATTTTTTGGAAGATATCACATAGTAGAACTGCATAAGTGTTGCTCTCCACTTTCTGGAGGACCGAGTTTTGAAATTAGTGGAATTGGAGTATAATAGCTAAGGAGATGGAGAAAATTCTGCCGTTTGATTGCAAATATGCAGATGTAGTCGAAAAGAGAACGCAGAAGGCTGTTGTATAAAGCACCTGTCTCCAGATTACATCTTCAAACTAAGGGCAACCATTGGCTGGCTCGCTAGCTAACATTAGGTGTATGATCTGTGTAGTAATATTATTTGTATCTCAGAGCCATTTGCATTGCTGGTTATAGCCTAATGTTAGCTAGACATCATTGAACCTGGTAGGTAGCCTAGTGGTTAGAGCGTTGGGCCAGTAACCAAAAGGTTGCTGGATCGAATCCCCGGGCTGACAAGGTAATAATCTGTCGTTATGCTCCTGAACAAGGCAGTTAACCCACTGTTCACCGGTAGGCCGTCATTGTAAATAAGAGTTTGTTCTTAACTGACTTGCCTAGTTAAATAAAAGTTAAATAAAAAACACGCTGGCACTCCAGATAACATTTTCCAACACACACGTAGAATAAACCAGCCATTGTTTTGAAGTCTTTGGTTGTTTAGTACATGGCCTCACATGTGAATCCTTAAGGAGATAGGTTGGGCTTAAGATTAAGAGGGTGAATGATGCTGAATGGTGGGTGTAGACAAAGAAGAGCTCTCCAGTAGGTGTACCAAAACATTCAAGGGCCATTTTCTCAAAAGTTGAGGTCACAAGTTTATCAACTTTCAATGCAGAATTACTATTCCATTGTTCCTCAACTGCAGTGTATGATATACCATTTTCTAGCTCTGATTTTTACTTTTATCCATTACAAATTTTGCTACATAAGACAATCGAGCCGGTCGGTCACATATTGAGTTGCCCCCCTCACCCTCCTTCTGCCCTCAGAACAGCTTCAATTTGTCAGGGCATGGACTCTAATAGGTGTCGAAAGCGTTCCACAGGGATGCTGGCCCATGATGTCTCCAATGCTTCCCACAGTTGTCAAGTTGGTTGGATGTTATTGGGCGGTAGACCATTGTTGATACACAGGAAACTGTTGAGCGTGAGAAACCCAACAGTGTTGCAGTTCTTGACACAAACTAGTGCTCCTGGCACCTAGTACTATACCTCATTCAAAGTGCTTAAATATTTTGTTTTGCCTATTCACCCTCTTAATGGCACACATACACAATTCATGTCTCTCAAGGCTTATTCTCCACTATTGTCCCTTCGATGTGGATGGGGGGTGCTCCCTCTGCTGTTTCCTAAAGTCCACGATCATCTCCTTTGTTTTGTTGACGTTGAGTGAGAGGTTGTTTTCTTGACACCACACTCCGAATGCCCTCACCTCCTCCCTGTAGGCTGTCTCGTTGTTGTTGTTAATCAAGCCCACTACTGTTGTGTCGTCTGCAAACTTGATGATTGAGTTGGAGGCGTGCATGACCACGCAGTCATAGGTGAACAGGAAGTACAGGAGGGGGCTGAGCACGCACCCTTGTGGGGCCCCAGTGTTGAGGGTCAGCGAAGTGGAGATGTTGTTTCCTACCTTACCCACCTGGGGTGGCGGCCGTCAAAGTCCAGGACCCGATTGCACAGTGCAGGGTTGAGACCCAGGGCCTCCAGCTTAATGATGAGCTTGGATGGTAGTATGGTGTTGAACGTCTAGCTGTAGTCAATGAACAGCTTTCTCGTCTACACTGATTGAAGTGGATTTAACAAGTGACATCAATAAGGGATCATAGCTTTCACCTGGTCAGTCTGTCATGGAAAGAGCATGTGCTCCTAATGTTTTGTACAATCTGTGTACATTGTGTGATGCCTAACTCTGCTTTGTGTCCTACAGGTTCTGTGGGCAGCAAGGCCAGTGCAGCTGGAGGGGCCCCAGTTTATTTAGACCTGGCTTATCTCCCATCTGGCTGTGCCTCTACCACCATTGACGTGGAGTTCTTCCGACGCCTGCGCTCCTCCTGCTACATCGTTAGTGGCAATGAGCACCTGAAGGAGTCTGTCATGAGACCTATTCTTGATGCCCTACTGGAGGGGAAGACGGCCTGGCCCGATGTGCAGGTCACCCTCTCCCCCTCTCCTCTTATTTCTCATTTTCCATATTTGTAGTACGTCAACAAAAGTCTGTCTACTTCTATGTACTCATGCTCTCATTTTTATTTACCTGTCTACCTTTCCACTCCCAGGTGACCCTGATCCCCACTTTTGACTCACTGACGATGCATGAGTGGTACCAGGAGACCCACGAGAGGCAGGGGGAGCTGGGCATTACCGTGCTGGGCAGCAACAGCACTGTGGCCATGCAAGAGGAGACCTTCCCTGCATGTAAAGTGGAGTTCTGAGAGAGAACAAGACGAATCTTCAGATCCCTGCACTCTTATCCACCAAAGTATCTCCCTCACTTGATCTTCTCTTAAATTGTGATGGACTCATTTCCCCCCTCTAAACTGACGATTTCCCACCCTAGCATGCATCAAGTATAGCCTGGTAGATTAGCAGGCTTTTTTCCTCCTTTCAATCTTATTAATATAGAGCGGACTCCAGCAAGCACTCCCATCTTTGCCTGGGTACATCTATACCATGGAAATGAAGGCAGAACATGAAGATGTCCAAGAGTCTTTGGTCTACCAACATGCAGAAAGGTTGTTCATTATGAATGCTAGGCAAGGTGGATTTAGAAGACTGGCAATACTAATCGAAGTTCCTCACACTTCTTATTAGCAGCCAGGTAGTTGTGATCCAAATCCACAACAGCCCAGAGAGAACTAGTCGACAGCTGTAGGAAACCCTCTGCCTCTTTGGGGCTGAACTCCTGAGTTTTTCCTTTAACGATGAATCATTTAATCCGTATAGCATTTCATAGGTGTATTTAGCCCTGCACCCATTTGCACAGTTATTAATTTCCACAGACAAGGGGACCGCAGTGAGAGAATCAGTGTTACAATAGATTAGGATGTCCGTCAAAAACGAAAAAAGGCAGAGGGTGTGTGAGAGGAGGTGAAGACGGGACCTTTGTTGTCTCCTGGGGCACATGTAGACGTGCCGAGACCTCAGCACTTACTGAAGGACACCGACATGTTTCTACATCTCATTTTGAGTTTCATAGACGGTCTATGAACATTATAAGGAGATCGCCAATGTCTCGGAAGGTAATGGTGTGCATGTGAACAGAAGGATTACTCTGACATTGATAAAATAATGAAGTCCATGTTTCAAGAAATTATGAAATGTGCAGTATTTTTGTGTAACATTCATATCAGTCACTTTAACCCTTCATCTGGAGCACATACAGTGGTATACACTTTTGACAGTGTCTTTTTAAATGAAATGGCTTGGTAAATACTAGGTAATCATTTGTAGTTTTAGATGGAAGGCAATAGACAATTGAGTCATTTATGTACCAACTCACATGACTGAATTAGTTTTAGTACCGAGTAGTTATTTCATGAAAAAATGCACTTTGAAAGAAGTGTTAACAGTACAGTATATTTCCACACTAATAAACCAACTGTATCCAAACCTCTATTTGAGTCCCTCTTCAAGACCAGAATTTGTTTTATCATAGAGAAGCTGCATGATGTCACCATCCTCTAATTTTATTTATAAACTGGGAGCGTTGAGTCCTGAATGCTGATTTTCTGAAAGCCGTGGTATATCAGACCGAATACCATAGGTATGAACCCAAAAATATTTTTGCTGTTCTAATTACGTTGGTAACCAGTTTATAATAGCATTAAGGCACCTCTGGGTTTTTTGGTATATGGCCAATATACTACAGCTAATGGCTGTATCCAGGCACTCCGTGTTTCGTTGTGCGTAAGAACAGCCCTTAGCCGTGGTATATTGGCCATATACCAAACCTCCTCGGGCCTTGTTTCTTAAATATGCCATATCAACGGGACCACTGAATGTCACATGCACCAGAGGGTAAGCTTCACTGAAGAGGGATACACAAAATTGGATATGCTAATAGGGAAGTCATTAGCAATACTTTGCAAGATAGTACATTCCATTTATCACAGAGTGGTTATTATTGTGCCTAAGTGATCTAAAGTAAATGCTAAACATATGATTTTTAACAAGAACGGAAAATCAGTTATATCAGCAATCGCTTGTGTATCTGGTTAATTGCAGTAGAATGTAAATGATGTTATCTGTGAATGTCAACGCTTTTAGCCTCTATCGAAGCAGAGTCCAAATGCATGCCAGCACTGTTTGCACTACCATGCCCACCACTTTGCTTGCAGACCAAGCACTCGTTGTGTTATATTGCTCTTTGTTACAAAGGATATTTTCATTTTATTCAAGGAGAAGGGATATGAAAGGATTTTAAACTTTCTTTTCACTTGGGTTAAATAACTGGTATTCTTAGAGAAATGTACTTTTTTTCTTTATTTTTTTCACTTCAAATTATATTTCTTGGCCATGCCGAGTTGTACAAGCATACAGATCTCACAAGTTAAAATCTAATTTGAATTTAATTAAATGCCATGGCTCTTTGAGAGCACCTTGTACATTTGAAAATATCATGTGAAAAGGGTGTGTTCAGCCAGCCACATGTTGGCAGATCATATAATTCTAATTATTTCATACAGAAAAATGTAATGTCATCTGTTTTTCTTTTATCAAATCATTAGCAATTCTATTTTTGTTTTCCTAAATTGAGTTTTCTGTATATCAATAATGTGGTGTGGCTACTTTATCACTTACTATCATTTGATTAGCAACAGGCTACTCGCATGATATCATTAGCCAATGGCCGGACAAAGTAAGTGGAACCGAGCTCACATTGTCATATGGAAGAGTGTGAAACGGCAGCATGTTTTTTGGTACTAGCTATAAGTCTGAGCAAAAATGATTGAAAGTGGATTGCATGACACTGATCACTTATTTGGAGAGCTATTTCACACTAGTGGAGTTAAGTAATATCTCATACTAATCTTAACTTTTGACAATCCATCATGTCTGTATTTGTGTGCACCATATATCACAACATTCGATATATCAGATTCTGGACTCAATGCATTGGTTTGGATATTGTGTGTCTCTTACACCCGCTGCTGTTCCTAACATGACTTGGCTTTGTTCTCAAAGCTGTGTCCCAGAATGTCTACTACCACCTATTGATTCTCCCTCGTCTCAATATTTTGAAAGCCATGTTCAGTGGTGTATTTGGCTCATTGGAATCAATAGAAATGATGCGCTTGAAGAAAGAAAATCTAAAGAATGGTCCTGTGTTTCTCTGTTTCCATCCCTGCCCCATTATAATAAAACTAGGTGAATGAGAAACCTCTTGTCGAAATCTGAGGTGCTCCTGCGCTTCAGTCACAATTTAAAAGTGACCGTAGCACTTTGCATGGACATAAGTGTTCATATCTGTAAATCACGCCGCAATATAACTAAACCCATTGAGATTAATATGTTCTATTAGTCTTTGGCAACCAAATTGAACAGCACATTTTGGGAGATGGTATATCGTTTCTTTAAAGCCTTTATATTTCAGTTTTTGGTGCTATATTTTTAATACTTATACACCCCTCTTTTCCCTTGCACCTATACATGTATGTTTGTCTATTTCCATAATATGTTGGTGGTTCACACATCACTTGCAAGTGTCTGGAATTCACCCAGGAAATGCTTTGAGTGTCTGTAAAAATGTCATTAGACTGTTTCAGCGGTGTCAAGTGAGTGTGGTGGTTAGATGAATAATGACAGGGTGGATTGATTCACTATTGAAACACAAATGTTTGTTTTTTCTCTTTTTCAATACATGTACCCCTTTTATAAATGTGTGTGCTTAATTGACGTTGTTTCCCTGACTTTCAACTTTCAAGATTAGAACCTGTGAACTTGGGGTGGCAGGTAGCCTAGTGGTTAGAGCAAGCTGACAAGGTAAAAATCTGTCGTTCTGCCCCTGAACAAGGCAGTTAGCCCACGCCGTCATTGAAAATAAGAATTTTGTTCTTAACTGACTTGCCTAGTTAAATAAAGGTCATATAAAAAAAACTGTGACCCTGTGACCTTCTGATCCCTTTCCCAGTGCCTAGTCCACTGCGTCAGTAGGGGTAGGGCACCAGTCCTTTTTTCAGCAGATTAGAAATGTGATTAGTTGTCGGAAAACAACCTGTATTGGGATTCGAACTGGCGACCTAGTTTGTCATAACCTGTATTTAATGCCCTCCATCCACCACCAACCTGCCTTTTTCTTCTCTTTTTTTTTTACTCTCACCTGTGAACTCCACCCACTGACCTGTCGCTCTGCCCACTGAGCTTTCATCCAACCAATCACGTTCGTTCTGCCAGTGCCCTGGAGGCGGAGCTGCCATCAGAACACGGAGGACAGTATAAGGACTGACTGTTTCTACAGTTGGAGCTCTAATCCATCTAGCCACATTTAGTTGTCATGTCGGGACAACAAATGTTGATAACTAGTGTTTTAGCTAACCCTTTTCCTAACCTTAACTTAATTCTACTAACCTGCTGCGTTAGTTCTAACATGCTACGTAAAGTCACGTCTGTCCATAGCTGAACTCCATCTATCTAGCCACAACTGTAGAAACCATCAGTCCCAACAAACCATCAGTATCACCACACCGGGATTCAATCCGATCGTGGGATATAGGCTTTGTGGCTTTTAAATGATATGTTCCCGCATTCGCGAGATCACTGTAAACACTGCATTTGTCGCCTCAATCTGAATTTACCTTTTTAAAGGGTCAGTCAGCAGTTGAAACAATAGCAAAGCAGGCGCCCCGCCACTGTTTTGGTAAAAAGCTGAGGGATAGGGTTGGAGAATATCATTACTTTCAACTGCATAGACAGAGCTATGGATGCGAGAACTTACTGTCCACGATCACCAACAATGATGAGACAGCCTATAGGGAGGAGGTCAGAGACCTGGCAGTGTGGTGCCAGGACAACAACCTCTCCCTCAGTGTGAGCAAGACAAAGGAGCTAATCGTGGACTACAGGAGGAGGGCCAAACAGGCCCTCGTTAACATTGACAGGGCTGTAGTGGAGCGGGTCGAGAGTTTCAAGTTCCTTGGTGTCCACATCACCAACAAACTATCATGGTCCAAACACACCAAAGGCAGTTGACTGAAAAGATTTGGCATGGGTCCCTGGATCCTCAAAAAGTTAAACAGCTGCACCATCAAGGGCATCCTGACCGGTTGCATCGCCGCCTGGTATGGCAACTGCTCGGCATCATACCGTAAGGTGTAACAGTATAACTTTAGTACATCCCCTCGCCCCGACACGGGCGCGAACCAGGGACCCTCTGCACACATCAACAACTGACACCCACGAAGCGTCGTTACCCATCGCTCCACAAAAGCCGCGGCCCTTGCAGAGCAAGGGGAAACACTACTTCTAGATTTCAGAGCAAGTGACGTAACTGATTGAAACGCTATTAGCACGTACCCGCTAACTAGCTAGCCATTTCTTATCTGTTACAAAGGCACTACAGAGAGTAGTGCGTACGGCCCCGTACATCACTGGGGACAAGCTTCCTGCCGTCCAAGACCTATATACTAGGCGTGTCAGAAGAATGCCTCAAAAATTGTCAGACTCCAGTCACCCAAATCATAGACTGTTCTCTCTGCTACCACATGGCAAGTGGTACCGGAGTGCCAAGTCTAGGACCAAAAGGTTCCTCACCAGCTTCTACTCCCAAGCCATAAGAATGCTGAACAATTGATCAAATGGCAACCTGGACTATTTACATTGACCCCCCCCCCCCCCCCCCCCTTTATTTTTTAAACTGCCGCTACTCTCTGTTTATTATCTATGCATAGTCACGTTACCCCTACCTACATGTACAAATTACCTCGACTAACCTGTACCCCCGCACATTGACTTGGTACCTCCTCCAGGAGAGCTACTGGGTGTGCAGGCTTTTGTTCCAGCCCCTGTCTTAACAAGTTCTAAAAAAATCAGCTGCTCAACAGGACATTTATAAGCAGACTCGGGTGTGTTTAAGGGCTGAATCAAAAGTCTGCACCCTCCAGTATCCAACTAGTGTTTTATACAGTAGCCTAACAGTGCAGTATAACCCCCCCCCCCCCCCCCCCACGAAGTAGAATAAGTGCCTTGTGCAGGAGATGGTGCATGAAATCAGAGCGCATTGTCCCTGTGTTAATAATTTTTCACGTATACACCAATTATCGGTCATGGAAATTGAGTTAAAAGTAATTGAGAAGTCATGAAATTCCGTCTGTCAAAAATGTGTATGAACCCTGATCTATATACGGTCTTTACTCATTCCAGAGAAAGTAATGCATCTGCATCCAGAGGTGGAGGTGAAGACCTTGAGGGAGGCTAGCTACCAGAGAAAAACCATCAAATTAAAGAACTGCTTGGCAGGGGAAAAACACATGAATAATAATACTGTTAAGGCCTTTATTCAATCAGATCTGCTTCAAGCCGTGTAAAAGCCCATTTATGCTTGCTCTGGCAATGTGGTCCGGAGGCGCCGTATGGATGTTGTTACGAAATTGTGGAGGCTCTGGAGACTGGCGCAGGCGAAATAAAGCTCTACCGCATCGCTGTGCGCCTCCCAAATTTGATAACAATGCGAAGGGCTCCACATTGCCATAATTGGTTGAACGGTAGGTGGGGCAGTACGTCCTGTATAAACACAAACTCACTTTCTTGACAACTTCTTTCACAACAGCTCTGCGAAGTGCAAGATGTATGAATGCCCTGACTTCTGCAGAGGCCTGCATCACAGTAAATGCTATTTGGCCAATACAGACGCCAGAATGACCGTAAATCATAAACCGTAAATTCATAGAAAATAAAGTGACTTGACTTGAAATTATCTGGCCAGTTTTTGTAACGTTTTGTAACGTTCGGGTCTCCAGTGGATTACTCTCCATGAAGCCAGAGACGGTATCGCACTTGCAAAAAAAATTATAAAACGGTATAGTGAAACACACTCGGCCCTCTGATTTGGACCAGCAAACTGAAACAACACAGGTCAAGTGAGCTAGCAGTGAGAACGTTTTGGGAGGTTGCAAGTGTGAATCCGAATGGGGGAAACAAGTCATACATATTTTAATTGGCTACATATAGCCTATTTTTTTTTTTTAAATGTTTATACCTTTGCTTAATCGTTCTGGTCACTAGATGTTGTTTTTTTTATCTGTGCTTCAGAACCAAAAAGTTGTAAGTCTTGACTGTTGACCAATGTCCAGTCATCAGCATTGGAACTCAAAAGTGGGCGCACATACCCAGATTAGTGACCAGGTAGCGCTTGTTTAATTTTCTCTGGTTTTGCCTGGCAAAAACATAGTTGCCTACCTACTTTAATAATATTCATATAAAATACCATGCAAACTGCTACGGACGCATCTTCGCCTCTGGGTAAAAGCATCTGCTAAATGACTGTACATGACAGTAAGCTACCTGGTGATTTCATTAATAATGTTCACATTTCAGATAGGCATAGTTTGGGTGGGTTATACACCTCAGTGGTAGTACTGCTTATGTCTAAAGAGAGCTGTAACATCGCACTACCTTCAATACATGGGATGAAGATGTAACATATTCTCGTGAATTGATTACGATATTTGTGAGGAAGAAAAAGACTAAAGACAGATCGTGCTTTCCATCTGATCCTGCAACCGCTGCTGCATAGGCCTAAAGGTAGGCCGTATGATCCTATGAGCGTGTCGTATTATGTACGTTAAGCCGACACTCCATCTAGTATGATATGTTACATTTGGTATGGTTATATAAGACTTGGTTACTTAAGGCAAAAATGAAAGTAGGGTGGGTGGTTGCGAGTTCCAATCTCATCACAGACAACTTTAGTATTTTAGCTAATTAGCAACTTTTCAACTTAGCATGTTAGCTAACCCTTCCCATTAACCCTAACCTTAACCCTTTTAGCCAACCCTTCCCATTAACCCTAACCTTAATCCTTTTAGCTAACCCTTTCGCTCACCCTAACCCTAACCTTAACCCCTAGCCTAGCTAACGTTAGCCAGCTAACTAATGTTAGCCACCTAGCAAGAATTTGTAACATATTCTAGGTTTTGCAAATTCGTAACATATCATACGAAATGTAATTCATAACATATGAAATGGGTGACGGACATCCACAAGTTAATACATACCATACCAAATGTAACATATCATACTATCATGTCTCAGATTTACATACAGAATACGAAATGCTCTGATACCAGGTTGGAAGGCATCATGGCAAAGTAACAAACCCCTCTTGACTTCAACCTGTTGCGCAATGGTGTATGGAAGTTGTATGTTACCGTTCATTTAGCTGATTTTTGGATCCAAAATATTGACTCATAGAGGGCTGTGTTATGCCAAATCTTCCAACAGAGTAAGATCAGCCATCTCTCATCTGTCTTTATAGTATTTCAACAATGGTTTTACTTTCAAACGTACCTCTAATTTAACAAATTACTGTACGTTACTTTATATGGATTATTATAACAAATGCAGTGGTGTTGAAATTATATAGCATGTCAAGATATGTTGTATTTCCATTGTGAATTCATGCAATGAAATCGAAACATTATTAAATTATTGCTTTCACATTTAACATACTGTATATTTTCCCCATTCAACGTTTGACAAACAGTTCCCTTATTCCACCACTTTGCACTGTGTGTACGCATGGTCAAGGCTGTGGGTACATTTTTGAACACTCTCAAGCCAACGAGTCTCACACTTTGCGTGGAAATGATCCCACGCATGGTTTACGCACAGATTTGTGCATACACATGATTGATAAATGAGGCCCCAGGTGTGCACCTTGCCAGCTGCAATCGCTGCCAAGGTGATTCCAGCATGTATTGACTTAGCTGGTTGAATACGTATCTAATCAAGATATATTTGTGTTTTATTTACCACTCTAACACTACATAGTTTTTCGTGTAGATCATTAACAAAGCATTAATTCAATCCATCAAAATCCCACTTTGTAACAACAAAATGTGGAAAAAGTCCAGGGGTGTGAATTCTTTCTGAAGGCATTGTATAATAGGCCATTGTATATATGCCATTTAGCGGACACTTTTATCCAAAGCGACTGGCGTATTAGTAAAGCATAATTTCAGGTGAAGCAAAAAAGTCCATACCAGCATTGGCCAACCTTGCTTCACTGACCCCTGATCTACTGGGTGAGCAGATTTATATTCCAGCCCAGTAATAGAACACTATCAATTGAATCAGGTGTGTTAGTGCTGGACTGGAACAGAAGCCAGCAGACCTCCAGGAGCAGGGTTGGCCTGATCCAGTTGTAATAGGGTTATACATTGTGCAATGTTTAACTTTATAAACTGGATAGTTCGAGCCCTGAATGCTGATTGGCTGAAAGCCATGGTATATCAGACCGTATACCAAGGGTATGACAAAACATGTATTTTTACTGCTGTAATTATGTTGGTAACCAGTTTATAATAGCAATAAGGCACCTCGAGGGTTTGTGATTATATTGGCCATATACCACACCCCTCGGGCCTTATTGCTCAAGTATACAACATCTGTTAATAGGTACACATAACCAGTGGTATACAATAGTCTCTTGGGACATTCATTGGGACCTCTTCATCTGCGGACAGGCTTTCACAGCTCTCCGTATCTGAAGGCATAAAACATCACAGAATTAGACAGCACTGAATATTATGTTGCTATTGTCTCTGTCCTAAAAGTTTTCCTTACTAGGGTCTGGAACTGACAGCTGGAGCTTCAGTCCTTTCACCCCCTTCCATGGCTGTTATCTACACATACATTTGGAGCTTGTGTTTTTAATTTACAATGATAAAAAAATTAAGATAGCTAATACGTTAGCTAGCTGATGATATTTGATTTACTTAGCTATACAGTAAAGTTAGCTAGCTAGTTAGCAGCTCATACATGTAGCTGGTTATGTAATGTTATAATTTGATAATCTAGCAAGGCAGGCTAGCTAACTCAGGGTTTACCAAACTCACCCGGTGCAAGTTTTGGTTTTTGCCCTAGTGCTACACAACTGATTCAAATAACCAACTCATTATTTTAATCACCTGTATAGTGCTAGGGCAAAAAAACTAAAACGCAAAACCAGGACCAATGTGGTTAGGGTTAGAATCACATTTTAAGACGAGATTGTAGAAATAAGCGGCCTTCTGACTTTGTGGATGTGGTAACTAGTAATTACCTAGAATTAGCTTGTCCCGAGTTACTGCCCCGATGACACAGACTGCTTCATCAACAACAGTAATGTGAAAAGTTGTATGAAAAAATACCCGGTTTGATAAACTAGTAGTTTAATTACCCAGCCAAGCAGATACAAACAGTAGAGTCATTTTGGTTGTGAAGTGCATTATCAAAAGTCTTTGTCCTTTATAACAAAATGCAATTTACCACTTGGCTGTCAATTGTTTTCACCCTGTCACAGGGCCTCTGTCATTACCACCTCATAAGATGAGGAAGCACATTTTTTAGGAGGATTGCCTGCTGCAGTTGTTCAAGAGTTGTCCAGTTTGCAGCTGAACATGCAACATAGAGAAGAACAGCAAGGGGATCCTCAACATCACGCAGATATGCCCTCGCTGTGATCATGATGGGTTACCAAGAGCTGACATACCCTGCCATGCCCATCAATGGGGCGCTGGCAAAGGCCTTACTTCCAGCCTCACCTTTTGCCTGCTCACCAACGGTTGGCAATGGGGAGACCAGAATTAGGTAGGTTTAGTCTGACCTGTTCAAACTTCAACATACCTGTTCCTTCAGAAAGTATTCACACCCCTTGATTTCTTTCCACATTTTGTGTTACAGAATTAATTTAAAAGTGATTAAATGGAGATTTTTTTGCCAATGGCCTGCCTACACACAATACCCCATAATGTCAAAGTGGAATTATGTTTTTAGATTTTTTTTTACAAATCACTTTAAATGAAAAGCTGAAATGCCTTGGGTCAATAAGGGTTCAACCCATTTGTTGTTGCAAGCCTAAATAAGTTCAGGAGTAAAAATGTAACAAGTCACATAAGTTGCATGGACTCACTCGGTGTGCAATAATAGTGTTTAACATGATTTTTGAATGACTACCTCATCTCTGTATTCCAAACATTTGAATTATCTATAAGGTCCCTCAGTCGAGCAGGGAATTTCAAACACAGATTCAACCACAAAGACCAGGGACGTTTTCCAATGCCTTGGAAGAAGGGCATCTATTGGTAGATGGGTGAAAAAAAAAAAAAAAAAAACAGACATTGAATATCCCTTTGAGCATGGTGAAGTTAATTACACTTTTTTGGATGGTGCATCAATACACTCAGTCATACAATACACCCAGCTAACTTAGTTACCGGAGAGAAAGGAAACCTCTCAGAGATTTGACCATGAGGCCAATGGTGACTAAAACAGTTAGAGATTAATGGATGTGATAAACTGAGGATCAACAACATTGTAGTTACTGCACAATACGGACCTAATTTAGTTGACAGAGTGAAAGGATTATGTAAATTATGGATTTCTGTATTTTATTTTCAAAAAACTAACATTTCAAAAAACATGTTTTCACTTTGTCATTATGGGTTATTGTGTGTAGATGGGTGAGAAAAAAAATATTTAATACATTTTGAATTCAGACTGCAACACAACAAAATGTGGAATAAGTCACATGAATACTTTCTGAAGGCACTGTATGCATGTCAGATATTGCCTATACTAACTGCCATTGGTAATAGAACAGTGACTGTTTATGTGTTCACAGATGCATCTATGGAGCCAGCACTTGAAGACTTGCAGACTGACAGACAGGCAGTGGTGGGAAAAGTACTCAATATTCATACTTGAGTATAAGTAAAGATAACTTAATAGAAAAGGCACCCAGTAAAATACTACTTCAGTAAAAGTCTAAAAGTATCTAGTTTTACATGTACTTAAGTAGAGTGGTGGAAAAAGTACTAAATTGTCATACTTGGATAAAAGTACAAAGTAAAAGTACATGCTATACATTAAATTCCTTATAATAAGCAAACCATAAGGCATGCTTTTCTTGTTTTTTAAATTATGGACTGATCGGCACACTCCAACACTCCGACATAATTTACAAACACAGTATTTGTGTTTAGTGAGTCTGCCAGATCAGAGGCAGCAGGGATGACAACGTGTTATATTGATAGGTGTGTGAATCAGACCATATTACCGTCCTACCTGAGAATTCATAATGTTAAGAGTACTTTTGGGTGTCAGAGAAAATGTATGGGCGTAAAAGGTCAATATTTTGTTTAGGAATGTAGTGGAGTAAAAGTAGTCAAATATAAATAGTAAAGTGCAGATACCCCCAAAAGCTACTTTAAAGTATTTTTACCTAAGTACTTTACACCACTGCAGATGGGCTTGATACTGAGGTCTCTAAATGGAGAGAGACCTGGCACTCTGGATAACATTTTCCTTGGTTAATTTTTACTTGAATTGTCTTCTATTATTGAATTGAACGGTATCAGTCAATATGGGGTTGAAGAAACCCTGTGTATTCGGCACCAGGATCAGGAAACTCATGTTGTATACAGGACACCAGAAGCATTTGTGGTCATACGCACATCCTTAAAAACATAGGTGCTGGGAATACTAGAAAAGAGCAAGAAGGGCCGCACAATGTTGAAGCTCTCAATTTACCGCTTTATTGACAACGTCAGCAATGACACATCCAAGGAACACCCACATCAAACCACACCCCCAAGCCAAATCACATTTGGCTTCTCTCATGGCCACCAGCATTTGAGGAGCAAGCCAAAAACCAATGCCAAATCAGCAGGTGCAGTTGCCCTTTAAATACACTACATGACCAAAGTATGTGGACACCTGCTCATCAAACATCTCATTCTAAAATCATGGGCATTAATATGGAGTTGGTCCCCCCTTTGCTGCTATAAAAGCATCCACTCTTCTGGGAAGGCTTTCCACTAGATGTTGGAAAATTGCTGCGGGGACTTGCCTCCTTTCAGACACGAGCATTAGTGAGGTCGGGCACTGATGTTGGGCAATTAGGCCTGGCTCGCAGTAGGCGTTCCAATTCATCCCAAAGGTGTTCAATCAGGTTGAGTTCAGGGCTCTGTGCAAGCCAGTCAAGTTCTTCCACACCGTTCTCGAAAAACCATTTCTGTATGGACCTCGCTTTGTGTACGGGGTCATTGTGCTCCCGAGAAGCGCAGCTGTCTAAGGCACTGCATCTCAGTGCTAAAGGCGTCACTACAGACACCCTGGTTCGTATCCAGGCTGTATCACAACTTGACTAGTTAAATAAGAAAATTAAAATTGTCATGCTGAAACAGGAAAGGGCCTTCTCCAAACTGTTGCCACATAGATGGAAGCAAAGAAATGTCTAGAATGTCATTGTATGACATAATGTTAAGATTTCCCTTCACTGGAACTAAGGGGCCTAGCCCGAACCATGAAAAACAGCCCCAGACCATTATTCCTCCTCCACCAAATTTTACATTTGGCACTACGCATTCCGGCAGGTAGCGTTCTCCTAGCATCCACCAAACCTAGATTAGTCCTTTAGAATGCCAGATGGTAAAGTATGATTGATTTGTCACTCCAGAAAACGTTTCCACTGCTCCATAGTCCAATTGCGGCGACCTTTACACCAATCCAGCAGATGCTTGGCATTGCTCACGATGATCTTAGGCTTGTGTGCGGTTGCTTGGCCATTGAAACCCATTTCATGAAGCTCCCGACTAACAGTTCTTGTGCTGACATTGCTTCCAGAGGCAGTTTGTAACTCGGTAGTGAGTGTTGCAACTGAGGACATACTATTTTTACTCTATGCACTCGGCGATCCCGTTCTGTGAGCTTATGTGGCCTACCACTTCACAGCTGAGCCGTTGTTGCCCCTAGACGTTTCCACTTCACAATAACAGCACTTACAGTTGACCGGGGCAGCTCTAGCAGGTCAGAAATTTTACTAACTGACTTGTCGGAGAGGTGACATCATTGACGATGCCACGTTGAAAGTCACTAAGCTCATCAGTACGGGCCATTCTACTGCCAATGTTTGTCTATGGAGATTTCATGGCTGTGTAGTCGATTGTATACACCTGTCAGCTATGTGTGGCTGAAATAGTCACTAATTTTAAGGGCTGTCCACATACTTATGGTCATACTTTTTTAGTTTCAACATTATAGTTAAACACTCAAATCCCCTACAATCAGTTCAAGTGTCTGCCCAGGAGATGGCAATGTCTTGCTCCATTTGAATCAGTTTGACATTATCTTATTCATCTAGAATGCATCTGATTTGACGTCGCAGCTCATTTAAGCAGTGTATCCCACCTCTACCACAATGTAGCAGAGTTGAATCTCTTATCGCATCTACATTCCCTGGGCTATTCTCAGCAGTAAGTCATACCATAGTCTATAGTCTATACCAGATATTGTCATGTTGCAAACAGTCCGGTTTAGAGTATGATTAAACTTGTCATTTAACTTAAATTGTAATGTAACAGACCCTCTTATCCAGAGCAATTAAGGTTGCTCAAGGGCACGTCACCAGATTCTTTCACCTAGTCTGCTTGAAGATTCAAACCAGTGACCTTTCGGTTACTGGCCCAAGGCTCTTCACTGCTAGGCTACATTCATATAACCAGTGGTGGGTACTTTTTCCAATTGTCATACTTGAGTAAAGGTAAGGATACCTTAATAGAAAATGACAAGTAAAAGTCATCCAGTAAAATCCTACTTGAGTAAAAGTATTTGGTTTTAAATATACTTAAGTATCAAAAGTAAAAGTATAAATCATTTCAAATTCCTTATATTAAGCAAACATCACCATTTTCTTGTTTTTTAATTTACGGACAGTTAGGACACGCTCCAACACTCAGACATCATTTACAAACGAAGCATGTGTTTGGTGAGTCAGCCAGATCAGAGGCAGTAGGGAGGACCAGGAGATGTTCTCTTGCCAAGTGTATGAATTCTACCATTTTCCTGTCCTGCTAAGAAAAATGTAACAAGTACTTTTGTGTTTCAGGGAAAATGTATGGAGTAAAAAGTACATTTTCTTCAGGAATGTAGTAAAAGTTGCCAAAATTATAAATAGTAAACTACAATTTCCCCAAAAAACTACTTTACTAGTACTTACATATTTTTATAACACATTACCTAAGAAAGGCAATAATTACATAAGAACCTGGCGGGTTCAAGTCTTACACAAATTTCTGCTCTCACAGCACATACAAGTCAAATTAAGAACACAAACATACTGGTATCAGCTGTAGCTAACTCTTTATTAGATATTATTTCATATTAAATTAGACAAAAGTCAACATGTCTTGAAGACTGTACTGCAAGTGCTTCATTGGACTGGATATTGGTTTGGAAATGTTTACTTTATTAAATACATAATGGATATCCGATGGTTTCTTGCTTGTTTTTGCTTTGCAAAGCACAACTGACAAGACGATAATAGCTCCCTCACTCATTTTCTATGCAGCGTTTTGAGGGCAGATGGGCCTGATCAAAGCTACCTAGCAGTGACTGCCAGACTTAAAAATAACTCATACACCGTATTCATCCCAAAACAAGGCAATGCATTCTAAGCAGGCGCAGAACTCCTCTTAAATTCCATTTCCATTCCACTTCCATTCCATTTCCATTCCATTTTCTGCCTCAGCTAAAACCTGTCTTGTCTTTATTACATATATTTTTCAGTTCACCTTCCTCTTATAAATCGTGGAAGGGTACCTGCTCTAGTCGGGGCAATGCTCAGGTGGCAGATGATGGACGGGGGGTTATCACAAAGTGGACCAATCATTAGTTCAGCCAGTTATTGTGTAGACGGAGTATATTCATATGTGCTGAGATGGGACAACTTCCCTAAAATGCCTGTTGTTCATCTCCTCTTCTCCTTTCCACCCTCTCTCACCCTCCAGTGGAGAAGGCTGGTGGACTCATTGGCTGTCCTCCTTGGTGTAGTCGCCAGCCTCCCAGCGCAGTGCCCGCTTGTTTTTGTGCCTGGTGACGCGGGTTGCCTCCAAGACCTGCAATGGAAGAAATAGCATCAACATCATATTGGACCTGTGATAAAGGCCTTCTCTGAGACAAATGATTCAATGGATATCAGCAGAGAGAAGAGCAACCACTTACTTCATTGTTCACATCGTCAGTAGGCTGAATTCCTGCATACTAGAGGTAACAGAAAAGTCAAATTTAACAACTAGCACACTATCATTGTAGGATATAAAACCTATGAATTGAGAAGTCTCACAAGATGTACATGGTTTCGCCAACACTATCAATACTCTTTTGCAGGCATATTGCATTGCTGTATTTCTTTCCAAACTATGCCTAAATGTCTTATGTCTATAATGAATTTACAATGTATGTAGACAGCATCAATAACTAGAGTCTTTCCTCACAGCATTCTCTTCCAACTTCAGTTTGATTCTCCTCTCCTCAAAGTCCTCTAGCAGGGTTTCGGTCAGGCCCTTTTGCGTGGGGGTCCCAGGGGAGCCACCCATCTCTACCCACGGGCTAGCAGGCAACAGGGGAGTAACCCTGCTCACCACAGGGGAGGTGGGCCGTGGGTAGCCCCATGGCTGGGCAGTGACTATGGAAAAGGAGGGAAGACGGGCAGTGGGACGAATGGAGGTGGAAAAGCGAGATGCGCTGTCCGCTTTATCGGGGGGAAGAAATAGAGAAACATTGAGTTAACACAATTACTAGCATGTATGTGTTAAGAGTACATTCGAAATGTAAGTTGAATGCAACATGAACTACAGTGCCTTCAGAAAGTACACCCCTTGACTTTTTCCACGTTGTGTTACAGCCTGAATTTAAAAAGGATTAAATTGAGATTGTTTTACTGGCCTACACACACAACCTCGTAATGTCGAAGTGGAATTGTTATTTTTAATACGGTGCAAATTCATCTCACACACTACCAGTCAAAAGTTTGTACACACCTACTCATTCAAGAGTTTCTTTATTTTTACTATTTTCTACATTGAAGAATAGTTAAGACATAACTATGAAATAACACATATGGAATCATGTAATAACCCCAAAAAATGTATCTAAATATATTGGAGATTCTTCAAAGTAGCCACACTTTGCCTTGATGACAGCTTTGCCCACTCTTGGCATTCTCAACCAGCTTCATGAGGTAGTCACCTGGAATGCATTTCAATTAACAGGTGTGTCATGTTAAAAGTTACATTTGTGGAATTTCTTTCCTTCTTAATGCGTTTGAGCCAATCAGTTGTGTTGTGACAAGGTAGGGGTGGTATACAGAAGAAACCCCTATTTGGTAAAAGACCAAGTTCATATTATGGCAAGAACAGCTCAAATAAGCAAAGAGAAAAGACACTCCATCATTACTTTAAGACATGGTCATCTCAGATTGACTGACCATCTGAAGGGGAGAGTTTTGGCCAGAGTTCCAGTTAAATACATTTATGAGGATCTCGGATTTGTCCCAGTTAATCTTATATCCTGATATACTCTCAAGGTCCTAAATGATATCCTAACCGCCATCGATAAGAAACAATATTGTGCAGCCGTATTCATTGACCTGGCCAAGGCTTTCGACTCTGTCAATCACCACATCCTCATCGGCAGACTCGATAGCCTTGGTTTCTCAAATGATTGCCTCGCCTGGTTCACCAACTACTTCTCTGATAGAGTTCAGTGTGTCAAATCGGAGGGCCTGTTGTCCGGGCCTCTGGCAGTCTCTATGGGGGTGCCACAGGGTTCAATTCTTGGACCTACTCTCTGTATACATCAATGATGTCGCTCTTGCTGCTGGTGAGTCTCTGATCCACCTCTACGCAGACAACACCATTCTGTATACTTCTGGCCCTTCTTTGGACACTGTTAACAACCCTCCAGACGAGCTTCAATGCCATACAACTCTCCTTCCGTGGCCTCCAATTGCTCTTAAATACAAGTAAAACTAAATGCATGCTCTTCAACCGATTGCTGCCTGCACCTGCCCGCCCGTCCAACATCACTAATCTGGACGGTTCTGACTTAGAATGTGGACAACTACAAATACCTAGGTGTCTGGTTAGACTATAAACCTCTCCTTCCAGACTCACATCAAACATCTCCAATCCAAAGTTAAATCTAGAATTGGCTTCCTATTTCGCAACAAAGCATCCGTCACTCATGCTGCCAAACATACCCTTGTAAAACTGACCATCCTACCGATCCTCGACGATGTCATTTACAAAATAGCCTCCAATACCCTACTCAATAAATTGGATGCAGTCGATCACAGTGCCATCCGTTTTGTCACCAAAGCCCCATATACTACCCACCACTGCGACCTGTACGCTCTCATTGGCTGGCCCTCGCTTCATACTCGTCGCCAAACCCACTGGCTCCAGGTCATCTACAAGACCCTGCTAGGTAAAGTCCCCCCTTATCTCAGCTCGCTGGTCACCATAGCAGCACCCACCTGTAGCAGGCATATCTCTGGTCACCCCCAAAACCAATTCTTCCTTTGGCCGCCTCTCCTTCCAGTTCTCTGCTGCCAATGACTGGAATGAACTACAAAAATCTCGGAAACACTTCTCCCTCACTAGTTTTAAGCACCAGCTGTCAGAGCAGCTCACAGATTACTGCACCTGTACATAGCCCATCTAGAATTTAGCCCAAACAACTACCTCTCCCCCTACTGTATTTATTTATTTAGCTCCTTTCCACCCCATTATTTCTCTCTACTTTGCACATTCTTCCACTGCAAATCTACCATTCCAGTGTTTTACTTGCTATATTGTATTTACTTCGCCACCATGGCCTTTCTTTTGCCTTTACATCCCTTCTCACCTCATTTGCTCACATTGTATATAGACTTATTTTTCTACTGTATGTTTGTTTTACTCCATGTGTAACTCTGTGTTGTTGTATGTGTCGAACTGCTTTGCTTTATCTTGGCCAGGTCGCAATTGTAAATGAGAACTTGTTCTCAACTTGCCTACCTGGTTAAATAAAAGGTGAAATAAAAAATAAAAATAAATATAATGCTGAATGTTGATTGTCGAGAACACGTGTTCTAATGATTGATTGTGTTCTTGTACGAACATCAGAATATCAGTGTAAAGACTTATTTTGCGAATCGGATGCCTACAACTGAACTGAATTATCAAGGCTTGTGGTGAGCTAGAGAAAAGTTTAAACCATTTGCATATAGATGTACTAAAACCGAATTCCTCGAGTGCAGAGTTCAGGAAGGTCATATTGACTCTGTTCGTGAAGCGAGATGCATGATGTCAAAGAGGCGCCTGTTGACTGGAGTGTCAGACTTTCATAAAACCCGTTTGATCAGAATGTATTCTTTTGGGAAGAATAGTTTCTAATCTGTTGGCTTTGCAAATTATTTTTAAACCCATTTATTTTTTGACTAGCTGAAATGTCTTGTGTCAATAAGTATTCAATCCCTTTGTTATGGCAAGCCCAACCAAGTCCAGGAGTAAAAATGTGATTAGCAAGTTGCATGGACTCACTGCGTTACATCATTGTTTTTATGACTACCTCATCTCTGTAACCCACACAAACAATGATCTGTAATGTCCCTCAGTCGAGCATTGAATTTCAAACAGATTCAACTACAAAGACCAGGGAGGGGTTTCAATGACTCGCAAAAAGGGCACCTATTGGTAGATGGTAAAAAAAAATGAAAGAAGCAGGGATTTCACCAAGAGGCTAATGGGGACTTTAAAACAGACTAATGTCTGTGATAGGAGAAAACAGAGGATGGATCAAGGAAGCCTGTACAGAATACAAATATTCCAAAACATGCATCCTGTTTGCAACAAGTCAGAAAGCAATTAACTTTTTATCCTGAATACAAAGTGTTAATGTATGTTTTTTGGGGCAAATCCAATGCAACACATTACTGAGCACAACTCTCCATATTTTCATGCATAGTGGTGGCTGCATCATGTTATGGGTATGCTTGTAATTGTTAAGGACAAAAAAGAAACTGAATGGAACTAAGCACAGGCAAAATCCGAAAGAAACCTGGTTCTGTCTGCATTCCACTAGACACTGGGAGATGAATTCACCTTTCAGCTGGACAACACCATAAAACACAAGCCCAAATCTACACTGGAGTTGCTTACCAAGAAGACAGTGAATTTTCCTCAGTGGCCGAGTTACAGTTTTGACTTAAATCTACTTGAAAATCTATGGCAAGACCTGAAAATGGTTGTCTAGCAACCAATTTGACAGAGCTTGAAGAATTTTGAAAATAATAAAAAAATGTTGCACAATCCAGGTGTGGAAGCTCTTAGAGACTTACCCAGAAAGACTCGCAGCTGTAAATCGGTGCAAAATTGCTTCTACAAAGTATTGACTAAGGGGGTGAATACTTATGTAAATTAGATATTTCTGTATTTCATTTTTTTGCAAAAATATCTAAAAACATGTTTTCATTTTGGCATGTAGAGGAGTGTGCAAATACAGCCTGAATTCCAAGTAGATTAAATGTAACAAAATGTGGAATAAGTCAAGAGGTATGAACACTTTCTGAAGGCACTGTACATAATGATAGCCAAATTGTAGTCATACCATTTTACAAACTTGACCATATGAAAATGGACACTGGTAGACATCTTGCCGTAACACTAGTTTTAAAAATGCTCGGTGCAGTCAAAACAGTTTTTCCTGTGTTTTGTACAACAGCTGATGAAACTACACTACATGACCAAAAGTATGTGGACCCCTGCTCGTCAAACATCTCATTCCAAAATCATGGGCAATAATATGTAGTTGGCCTCTACTCTTCTGAGAAGGCTTTCCACTACAATTTGGAACATTGCTGCGGGGGCTTGCTTCCATTCAGCCACAAGAGCATTAGTGAGGTCCGGCACTAATGTTGGATGATTAGGCCTGGCTCGCAGTCACCGCTCCAATTCATCCCAAAGGTGTTTGATGGGGTTAAGGTCAGGGTTCTGTGCAGGCCAGTCAAGTTCTTCCACAACGATCTTGAGAAACAATTTCTGTACGGACCTCACTTTGCGCAAGGGGTCACTGTCATTCTGAAACAGGGCCTTCCCCAAACAGTTGCAAGCACAGAATCGTCTAGAACGGGTGGGCAATTCCAGTCCGAGGGCCTGAATGGTGTCACAGTTTTGCCCCAGCTAACACACCTGACTCCAATAATCATCTAATCATGAGCTTAAGTTTAGAATGCAATTTGATTAAATCAGTTGTTTTTGCTAGGGATGGAGAAGTGTAACACCAATCAGGCCCTCGGGGACAGGAGTTTCCCATCCCTGGTCTAGAATGTAATTGTATGCTGTAGCGTTAAGATTTGCCGTCACTGGAACTAAAGGGCCTAGCCCAAACCATGAAAAACAGCCCCAGACCATTATTCCTCTTCTACCAAACTTTACAGTTGGCAGTATGCATTCAGGTAGGTAGTGTTCTCCTCTTATCCGTCATACCTAGATTAGTCTGTCGGCCTGCCAGATGGTGAGCGTGACTCATCACTTCAGAGAACACATTTCCACTGCTCAATAGCAGCGAGCTTTACACCACTCCAGCCGACGCTTGGCATTGTGCATGGTGATCTTAGACTTGCGTGCGGCTGCTTGGCCATGTAAACCCATTTCATGAAGCTCTCGACGAACAGTTCTTGTGCTGACGTTGCTTCCAGAGGCAGTTTGGAACTCGGTCGTGAGTGTTGCATGCAGTCCTAGCTAAATTGTTGCTTGAGACAGTTTTGCTAAAATGCTATTTTTGACATTTTTTATGGAAAACTATTACAGTAAGGTGCTGTTTGATATTGAGATAAAAACAGCTGCATTGGCCCTTTAATGTGACTGGATGTAGAACAATCTTAAGGTCCAGTGCAGCCATTTTTTATCTCAAAATCAAATAAATTCTGGGTAATAATTTAGTACCTTACTGTGATTATTTTCAATTAAAATTGTCAAAAAGAAACAGAAATTGCTTCTTCGCTAAGAACAATCTCAGGCAATTTTGCTAGGACTGTCTGGGAGTGGTCTGAGTGGGGAGGGGAAAGATGAAACTAGCTCTTACTGGCAGAGAGGTTTGGAACTCTTTCTTATTGGTCTATTAACTAATTTTCCGTCTAGTGATGTCACCAGGCAGGTCAATACTCCATCCCACTAAAACAGGCAGGAATTTCAGGCGGTCTTTTCAAACATCTCTTACACTAAAAGAGCATTATCATAATTTTTACAATATTATTCTAACCTCAATGTGGAAATATGTATAAAACACAGGTCAAGCATGTTTTTAACGCACTGGGCCTTGAACCACAATTTCAGTGCATCAGGAAAAGCAGCAATAGAGGAAGAAATTATTCAATTATTCACTGTTCTGTTTTTCTGACTTATTTTAGCCTTTTTGATGCAAAGTAATAGCCTTTGTGTCAATGATTAATCATGGCTGGTAACACAACATTGGTTCCTCTGCCCATATATGACCAAAGTTCAGATTCTAATTAAGTTTGTCATGTCTTCTAGTCTAAGAAAGCCAGCAGTAAACAAGAAAAACAAATTCCACTTAAAGCTAGAATTGTGAGGACATTTGACAATTGGTGCATGTAGACATTTGCTTAAATCAAGCCAAAAACAAGTATAAGATATTGCCATCATGAATAATTCCTCTTATGTAGTCTTGTAATTGTATAGATGTGTGTATGGATAAATGGACTGAACCATCCTACCTAGCATTGATACTGGAGTGATAGATGAGTAGGACCATCTGGCCAAGCCCGTCTGCTCTACTGGAAGTGAAGGGCTCTCAGAGAAGACAGACTCTTCCTGTTCCACAATGACTCTTCGCAGGCTTTGCGATTGACATGTGTCTTTAGCGTCTCGTTCTATACAGTCCAATTTTCCTTCCATAGAGGCAGACAGGCTACTGGATTCCCGCAGTTCCCGGAGCTCCTGCTCACGTTTCAGATCCTGCTCAATCTCCTTCTGGATAATATCTGGAGCGTTTGGTCTTCGATGTCGCAGGCCGCCAGAATCCAGGTGCGCCCTCCAGGTTGGAATAGGCTTATCACTCGGTTCAGACATCTGCACTGCAAAAGCAGTGGGTGTAGGTGAGGATGACGAAGAGAAGGCTTCTTTAGTCAAGGAGCCTCTGGCTGGAACTGGCTTCTTTCTTTCCACTAACCACGATGGGTAATTTACTATTTCACTAGTACTTGTCTTCACCACCACTGTGACTTGAGCGCTTTCTGCCTCACTGGTCTCATTGCCTTTCAACATGATCCTCTCCTCTGGGAAGCTGCTTGGCGGTACTCTATTGAGGTCTTGGGACTCTGAACTCCAGCCTTTGCTGGTGGCATTGACGCTTGGAGTGGCGCTCATGCTGCCGATGTACAACTCGGTCTCTTCTGAGTGCCGGTGAGGGCAGCAAGGGGAAGGGTAGCCTTCCGTATCTGAGCTGCTACTCCTCACAATGACCCTGGGTGATGACCAAGCCCTTTTCATTGTCTCGACCTCGGCTCCAGATTGGTCTCTAAGCTCAAAGATTTTTCTCCGATCCTCCAGTTCCTGAGGAGTTCCCCAGTCATACAGACCCGGGACTCTCCCCTGGTGCAGCAGGTCTTCCTCCCTCTGGCTGTCCTTTTTGATCTCGCGCTGGATGAAGAAGCTCACCCGGTTCTTCTTATTTGCCTTAACAGGTATCAGTGGCGGTGTAGGCTGGGAGAGCAGAGACTTGACCTCCACCATCTCTTGGACGTCGGTGTGCTTGATGCCACGCAATCGCCGAAGACTCTCTTCTCTCTCCTGAGCGATACGAATCTCCCTCTCTATGGGCGTCTCTCTGTAACCACTTGCCGATTGGGTGCCCTTGCTTTCTGGCTGAGGGTTGTCATTGGACGTGCTTCCGTCACTTGTGTAGCCAACACTTGTGTCACCCGATAGATCCTCCAGTCCAGAGTCAAGGTCGTCAAACAGCCTACTCTGCCTCTTGGTTACCCTCTCCTCTGTGCGGTACACCTTTCTGCCAGCGACATTTTCCCCTTTGTCCTGACGTCTCACTGGGGTCAGACTTTGGTTAAACCATTCCGCAGAGTGGTAGTCTTTTTTCTCGCTCCTTGGTGATAGCAAGCTGTCTTCTGACTGCCACAGTCTTCTTTGTGGTTTTAGAGAGCTGGGACTCTGCAGGAATGGGTTGATCCTCGACTGTTCCATCTTTAGGAACTGCTCCCGTGCTGCGCTGAAGTTGATCTGTTCGTTGTCGATGGTGCATGGCTCAGCTGCTGGTGTGGACTCAGATTTGATGCTGCTGCTTGGCCCATAGCACAAGCTGAACCCTTCGAGCAACTTGTTGGGTGATTTGCTGAGATCCAGGGTTTCGAGTGCACTCCACTGCTCCCTGAATGTGGCAATCTTTTTGGGGGCTTGACTTTGGATGATCTCCTGCCTAAGCTGCTTCTCCTCCTCCTCCTCCGCCTTCAATTGGGCACCGTTGGTGTTCACCTGGTAGCGGGAGTCCTCGTCCTCCTCGAACAGAGTCCCTGGCTTCTTCCCACCGGCATATGTCTGCAGTTTGAAGCTGCTTTCCTCTTTCAGGGTCGCCAACTTGGCTTGTCTCTCTGGGGACACCATCCAGGCTTCGTTCATCTCCGCCTCGGGGCTCACCGGATCATCCACAAAGGAGTAGAAGCCACGTTGGGAGCCCGTGCTCCCTGCACTGCTAGGGCTACTGGGTTGCCAGTCTTCGCTGGTGTTGCCGCAATCTTCCTCTGACACCGCCACCTGCCTGGCCTGCACCACCACATCCCGGGACACCTTCTGCTGGGTGGATACGATAACTGTGGACTGGGTGCGGGTCACGGAGATGCTGTCAAAACTGAAAGCCGAAGAGTTGCCATTCCGGTTGTAGAGCCAGCTCCCGTCCAGGCTAAAGGGCTCATCGGTGGTGGGGCTGAGCATGGTGCGAAGGTCTACTGCCAGCTCCAGTTTGGGTGACATGGGCTGAAGCACCCACTTTCTGGGTGTGCTTTCCATGGTTCCTTGGAATGTGGTGTCTTCCTGTGTAGACGGTGAGATTTCTGCGGCAGGAAGCTGGTGAGATTTCAACACTATCTGGTCTCCCTCCTCCTGGGTCAACACATCCTGGGAATCATCAGGTGCAGCAACTGAGAGTCTCTGCAACCAATAAAAAATAAATAAAAAAATAGGCCAACACTTAAGCAATATAATAATTAAGAAAGATTAAATGGTCAAGTGGCAACTGGAACATTATAACCAATCAAACAAGCCCTCCACTGTCCAAATACTTCTAACAAATTACAATTCAATATTTTATTGAAGACACTGAGTTGCTACATCTTTGCATACAGTGACCACGTCACAGATATTACAGAATACGGCTTGTGCCACCAAAATGAAATTAGTTGCATAACACTTCAGGGGTTTATGGTTTACAGGAATCTGTTTTACAAGGGAAATAATAAAAAAAAGTTGTGCAAGACAGGATGCTGAGATTTGCTTTGGAATGCCAATATAAAAGTTGCCAATAACATTTATAGCTTAAATGTAATACCTACTTCCGCATGAGAACGAGAGACCATGTTTGCAGTAAACCTAGCTGATCAGGAAAGACACGAGAACTCAAACTGGGAAAATGTAGAGCAAACCAATGTGTGAGATGGTCTAAAAAGATGAAGATAGTTGCCTTCTAGACCGACGCAAACAAGGAATGTTAAACTGGCATGCAAGTGAATTACACACAAGGTTCAATCATCAGTCAGACCTCTATTTATTGCAAACTTTGAAGTTTCTGTATGGAGGATTATCAGATCCATTGCTGTGAGACTGTATGAAGATCCATAAATACTGTCTGTTCCCGTCTTAGCCAAGACATTCCGATTCATAATATTGTACATGGATTGGTATTTATCGGCACAACTCATACAGTCACTGAACAAAAATATAAATGCAACGTGAAACAATGAACGATTTTACTGGGTTACAGTTCATATGAGGATATTAGTCAATTGTAGAATATTCATTAGGCCCTAATCAATGATTTCACATGAGAATACAGATGCAGGTCACAGACCTTTAAATGTTTTATTTTTATTTTTTATAAGTCTCACAATCTGCCTCAGGATTTAGTCACGGTATTTCTGTGCATTTAAATTGCAATCAGTAAAATGGTGTTCGTTGTCTGAAGCTTATTACTGAGTTACAGTTAATATAAGGAAATCAGTAAATTGAAATAAATTCATTAGGCCCTAATCTATGGATTTCGTGACTGGGAATACAGATATGCATCTGTTGGTCACAGATGCTTTAAAAAAAAGGTAGCAGTGTGGATTAGAAAACCAGTCAGTATCTGGTGACCACAATTTGCCTCATGCGGCGCGACACATCTCCTTCGCATAGAGTTGATCAGGCTGTTGATTGTGGCCTGAGGAATGTTGTCCCACTTCTCTTCAATGGCTGTGTGAAGTTGGTGGATATTGGCGGGAACTGGAACACGCTGTCGTACACGTGTTGGACATAATGCCAAATTCTCTAAAACAATGTAAGGAGGCAGCTTATGGTAGAGAAAGTAACATTAAATTATCTGGCAACAGCTCTGGTGGACATTCCTGCAGTCAGCATGCCAATTTCACGCTCCTTTAAAATATTTTTGCGTTGTGTGACAAAACTGCACATTTTAGAATGGCCTTTTATTGTCCCGAGCACAACATGCACCGATGTAATGGTCATGCCATTTGATCTGCCAAACTTCTCAGGTAGATGGATTATCTTGGCAAAGGGAAATGCTCACTAACAGGGATGTAAACACATTTTGTGTGTGTATGGAACATTTCTGGGATCTTTTATTTCAGCTCATGAAACATGGTTCCAACCCTTTACATGTTGCGTTTATATTTTTGTTCAGTGTAGTTATTATCAACCGTTATCAATTTATTCAAGCAATGGATTAATCTTAACCATGCAGCCATGTACCTAGAGCAGGGCTCTCCAACCCTGCTGCTGGAGAACTACCATCCTGTAGGTTTAGCATCGGATTCTAATAATTAGCTGGTTGACAAAATGAATCTGGTTTGTTACAACTGGGGTTGGAGGGAAAATCTACAGGAGGGGTAGCTCTCCAGGAACAGGTTTGGAGAACCCTGACCAGGAGTGTGCAGCTACAATTCCTTTTCAAAGTGCCTAGTTATCAGAAGATATATGAAGAACCATAATGAGGGAGAGAGAGGAATGTGTTCACTCCTTTCTCACACAACTCATCTGGAGGCGGGAGTACTGACACTAGAGCAGGATATTAGATACTCTTGGCCAATGAAAACAGATAAGTTCCTCTTCACTCAACTGATGTGGAACTAACTACACTGGAGGCTGGGTGCAATGGCGGGTTGACTTGTCAATCATTTTAATATGCCACACAAAGTATTTAAAGGAAAATATTGCATGGCAACTAGCAGTATCACTTAGAATCTCTATAGCATAACATGCTCACTGCTATTCGAGCATGTTGGCTAATGAGTAAAACCTATAGCCCCTGGAAGCTTCCACTCCATTCAACATTGTAATTTAAATTGACATCGACAAAACAATCCTGCATTTCACGATTGTCATTGTAACCCTGCTGACACAGAATTATTAAACTAATCATGACAGATGCACAACACTGGACAAATGGACCGGAGTGAACCCAGTCCTAACCTTCCCTGAGATGCCAAGACTTTTGGCTGACCTCAGAATAAGCTCTTCAGCAAATATACATACATTTTGGGTTAAAAAGTAACGCACTATCCCAAGAGTTCTAAGGCAGCCTGCAGTGTGTGTATGTGCGCATGTGACCACTTGTGTGACAGTGGACTGTGTACCCCTGATAAGCTCTTTTCAGCGCCACTTTCTGGAATTGGCTCCTCTGCCCTTTGCTCATTGGCTGAGAGAGAAGAGGAGTGATCGGTGGGGGACAGGAGATACACAAGTCTCCTCACCCCCACTAATTTATTACCTCACACTGGTGTGTGTACGAAACACTCACTAGTTCCTGTCAGTAAAGTGCCTATTGTGGCATGGATCAACTAAGGCCAAGTTGCATGTAGCAACTAGTTTGATGGGTCGTCCCCATCAAACTTCAGACTTATTCAAGGCTAATATATATACTCATTGACTGTCTGAAATAAATGCCCAAATACATGTTGTCATACCCTACAGCTTATGTCTGTCGACCATACAGATTTCAAACCAGTTTTCATGTCTTGAAAGGACAACCATGCCAACTGCTCATTAAAGCTCTAATTTAAAAAAAAGGACATTTTGCAAATAAACAATGTGATGGTGTTCCCGTGGGTACAGGATGTGTAGCTACAGAGACCAGGGTGTACAATGTCCTCCTCAAATAGGGTAGGCTGTAGCATTTGGAGAAACATGGAGAACAGCCACTACTTGATAAACACAAAAAAAGTGTATAGGGAAATAGACTTACATTAGGCTTACTTCCCCCAGTCAATGCACATGGGTTTAATTTGACAAACTTTTGAAAAGAAGTAGAGGTCATTACTCAGTAATGTAGACAGTGTGACGAGATGGCACATCCAACCATAGTGTCTTCTAAGCTAATGCACCTGCTCACCCAACTGAAGTGCTTACAATTCATAGATAATGTAAGTATCGATAATGCCATTGAAATGCATTTGGATCAAAAGTACAGTTAATTTGGGAAAATGAAGTAATTAACCCTACCTTAATTAGTATACCGCAAACAAGACACAAGTTTGTTGTCTTGCGTCTCCTGCTCTCTCTGTCTTTTGAGCACCCTACAGCACAGGCAAAGTTCAGCCGATATCATGTCAGTTATTGAAGCCACACCCTCTTACCGAACAGGGAAAAGTGCACGAGACTGACAAACCGCTATAACAAGGTAGGGAGAGAAGAGAAACCCATTCACATCGCCAAGGCAAATCAAACAAGATGACCCAGATTAAAAATGACCTGTGGTCCAAACTGAAGTCCGTAATTAGTTGATTATTTGTAACCGGTCAGTGAGTGCTGGGCTGAAACAAAAACCTGCTCACCCAGTAACCCTCCAGGACTGGAGTCGGAGAGCCCTGAACTAAGGGAATGAGTTGGCTAATTTCCTGGTGATCATTTTGTGTCCCAGTACAGAAGCTTGCTTCCTTCTCCTTTCCTTCATGACCACTGACATGACTTGATAAACTGTTATGGGAACATATCCATTCCCTTTACCCATCATTGGTCTCATAAGGAAACAAAAACAGAAAAGAACACGGTTTAAAAGTGCTGAGGCATCATCGGTATGTTGCCTGTGAACTGTTAAAGAAGAATCTTCCTTTGGGGTTGAAGTTCACCTGAGAGGATGTCACTGCTACAGCTAGTCCAGTGGAAGAGCTTGAGTCATCATGGCCAAAATGTTCATTACTTAGAAATGCAGAAACATGTTTTTATATATATATATATTTTTACATCAAATTAAGCATAATGATTATGGCTCTAGATTGCAAGAAAAAGCTGTTTCAGGTGTTTTTCAACCCCCCAGCCATCCTCACATACTGTGTCCTCAGATTTTTGGGGTGCATGACACTCCTGATAGAGGGCATTCCATTTAAGAGGGCATTCGCTTTGAGAAATGGGAAGGTTCACACTGAACATAGCTTTACTGCGCTCTAGTGACTACCTTGTACATGTACACCAGACTATTTCAAATCAACTTTGTCACTCTGAATAAAGACTTGAAGGGGTCATGACAAACATAATATGGATCTCAGTTTAGCTTACTAATGCAAAGGAATGTTTGTGATTGTACATCTACTTCACACCACTATGGTCTTACATCTAGGAAATCAAATGCATGACAGATGAAACATCAGACATTAAAATGGGTACTATTGAGATGTATTTGTCCAAAATTACATTTAAATCAATGAACGCCATAGTTATTTTATTTTTCTCCCAATAACATGGAAACCATGGGAAGAATCTAGGCTGCAATGGCTGTGGTACAAACCTTAACAATGCAGATCCAACTGTGTGGAATGTTGATTGTTGGTAAATGTGGAGGGAGGGAGGGAGGGGGGGTGTAGAATGTCAAAGCAAAACAAATTGTTAGCCTGCAATCAGGATCCCTTTAACATTGTTGTAACTACCCCTGTCATTATGTGTTTTTGCAGTAAGGATTGTCTTACCTTGGTCTCATGCTCCATGCTGTTACACAGCACCTGCCAAGGAGGAGTGTACTTGAACATCCTGCAGTGTGAGTGTATGTCTGTCTGTGTAAGAGAGCACTTGTGTGTGTTACAGCGTGTTGGTGAATGTGTTCAGGCAGCTCTCTGTGTGACAGGATTCAAGGCTAGGTGCAGGGGGGGCAATCAAGATCAACTCAGGCCAGGTGTGCTCATTCTGAGACGAGAGAGGGAGGGAGGTAGAAGAGTCAACAATGGGAAAGACAGTACATTGAATTTGAATTCAAAGTTTTGGGGTAAGACAGAACATGACTTATCAATAAAACATTGATTAAACTAACATTTTGGTGAACCTTCCAGTTGTTTTTTTGATTGATTAGTCCTCATGTTTTTTTTCATCTGGCAATTAAAAATGACTGTACACGTTCCACAAATATCCATATTTGAGTACACAAGGAATATTTCTGGTGCCGAACCATAATATTTGTCTTAGATTTTTGGTCAGTAGCTTAATCAAAGACCCCCCTCGCCCCATTCCTTAACTCACCTCTCGGTTCTAGACTTGCCCTCCTAGATGTCTGGGTTCTCCAGCAGGTGTTCTGCCGTCTGGATCTACACCCCCTCGTATCCCCTACTGTGTTAAGCCTAACAGCTGGGTCTCCGGACTCCGCTGGTGTTTTGGTCTGGGGTTTGGCCCTGACCAGACCCCTCCCTGTTACCCCCCCACCCCTCCCCCCAACTGTATCTGTCACTCGCCCCTCTCCATCCTCCCCCCAACACCCTGTCCATCAAAGCTGCTAGTCCAGAGATATTGACCGGTTGTGGTGGGGGAGAGGGTGAAAAGGGAGTGAGAGGGTAAGGGGGGTGTCCAGAACACAAAGCGTTGGGTAGCGTGACTGCTCCCATGTCTGTTGCTGAGGGCAGGGGAATTGCAATGGAATGCTGCTGACCATCACAAAGTGCCGGACAAAAGAGGAGCCATCTGTGCACACGCGCACACAGTCCCGCCTCTACCAACAGTGACTGTGTAGCCAGGTGACTGTGTCGATGACAATGGCCGTGACAATGGTGCAGCAGGTCTTAGATTAGCAGTGTAAAAACATTGCATTGTGGTGCATAAGTGGGCAGGACCTTTGTTCATAGGAAAGGACTGTGAGGATTTCACAATGCCGGCCTTTGAGATCGATGCAAACCTCAAGGGGGATTTCAACTTAGTCTAAGAACCAAAGCTAAAGACACACACACACAGTCACGTACACCCGCACACACTTTCACGAATTTGTACTGACTGAATGAAAACATTTTTCAAGATGGAGGGAGGGAACACAAAAACAAAACGGAGACCGGGAGAGACCTTTGAAGCACATCACATTTTTATTTGTCTTTTCAAACACTTTCCTCTACAGCACTTTCCAATTTGTAAGAAAGCAGACCTTCACAACTAACAAAGCAATACGAAAGCAGCAGTTTGTGGGCACTCACTCTATTACCTGGGCCCTCCACTGACTGACTGCCATGAGCGCAGAGTCACTGGGGAAGGGACAGGGATCTATGAGTCTACACTAGAGGATGAGAGAGCGACAGACATTTTGTTTTGCACAAAGACATTTATATGTAGATATTTATATATGCATTTACCAAAAATATGCCTGGCCGGGGGCCAGACTACAAGGCATTGGGGGTGTGTAGAGAGAGAGAAAGTCAGAACTGGAATGTAAATATTGATAAGAACCAACAGGGGGTGCTGCTGCAGAGTCATCAATCAATCAAATGTATTTATAAAGCCCTTTTTACATCAGCCGATGTCACAAAGTGCTATACAGAAACCCAGCCTGAAACCCCAAACAGCAAGCAATGCACCATGGTGCAGGCAGTGCAGAGTGGGAGGAGCTGGGGTTGCCAGGGGAGACAAGCCTCACTGCCGCTGCACCAAGCTCACCAAGAGGGAGGGGCCAAAGAAGGAAGGGTATTCAACAGGAGCTCGAGGTAAAAGTTACCCTTCACCACAGATCTAGGATCGGATTACCCTTTACCCCTATCCTAACATTAGACATTAGGGATAGAAAAATATTTGACCCTGCATTTGACTCCCGCTACTGCTCAGTGAGGGCACTTCGAGTGGAGGTGTCCATGCGTTACCCCTGATAAGAATGGCATTGGCATTCATTACCCTTCATAAGAATGACATTGACATTTGTTTACCTTGAAGGTCAAAGTTGATGAAGCAAAATGTTCAGCGCCAATAGAGCAAATACGTTTAACAGTGTCATCTTGTTTCCCGAAAGTAATTATTTCCTCTATCGTCATATTAGTGTCACCATATTTCATTGTAAAGTGGATGGACAGATTTGATTTCGTTAAGGTCACCAATGTTCTCTCTGACTCTAATAGTATGGGCGAATAGTTAGACCAGGGACGCCATGGGTTTCAGTTCGATCAACCTAAGTGCATTTGTACGGTTCATGTTTTTCCATTTTGAGATGAATGTTGCAAATGTTTTCCGAAAAGAAAAACATTTAAAACAACACAGTTTCTGCTTCAAATATTCTTGGAATGTAACCAATGAATCACTTCCTCGTTGAGGTGTCTAGCAAATGACTCGTTGCTACTGTTTCCTATTGCAAATAGAAATATCTGTGATTTTCTTAAAGCACAAGTTGCAGAAAATAATATCGAACATAATATCTCAACTTCAGCAGTCAGATATGACAGTATCAATGATTTAGCACCACAGAAACACACCACCCACATTTAGCCATTCCAACATGTCATGTGCAACCAAGTTGGCAGTGCCAACATATGAAATCATTTTCCCCACCTTTAATATTGAAATGAACCAACCTAACCTATGCCAACCAACAGCCACTGAGCCACATGTACTGTATATGTAGTGAGGTGTTAGCTAGAAAGTATTTCAGAAGTAAAAAGGCATTATCATATAAACACATACAAAGGAAGGGATGGGCCATGGTTCAATGCTTGGCCCTTTAGATAATTGTTTTGTGTAATATACTGATGAACTAAAAGCCTCTTATCTGCTGCAGTAGCTAGTCCTATATGCTATACCTAGATGGTGATTCGTTAGCATGGGAGTTCTTGCATAGGTTTAGATCCAGCGGTGTGGGAATATGACTTGACGAGGACTGGTCTTCAGTGATGCCTGAGCGGATCGGAGGCAGTGTTTGTCGGGACACCTTCCAGACCAACACCCCATACTGACAGTCCTATAGAGTAACGCACATTTCTGTACCCTCGTCATGACCAGCGCCCACTCACAGAGACAAAGAGCAGTCTACAGAGTCAGGCCATGTCACGTGGCCTAACTGTACACTGAGTCAGCGTTTTCTGCTCCTTCCTCCTTGCTGGATGCTGAGCAGCATATTGGAGAACGTGTCGGCATATCAATGATTGCCCTGCCCATTTGAACGTGCAGGAGGGGGTGGGATTGAAGGGGATTGGCAAAATACATTATTTCATGATATATTTTACATTATGAAATTAATAGATATTCCATTTTTTCTACAATGCACTGGATTCACCAGCATTATTCTGACAAGGCTTATCAGACCTTGTTATCAGATTTATTTTGATCTATGTTCATCCTGTTTTGAACCCTCACAAAGACTTTTATTTATCCTTTCTTTAACTAGGCAAGTCAGTTAAGAACAAATTCTCATTTACAATGACGGACTACCCCGGGGACATTGTGCACCACCCTATGGGACTCCAAATCACGGCCAGGATGTGATACAGCCTGGATTCGAACCAGGGACTGTAGTGATGCCCTCTTGCACAGAGATGCAGTGCCTTTAACCGCTGCGCCACTCGGGAGCCCAATGACATGCACCGTTAAAATAACCTATAGAGCTCTATAAATATCAATGGATAGGTACAAATGCACATGGAACAATATTAAACGAGGATTAGGCAAACATTACGCAAGGTCGGTCAACCTCTTGCTGGAGAGTGCTCACATCTTTGACTCACTTCAAGATAACGCAGACCATCCACTATTTAGCCATCTTTGAAAACAAAATGTTTGTTTTATTCCGCATGCGAATAGTACATGGACCACGTTTACATATGATCGTGTCAGTGCGTCGGTTGAAAAGATCTGGCTCCTAGCTTGACCAATTCAACTCACCACTGGAAAAATACACTGGACAATCATAACATGACCCTCAGCTCAGCTGGAAATTTGGCTCCAAGATGGCAAAAATAAGTAAGAAGTATGATATTCTATAGCTACAGGCACTCATAACGCAGCAAAAATGCACACAAAAGTAAAATACAGCTGTTCAATTTTAGCTACACCGCAAAAAAAATGATCTGTGAGGAAAATAAAACAATTATTGCAACATTGAATTTGGAGCGAAATTTGCCGCTCCCTGTGGAAAAGGATTCTGTCAACTTCTCGGACTGTAAAAATGTTGAAATTCCATGCTTTTTGCCTCAGGTCTAGCATGTTGATAGATAGATAAACTGAATGAAAAGTAGGCCTACTTCAACTTTTGTTTGGTTTTGTTTCCCGTAAATGACAACAAAACCAGGGCCTAACAGTAGAGTTATAACAGGAAACCAAATACTCTTAAAGTGAAGCTCTTCCCACACCAACTCTTGAGGGCGACATACAATATGACCCCCAACCCCCTCCAAATGGCACTCATCCTAAAAGTCTGAATGGAGCAACTTCTTACAGTATTTGCAACACAGTTTAGTATATGCACTGCTGTGCCAAGGTTGAAAACAACAGACTATGCTCTATGCACCAATTCCACAGTAGTTGATATCCAGCTGAAAATCTTTGGGACGTTGGAAGGGCCTGTCCAGGCCGACCATCATATCAAAACACAGTTGTTGGTAGGTCATCACATCAGGAGCCAGAGCTTGGATTATGTCATTGAGTTAAATGAAAAATAGTTAATACTGTTATCACCAAAGGCAGCAGTAAGCAACATGATTTATTTTAAAGGGGTAGTTGTATTCTGGGTAATGTAGTTAAGTGTGGGTGAACCACACAAACGTCAAGGCTTACACAGGGGCATTCATTTCATCAGTCTCAAGCTTCGGTATGAAAGACCTTCACGCATGTTATTCAATTCATTACTAGTGTTGTCGAACTAGTGTAGTTGATTTGGGCGCAGGAAAATGACAAAAAAATAAGCTAGTATTGTTTTTTCTTCCAGAAAGAAAAGAGGTGATGGGGATTGTGGGTAGTGTAGTGTAGGATGATATAAGGACCAATGAGGCCATTGTAATCCAACACACACACATTCAAACACACATCCATGCATGCTCATACACACACGCGCGGATATCCATACACACAGTACAATGATGTCATCAATATCACGTCTCATTGCATGTCACTTCCAAATAGCAGTGTGGTTTGTGTCTGTCTCAGAAATTCCAAAGTCACTTTTCTTTTTTTTTCTTTCTGGAAAAAAAAATCCAAGAGAATTCTCTAACAGCTTTATCAGTCATAAATATTTCCCCATGTTTTTATCTAAAATGCACTAGCAGAGGACAGAAAGCACAATGTATAACATGCTTCTTCTGTCAGGGCTTTTTCAAAAAATAAAAAAGTCAAATAAATATATCTTTAAAATAAAGAATTTATATATATATAGATATATAGAGAGATATATATGTCCTTCATACAGAAAGTTAAGATTACAAAACTCATGACGGTGTATTAGAGATGTCATAAAAAAAAGCTTGTGGGTGTGTGAACGTGTGAACGAACCAGTTCCTCTGTCTTTCTCTCCCTCTATCTTTCCTTTTCTATCTCCTCTCTCCCTCAGAAACCTCAAAGTGTGAAAACGCAGGGATGGCTCGCCTTTGGCACCATCCATTTTAGTCAAAACCCAAAATAATACAAAAGTTAAAAGAATGAAAGGAGAAAAATGAAATGAAATATATAAAACAGAGATGAAAATGAAGTTGGGAAACAACAGCCGGCTATCAAAAGATACAGAACATTTATGCCTTTTTTTGTCGGGAGGGGGGCTAACGGGAAAGGGGTGAGTTTTTGTTGGTTTTCTTCACGTTATGGTTGTTGTTGGTTTGTCATTTCTCCTTGAAAAGTCAAGTCCCGGGGGGAATGCAGCCACACAACTGTGGCTCACATGATGGTGCAGCACTTGCAGGGCTGCTTTTCCTTATTGTTGAGCTCAGTGGCGCCCCCCTCTGGCTCGCCCCCCTTCTCCCCCACGGGGGCCTTCTCCTGGGGGGTCTTAACGGGGTCGGCGGCGTTGCCGTTGGGCGGGGGCGACTGCTCTTCCTTGGTGCCTCCCTCGGTGACGGTAACAGTGGCGGGGTTGGGCCCCACCGTCACATTCTTGCCCTCGCCATCCTCGATGACCACCAGCTGGGCCTTGACGGTGCCCTCCAGGCCCAGCACCTTGTTGGTTTCCGCCTCATCCTCCACGCTTTGGTAGCCCATGAACACCATGGTGACGGGGTTCTCAGCACTGGCCTCCACCTCGCCTCCACCTGGCTGGGGACTGGCGCCGCCCGCCTTGGCCTCCATGCCAGTGATCTCCTTCTGTGGTGTCATCTGCTGCTCCGCGGCTAACTCAGCATCGGTGGGGACGACGGGGGCAGTGGAGGTGGCGCCAGCGGTGGTGGCGTCGCTCATCATGGACTCGTCGGCTTTGTGGATGAGCTCGTCCACCTCATTGGCGCTGAGCTGGTGGACCCCGTTCTCCCCGTTCACCTCGTGTACCACTACGAGAGAGAAAGAGACAGAGAGAGAGCGAGAGAGACAGATGTGTCATTGACAGAAGAGAACCAGAGCATTCCTCATGAGAGCATGAAGAACTAGGCCCTGTTCAAATTCTTAAAAAATGCATCCTTCCTTGAAGCAATCATGAATGATCTGATACAACTGGACTGACCAAAGCAATGTCATGGACCTATGGCTTCCACCTGGCTCCTATACAATTGTTTTAGATCCTCGAGAAACAAGGAGAGGGAGGCTATTTAACGCGATACCTTTTTCCCACAAACCTCCACTCATAGAACAATGACGTGCTCTGAAGCTGACCAGTGATGGCAGTCACAGTCAAGTCACAGGGAAGGAAGCAGGGGAGCGAGAAAAGCAGACAAGGAGTGCAAGGAGAGGAGAGCAGCTGAAAGAGAGCAGGGGGAAACAAAGCGAATGCCACAGCTGCTGCATCACGAGCCCAGTGCTTGTTGTCTGTGTCAGGGAGCAAAACAGGTGCTACAGGGAGACCAAAAGGACAATTTCAAATGAATTCTGAATGTACTGACTGTGTTTTGCGCCAATACATAATAGCCCAAGTTCACGTTCACAAATTGAACTATTGAAGTAGAATTATTGGTTTAAAACCAGGTCTATAAATAGGGTTGGATTTTTTGGTTACCCTGCAACACTGTGTCATGCTATACTTAACTATTAATTTTACTTCACGAGAAGTGGTAATATCAAGGTAATAATATCTAGCGTCAATAAGTGGATTCAAGGCAATCATATGAGACAGAGTATAATCTTATATATGCCAGTGAAAATGCATTATCAAGTTTACTGAGCCACACTATGTTTGTCTTTCAATGGCTATGATCAGACAAGCAATGGCTGTAATAACGATCATTTCAGGTAGACTTATCTCAGATCATATATTACAACATACTTTTTTTCCTTCTGATATTACTATTATACAGTGCCTTCCGAAAGTATTCATGCCCCTTAACTTATTCCACACTTTGTTGTGTTACAGCCTGAATTCAAAATGGATTACAGTTCCTCTCTCACCCATTTACACACAATACCCCATAATGACTAAGTGAAAACATGTTTTTAGAAAGGTTTGCAAATGTATTTAAAAAAATGAAATACAAAAATATCTAATTTACATAAGTATTAACACCAATACTTTGTAGAAGCACCTTTGGCTGCAATTACAGCTGTGAGTATTTCTGGGTAAGTCACTAAGAGCTTTCCAAACCTGGGTTGTGCAACATTTACCCATTATTATTTTTTAAATTCTTCAAGCTCTGTCAAATTGGTTATTGATCATTGCTAGACAACCATTTTCAGGTTTTGCCATAGATTTTCAAATATAATTAATCTCCCGTGTCTGTTGGAATGCAGACTGAACCAGGTTTATCTCTAGGATTTTGCCTGTACTTAGCTCCATTCCGTTTCTTTTTATCCTGAAAAACTCCCCAGTCCTTAACGATTACAAGCATGCCTATAACATGATGCAGCCACCATTATGCTTGAAAATATGGAGAGTGGTACTCAGTAATGTGTTGTATTGGATTTGCCCCAAACATAACATTTTGTATTCCGGACAAACCTCTACGGGATCGGTGTCCCTAAACCGGGACAGTTGTTGCTCAATATGCGATAATGTGATTAGAATGACGTTGTAAACAACATAGACATGTCTTATACGGGCAGAAAGCTTAAATTCTTGTTCATCTAACTGCAGTGTCCAATTTACAGTAGCGATTACAGCAAAAAAATACCATGCTATTGTTTGAGGATAGTGCACAACAACAAAACACTTTTATCACGGCAACTGGTTTGATACATTCACCTCTGAAGGTAAATAATGTACGTACATTCAGTCATCTTGATCTGATTTGTCATCCTGAGGGATCCCAGAGATAAAATGTAGCATAGTTTTGTTTGATAAAATACATTTTTATATTCAAATGTAGGAACTGGGTTCTACAGTTTGACCCCTCTGCTGTCTTTGGCTCCACACCCACCCCCCTGGCCATCTAGATGTGTGAAGGTTAGTGTATTTTCTGTAGGGAAGCTAATGATCCATCATGTATAACATTCCTGGGAGTCATTGTAAATAAGACTTTGTTCTTAACTGACTTGCCTAGTTAAATAAAGGTTCATTAAAAAAATAAAATGTACTTGAAAATGTATCAATTGACCAATTCGGCACATTTGGGCAAACTCCTGGCAAATAAAATATTGTGTAGTGATGTAATGCTTCACTGGATCAGTATTAAACTGTCCACACACACTGCTGCCATCTTGTGGACAACATCTAAATTACACCTAGAATCCTATCTCAATGTATGGCTATTCTCTTGCATTTCAAAGAAAAAACACATATTTTACCAGAATGTGTTATATTAGCATATATTAATTTCACATTTCCACAAACTTCAAAGTGTTTCCTTTCAAATGGTATCAAGAATATGAATATCCTTGCTTCAGGTCCCGAGCTACAGGCAGTTAGATTTGGGTATGTAATTTTAGGTTAAAAAAGGGTCCGATCCTTTGTCACATTTTTTGCAGTAATACTTTTTTAGTGCCTTGTTGCAAACATGATGCATGTATTCTGTACAGACTTCCTTCTTTTCACTCTGTTAGTTAGGTTAGTATTGTGGAGTAACTACAATTTTGTTGATCCATCCTCATATTTATCCTATCACAGCAATTAAACTCTGTATTGTGTTTTAAAGTCACTATTGGCCTCATGGTGAAATCCCTGAGAGGTTTCCTTCCTCTCTGGCAACTGAGTTAGGAAGGACGCCTGTATCTTGTATTGACTGGGTGTATTGATACACCATCTAAAGTGAAATTAATAACTTCACCATTCTCAAAATTCACTGCTCTACTGACGGACCTCTACTGACGGACCAGATAATTGTATGTGTGGGGTACAGAGATGAGGTTGTCATTCAGAAATCATGGTAAACACTATTATTGCACACAGAGTCCATGCAACTTATTATGTGATTTGTTAAGCACATTTTTACTCTTGAACATATTTAGGCTTTCCATAACAAAAGGGTTGAATACTTATTGACTCAAGACATTTCAGCTTTCCAATTTGATTAATTTGTAAACATTTCAAAAAACATGACATTCTGGGGTATTGTTTGTAGGCCAGTGACAATTTAATCCATTTTAAATTCAGGCTGTAACACAACAAAATGTGGGAAAAGTCAATGGGTGTGAATAGTTTCTGAAGGCACTGTACATGTATTCATGTTAATAAAACCATAACACATATCTTAGCTCTCATCATAATTGTTAACACTTCTCATAACGCATGTTTTAGCTAAGTGTTTCGTTTTGCTGTTGAAATCACGTCGGGAAATCACCTTTCTGGTAATCCTCATACACCTTGACCCCTTGCCCAGAGAGGTTAATGGGCAGTAGGGTGTTGGTGGACAACACCTTAGTCTCGCCCGTGACATTGTCCCTCTCAACGGTGATTTCTACTGAGTACATTGCTGGGTGCATGGGGTGTCAACAAGAGGAGATGTTAGGGGCCTGCAGAGGTGTTCTCTCTCTCTCTCTCTCTCTCTCTCTCTCTCTCTCTCTCTCTCTCTCTCTCTCTCTCTCTCTCTCTCTCTCTCTCTCTCTCTCTCTCTCTCTCTCTCTCTCTCTCTCTCTCTCTCTCTCTCTCTCTCTCTCTCTCTCTCTCTCTCTCTCTCTCTCTCTCTCTCTCTCTCTCTCATACCACACATCCATGGAACACAGGAATTCTCTCACTTTCTCTCTTTCGCACCACAACGCCCTTTCGCACGCCATATTATCTCTCCCTCAACAAGACTAGAGACATACCAGTTCCACTCAACCATATTTCACAATTATAAATAACCATGTAGTCTCTCCGCAATACACATGTATAATAATACCAGCCAAAACCAGACAACCACTCGAAACAACCATATTCCACCAACAAATACACCACTTAGTTACAGCGACTATACGCAAACTCAATCTTATGAAGAAGACGGTCAACTTTGATTCAGGACATTCCTTTGACTGCATATCTGGGCAAGTGAAATGACTGTGTGGCTGTTAAGGAAGCATGTCTTTGGAGAACGGTCCATAACTTGGCTACATACACTATAACTAAGGTAAACTCGAACATTTGTCATCGGCAGGCCTACACTATGCGAGTCTAACGCTACCGTGTTGACGGATAGAGAAATGGTACTTTTTAGCGGAGCTGTGTTGCCTTGGCAACGTCGCATCGTCTGATGAAGACTATATATAGTGTATCCCCACACAACAGATGTACTGTGAGAACAGGATACTCAGTATATCATCCTGGCTAACTCTATACAAACATACCACTCTTCTTGTTTTAACACCTTTAGCCACAAACCACAGTGAATATCCACAAGAGTGAAAGTCCACAAGAACAGACCAATACGCAGACAGACAGACAGACTCACATCGACTCATACAAACACATTCCCATACAGGCAAACACACGGAGACAGACAGTTGATAGCTGTGAAGATTAGGACAGAAGACAAATGTTAGGGGGAAAAACACAGTACAGAAACACGACACAATGTTAGTGACGACAAATAGAGGACATGAAATATACCACAGCACTTCAGAGAGTGCGACATGTTCAATGGCATTTGCATTGCTTTTGTGTTCTCCTAAAGGTGTCACGAAAGCATAGTACATAGCAATGATGAAATACCCGAGTGGTCCGTCATTAAAATAGTTCCTCCCACATGACTCAACATTGTTTCACCTTCCCTCCCACACATTCATATAGTGCGTCAAAGTACACTCACACCAGTAAAACAGGAACTGCACTACATCCTATTACACAGCATGGAACTGGTAGATGTATACCCCGCATAAAAGTCAGCTTCTATTCATCCCCCATAACAGTCCTATCAACTTATCTAGCTTCTAGATATCTATAGTACATCTATAACTTGTTTATGCACAGGGTATAGTAACCATACTGTGTTACTTTCTTAGTTTCTAGTTACTTAGCTCCTATCCGATGGTGATATTACACCAAAAATGTTACCAAAAACGATCATATCCAGGAAAGCGTTGGCAATGAGAATTTTTGGTCTTGATGAAACCAAACATGAAGTATTCGCTCTGCTCAGCAAGGGTCCTCTAGATAAGATGTATGAGGACCGGAGCTCAAGAGGTAAAACTAATTAGTCACTCGCCCCATCTCCTTCTCCCCTCTCGCTATCTCAATCACTGTGGAGAATAGCCCTTCAGTGGAGTCCCTCACTCTCCTTCCAGAGCTGTGAGGCTGATGAAAGCACATGTTTGATTAAAAGGGACAGAGGCCCACGTGTGAGGAGGAGGAAGGTGGAGACCCCGTGATACTGCTGAAAAGACCCCTTGCTGAGGAGATGAAGTCGTCCCAAGATGTTTCTAACTGCTTGTGTTTACAATACGCTGAGCTACACTGAGGTATTGTATATGACAGTGGGGTAAATGACCAACTATTTAGGTATCCTTTAGCTGTCATTCAATGAAAGCTCCATTCAAAGGAAGATTCGATAATGTGTTAGATTAGACATTGTGACATGGCTGACAACACGCTTGAGGAGCTACTGCCGGGCCAATCAAATTGGTTGTGTTTACATAATGAGATCCACTGAGGAGTTACATATTGAATTTATAGATTTTACATTTATTATATGTCTAATCCAGTTACCCAGGATGCTAATGCCAGTAGCTGATGCCAGAGTGGGTGAACAGGATACAACAAAAATTACGATTTTTGTTAGGGGTTAATATTAGATTTTCTTATACTGTAATACCTATTAATACCTATTGAATATTTGTTCATGACTGAGTAATGAATAACCAAGTGTTATATATTTGAAAAATGATAAAAGTAAGTAAATTATATCAAATAAACTAACATCAAATATAGTACTCAGCCGTCTATGTAAAGAGGCAAGCGGAGACAGAGTTTATGATTGAAAAAAGAAGAAAAAAAAAAGAGGCAAAGAGTAGAATTTGTCTCTCTACAGTGTGTCTCAGTCTGTGAGCTACAGGGTTCCCGAGACTCACCTGCTCTCGTCATATCTGAGGCACCTCCGGACATGTCCAGACGAGGGCTGTTGGGCACTTTGAGCACTTCCTTGACCTCTACAAGCAGTCAAGGAAGTGGGGTGAGAATGACAGAGAGAGAGAGAGAAAGAGACAAACACAGAGGAGCTGGCCAGGTTTCGGCAAAGACAGATAGCGATAGAAGACTCCAATAGAATCTTATTGAGACTTCTTCCATTTTGGACAAACTTGGACTCTATTGCATGTCTTTTTTATATATAGACTCAGCAAAAAAAGAAACGTCCTCTCACTGTCAACTGCGTTTATTTTCAGCAAACTCAACGTGTAAATATTTGTATGAAAATAACAAGATTCAACAACTGAGACAAAATCAAAAGTCACAGTCAGTATCTGGTGTGACCACCAGCTGCATTAGGTACTGCAGTGCATCTCCTCCTCATGGACTGCACCAGATTTGCCAGTTCTTGCTGTGAGATGTTACCCCACTCTTCCACCAAGGCACCGGCATGTTCCTGGACATTTCTGGGGGGAATGGCCCTCACCCGCCGATCCAACGGGTCCCAGATGTGCTCAATGGGATTGAGATCCGGGCTCTTCGCTGGCCATGGCAGAACATTGACATTCCTGTCTTGCAGGAAATCACGCACAGAACGAGCAGTATGGCTGGTGGCATTCTCATGCTGGAGGGTCATGTCAGGAAGCCTGCAGGAAGGGTACCACATGAGGGAGGAGGATGTCTTCCCTGTAACACAGCGTTGAGATTGCCTGCAATGACAACAAGCTCAGTCCGATGATGCTGTGACACACCGCCCCAGACCATGACGGACCCTCCACCTCCAAATCGATCCCGCTCCAGAGTACGGGCCTCGGTGTAACGCTCATTCCTTCGACGATAAATGCGAACCCGACCATCACCCCTGGTGAGACAAAACCGCGACTCGTCAGTGAAGAGCACTTTTTGTCCTGTCTGGTCCAGCGACGGTGGGTTTGTGCCCATAGGCGACGTTGTTGCCAGTGATGTCTGGTGAGGACCTGCCTTACAACAGGCCTACAAGCCCTCAGTCCAGCCTCTCTCAGCCTATTGCGGACAGTCTGAGCACTGATGGAGGGATTGTGCGTTTCTGGTGTAACTCGGGCAGTTGTTGTTGCCATCCTGTACCTGTCCTGCAGGTGTGATGTTCGGATGTACCGATCCTGTGCAGGTGTTGTTACACGTGGTCTGCCACTGCGAGGATGATCAGCTGTCCGTCCTGTCTCCCTGTAGCGCTGTCTTAGGCGTCTCACAGTACGGACATTGCAATTTATTGCCCTGGCCACATCTGCAGTCCTCCTTGCAGGACGTTCACCCAGATGAGGTGTTGGTGTTTTTCAGAGTCAGTAGAAAGGACCCTTTAGTGTCCTACGTTTTCATAACTGTGACCTTAATTGCCTACCTGTAAGCTGTTAGTGTCTTAACGACCGTTCCACAGGTGCATGTTCATTAATTGTTTATGGTTCTTTGAACAAGCATGGGAAACAGTATTTAAACCCTTTAAAATGAAGATCTGTGAAGTTATTTGGATTTTTACGAATTATCTTTGAAAGACAGGGTCCTGAAAAAGGGACGTTTCTTTTTTTGCTGAGTTCATATTAAAAAAATGTTTTACTTTAACCTTTTTTTCGTGATATCCAATTGGTAGTTACAGTCTTGTCCCATCGCTGCAACTCCCCTACAGATTCGGGAGAAGCGAAGGTCGAGAGCCATGCGTCCTCCAAAACACGACCCTGCCAAGCCGCACTGCTTCTTCACACACTGCTTGCTTAACCCGGAAGCCAGCCGCACCAATGTGTCGGCGGAAACACCGTCCAGCTGGCGACCGAAGTCTGCTTGCAGGCTTCCCAGCCCGCCACAAGGGGTCGCTAGAGCGCCGATGGGACAAGGAAATCCCAACCGGCCAAACTCTCCCCTAACCCGGACAATTATACACTGCCTCATGTGACACAGCCTGGGATCGAACCCGGGTCTGTAGTGACGCCTTAGACTGCTGCGCAACTCGGGAGACTCTATTGCATGTCTAATTGTACAGATGCAACTTACATGATTCATTATAATCAGTCAATAATGTATCAATTGCCTATCAATCAATTACTATATTCCTGAATGAAACAGGAGTGGGTACATTGAATATCTACGTTTGTTTTACAATGAGAGGAATAACATCACTTTAATATGCTTAGCATGACAAACTCTAAAGAGTGGAAAAAATGGAGGCAAAACATTTGTCTAAGATGTCTCTCTACAGGGTACCGAGACTCACCTGCTCTCATCCTATCTGAGGCACCTCCAAACATTTCCAGATGAGGGCTGGTGTGCACTTTGACTACTTCCTTGACCTCTGTAACTTCCTTGACCTCTATAAGCGGTCAAGGAAGTGGGGTGAAAAAGAGAGAGGGAGGGAGAGAGAAAGAGCGACAAACACAGAACACATGTAAAAGAGGAGAAAGAAGAGAGGGATGAGGAAGAATATCTGACTGAAGATGTATTACCTTGCACAGTGCCTGCCGGAACCTGTGAGAGAGGGAGAGAGAGAAAGAGAGAAAACAGTATTTTAACCCAGTGGTGGAAAAAGTACCTAACTGTCATACTTGAGTAAAATTAAAGATACCTTCATAGAAAATTACTCAAGAAAAAGTTAAAGTCACCGAGTAAAATTGTACTTTAGTAAAAGTCTAAAAGTATTTGGTTTAAAATGTACTTAAGTACCAAAAGTATAATACAATTTAATTATATTAAGCAAACCAGATGGCACAATTTTCTTGTGTTTTTTTTAATTTATGGATAGCAAGGGACACTACAACACTCAGACATCATTTACAAACAAAGCATGTGTGTTTAGTGAGTCTGCCAGATCAGAGGCAGTAGGGATGACCAGGGATGTTCGGTTGATACGTGTGTGAATTTGACTATTTTCTTGTCCCGCTAAGCATTCAAAATGTAACAAGTACTTTTGGGTGTTTTGGGTATGGAGTAAAAAGTACAATATTTTCTTAAGGAATGTAGTGAAGTAAAAGTAGTCAAAAACATAAATAGTTAAGTACAGATACCTCCAAAAAACGACTTAAGTAGTACTTTAAAGTATTTTTACTTAAGTACTTTACACCACTGTTTTAACCCATGTATCATACAGCATTAAACTCAGGAAATTCAGTGTCAAACCCATCAAATACATTACCACCACACACGTATAGTGGGGAGGGTCTATTTCTGCGATATGAATCATCGGGATTATTGTATCAATGCAGCTGCACAATCGAAAGGCATCCATTTCTAAAAATACTATAACAGATTGAGTGAAACGGTTCTACTGACAACCCACAGATATGAGGCAATAGATTTGTTTCCTGAAGAGACACTCTTATTCAAAAGCATGGCTACATAACGAATGAGCATTATGTCACATACAGTATTTAACATATTTCATTGAAAACCTAGTTTGAGGGAAGGAACATACAATATTTATTTTTATGCCACAAAAAACATGGATGACAAGGAAGCAAGACAAATTATTGAGGTAGAAACAGACGCCACATTAAATAAGCACTTTCCCTTTGAATAAAGCGGTGCCAGGCTGGATAGGTTGAGGAAGTGGATATTAACTTGTGGAGGAAAGAGCAAAAAGGGACAACGAGTTTAAGAGGGAAAAACGAAGAGACAGAGCATCTTTTCTAGACGTTGCTATGAAACCCGTATGTTAAAAGCTGCCCAGTGTGTGCTGTCAATATGAACTTCCCCTTTGGCCTGTCAACAACTGTTCCCCATACACTGCTTGTCAGACCCAGTGTGACTCTCCGGGCCCATCCGGACCGTCACTAATGATATCACTGATGGCATAATATTGAGATGTCATTTGCTCAAGTGGAGATGCCACTGTCAGTTTATCACAAGGGCAGTTACTGTACACAGGGCTTTTTCGCTTTCCGATGTGCCCCAAGGCTTGCTTCGGCCTCCTAAACCTCTCCCCTCCCTTCTGATTCCTCCATCTCCTATTCCCCCTACTTCAAACGTTCCCCCCCCAACACACACACACACACACACACACATGCACGCACGCACGCACACACACTCCCCACTCCTGTCTCTAACAGTGTGTGTGTGTGTGTGTGTGTGTGTGTGTGTGTCCGGTGGACCTGCTGTGTCCAGCTGCCCTCGGAGGGGTAGGAGGCGAGGGAGACTCACTTTGTTGTCTGCTGTCTTGGCTTCCTCCTTCGTTGCTGCGTCTGTCAGGCTCTCTTTGGTAGAGGTCGCCGACACGCCCGTCTCCAGCACCTCCAGTTCCTGCTCCATTCTGCAGAACAGAGAGAGATGTTATCAGTCACACACACAGACATGGTCAATGACACACAAACAGTGTGAGAATGCTTGGCAAGTCGTGCACATCATGCATTCATGAGCCGCAGTGTTCCAAAGCAGTTTTGGATTTCTGTCTTGTCTATTTAAAATGTTTGTTATTTTTGGCAACAGTGCTCATCCATTGGGAAGGTAATTTTACAGATTTTACAGATGCACTTATTTTTTTGTCTAAAATAAATGAGCTGAGTGCATAAGGAGTTGTTCAAAATCAAAGAAAAACATTAGCAACTCCCCCCCCCCCCCCCCTTAAACTATTTCTTTAAGTGTCCTGGTATTGTTCAATACCAATACAAATCTCACTATGGCCTATCTAACAGAATTAAGCGCCTATTTGGGAAATGGACAAAAGCTTCTCCTTAGCTTTCTTCAATTCCGCATTTTCCCTAGCTCCGGCAATTGTTCACTTGCGTTGCTCATTGGGTGCTGTGCCAGTTTAGTGCCAATGTTGCCCCAGTCTGAGCCCCAACAGCCAGGAGGAATTTAATTAGCGAATTGGATTGCCAGGGGAAGAAGATTGATGACCCTGTTTTGCTATGAGTGAGAAAGAAAATGGTTGGAGCGAGAAGGGAGGGGTGGTGGTGGAAGGCTGGTCTGTTCTTGGCTACTGGGTCTCCTTTCTGTACCCGAGCCGACAAGGTGAAAAATCTGTCGATGTGCTCCAGGGTTGCTGTTGAATGATACACCCTCGCTGTGACCACGCTCTCTGAGGGTGTCTCAGGGAGAAGGGATATGCAAAAAACACATTCCCAGTATTACTACACACATGTGTGAAATAGGAAAAATAAACAGGAAAAGCAGGAAATGTGAATATTATGTGGATTATAATTAATGGACATTTTTTTGTATGGGGTTGATACATTTAAAATTCGAATACACTACAAGTTTGCATTTCCTGCTATGCAGGAAAATTGTCATCAACAACATAGTGATCAAATTAAGATCCTACATCTGTACTCCTTTCGAGCTAAGAGTTAAACTTATTAAACATTTTCTAAGAAGCATTGCAAACGATCTCACTGATAGCAAATATGCTGGGCCACATTGCCAGTGAGCTGGCATGCCAAAATTATATTGAGAGAATAGAATATCAAGATTTTATCTGTTTTTATAAATTAAGAGCAGATTTTACCTAGTTAAAGACTGGTTAAATAAAGACATATAATGAATCCAGAAACATATATAGGTAGTAGGTACCAGTGGAGGCTCCTCAGAGGAGGAAGGGGAGGACCCTCCTACTCAGTAAATAGATATTTTTTTATATAGTGAAACATTTGAAAAAGTATTATCTTTAAATAAATTATACTAAATATATTAATTTACGTCACCATATAATTGATTAAAACTCACTGTTTTGCAATGGTCTACAGTAGCCTCAGCAGCACTCTGTAGGGTAGCACCATGGTGCAGCCGGAGGACAGCTAGCTTCCGTCCTCCTCTGGGTACATTGACTTCAATACAAAACCTAGGAGGCTCATGGTTCTCACCCCCTTCCATAGACATACTCAGTAATTATGACAACTTACGGAGGACGTCCTCCAACCTATCAGAGCTCTTGCAGCATGTACTGACATGTTGTTCACCCAATCAAAGGATTAGAGAATTAATCTACTACTGAAAGCATAAGCTACAGCTAGCTAGCTAGCACTGCAGTGTATAAAATGTTGTGAGTAGTTGACTCAAAGACAAAGAAAGACAATAGTTGAACAGAGAGAGATAGTTATATTTGTTAGTTTTTTTTATTTTTACTTTTACTTTCTCTTAGCTACCGAATGCAGCTAGCTAGTTAGCCTACTTAAACACCCGGCTCAAACAGAGAGGGATGCTATGTTAGCTAGCTGGCTATGGCTATCCAACACTGGATTCCCTTCCAAGTCGTGGTTTTATTAATTTATTGCCACCGGGGCCCACTGGTGTAACTGCTAAACTGCATTCTGACTAAACACTGAACTGCATGTTTGTAGCGGGTTTCCTAACATGTTAGTTCTATTAGCTATGTTGACTATGACTACGGAATGAAATGGGGATAAACATACCTGAATTTGTCCAATAGAAACTCTCATTTGCAACTGTTGGACTAATGATTACAGCCTAGATCACCTAGATGCAGACAAGAGTGTGCAAGGCGGAATTGAATGTGTCACTGTCTGTCCCCTTGATTACTCAACATTTCTCGACCTGTGCACTTACACTACCGGTCAAAAGTTTTAGAACACCTACTGATTCAAGGGTTTTTCTTTATTTGTACTATTTTCTACATTGTAGAAAAATAGTGAAGACATCAAAACTATGAAATAACACATATGGAATCATGTCGTAACCAAAAAAGTGTTAAACAAATCAAAATAAATGTTATATTTGAGATTCTTCAAATAGCCAACCTTTGCCTTGATAACAGCTTTGTACACTCTTGGCATTCTCTCAACCAGCTTCACCTGGAATGCTTTTCAAACAGTATTGAAGGCGTTCCCACATATGCTAAGCACTTGTTGGCAGCTTTTCCTTCATTCTTCGGTCCGACTCATTCCAAACCATCTCAATTTGGTTGAGGTCGGGGATTGTGGAGGCCAGGTCATCTGATGCATCATTTCCATCACTCTCCATCTTGGTAAAATAGCCCTTACACAGCCTGGTGGTGTGTTGGGTCATTGTCCTGTTGAAAAACAAATGATTGTCCCACTAAGCTAGATGGGATGGCGTATCGCTGCAGAATGCTGTGGTAGCCATGCTGGTGCCTTGAATTCGATAAATAAATCACAGACAGAGTCACCAGCAAAGCACCTCCACACCATAACACCTCCTCCTCCATGGTTTACGGTGGGAAATACACATGCGGAGATCATCCGTTCACCCACAGCGCATCTCACAAAGACACAGCGGTTGGAACCAAAAAATCAAAAAATTGGACTCCAGACCAAAGGACAAATTTCACCAGTCTGATGTCCATCGTTCGTGTTTCTTTTCCCAAGCAAGTCTCCTCTTCTTATTGGTGTCCTTTAGTAGTGGTTTCTTTGCAGCAATTCAACCATGAAGGCCTGATTCATGCAGTCTCCTCTGAACAGTTGATGTTGAGATGTGTCTGTTATCTGAACTCTGTTAAGCATTTATTTGGGCTGCAATTTCTGAGACTGGTAACTAAAATGAACTTATCCTCTGCAGCAGAGGTAATTCTGGATCTTCCTTTACTATGGCGGTCCTCATGAGAGCCAGTTTCATCATAGCGCTTGATGGTTTTTGCGACTGCACTTGAAGAAACTTTCAAAGTTCTTGAAATATTGTATTGACTGACCTTCATGTTGTAAAGTAATGATGGAATGTCGTTTTTCTTTGATTGAGCTGTTCTTGCCATAATATGGACTTGGTATTTTACCAAATAGGGCTATCTTCTGTATACCACCCCTACCTTGTCACAACACAACTGATTGGCTCAAACGCATTAAGAAAGAAAGAAATTCCAAATGAACTTTTAACACCTGTGAATTTAAATGCATTCCAGGGGACTTCCTCATGAAGCTGGTTGAGAGAATGCCAAGAGTGTGCAAAGCTGTCATCAAGGCAAAGGGTGGCTATTTGAAGAATCTCAAATATAAAACACTTTTTTGGTTATTACATGATTCCATATGTGTTATTTCATAGTTTGATATCTTCACTATTATTCTACAATGTAGGTTGTAGCAACCTCATGATGGGTACAGGGAAAATTCGAGTAACATGTAGTAGCCTAAACCTATCAATGTTACATTGAGCTGGGTGAAGGGAATATGAATGACAGTCATCCAATATGCTATCATAGAAACAAGGCTGTGCTCATAAAAAAAAAAAATCATCCTCCCTCATCTTAATCATCACAGAGAGCAACTGGTAGGTACACCAGTGTTCCAGGGTTGTAGACGTACCTAATGATGTTCTCCTCCATCCCCTTGAGCTTGGCCTCGTCCTCCGCAAGCTGTTTCTTGGCCTCGTCCTGCTCCGAGCCAGCAGCTCCATCCAGCAGCCATCTTTCCCTCAGGGACTTTTGCTGGACAGGACAGAAGAACATAGGAACATCAATTACTGATTATTCACCCCCCTTTGATTTCATCACATTTTGTTGCTTGACAAAGTGGGATTGAAATGGATTTAGTTGTGATTTTTTTATTGATCTACACTAAATACTACATAATGTCAAAGTGAAAAGAAAATTCTACAAATGTTAACACATTTATCAAAATTAAATAACTCAAATAGTTGTTGCAAAAGTATTCACACCTTTTGTTTAGTCAAGACTAAATTAGTTCAGGGGTAACATTTGGCTTGACAAATCACATAATAAGTTACATGGACTTAGTGTGAAATAATAGGGGTTGACATGATTTTTGAATTACCCCTTCCTCTGTCCCCCATACATACAACTTTTGTATGGTCACTCAGTCAAGCTGCATCATGGTATGGGTGTGCTTGACAAAGACAGAGCTTGAAGAATTTTGAAAAGAATAATGGGCAAATATTGCACAATCCAGGTGTGCAAAGCTCTTAAGACTTACCCAAGAAGACCCACAGCTGTAATCACTCACAAATGTGTTTCTAACATGTATTGACTCAGGTGGGTGATTACTTATCTAATCAAAGTATATACGTTTTTTTTCCATAATTTTTGTTATAGAATTTTTTCCCACTTTGACATTACAGAGTAATTACAGAGTAAAGAAAATCACAATTATATTTATTTCAATCCCACTTTGTAATGCAGATGTAAAATAATGAAACAAAAAGTTTATCATTTTTAGATAAAACTATACTAAATATATTCACGTCACCAAATACCTGATAAAAACATTGTTTTGCAATGAAGGTCTACAGTAATCTCAACAGTGCCCTCTAGGGTAGCGCCATGGTGTAGCCGGAGGACAGGTATTTTCTGTCCACCTCAGGCTACATTAACTTCAATACAAAACCTTGGAGGCGAGTGATCCTCACCCCTTCCATAGACCGACATGGTGTCACGAATCCCGCTTCCTGAGTCTGTTTTTGCCTGTGTTCTGTCCTGGAGTGTTTTTTCCGGTGTCCTGGAACGCACCCTGTCTGGTTGCCGGGCGACGTAGCTAGTTGGAGGATCTCTGAATACCCGCACCTGTATCCCATCAGCTATCTGCACACCTGGTCCTGATCATCACCCCTCCACTTCATAAGCGCTGACCTGACATCCATTCCCTGCCGGATCGTTAGCCATGAACATCATTCACCCGGAACACTCATCCCATCCCTACCTGGTCGTCGGTGACTTCAGTTACTTCCTTGGATCTGCCTATTCAATCCCATCAACTCACCTCCGCTGCCCGCTCCGCCACTTGGATTTTTCTATCACTACATTTAAACTTGTAAATAAATACTCACCTTCGTCTTACTCTCCTTGTCCTGGTCTGCTTCTGGGTTCTACTTTAGAAAACCGTGACAGAACGATCCGGCCAGGAATGAACCCAGCGGACCTGGACTCCGTTCGCCATGCCATTACCCATCAGGGGAAGATATTGGGACAACACAGCACGGCGCTACAGGAGATAGCGATTTCAGTCCAGAACTTCTCTGCTAGCTTGACGAGTATCCAGGATCAGCTCAGTTTGCCGGCGGATTCTCCACCACCTGTTTCACCCCTCTCACCTGCCGCTTCTGGAGCGGTTTCCTTCCGTGAGCCCAAGGTACCGACGCCTGATAAATACGAAGGGGATTTGGGAAGATGCCGTTCATTTCTTATGCAGTGTGGTTTAGTGTTTGATCTGCAGCCCCACTCTTACGCCACAGACAAGGCTAGGATAGCTTTTGTTATTGAACTGCTGCGTGGTAGAGCTTTGGAATGGGCTTCAGCTGTTTGGGAACAACAGGACACCTGCATGGCGTCATACCAGGAGTTCACGGCAGAGATGAGAAAGCTTTTTGACCATCCAGTCCGAGGTAAGGACGCAGCTAAGCGGTTGTTCTCTCTTCGCCAAGGAGCTCGTCACGTGGCAGACTTTATGATTGAGTTCCGGACATTGGCTGTGGAGAGTGGGTGGAATGAGGAGGCACTACAAGCGGCTTTTTACCAGGGGTTGTCGGAGCAACTCAAGGATGAGCTGATCTCCTATCCGGAGCCTTGTGACCTGGACAGTTTGGTCGCATTATCTATTAGGGTGGATAACAGAGTTCGAGAGAGAAGGAGGGAGAAGCAGTGGGTCCGGTCCAATCAATCAGCTACTCGGTTACCATTCGGGTCAGGAGGTGGACCCGAAGGTGTTAATCATGTTTCCTCACACGGGATTAGTGGAGGAGTCCTGCCGCCAGATCCTGAACCTATGCAAGTGGGGCGGCACGGGTTAACTAAGGACGAGCGCCAACGTAGACGTGAGACCAACAGCTGCCTCTACTGTGGTAGCTCGGGACATTACATCTCCGGTTGTCCTCAGCGCCCGTTAAACTGCTCGGCTCGTTAAGTTTGGGAGGTTTGTTAGCGAGCCAGTTTCAACCTCTCCGGAGCCCTGTCAGACCTCGTTTTCCTGCTACCCTCATAAATAAGAATCAGAGTTTAGCGATTAACGCTTTCATCGATTCAGGTGCCGATGACAGCTTCATTGATGCCGACTTAGTGGAACAGCTGGGGCTTTCCAAGGAGCAATTACCGGAAGCCATTGAAGCAACCACTCTGAACGGCAGTAGTCTGGCACGGATCACTATGAGGACTGAACCGGTTAAGATGTTGTTGTCGGGGAATCATTCAGAGTTTATTTCTTTTTTCATTTTGCCTTACCCCCATGTTCCTCTGGTTCTTGGATACCCCTGGCTAAGAGAACACAATCCCTCGTTCGATTGGGTGACTGGAAAGGTAACTAGTTGGAGCATTGAGTGCCATGCTAACTGCCTCAGGACTGCCTGTTCTCATGCTGTCCCCAGTCGGGTCAGTGAGTCTGCTCCTCCTGATTTGTCCCTGGTTCCTGAAACATATCACGAGTTGGGTGAGGTGTTCAGTAAGCAGAAGGCTCAGTCACTTCCTCCCCACCGACCTTATGATTGTGCGATTAATCTGTTCCCTGGAGCTGCTTTTCCCAAGGGACGGTTATACAGTATCTCTCGACCTGAGCGGGAAGCCCTGGAGACCTACATAAAGGAGTCTCTTGCTGCAGGTCTCATTTCGTCCCTCGTCATCACCCCTGGGAGCTGGATTTTTTTTTGTGAGTAAGAAGGATGGCTCTCTTCGACCGTGTATTGATTATCGGGGGTTGAATGATATTACGGTCAAGAACAAGTACCCCCTGCCCTTGATGAGCTCCGCTTTCGACTCTTTACAGGGTGCTACTGTGTTTACGAAGCTTGATCTACGCAATGCGTATCATCTGGTTCGGATCAAAGAGGGGGACGAGTGGTTGACTGGGTTCAATACACCTATGGGACATTTCGAGTACCAGGTGATGCCGTTTGGACTTTCCAACGCTCCAGCAGTGTTCCAAAGTTTGGTGAATGACGTGCTGAGGGATATGATCGGTCTGTTTGTGTTCGTTTACCTGGATGACATCCTTATTTTCTCCAAGGAGCTTTCCAGCCACATCCAGCATGTTAAGCAGGTCCTGCAGCGGTTATTGGAGAACCGTCTGTTTCTTTATTACAGATAGAAATACAGACAGGAAGCACCCCATCCCCTCCGCATTTGACCTTGTGGGGACTAACAAAATTTCCCCACAAGTATAGTTAAATACGTCCACACTGTCACGCCCTGACCTTAGAGAGCCTTTTTTATTCTCTATTTGGTTAGGTCAGGGTGTGACTTGGGTGGGCAAATCTATGTTTCTATTTCTTTGTTGGCCTAGTATGGTTCCCAATCAGAGGCAGCTGTTTATCGTTGTCTCTGATTGGGGATCATACTTAGGCAGCCCTTTTTCCCACCTTAGATTGTGGGATCTTGTCTATGTCTAGTTGCCTGCGAGCACTACATAGCTTCACGTTTCGTTGCACTTTGTTATTTTTTGTTTGTGAGTTTCATCGGAATAAAACACGTGGAACTCTATGCACGCTGCGGCTTGGTCTACTCTAACGACGGATGTGACACACACACACACGCGCGCACGCACACACGCACACACACACACTTATTCAAACTGTAGACGGGATTCATATCATCCATTAATACTCTGTATGTTAATTTCCAACTTATTTCAAATGTAACGTGAATGTAAATTCATTGCCATGAATAGCATCCACTTAAGAATGGGCTGAAATCAGCTCTATGCAGCATGATGGATTTGCATAATTTCTGCCCTTGGCAGGGGACTGGTCTGGAACCCAATCTCTTTCAAAAGCAGGAAAATGTGGGTAAAGGCTATTTTTGCAGCAATGAAAGAGTCTCATGCCACGCTAGTGTATCCAGCATAGAATAATATCACTATTCATGAATTCAACCCCAGGCAGGAAAAATCCATCTAACCCAACTATCTCATGACCCGACCATCTTACTCTTATCAATAAGCTGGTTTGTCTCTCTCTCTCTCTCTCTCCCTCCCTTTCTCTGAGAAAAAACATGATGTATTTACAGTACCAGTCAAAAGTTTGGACACACCTACTCATTCCAGGGTTTTTCATTTATTTTTACTATTTTCTACATTGTAGAATAATAGTGAAGACATCAAAACTATGAAATAACACATATAGAATCATGTAGTAGCCAAAGAAGTGTTAAACAAATCAAAATATATTTTATATTTGAGATTCTTCAAAGTAGCCACCCTTTGCCTTGATGACAGCTTTGCACACTCTTGGCATTCACTCAACCAGCTTCATGAGGTAGTCACCTGGAATGCATTTCATTTAACAGGTGTGCCTTGTTAAAAGTACATTTGTGGAATTTCTTTCCTTCTTAATGCGTTTGAGCCAATCAGTTGTGTTGTGACAAGCTACGAGTGATATACAGAAGATAGCCCTATTCGGTAAAAGACCAAGTCCATATTATGGGAAGAACAGCTCAAATAAGCAAAGAGAAACAACAGTCCATCATTACTTTAAGACATGAAGGTCAATCAATACGGAACATTTCAAGAACTTTGAAAGTTTCTTTAAGTGCAGTCGCAAAAACCATCAAGCGCTATGATCAAACTGGCTCTCATGAGGACCGCCACAGGAAAGGAAGACCCAGAGTTACCTCTGCTGCAGAGGACAAGTTCGTTAGAGTTACCAGCCTCAGAAATTGCAGCCCAAATAAATGCTTCACAGAGTTCAAGTAACAGACACATCTCAACATCAATTGTTCAGAGGAGACTGTGTGAATCAGGCCTTCATGGTCAAATTGCTTCAAAGAAACCACTACTAAAGGACAACAATAAGAAGAATAGACTTGCTTGGGCCAAGAAACACGAGCAATGGACATTAAGCCGGTGAAAATCTGTCCTTTGGTCTGATGAGTCCAAATTTGAGATTTTCGGTTCCAACTGTCTTGTCTTTGTGAGACGCAGAGTAGGTGAACGGACGATCTCCGCATGTGTGGTTCCCTCCGGGAAGCATGGAGGAGGAGGTGTGATGGTGTGAGGGTGCTTTGCTAGTGACACTGTCAGTGATTTATTTAGAATTCCAGGCACACTGAACCAGCATGGCTACCACAGCATTCTGTAGCGATACGCCATCCCATCTGGTTTGCGCTTAGTGGGACTATCATTTGTTTTTCACCAGGACAATGACTCAACACACCTCCAGGCTGTGTAAGGGCTATTTGACAAAGAATGAGAGTGATGGAGTGCTGCATCAGATGACCTGGCCTCCACAATCACCCGACCTCAACCCAATTGGGATGGTTTGGGATGAGTCAGACCACAGAGTGAAGGAAAAGCAGACAACAAGTGCTCAGCATATGTGCAAACCCCTTCAAGAATGTTGGAAAAGCATACCAGGTGAAGCTGGTTGAGATAATTGTAAAGCTGTCATCAAGGCAAAGGGTGGCTACTTTGAAGAATCTAAAATCTAAAATATATTTTGATTTGTTTAACACTTTTGGTTACTACATGACTACAAGGCGATCTGTTTCACAATCCTCTCTACTCTACCGCTCTCCCCCCTCTCGCCTTCCCTCCTTTCTCCTCTCCCCTGTGTATGCTCTCCCTGCCTCTCCCCTGGTGGGCTCTATGATTGGGTGACATCATCACCTGTTCACGCCCTTCCACACACACACACGCATGCATGCACACACACACCGTCGCCCCGTCGGAAGCAAGAGGACAAAGCCACAGCAGCTCCCACACATGTACCCTGTGTTTGATCCATTGTTCTGGGGGAGCACAATGCCCCATAAATAAACACACACGTATATGTGCATACGCGTATATGTGCAAACACACACACACACACACACACACACACACACACACACACACACACACACACACACACACACACACACACACACACACACACACACACACACACACACACACACAACATGCATACTTACAGGCACACACACACATACGGTACACACACTCTCACACCAACTGGGCATTTCGCTCATTTGTAAAAGATCAGGGGCACAGAACTAGCCACAGCAGTTAGCGTCACATCATTATATTTTACTGCAAAATAACATGATCAGACAAGCAATGTTATATAATAATAGCTACTCAATATCCTTTTCATATTTCTAAACGGACTCTACTGGGAAATATAATAAAGCAGGAGGAAACGACATTTGCAGAATAATTATAACAATAACAGACAAGCTGCATATTGTGGCGCTGAGTCCCAAACGGACATCCTTTACTGTTCTACTACCTCCTGTGACCATCATACACTCTTAGAAAAAAAGGGTTCCAAAATGGTTCTTCGGCTGTCGACATAGGAGAACCCTTTTTGGTTCCGGGTAAAACCCTTTTTGGTTCCAGGTAGAACCATGTTGGGTTCCATGTAGAACCCTCTGTGTATAGGGTTGTACATGGAACCAAAAAGGGTTCTACATGGAACCAACAAGGGTTCTTCAAAGGTTTCTCTTATGGGGACAGCCGAAGAACCCTTTAAGGTTCTAGGTAGCACCTTTTTTTCTAAGAGTGTAGCTGGGGCCATTTCTATTTTGATTACTCAACTCAGGAAATGTACTGAAATTCAATTAAGAAATCTAAATAACCTTTATAGACAATAACAGCACAATACCAATTCACAAGTTGGATTGCAGTACATTTCCTGGATTGATTGTGTTGTGAGGGCATTAACCTATCGCAGCCCTGTTGTCCACCCCAAGGACCAATAGCCTATAATATCTACATTCCTGCACCAATCAAAAATAAACAGAAATAAAACAACAATGTCTGCTGAGTGACAGTGAGGTGAAAAAGCTGAATGCAACTGGTCTGTATTCACCCACCATTCAGCTTCCTGCCTCTCCCTCTCCCCTCTGTTTCTATTTCTACATTTGTTTCTCTCTCTCTCATCTCTGTTTCTCTTTCTCTCTCTTTCTATCCCCTACCCATTCTCTCCCTCTCATCTCGCTCTCCCTCTTTCTCTTTTTATATCACCTACCCCCATCTCTTTCTCTCTCTCTCTCTACCTCCCGCTCTCTCTCCCTCTCTCTCCCTCTTTCTCTCTCTCTGTTCAGTGTGTCTGCTGACTGGACAGTTGAGCTCCATGGAAACTGCTAATGAGTCCAGTATTTGGATCTTATCTCCCTCTGGCTGGCCGGCTCTCTCTCTGCTTGCATTGGGCTAGCTGTATTAGCTGCCTCACCGATAACTATGGATGTGTCCCAAAAGGCACCCTATTCCCTATAAAGTGCACTACTTTTGACCAGAGCGCTACTGTATGTGCCCTGGTCAAAAGTAGTGCACTATATGTAGGGAATATGTTGTCATTTGGGGCACAACCTATGTGGAGACCTGATCACTATCTATTGATCCTCAATCCATCCATGGACCAACAGAGGAAATAGAAGAGTAACAGAATCCAATATGGAGATTGCACTTATAAACATTTTATTATATTTACTAGTGCAATTTTACTCTTGTTGTTTTCAAAAAGTGAGTCATAATTGAAGTGAAGGGTAATTGAAAATCGATTAAAGCTTGTTTTAGAGGCCACAAGTATTAGAAACTGAATAAAGGCAAAAAGCCATGCAACCAAAAACAGCAACGCCAAATTCACTTTCCACAATACAAGAATGCAGCTAGCTGAAAGTAAATCAGGGCAAGACAATGCACTGCATACTTAGCAGGGGAAGTGTGTTTTTTTCTTGCCCCAAAACAGGATGTCTTTCAAAGCCAAACTTTTTAGTTTTTTTTTCAGAGGGATTCTTCTTCTTTTGCTGTCTGAGCATAGGGCCTCCTCTGTCCAGCCATGTGCTTTCAGGACCCTTGAACACACACACACACACACACACACACACACACACACACACACACACACACACACACACACACACACACACACACACACACACACACACACACACACACACACACACACACACACACACACACACACACACACCCTTTACTGATGTCCAGCGCAGGAGTTCAATTCTACCAGCCCCAGCCAAGTCCTTCTAGATCCCTGCTGTGCTCATTCCATAGAGAGGCCCCTCTACTCCTCTAGACTTTAGGAGTTGGTGCCCAGTTCCTTGCACAACCACTGCCAAGCCTTACTGGCACGGTTAACTACCCCCCTAAAAACTGATTTGTCAATGCAGCACTCATAAATAAACTTTATATTAAAAGGAAAGGGTGTAGGAAACCATCATACTCAAGCCACCATACCACTCCTTGGAAATTGTGGGAAGGATTTTGGTTTCTCATTGGTTCTGGAAACGAAGCCATCATTTTCCTGTCCGGTAAAACTGAATGTTTTTAAACGTTCTGGGAACGGAAGTGAACATTTTGCCTGTTCTGGGAACTTTTTAGGTTGCAGGGAGGTTCTGAGAATGTTTTACTATGGTTCCCTGAAAGTTTTCCTGGGAGGTTTTATTAACGTTATGAGAACTGACATTTTACGTTATTTGAAGGTAATTAAAATGGCAAAATAGCGCTCTGAAAACATTCTCTAAATGCTGTAAATGTTTTGAATGAAATGTAAAGGTTATTTGGAGTTTTTTTTATAACTTCCTTAAAACTTTTACTGAATGTTTTAATAACACTGCTAGCTTAGTTTAACTGTTAACACCAAGCACAGATAGGACACATGGAAATTCATTTACTTAGACATTAATCATGCAAACACATGTCTTTTTTTTTTATTGTGGCACAGCGTCAGTGGTCTTCTGTTCTCTATCCATGGAAGTTGTCCACTGGGCCACCAGGATGGGGTTTGCATGCTATGATTTTTAACTCATACAAAGCTGTTTATTTTAGACTGTTTCGCGTTGTTGGTTGTAGGTGCGCTTGACTCAGCAGCCCTAGCAAAGTGTTCCAATGTTGAACCATTTAATGTGTCTGAAGGTAGTACTCTGCCTACCCGGCAGGCCCAGAGTGCAAATCAAGTGCACCTACAGTATATGCCTACCGCTGGCGAATCAGATAGCTCAGATCACCGTGTCTACACAGTTTCCCCGAGCCATAGACTGTAGAAATAATCCTCGAACGCACATCAAAGTTGATACTGTGAGATTTCAAAACTTTTAAAACCATGACTAGAGAAACACGGTCAACGAATACAGCAAAGAGCTGCTGTTTTTATAAGTGAGTTCATGTTTAAGTTGTTATTCAGCACTGTCAACACTTTTATAAGCCATAAAATGCCCGTTCTCCCTACGTCCACTCACACTACAATCAGCACTGCAGCTGCAATGAATGAGTAGAGCAAAGTGGGCTGATAAGTTTGAGTTGTTATTATTAGTGGCTTGTGTCTTTTTCAATATCGTGGAATATTTCCCTTTCGCTGGTCATAGGAGTAACAGCATGAATTGGTGCATGGGGCAGAAATAATGCAGTGCGACTTCAGTTTCGCCATCAGCTGGAAGACTGTGTCCCCTTTTCTCAGCGGAGGGAGGGAGAGAAGAGGGACGGTGAGTCGGGTGAGAGGCAGCCTCACCGCTGCTCCCTCCCCTCAGACTGACCATCAGATGCATGCCATCAGTTCCCTCCACCAAATTATCTATTACCAGCGTAATCATATACCTATTTTTATATATATACTTTCTAAATGGTCTGAGAATAACAACACTGGCAGGGCAATTCAAGCATAGCCAATATGCAGTGATAATGTATTGGGCCTATAGCCTACTGCACAAGCCTCATTGCTACATAACTGTTTTTAATTGGTTAATGTTGCATAGGGTTATGTTTTTTAAGTTGCGGTAGATCTCGGCTTGCATTTTGACTCGGAAAGTAATCTTGACTCAGAAAAAGTCGGTGACCACTGAGATAGAGGATAGAGAGAGTTTTTTTGAGAATGAGAATGGAATTGTTTTTAAATAACATTCTTAGAACTTTCTTTGAATGTCACTATTGTTTTCTTGTGTTTTTTTTGGAAAGCTTTCTTAATAATCTGAGAACATGACTTTAAATAGAACCATGAGGAAACCTGTAGGAAACGTTATGCTGAAGTACTGAAACGTCCAAAGAAGAACGCTGTTTCTTAATATTTCTCTGAACTATTTGAGAACATTCCCAGTGTCAAACCAGTTGAAGAACGTTCATAGAACATTACCAAAAATGGAATTAAATGTAACCATGTTTGAACTTTTTTTTGTCAAGTTCCTTAAATATGCTGAGAATGTTCCAAAACTATCCTGCACCATTCCCAGATAGTTGTGGGAAGGTTGTATGCAAAACAACCATAGGACAACCACACACAAATGTCTGAGATGAAAGTGATATAAGAGATAGCGATTCGGACGGCTAAGACATTTTCCAAATTCTCTGAGGGGTTGCCGTGACAACGTTGGCACTACTGCACTCTTCAAAGTGAAAAATACTTGTACTTTCCAACACTCCTGCACCCAATCCTGTTGTACTGTGAAACCAAAATAACTGTACCCAACAGCTGGATGCTCAGTGTCCCATCCACCCCTCAGTGTTCCCCCAGTGTCCCATCCTGTCCCCCTTCTTACCTTGAGGTGAGAGAGCTGTCTCCTGTCATCTTCCAGCTGCCTCTTCTTATTCTCAATCTCTGTCTGTCTCTTCCTCTTCTCCTGTTGAAGCATAGGAAAAACACAGTCAGTATGTGGGGAGAAGAGATGAAATGCAAACCAACAGTAAATGTTGGTTTGAAGGTTCCTAAGTTGTAGCAAAGTGCTAGCAACAACATGATGGTGAGTTTGATTCCTGCATGGGCCAAATATACAGAGATAAGCTTCACCAGGCCATTTCCCCCTACTAAGTACAGAGGAAACCATATACACTCTCCTCTTAAAGAGCTCTTAACTGCAACAATTACAGACTTTGGCATGTGCTATGTCATTGACTATTAAGCTTGGGGCCCTGGGTCTGAACCCCGCCCTGTGCAACTGCGTCCTGGACTTCCTGAAGGGCCATCCCCTGGTGGTGAAGGTAGGAAACAACATCTCCACTTCGCTGATCCTCAACACAGGGGCCCCACAAGGGTGCGTGCTCAGCCCCCTCCTGTACTACCTGTTCACTCATGACTGTATGGCCACGCACGCCTCCAACTCAATCATCAAGTTTGCTGACGACACAACAGTAGTAGGCCTGATTACCAACAATGACGAGAGAGCCTACAGGGAGGAGGTGAGGGCCCTGGCGGAGTGGTGCCAGGAAAAGAACCTCTCCCTCAACAAAACAAAGAAGCTGATCGTGGACTTTAGGAAACAGCAGAGGGAGCACGCCCCTATCCACATCGACGGGACCGCAGCGGAGAAAGTTCCCTCAGTGTACACATCACTGACAGTGATGAGCCCCTCCTTCAAGGGGGCTTGTCATTTGGATATTTACTAGGCTGAACTTCGTATTACGCTAATAAGATGTCTAATCTAAATCAACATGTGCTCTATGTTGAGAATAGAGAAGGTTTTATAGAAATGGTTGATTTGAGGTTATAGGAACACATGGCGTGACTTTAACTTTAACCTCTCTTATGCCCTAACACGACTTGTACTTCATATTCAACCTCGCAAAAATCGATGCACGCACATGAACACATGCATGCAAACACACACACAGACACACAGGGATGCACGCGCACACAGACACAATGGGCCGTGCATTTCTCATTGTGACAGGGTATTATTTTTTAAAGGTCTGGTCATACTGGGCATGACTTCCTCCCTGCCCTGCCTCTCAGAGACGCCAGCTCCACAGAAATACAATACACAACCCTGCCAACTAGAGTCCAATCCGAGAGAATCCACTCGCCCCTAAACTCAGGCCTTTGTCGGGGCATAGTGGTAGGGGCTAGGGGTTGATTTGGGATTGTTCTCTTTCTATGCTGTAAATAGCAATCACCCCAGTCGGCTGAGGGCATGCCACGTCCCTCTGTTTATCAAGGAAAAAGGTTCACCTCACTATCTGTGGCCCTATGAGAAGACCTGCAGATCACACACACACACACACACACACACACACACACACACACACACACACACACACACACACACACACACACACACACACACACACACACACACACACACACACACACACACACTGTCGCCTGGCTCCAACATGGTACATGGGAGAGAGAGTATATCTGCCACATCAGCACAAGCTTCATCTGAAAGCAGTGGACCGTGGTGAAGAGGAGAGAATGATATGACCTGTCCCAACAATAGAAGGGGAAACCAAGGGCACAAGGAAGATGGCTGGCCCGGTGGCGCAGTTGGTTAAAGCACATAGCTCACAACACTACAGCTGTGGGTTTGATTCCCACGTGGGAAGAATAACTGTATTAAGTTGCCTTAGACTTTATCATTATTATGGAAGGGAGTGGTGTGAAATGTATTGGAAGTGAGTGTTATTAGCGTTGACACTCGTGTTATTTACAGTGCCCATTTAAACTGTGCAGTCTGCAACACTGGCCTCGGCTAAGTCTTTCTGTACGTTTTGCTCATGCAGCATTATTGAAAAGGGACAGAATGAAATTGAAAGACTGAGAGGAGACTGAGAGGAGAGACAAATTGAGAGGGAGATGGAGAAATAGAGAGGTACGGCAGAGAAAAGAAATGAGACAAAATCTTTAAAGATCGATTGATGTGTGTGTGTGTGTGTGTGTGTGTGTGTGTGTGTGTGTGTGTGTGTGTGTGTGTGTGTGTGTGTGTGTGTGTGTGTGTGTGTGTGTGCGTGCTGATCGATTGGTGCATTAGAGGCTGCATTACCCCTCTCTGTGGCTTACTAAAACCAAAAGACCAAAGAACAAAATGGAGGGAAGTTTGAGTGTATGTGTGATAGGGTTGTGTGTGATAGGGTGTGTGTGTGTGTGTGTGTGTGTGTGTGTGTGTGTGTGTGTGTGTGTGTGTGTGTGTGTGTGTGTGTGTGTGTGTGTGTGTGTGTGTGTGTGTGTGTGTGTGTGTGTGCGTGCGTGCAATAAAGATATAGAAAGAGAGGAAGGAGAGAGAGAGTAGAGAGGGGAGAGAGTAGAGAGAGGGGAGAGAGAGGGAGTCAAGAGAGGGGAGAGAGTAGAGAGAGGGAAGAGAGAGAGAGTCGAGAGGGGAGAGAGAGAGAGTCAAGAGAGGGGAGAGAGTAGAGAGAGGGGAGAGGGAGAGAGTCGAGAGAGGGGAGAGAGAGAGAGTAGAGAGAGAGAGTTGGGGGTGTCTTCGGAGGAAGACGCTAAAAGCCATGGGCTTATGGATCAAAAGGTTTTATTTCTCCTTCCCAGTCGGTTGGCATTAATGATTAAAGCCACTAAAGAGGATACGCTGGTGGAACGCTTCGAGACGGAAATTAAAGTGGAGCAGGAAATCTCCCGTCAAATCCATCAAACCAAAACCAGTCCATCTACTACTGTATATAAACATATTAATTGCAATCGTTTCGCTGCTCGGTAATGTCGGAGTGCGCTGTGTACATTATACTGTATAGTAAGTGTTTTGGCCATGAGAGTGTAACGGTTGTGAACCACATATGGCAGGAGGATCTCATCACTTACCGCTATAGCCTGGAGTCTCTCCTGCTGTGACAGCCCCTCAGACATCCTGCCAGAGAGAAAGAGAAAGAGAGAGGGGGGGTAAGAGAGGTAGGGAGCGGGGAAGAAAGGGAGGGAGGGAGGGGCAGAGAGAGAGAGAGCTAGTTAACTTGTTCAACAAGAAACCCACAAAACAATTGGCCGTGAAGACATCATTCTAAGAAATAGCCAGCCTTACAGGTTTGTGGTCTTGGATACCATGGGTCTCTTCGCATTTAAAACATAATGAGATGTATGGGAAAGGCCAGGTTGCATTCCTTCCACCGCTGGTTACCTTAATTACAAACTATTAACTTAATTTCACAAACAGGCATGAACAAACATCGCCCACCCACTCCTTCTCTCGCCGTCGAATTCAGACACACACGAGGTAACCCAATGTTGCAAAAGCATTCGTTCAGCTGAATACCAGACAGTAATACCTAATACATCGAAAGAAGAAGGAAATCATGATACACACACTGCAGAAAGGATAGGGAGGAGGTATTTGGGATATATTCTTTTTTTCACTGCACGTGACGAATAAAATGTGAAACTTGAAACGCGCGCACACACACATACACAGAGAGAGCGAGTGAGAAAGAGAGAGAGAGAGAAATCTGGATTTCATCCTCCCGTCCCATTGACAGTTGTAATATCTAATTCCTGCCTGTCAAGCATTTTACTAAAGAGGAAACATATGTATGCTTTCATACCTGAGGAATTCAGAGCATGTGCAGATCAGCTTTCCTACACACATTCTTTCCTGGATAAACTCCTAGTCATACTGTATATGCAATAGTGTATGTGTATGGTTAATTGCTGGACTATAGCTGAATTAGGTCCGTTCAATTAGTTCACATCATTACAAATACTGTAGCAAAGAAAGTATCACCTCGTGCAGAGGACTCAATAGGTGGAATGAAGCCCAAAAAATGACGACCACACAAATCGCTGATTCATTGGCAACAGCACGACTTATCACAACCCACACAAGTTCTTTGACTTAAGAAAAACAGAAAATATATGACCAACACCTTAAAGAAAGTATTGACTTATAAAATAGATACCAGGGATAATTCTGTAGAACGTCCACCTCACACTTTCTCATTTTGATATCTTTGTGGGGAAATAAGGGTGCACGTGAACAGTCACCAATCACCACACGAGGTAATTCCATTTATCTTATGAAACAGGAAGATAGAAATTGTAACAAGGGTCATTGAACAAAGAAAATATTGATGTCGGGCGATAATATGCTGCAGGCCTATTGTTGACAATGTTTCTCAAGCGCATGCCTGGCTAATTGATTCCAGATATTCAGGCCACAAAAATGTGCGGCCACATATTCACACAGTCAAACACAATAAAACACATTAACACACAGTGAATGTCATATGGTCCCACTTTACATGAAGTGCCCAAAAAACCTACGTACAGTATTTACCTGGTACTGTAGCTACATATGTAGATAGGTATAGTGTAATTACAGTGTAAGTAGGCTACAACTGTTGTCAGGTTTGCAGTTTGTGTTATTAGACACATTTGAATCCTTATACGCATTATATTTGTAACTAAACTCAAATTAATGGTGGCCAAGTCTACCCTTACATCAGAACAATTGTTAAAGATTGCCAAACCATACAGTGTTTATATCACACCAGGGCCATTTCATCAGAGCTAGTCAGGATTGGTCCTCTCTCTGGCCAGTTTGAGTTTGGCCCTGGATTCATTTGGCTCCTCCAGGTTCCAGAGGATTGATCTGCCATGCCTACTGTGCAGCAGCCCTTGTCTCTACGCTCCAGTTCTCATCTCTGATAGGTCTGTGTAAGAATGCCAGAAGGACAGCCTCTCCTTGACCTTTCAACCCCAGAGAATGTATAACAAAAGGACAATCTAGCCTCAAGCAGCAATGGCCAGTAGCTTAGTGGTAGTTTAGTAGAATAGGCAAGGACCAAGTTGAGTGAGTGCACTACTCAAGAACCCTCGTCTAAAAGAACAATCGACAACAGTAGCAATGCATTGTCACTCTGGGTTTCGTGTGCTAGCCAAGATGTCCGACACCGTAATGACATAATTAGATAAATAACAGTAAGACAAGTTGAGCGTGAAATAGGGCAAGAGACAAACTGAGGCTCAAGCTGGCTCAATATCAGATTTTTTCACGCTAGTTTTTTTTTTAGGGGGAGGGTGAAAATGTATGAATTCTTTCCTGGAGGAGCCTGCAGGGGAACAGTGTCAAGAGAGAGAGAGCATCCAGCGAGAACGCAGGATGCAAGGCTGCCAATGTTTCCCCTCGCTTTCTCCACAGGCAGGTTGCAAAATCCCCCCGAAAAACGGATAGACTTCCAATACCAAAATATGGCATCAAGCTGCACACAGTGTCTCTCTCTCTCTACAACAGGGACAGTGACTCTCTCTCTCTCTACAACAGGGACAGTGTCTCTCTCTCTCTCTACAACAGGGACAGTGTCTCTCTCTCTCTCTACAACAGGGACAGTGACTCTTCATGTGCACTTACAATGCCTCACACGGCGTAATGACTGACCGCACGTCTCCTGGAAGGTCACAAGACAGACAGCCCGTCTGAAAAGCCTCAGAGCTCTGTATCAGAGCATGCTCCGATGGGAGAAGAGAGGGAGAGGAGAGGTATGCATCCCACCCAGACACCACCACCACTACCAGCACCCCTTGTACCATTCCATCCCAGACTGGGAGTGTGCTGGTCGGGAACGGCCCCCCTCTGATAGCCCCGTTTGAAAGATGAGACACACGGCATGCCATGAGGGAACACAGGAATGCCTGGCCTGCGCTACAGCCCTACCCCGCCGGCCCCAACAACCCCTGCCACCCCAACATGTGTTTCCCATCCCCCAGGACCCCCCCCCCCTATATAACACACACCACCTGTAAAAATATCATGCGTTTTTTCGGGGCTCCTAAGTGAAATATATTTGGCTGCTTGGCTTACAGTGGAGAATGGTGTGAGAAGCTGAGGGGGTAAGCAGAGAAAGTGGAGACCGGTGGTTATAATTCACAACTAGGGCCTCAAGGTGAAACAGCAGAACTCAGCCTAGGACCATGTCTACCAGACATTTTCATTCGCGTAGACACTATGTCTCGCACGCAGAATGCTATTAACGTGGCTCATCTTCAATGCTATGCTAGGCTAATGCTAATGCTATGTGTGGCTGTGACTGCTGGGTCCGAGTATGCAGAATTCAGCAGAGCTGCATCATGTATGGGCTATTGTCTGGGGGAAATGCCTGCTTGCTGCTGTGTGCCCAGTCAGCAGCTTTTGGCTGACAGGTCGGAGAGAGAGGGACAGGGCAGGACAAAGCCATGTGCTGGCCACCATCGCTGCTGACTAATCTGAATGCTACCTATAGCACCCTCTAGGACACTGCATAGACGATGCTAGCATACACAGCGACACATGCTTTATGCCTCAGCCCCAGCCACAGCTAGGCCAAATCCAAATCTGTATAAGTAAAGGCTATCTACCAATAAGTAAAGGCTATCCACCAATAAGTAAATGCTATCTAAATGGCGCCGGAGCAGAAGGCAGACATTTTATGTGCCCCCAACCGATTGTGTTTTTTTGTTCGTAACTTATTTTTTTACAAATTTTGTACATGATGTTGCCGCTACCGTTTCTTATGACCGAAAATAACTTCTAGACATCAGGACTGCAATTACTCACCAAGGACTAGCAGAATCCTTTTTCTTCTTTCACGACTCTGACGAGCCCGAGGCAGAGGATATACGGCTCCCTCGGGAACAGGCTCCGAGCCCCGTGATCTGCGTGAAGAGGAGGCCGAGAAAGAGAGGCCGGAGAGCGGGCTGCCTGCTGAGAATTCGAAGGCGATCTAATAAACCCCCACTTCCCTCAATTCTGCTAGCAAATGTGCAATCTTTGGACAATAAAATCGACGAGTTACGAAAAGATTAAACTACCAATGGGACATTAAAAACTGTAACATCTTCTGCTTATGGCTGAACGACGACAACATCAACATAAAGCTGGCTGGTTATATGATGTACCGGCAGGATAGAACAGCGGGACAGGACAGGACAGGACATTTTTGTATTTTTGTAAACAACAGCTGGTGCACGATATCTAAGGAAGTCTCAAGCTATTGCTCACCTGAGGTAGAGTTTCTCATGATAAGCTGTAGACCACACTATCTACCTAGAGAGTTTTCATCTGTATTCTTTGTAGCTGTTTACATAACACCACAGTCAGAGGCTGGCACTAAGCAGTGAATGAGCATTGAATGAGCTGTATTCCGCCATAAGCAAACAAGAAAACACTCACCCAGAGGCGGCACTCCTAATAGCCGGGAACTTTAAAATCAGTTTTATTACATTTCTATCAGCATGTTAAATGTGCAACCAGAGGGAAAATAACTCTGGACCACCTACACTCCATACACAGAGACTCATACAAAGCTCTCCCTCGCCCTCCATTTGGCAAATCTGACCATAATTCCATCCTCCTGATTACTGCTTACAAGCAAAAATTAAAGCAGGAAACACCAGTTACTAGATCAATAAAAAAGTGGTCAGATGAAGCAGATGCTAAGCTACAGGACTGCTTTGCTAGCACAGACTGGAATATGTTCCAGGATTCCTCCAATGGCACTGAGGAGTACACCACATCTGTCATTGGCTTCATCAATAAGTGCATCAATGATGTCATCCCCACAGTGACCGTACATACATACCCCAACCAGAAGCCATGGATTACAGGCAGCATCCGTTTTCAAGGAGTGGGACTCTAACCCGGAAGCTTATAAGAAATCCCGCTATGCCCGCCGACGAACCATCAAACAGGCAAAGCATCAATACAGGACTAAGATTGAGTCGTACTACACCGCTCCGACGCTCGTCGGATGTGGCAGGGCTTGCAAACCATTACAGACCCCAAAGGGAAGCACAGCCGAGAGCTGCCCAGTGACACCAGCCTACCAGACGAGCTAAACTACTTCTATGCTCGCTTTGAGGCAAATAACACTGAAACACGCATGAGAGCACCAGCTGTACCGGAAGACTGTGTGATCACACTCTCCACAGCCAATGTGAGAAAGACCTTTAGACAGGTCAACATTCACAAGGCTGCAGGGCCAGGCGGATTACCAGGACATGTACTGCGAGCATGCGCTGACCAACTGGCAAGTGTCTTCACTGACATTTTCAACGTCTCCCTGTCCGAGTCTGTTATACCAACATGTTTTAAGCAGACCACCATAGTGCCTGTGCCCAATAACACTAAGGTAACCTGCCTAAATGGCTATCGACCCGTAGCACTCATGTCTGTAGCCATGAAGTGTTTTGAAAGGCTGGTCATGGCTCATATCAACACCATCATCCCAGAAACCCTAGATCCACTCCAATTTGCACACCGCCCAAACAGATCCACAGATGATGCAGTCTCTATTGCACTCCACACTGCCCTTTCCCACCTGGACAAAAGGAACACCTATGTGAAAATGCTATTCATTGACTACAGCGCACCGTTGAACATCATAGTGCCCCTCAAGGCTCATCACTAAGCTAAGGACCCTGGGACTAAACACCTCCCTCTGCAACTGGATCCTGGACTTCCTGACTAGCCACCCCAGGTGGTAAGGGAAGGTAACAACATATCCGCCACGCTGATCCTCAACACAGGGGCCCCTCAGGGGTGCGTGCTCAGTCCCCTCCTGTACTCCCTGTTCACTCATGGCTGCATGGCCAGGCACGACTCCATCACCATCATTAAATTTGCCGATGACATAACAGTGGTAGGCCTGATCACCGACAACAATGAGACAGCATATAGAGAGGAGGTCAGAGACCTGGCCGTGTGGTGCCAGGACAACAACCTCTCCCTCAACGTGATCAAGACAAAGGAGATGATTGTGGACTGCAGGAAAAGGAGGACCGAGCACGCCCCCATTCTCATCGACGGGGCTGCAGTGGAGCAGGTTGAGAGCTTCAAGTTCCTTGGTGTCCACATCACCAACAAACTAACATGATCCAAGCACAAAAAGACAGTCGTGAAGCGGGCACGACAAAACCTGTTCCCCCTCAGGAGACTGAAAATATTTGGCATGGGTCCTCAGATCCTCAAAAGGTTCTACAGCTGCACCATCGAGAGCATCCTGACTGGTTGCATCACTGTCTGATATGGCAACTGCTCAGACTCTGACCGCAAGGCACTACAGAGGGTAGTGCGAACGGCCCAGTACATCACTGGGGCCAAGCTTCCTGCCATCCAGGACCTCTATACCAGGCGGTGTCAGAGGAAGGCCATAAAAATTGTCAAAGACTCCAGCCACCCTAGTCATAGACTGTTCTCTCTGCTACTGCACAGCAAGCGGTACCGGAGCGCCAAGTCTAGGTCCAAGAGGCTTCTAAACAGCTTCTACCCCCGAGCCATAAGACTCCTGAACATCTAGTCAAATGGCTACCCCCAGACTATTTGCATTGCCCCCCCCCCCCCCCCCCCCCCCCCTCAACTCTACCTACATGTATATACTACCTCAAATAACCGGTGCCCCTGTACATTGACTCTGTACCGGCACCCCCCTGTATATATTATTTTTTACTGTTGCTCTTTAACTACTTGTTATTTTTTCTATTATTCTTATCCGTATTTTTTTTAAACTGCACTGTTGGTTAGGGGCTCGTAAGTAAGCATTTCACTCTAAGGTCTACACCTGTTGTATTCGGCGCATGTGACTAATGAAATTTGATTTGATATCCACCAATAAGTAATGGCTATTCACCAATAAGTAAAGGCTATCTACCAATAAGTAAAGGCTATCCACCAATAAGTAAAGGTTATCTACCAATAAGTAAAGGCTATTCACCAATAAGCAAAGGCTATCTACCAATAAGTAAAGGCTATCTACCAATAAGTAAAGGCTATCCACCAATAAGTAAAGGCTATTTACCAATAAGTAAAGGCTATCTACCAATAAGTAAAGGCTATCTACCAATAAGTAAAGGCTATTCACCAATAAGCAAAGGTTATCTACCAATAAGTAAAGGCTATCTACCAATAAGTAAAGGCTATCCACCAAAAAGTAAAGGCTATCTACCAATAAGTAAAGGCTATCTACCAATAAGTAAAGGCTATCTACCAATAAGTAAAGGCTATCTACCAATAAGTAAAGGCTATTCACCAATAAGTATAAGCTATCCACCAATCTGTACAGGCTATCTACCAATAAGTAAAGGCTATCCACCAATAAGCAAAGGCTATCTACCAATAAGTAAAGGCTATCTACCAATAAGTAAAGGCTATCTACCAATAAGTAAAGGCTATCTACCAATAAGTAAAGGCTATTCACCAATAAGTAAAGGCTATTCACCAATAAGTAAAGGCTATCTACCAATAAGTAAAGGCTATCTACCAATAAGTAAAGGCTATCTACCAATAAGTAAAGGCTATCTACCAATAAGTAAAGGCTATCTACCAATAAGCAAAGGCTATTCACCAATAAGCAAAGGCTATCTACCAATAAGTAAAGGCTATTCACCAATAGGTAAAGGCTATCTACCAATAAGTAAAGGCTATCTACCAATAAGTAAAGGCTATCTACCAATACGTATAAGCTATCCACCAATCTGTACAGGCTATGCTCAGAGGTTTGATGGAAGCTGTTTGAGTGGCAAAATCAGGAGATGAACTAATCAATCTGTGCAGAAACATTCAGAGGGTTACTAGTGGGTCAAAGAGCAGTAGTGAATCTATTCTGCAAATTAACAATCTAGCCAGGATTTTGTTTAGTTTTTTCAGCTGCAGTACTGAGTCAGTGCATGCTTTGAATGTTCGGGATTGTCCAAAATGAAGATCATACGTCCCGGAGCATTCCCAAGCTAATTCTCTCACTGTCACGTGTGCATTTTAATGAAGCACAAACAACGGCAGGAGGGTTTGGTCAGGCCTCAAAGAAGAGATTGTTCCCCTTCCACAGAAACTGCGTCGTAATCATGAAAAATGGCCCCTTATAAATATTTCATAAATGCGTAAATTGTTACGCTGCACAATATTAGCCCTTGAAGCTTTTTGTCATTAGAGATAGGATAATAAATGTATCAATATGGGGCCAGACAAAATAGCCGTGGTAAATCTCGGTGCGAATGTTAAGACTTCCAGCATCAACACATTGGGCTCTAATGCCTGGGAGTATTGCAGAGTACTGGCCCACTTCACTCATGAATACTAACCATAAACTGGCACACCATGCCCTTTTTATTACACATTTTTATTTCATTTAAATATTTATATTTTTTTGTTGAACATTTCATTGGAAGTGAATCTGAGGTGTGCTGTGACCTGGTGGTCAGAGAGGACTCTGAGGGTTTGAACAGTGAGCTGGGTGATCAAATGGGTCTAGCCCAACACACAGCTCTGGTATAAGATAGGAGGTGGTGTGTGTTTCTGTGTGTCTGTGTCTGTGTCTGTGTCTGTGTGTGTGTGCTTGTGTGTGTGTGTGTGTGTGTGTGTGTGTGTGTGTGTGTGTGTGTGTGTGTGTGTGTGTGTGTGTGTGTGTGTGTGTGTGTGTGTGTGAGTAATGTACATGTTTTACACACAGATCTCATATTACTGTGTTGATTCATTTTTGTAATATATTTTTAAATATTGATGTCACAAATGTATCATTTGTACAGTGCTTTATAATATATATATATATTTGTTACACTTGACTATGTCAAACCTAGCAGTACTACTTCGTCAGGGCAGGGACTCTACAAGTTGTCAAAAGCGTTTCACAGGGATGTTGGCCCATGTTGACTCCAATGCCTCCCACAGTTGTGTCAAGTTGTCTGCATGACCTTTGGGTGGTGGACCATTGATATACACAAGAAACTGTTGAGGGTGAAAAACCCAGCAGCGTTGCAGTTCTTGACACACTCGCCTTACACCTACTACCATACCCCGTTTAAAGGCACTTAAATATTTTGTCTTTCCCATTCACCCTCTGAATGGCACACATACACAATCCATGTCTCATTTGTCTCAGGGCTTAAAAATCCTTCTTTATTAAATCTGTCTCCTCCACTTCATCTAAACTGACTGAAGTAGATTTAACAGGTAACATCAATAAGGGATCATAGCTTTCACCTGGATTCACCTGGTCAGTCAATGTCATAGAAAGAGCAAGTGCGGTAGTGTTGCCTGTGTGTTGTTGTATTATTATTGTTTATGCTTAGGCCAATGCTATCATCCTCCATGCCATCTCCTCTCTTGCCCCTGGAAGTTTGGCATTCCAGGATGCATTGCACATCCCGGAATTCTACTCCTTGGGAAAACTGCAGGCTTTTCAAGGATTCCAATTTCTCTCGGAATCAGTGATGCCACACTAAGTAGGATGTACTCGAGTCTAGTCTTGGTGAGGGCAAGGACAATGACACAGTTCTGAGTGCGGGAAACTAAAAAAAGTATGTGAAATATGTCAGCTCAGCTTGATTAGATTAGGCAGGTAAAAGTTTCAAAGGAAATGGGGAAATTAGTGTGGTCAGGGGATTTGGAGTGAGCTTGGTGCTTATTCTGACTGCGTCATAATAACAATTCGGAAACCAACGCATAAACCAAACAGTTCCCTCAACAAAATATGACAGAAAGATGAAGTAACTGTTAGAGTAAATGTAGAATTAGTTCAGAGGAACCCAGGCTCACTAGCAATGTAATAATACACAGTGATCTAGCCATGAAGCCTGCTACTATTTTCCACTTTTATCTGAATTCAGAGATGGAATAACTATAATTATTTTTCCTTTTGACATTTCCTTTGTCGCTTTTGAATTGAGCCCATTTCACACTGATCACCATTCCTCTGACACAATATATCTTTACTTATAAAAAAAATAGCTCATTGAGAATATGGAATCTGAGACATCTATTCTGTATTCCCCAAAAAATGACATCAGACACACAAATGAACTGCAGCAGATGTTTTTCCTCTCAGGCGGAGAGAATGTCTAGATGGGCCAGCTTATTTTACTCTCCTCCTGTTACCACTGTTACAGATGTAGGATCTTAATTTGACGCTGTTTGCTACAGCAGAAAAACAATCCTGCAGCAACAGGTCATTTTTATTATTATGTGGATTATAATTAATGGACATTTTTGTAGGGATTGAAAGAAAAAAAATGTAAGGGAAAATCAAGCCTTTTAAAACCTCAAATACACTACATGTTTTACATTTCCTGCATAAGATCCTACATCTGTAGGTCATTTCATGCTCTTCACTTCTAGGCCATACACTCTTAAAAAAAGGGTTCCAAAAGGCTTCTTTGCGGAGGGATAGGGTTCTACCAAGAACCATTTTCATCTAAGAACCCTTTTTGGATAACAAGGGTTCTTTGTAAGACAAATCGTTCAACCTAGAACCTTAAATGTCCAAATAACCTTTTTTGGAAGAAAGGGTTATTTGACGATTCTTTGGAAGGTAAGAAGGATTCTTTGGAACCCTTTTGAATCTGAATAAGCTTTTTATTGTACTTTTTAAAATATTTTTTTTGAGTGACTAAGCATTAGTGTTTACCTCATTGTTCAAACTTTAACATCAGGAGTTCGGGTAATCAGATAAGTTTTAAAAGATAGGTGTGAGAATGTTTTAAACTGTAGCTACATGTACAGTTTAAGTCAGAAATTTACATACACCTTAGCCAAATACATTTAAACTCAGTTTTTCACAAATCCTGACATTTAATCCTAGTAAAAATTCCCTGTCTTAAGTCAGTTAGGATCACCACTTTATTTTAAGAATGTGAAATGTCAGAATAATAGAGATTTATTTCAGCTTTTATTTCTTTCATCACATTCCCAGTGGGTCAGAAGTTTACAGACACTTAATTAGTATTTGGTAGCATTGCCTTTAAATTGTTTAAATTGGGTCAAACGTTTTGTGACGCCTTCCTCAAGCTTCCCACAATAAGTTGGGTGAATTTTGGCCCATTCCTCCTGACAGAGCTGGTGTAACTGAGTCAGGTTTGTAGGCCTCCATGCTCGCACACACTTAAAGTACTGCCAAAAAATGTTCTATAGGATTGAGGTCAGGGCTTTGTGATGGCCACTCAAATACCTTGACTTTGTTGTCCTTAAGACATTTTGCCACAACTTTGGAAGTATGCTTGGGGTCATTGTCCATTTGGAAGACCCATTTGCAACCAAGCTTTATCTTCCTGACTGATGTCTTGAGATGTTGCTTCAATATATCCACATAATGTCCCTCCTGCAGCAAAGCACCCCCACAACATGATACTGCCACCCCCGTGCTTCACGGTTGGGATGGTGTTCAAATCAAATCAAATCAAGTTAATTTTATATAGCCCTTCGTACATCAGCTACTATCTCGAAGTGCTGTACAGAAACCCAGCCTAAAACCCCAAACAGCAAGCAATGCAGGTGTAGAAGCACGGTGGCTAGGAAAAACTCCCTAGAAAGGCCAAAACCTAGGAAGAAACCTAGAGAGGAACCAGGCTATGAGGGGTGGCCAGTCCTCTTCTGGCTGTGCCGGGTGGAGATTATAACAGAACATGGCCAAGATGTTCAAAATGTTCATAAGTGACAAGCATGGTCAAATAATAATCAGGAATAAATGTCAGTTGGCTTTTCATAGCCGATCATTAAGAGTTGAAAACAGCAGGTCTGGGACAGGTAGGGGTTCCATAACCGCAGGCAGAACAGATAGTAGTGTTCTTCGGCTTGCAAGCCTCCCCCTTTATCCTCCAAACATAACGATGGTCATTATGGCAAAAAGTTCTATTTTTGTTTGATCAGACCAGAGGACATTTCTCCAAAAAGTACGATCTTTGTCCCCATGTGGAATTGCAAACCGTAGTCTGGCTTTTTTATGGCGGTTTTGGAGCAGTGGCTTCTTTCTTGCTGAGTGGCCTTTCAGGTTATGTCGACATAGGACTCGTTTTACTGTGGATATAGATACTTTTGTATCTGTTTCCTCCAGCATCTTCACAAGGTCCTTTGCTGTTGTTCTGGGATTGATTTGCACTTTTCGCACCAAAGTACGTTCATCTCTAGGAGACAGAAGGCGTCTCCTTCCTGAGCGGTATGACGGCTGCGTGGTCCCATGGTGATTATACTTGCATACTATTGTTTGTACAGGTGAATGTGGTACCTTCAGGCGTTTGGAAATTGCTCCCAAGGTCTATAATTGTTTTTCTGAGGTCTTAGCCGATTTATTTAGATTTTTCCATGATGTCAAGCAAAGAGGCACTGAGTTTGAAGGTATGCCTTGAAATACATCCACAGGTACACCTCCAAATGACTCAAATGATGTCAATTAGAATATCAGAAGCTTTTAAAGCCATGACATAATTTTCTGGAATTTTACAAGCTGTTTAAAGTCACAGTCAACTTAGTGTATGTAAACTTCTGATCCACTGGAATTGTGATACAGTGAAATAATCTGTCTGTAAACAATTGCTGGAAAAATTACTTGTGTCATGCACGAAGTAGATGTCCTCACCGACTTGCCAAAACTAAAACAAGAATTTTGTTGAGTGGTTGAAAAACGAGTTTTAATGACTCCAACCTAAGTGTATGTAAACTTCCGACTTCAACTGTATATGGGAATATTTGGTATCTGCTATTCCTTTAATAATTGTACTTATACAGCACTGACATAGTTGATATCTTTGTCATGATTTCCATCTTTCAAATGAGTATTTTCTGTGATTTTATTGAGCAGAGGGTAGGAGAAGAGAAGGGAGTATGAGTGAACCAGCTGTGTATTGTATGGTACACAGCAAATTAGCCAGTTTTACCGAGCGTTGATTTTCAGTGCAACATTTCTAATGTTGATTCAGATGTAAAATTAACACTAAGTGGTGTAAAATAACCCCAGTGTTGGTGTTAATAACCAGAGTTGAGTGTGATTGTGACATTTTTACTCTGTAAGGAGAAAAACACTACAAACCACGCCCAGGAGTGTGCCGGGTATTCAAACAAAACGAGTATCGTAACGCATATGGTCAATTGTCGTAATACGATTATGATCCCAGTATTTTCTGTTATTATCCCTGATCTGAAAAATTTACATTTTCTGGTGCCAGTGTGCATCTTTCAATCAAGTGCGAGGTGCTACATGGTCTAAATAACTCAACTGGCTAGTTTGCCTGTCTGTATAGAGAAGGGCGGGCTGTACGTTGATCCTGCTGCTCTGATTGGATAGAGCGAAGCTGTATCCACACGCTTAGCTTCATAATTTCACCTGAACACTTCTCCTCGCATGGTTCAGTCGAATCATTTAGATTGCTGCTGTCGCTTGTTAGCCTGCTACTAAGACCACACAGCACCTTGCACTTGATATAAAGATGCCCCCCAAAAATGTTTACACTACAAGACCATAGTGCTTGCCTACGAAACAGCAAAGGGAACTGAATTTTAGGAGCAACAACGGCTCAGCCGCGAAGTGGTAGGCCAAACAAGCTCACAGAACGGGACCGCTGAGTGCTGAAGCGCGTAGCGTGTAAAAATCCTCTGTCCTCGGTTGCAACACTCACTACCGAGTTCCAAATGCCTCTGGAAGCAACCTCAGCATAATAACTATTATTCGGGAGCTTCATGAAGTGGGTTTCCATGGCCGAGCAGCCGCACATAAGCCTAAGTTCACCATGTGCAATGCCAAGCGTCGGCTGGAGTGGCGTAAAGCTCACCACCATTGGACTCTGGAGCACTGGAAACGAGTTGTCTGGAGTGATGAATCACACTTCACTATCTGGCAGTCTGATGGACGAATCTGGGTTTGGTGGGTGCCAGGAGAACCATTCATAGAAGGTTCTAGGAAACCCCTTAAAAAATATAAAAGTGTTGTCGGTAGAGCCGTTCATAGAGGGTTCTAGGAAGAACCTTCAGAGCAGCGAACTGTTGGGTCGCAGGTGTCTGAGTAAAACAATTACAAAGAAATACTCCAGTCTGAACTTAAATGACTTAAACCAGGTAGAAAGTGTGTAGAAATGATAATGAACTTAAATATTTTTATAATTTAATCTCAGAGAAAAATATAGAGCTATTAGCACACCTATTTTGGTTGATTTTGTCATCTCAAAACAGTGAGGTATTAACATTCTTCGTCAAGAATATGGGCAAAATGTTCTTATTGACAATGAAAGTGGTGTGAATATTGTTCCCTTGTTATATAATTGCTACATTTAATATGAATACAGCATTAAAAATAGTTTTCAAGATTGTATTTCGCCGATTATTTTTCAGGATGCGAATATTCGGTCGCGACTGAGACAACCTGGTTCAATTTGGGTCCCGAGCCAAAACCAGTTGAGAAGCACTGCTTTAGAGGACAAAAGGGTTCTTGGTAGAACCCTTCAGAGGGTTTTAGGCAGAACCCGTCATAGAGGCTTCTAGGTAGAACAAACCGAAGAAGTCTATATGGTTGTACTTAGCACATTTTTTCTGAGTGTACACTTCATTGGCCAGACGTTCTGTTGTCAAAGCAGGGCTGATTATGTCTTACCGATGATGTCAAGCCCAAAAAGCAAAACAAAACATGTAGATAACAAAGAACAGCTTTGAGGCTTCATGTTCGACACCACTGTCCCTCGCAATGACAGGAATGATTCTGCAGAGTCGGCAAAGGGCAGCTCTAAAGAGCCTGATTCGTCCAGAGTGCTAGTCTGCAGTGTAATGCGATCGAGGCCAACGGGCATCCTGTCCCTCATCACATGGAGTGTGGGACACAGACACAGTGACAGACTGGGTGGGGTCACATCATGCAGACCGACAACGAACCAATAAAAAAGAAGAGCTTGGGGTTTTTTCTATCCCCAAACACAACACTGGGGATAGAAATCCTCCAACACCCTCTACAAGCAGCAAAAGAAGGGAGGGGCATGGAGTCAGACCACCACTAGTCTCAAGACATTTCCTGCCCTGCTGAGAATAGGGTGGAGTACTTGCACTGAATACTCATAAATCTACTCTTTATTTGGGTTGGTAATTTAGCACATTTTAGTGTCCTTTTGACTTATTACAGCTTATCTGGTCCTACACAATCATAGTTCAGCTATTGGAAATATGGTAAGCCATTATGGTGCCCTTGCTGATTTCAAAACCTAACAACAACAACGATGAAAGAAGAGAAACCGAGACAGACGGTGATGTAACAACATTTACTAGACTCATGGGGAAGGTGTGTCACGGTGTTGTGGCTGCCACTGTCTGTGCACTCTGTACCCTACACTTAGAAAAAAGGTGCTGTCTAGAACCTAAAAGGGTTCTTCCGCTGTTCCCATAGGAGAACCCTTTTGGGTTCCATGTAGGAGCCTTTCCACAGAGGGTTCTATATGGAACCAAAAAGGGTTCTCTCTGGAACCAAAAAGGGGACAGACAAAAAACCCGATTGGAATCTTTTTTTCTAAGAGTGTAGGCTAGGTGTCACGACTCCCACCGAAGGTGGCTCCCCTGCCTGTTCGGGCGGCGGGCGGCGTCGCCGGTCTACTAGCTGCCACCGATCCCCTTTTCCTTTTCTGTTTGTTATGTCTTATTGGTTGCACCAGTTTCGTGTTTGAGTTTTGGTTCAGGACTATTTAAGCCTGTTAGGCCCGCCTGCTTTTGTGCGGGCTTGTTTTCTGTTAGTCGAGGTTTGTTGCGTGTTGTGTTCCCTGTCTGTTTGTGCCCAGTTTTGGGTTGGACACTTTTGATTATCGGCTGTTGTTTTGGGCGTTTATTTTAGATACCGCAATAAAGTTCGGTTTCCCCCATTATCCTCTGCTCTCTGCGCTTGACTCCGCACCCACCACTCCTGGCTGTGTGACACTAGGCTTGCAAAATTCTTGAAACTTCCAAGGTTTTTCATAAGATCCCAGTTTGAGGATTCCCGAAAATCAAGAGTGAATGAACTGGAAAATAATACTTCAACTGGGAATCATTCAGCTTGGATTTCTGAAAAAAACAGGGAACTTTGGGAAAGTATCCAGAATTTTGCAACCCTGCTGGCCTGCCTTCCTCCCCTAGCCCGACCACTGTCTCCCCTGGACAATGGAGGCTCCAACTCTGACTCAAACCCTCACCAGGCTAATGGGGCGTGCCCTGATAAGGTCCACACAGATAAATAATCCCAGTGCAATAAAACCATGAGGAAATGTCACTGCTGACAAGTTCAGGGCTCAGAGATGATTATCTTAACCTTTTAGCATAAAGACCAAGGAGGGGAAAATACAGATACAATATCTCAAAACTTTTGCTGATGGATGAATCTGCAGCCTGGCTATGAGCAGATTACACGGTGCCTTTTGTAAAACAGAAAGGGATGCTTTGAAATTCCTACACTCCCAAATCAGTCCCGGTTGTCACAATATTTGATGTTTTACTATTGTGTATTTCTAAATCATATTCTTACCATTCCAAAATGCTCTTGAATGCTTTAGTCTAGAAATAGTTACAATTGTTTGTTTAGGAAGAGTTTCTCTTCTGCTTGTTGTTTAATCTCAAAGTTTGGCGATCGATGTTTCCTTACTTACGGTGTGGGTTTCCTTGGTCTCATCCTGTTTGGACAACAGGATGGGGTGAGACACTGTGAGCCATTAGAGAGTAGGCACTAAAAGTCCATTTGCAGCCACATACATTAGTGAGAAACACACAGGAAACAGCCATCTGAGTGTGACAATACATTGAAATGTCATGTGAATTAATGAATATAACAAAAATAGAATACTCCAACGTGTACCGTATGATAAAATAGATGAACATTTGACAGATATAGCAACAAGAAGGGCACAAATCCACACTACATACTAAACACATGCATATCAACCATCATCATATGGTCACATAAATAGCACATAGACATCCTCAGATTAATTATGCATATTGTTGTAATCGTAATCTGACAAAGCAATGAAAATACCACCACATGACATTCATATAATTTGGGAATTGACACAAAATGTGTCTATATGTAAACATATTCAGTAGGCTATGAAGTATTAATAGACAATGACTTCACAGTAAGACACTAATACAGTAGACATACAAAATTGACCGAATCTAAACTTAAAATGTGTACAAAAAAATGCAATAATGTATTTCCTCAAGACTTGGATTAAACTAACCAAGGCTATTGTTCATCATTACACTTTGCCTAACTAGGCTGCTTTGTACATTTCCATGGCCATGGAAGTAATGTCCAACGTCTTAAGACAAACATCTCTTTTCATGAATATTGCTCAGGCTTTGCGCCCCAGAGGAACAGCTCATATGACACTTTTCACTGCTTTTTGTCCCTCAGATAATGTCTTATTTAGCAGGAATGCAAGATGACTGAATCCAGTCCCCATGATCTTTCACGGAGCAACGAGGGCTGAAAGTGAATAGACCTTTAATCACTTCCACCATTCTATTTGTATCATTGTTGTCATCTTACACTAAACGTACCGAGGAGGCTGTCCCAACATTTCTTTAGGGTTGAATGAAATGGTGCTTAAAACGACATGACAAAGGCCATTCCATGTCCGTATTCAGTCTGCTCAGTTGACCGTGCGACGAGCAAACAATGAGAAACGATATATCTACCACTAATCTCATGGGCTTTGGTATTTAAGTCTAGCGCTGAGGCCTTACATGGGGCACGGCCCACTATGTCCCTTAGTCATGATTTAGAAGAGCATTCAGGGGGGGGGTGAGCCGCAAAGAAGCAATGTGACCTTGCCTGCAGGAGTTCCAATGGGAGTCTGTGGCTCCTGCCGTGCCATTACGTTACCCTGGCGCAAAGCAGCCCTGACTAGGAGTGGAAGTAAGAATGGGAGTATAACAGATTTAATAAGATAAATTGTGTTTGGTTAACAGCGAACGCCTGATTGGGAGACCAAAGGGGCCCTAAGAAAATCATGCCCTTCACAAAGCACCGTACACTCAAAGTGACATGAATTACCAGAAAGCAGGAGTGACAAAGATGCTTCCTCAAAACAGGCCAATGATCATGTCAGACTGTCACAATAGGCAAACTGTTTTTAGCGACCAGACAAAAAACACTCAACTCACCCTCACTCACAAATCGCCCTTGCAAGTGTTCAATGAGAGAGATACTGTTCTCAAATAATTTATAGAACGCTTACTTCTATCTGAAGTCTCATGAGAGAAATGGAGTCTCAAAGATCTCCAAGTCAAACTGACATAAGTGATATTCCAGTCAGACAAATTCTTGAACTTGGGTATTATTGTTGCTTCTGCACCAAATGTGTAAGTAAATCTCATTAGCATCATATTGTATAATGTTCAAGTAAAGATGGCTCAGGTTTTTTCCAATCATGATAAAAGCTGAACCATCCCTTCAAAAGTTGGATAATGACATTTATGGTGGAGACAAACAAGAAACAACCAATAGCTGCACTTTAATTGAATAATTGAATGTAGATATAAATGTATCAATGCCTTGTTAGTTGACACAGTCTATCTCTGTTTTCAGAGGCCATACCTTCCTCCTGAGGTGTCGGCCACATAAAGCACTAGCTGAGATCAATATCTCTTTGTTGTGTGTTTCTGTAAAGCTGTAATTCAAAGGACTCTAAACAAAACTGTCCAGCCGACTGAAAGAATGCATCGTTTCTATGGAGACCTCCCCTGCGAAAAAAAATGATCTGGGGGGAACTAGTTGCTGTGCTGGGAAAACACAAACAGCAACACAAAATCAACCGAACCCTTGGAGTTGTTACCAGTGAAAACCAGTTGAAGCAAAAGTACAAAGTATGTTGCACAGTATGTTGAAACATGTTTACCACTATTTGTTAAAAAACATAATTAAAAGGCTAGTGAGGCCTGTTTAGTAGCTTTGTACGGCTACTACACATGTATTACAGCTATGTATCTATTATCTATCTATGTACCAGATATGCAGCTATGTGTCTATTATCTATCTATGTACCAGATATGCAGCTATGTATCTATGATCTATCTATGTACCAGATATGCAGCTATGTATCTATGATCTATCTATGTACCAGATATGCAGCTATGTATCTATGATCTATCTATGTACCAGATATGCAGCTATGTGTCTATTATCTATCTATGTACCAGATATTCAGCTATGTGTCTATGATCTATCTATGTACCAGATATGCAGCTATGTATCTATTATCTATCTATGTACCAGATATGCAGCTATGTATCTATTATCTATCTATGTACCAGATATGCAGCTATGTATCTATGATCTATCTATGTACCAGATATGTAGCTATGTATCTATGATCTATCTATGTACCAGATATGCAGCTATGTATCTATTATCTATCTATGTACCAGATATGCAGCTATGTATCTATGATCTATCTATGTACCGGATATGCAGCTATGTATCTATTATCTATCTATGTACCAGATATTCAGCTATGTATCTATTATCTATCTATGTACCAGATATGCAGCTATGTATCTATTATCTATCTATGTACCAGATATGCAGCTATGTATCTATTATCTATCTATGTACCAGATATGCAGCTATGTATCTATTATCTATCTATGTACCAGATATGCAGCTATGTATCTATTATCTATCTATGTACCAGATATGCAGCTATGTATCTATTATCTATCTATGTACCATCCCTTCAAAAGTTGGATAATGACATGGATAACTGCATCCAGTTTGCTGAGTAGAGTATTGGAAGCTATTTTGTAGATCTATTATTATTATTATCTATCTATTATCTATCTATGTACCAGATATGCAGCTATGTATCTATTATCTATCTATGTACCAGATATGCAGCTATGTATCTATTATCTATATATGTACCGGATATGCAGCTATGTATCTATTATCTATCTATGTACCGGATATGCAGCTATGTATCTATTATCTATCTATGTACCAGATATGCAGCTATGTATCTATTATCTATCTATGTACCAGATATGCAGCTATGTATCTATTATCTATCTATGTACCAGATATGCAGCTATGTATCTATTATCTATATATGTACCGGATATGCAGCTATGTATCTATTATCTATCTATGTACCGGATATGCAGCTATGTATCTATTATCTATCTATGTACCAGATATGCAGCTATGTATCTATGATCTATCTATGTTTTTTTTTTTTTTTCACCTTTATTTAACCAGGTAGGCTAGTTGAGAACAAGTTCTCATTTGCAACTGCGACATGGCCAAGATAAAGCATAGCAGTGTGAACAGACAACAACACAGAGTTACACATGGAGTAAACAATAAACAAGTCAATAACATGGTAGAAAAAAAGAGAATCTATATACAATGTGTGCAAAAGGCATGAGGAGGTAGGCAATAAATCGAATAATTACAATTTAGCAGATTAACACTGGAGTGATAAATCATCAGATGATCATGTGCAAGTAGAGATACTGGTGTGCAAAAGAGCAGAAAAGTAAATAAATAAAAACAGTATGGGGGTGAGGTAGGTAAATTGGGTGGGCTATATACCGATGGACTATGTACAGCTGCAGCGATCGGTTAGCTGCTCAGATAGCAGATGTTTAAAGTTGTTGAGGGAGATAAAAGTCTCCAACTTCAGAGATTTTTGCAATTCGTTCCAGTCGCAGGCAGCAGAGAACTGGAAGGAAAGGCGGCCAAATTAGGTTTTGGCTTTAGGGATGATCAGTGAGATACACCTGCTGGAGCGCGTGCTACGGGTGGGTGTAGCCATCGTGACCAGTGAACTGAGGTAAGGCGGCACTTTACCTAGCATAGCCTTGTAGATGACCTGGAGCCAGTGGGTCTGACGACGAACATGTAGCGAGGGCCAGCCGACTAGGGCATACAGGTCGCAGTGGTGGGTCGTATAAGGTGCTTTAGTAACAAAACGGATGGCACTGTGATAAACTGCATCCAGTTTGCTGAGTAGAGTATTGGAAGCTATTTTGTAGATGACATCGCCGAAGTCGAGGATCGGTAGGATAGTCAGTTTTACTAGGGTAAGTTTGGCGGCGTGAGTGAAGGAGGCTTTGTTGCGAAATAGAAAGCCAACTCTAGATTTGATTTTGGATTGGAGATGTTTGATATGAGTCTGGAAGGAGAGTTTGCAGTCTAGCCAGACACCTAGGTACTTATAGATGTCCACATATTCTAGGTCGGAACCGTCCAGGGTGGTGATGCTAGTCGGGCGTGCGGGTGCAGGCAGCGAACGGTTGAAAAGCATGCATTTGGTTTTACTAGCGTTTAAGAGCAGTTGGAGGCCACGAAAGGAGTGTTGTATGGCATTGAAGCTCATTTGGAGGTTAGATAGCACAGTGTCCAAGGAAGGGCCAGAAGTATACAGAATGGTGTCGTCTGCGTAGAGGTGGATCAGGGAATCGCCCGCAGCAAGAGCAACATCATTGATATATACAGAGAAAAGAGTCGGCCCGAGAATTGAACCCTGTGGTACCCCCATAGAGACTGCCAGAGGACCGGACAACATGCCCTCCGATTTGACACACTGAACTCTGTCTGTAAAGTAGTTGGTGAACCAGGCAAGGCAGTCATTAGAAAAACCGAGGCTACTGAGTCTGCCGATAAGAATATGGTGATTGACAGAGTCGAAAGCCTTGGCCAGGTCGATGAAGACGGCTGCACAGTACTGTCTTTTATCGATGGCGGTTATGATATCGTTTAGTACCTTGAGCGTGGCTGAGGTGCACCCGTGACCGGCTCGGAAACCGGATTGCACAGCGGAGAAGGTACGGTGGGATTCGAGATGGTCAGTGATCTGTTTGTTGACTTGGCTTTCGAAGACCTTAGATAGGCAGGGCAGGATGGATATAGGTCTGTAACAGTTTGGGTCCAGGGTGTCTCCCCCTTTGAAGAGGGGGATGACCGCGGCAGCTTTCCAATCCTTGGGGATCTCAGATGATACGAAGGAGAGGTTGAACAGGCTGGTAATAGGGGGTGCGACAATGGCGGCGGACAGTTTCAGAAATAGGGGGTCCAGATGGTCAAGCCCAGCTGATTTGTATGGGTCCAGGTTTTGCAGCTCTTTCAGAACATCTGCTATCTGGATTTGGGTAAAGGAGAAGCTGGGGAGGCTTGGGCGAGTAGCAGCGGGGGGGGGGCGGAGCTGTTGGCCAAGGTTGGAGTCGCCAGGAGGAAGGCATGGCCAGCCGTTGAGAAATGCTTGTTGAAGTTTTCGATTATCCCGGATTTATCGGTGGTGACCGTGTTACCTAGCCTCAGTGCAGTGGGCAGCTGGGAGGAGGTGCTCTTGTTCTCCATGGACTTTACAGTATCCCAGAACTTTTTGGAGTTAGAGCTACAGGATGCAAATTTCTGCTTGAAAAAGCTGGCCTTTGCTTTCCTGACTGACTGCGTGTATTGGTTCCTGACTTCCCTGAACAGTTGCATATCGCGGGGACTCTTCGATGCTATTGCAGTTCGCCACAGGATGTTTTTGTGCTGGTCGAGGGCAGTCAGGTCTGGAGTGAACCAAGGGCTATATCTGTTCTTAGTTCTGCATTTTTTGAACGGAGCATGCTTGTCTAAGATGGTGAGGAAGTAACTTTTAAAGAATGACCAGGCATCCTCAACTGACGGGATGAGGTCAATATCCTTCCAGGGTACCCGGGCCAGGTCGATTAGAAAGGCCTGCTCGCAGAAGTGTTTTAGGGAGCGTTTGACAGTGATGAGGGGTGGTTGTTTGACCGCGGATCCGTAGCGGATACAGGCAATGAGGCAGTGATCGCTGAGATCTTGATTGAAGACAGCAGAGGTGTATTTGGAGGGCAAGTTGGTCAGGATAATGTCTATTAGGGTGCCCATGTTTACGGATTTAGGGTTGTACCTGGTGGGTTCCTTGATGATTTGTGTGAGATTGAGGGCATCTAGCTTAGATTGTAGGACTGCCGGGGTGTTAAGCATATCCCAGTTTAGGTCACCTAACAGAACAAACTCTGAAGCTAGATGGGGGGCGATCAATTCACAGATGGTGTCCAGGGCACAGCTGGGAGCTGAGGGGGGTCGGTAGCAGGCGGCAACTGTGAGAGACTTATTTCTGGAGAGATTAATTTTTAAAATTAGAAGTTCGAACTGTTTGGGCATAGACCTGGAAAGTATGACAGAACTTTGCAGGCTATCTCTGCAGTAGATTGCAACTCCTCCCCCTTTGGCAGTTCTATCTTGACGGAAAGTGTTATAGTTGGGTATGGAAATCTCAGAATTTTTGGTGGCCTTCCTAAGCCAGGATTCAGACACGGCAAGGACATCAGGGTTGGCAGAGTGTGCTAAAGCGGTGAGTAAGACAAACTTAGGGAGGAGGCTTCTGATGTTGACATGCATGAGACCAAGGCTTTTTCTATCACAGAAGTCAACAAATGAGGGTGCCTGGGGACATGCAGGGCCTGGGTTTACCTCCACATCACCCGAAGAACAGAGGAGTAGTAGGATGAGGGTGCGGCTAAAGGCTATCAAAACTGGTTGCCTAGAGCGTTGGGGACAAGGAATAAAAGGAGCAGATTTATGGGCGTGGTAGAATAGATTTACATTTACATTTAACAGACGCTCTTATCCAGAGCGACTTACAAGTACATACATTCATACTTTTTTGTACTGGCCCCCCGTGGGAAACGAACCCACAACCCTGGCGTTGCAAGCGCCATGCTCTACCAACTGAGCCACACGGGTCTCCAGATTCTGGGCATAATGTGCAGACAGGGGTATGGTGGGGCACGGGTACAGCGGAGGCAAGCCCAGGCACTGGGTGATGATAAGACAGGTTGTATCTCTGGACATGCTGGTCACAATGGGTGAGGTCACCGCATGTGTGGGAGGTGGGACAAAGGAGGTATCAGAGGTACGGGGAGTGGAACTACGGGTTCCATTGCAAACCAAAACAATGATAACTAGCCTGAACAACAGTATACAAGGCATATTGATATTTGAGAGAGACATACAGTAAGGCATAAAGTAATTGCAGGTCTTGATTGGGAGAGCTAGCTAAAACAACAGGTGAGATAACAGCAGCTAGTCAGCTAACACAGCAACAGCAGGTAAAATGGCGATGACTAGGCAGAGAGGGTCGGATTAACTACACACAGAGCCTGAGTTAAAACACAGAGCCGACAGATAAAACACAAATAAACAGAATGGAGTACCGTGAATTAATGGACAGTCCAGCAGGCATCAGCTATGTAGCCAAGTGATCATAGTGTCCAGGGGGCAGCCGTAGATGGAGCAGGGAAGCCGCCACTACGCTAGCACGCGGCGTTTAAAGTTAGTAGCCCGGGGGTGGTCTGCTCAGACGGAGGAGGTCTGCTCAGACGGAGGCCGGTTGAGGGCACAGCGGATGGGGTATTTGTCGGCAGACCAGACGTGGTGGTGCGGCGGGGCGCCGTGTCGACAGAGAATCCAAGCCAGATGGCGAAAGAGGTATTGTAGAATTTTGTTTGCTAACTGGTGCTAGCTTCGTGGCAGTGGCGCTAGCTGCAAGCTAGCTGTGAGGATCAGAAGTAGTAGCTCAGGGATTACGGCAGGAATCCTGCGTTGTTGTGGAGAGACAGTCCGATGCTGGTAAATTGGTGAGTAATATCCAGGCTAATAACAGGGCTGGTGTCTGTGCAGAAGGTAAAAGCTGCTAGCAGTGGCTAAAAATGACTAAATAGCTTGTGGCTGATTAGCTGGTTAGCTACTGGAGGTTCTTGAATGGGGTATACGTACCAGAATGTGTTCCAAAGTTTAAAAAAATAATAGCGATTCCGTATCACATTGGGTGAGGTAGGTTACCGGAAGGTATAATCGAATTAAAAATCGAAAAGAGATAGAAAAATTTTTAAAATATATACGAAAAATACAAAAGTACACGAGAGGACGAAAACAAAACACGCCTACACTGCTACGCCATCTTGGATTCTAGCTGTACCGGATATGCAGCTATGTATCTATGATCTATCTATGTACCAGATATGCAGCTATGTATCTATTATCTATCTATGTACCAGATATGCAGCTATGTATCTATTATCTATCTATGTACCAGATATGCAGCTATGTATCTATTATCTATCTATGTACCAGATATGCAGCTATGTATCTATTATCTATGTACCAGATATGCAGCTATGTATCTATTATCTATCTATGTACCAGATATGCAGCTATGTATCTATGATCTATCTATGTACCAGATATGCAGCTATGTATCTATGATCTATCTATGTACCAGATATTCAGCTATGTGTCTATGATCTATCTATGTACCAGATATGCAGCTATGTATCTATTATCTATCTATGTACCAGATATGCAGCTATGTATCTATGATCTATCTATGTACCAGATATGCAGCTATGTATCTATGATCTATCTATGTACCAGATATGCAGCTATGTATCTATGATCTATCTATGTACCAGATATGCAGCTATGTATCTATGATCTATCTATGTACCAGATATGCAGCTATGTATCTATTATCTATCTATGTACCAGATATGCAGCTATGTATCTATTATCTATGTACCAGATATGCAGCTATGTATCTATGGCTAAACAGCACTCTTTGAAGTGAGTTCAAACAGCCCTGAAGTGTCATGGCCATCACCAGTGACACATATGGCACGCATCAGCACATGACAGGGAGGGCGGGAACCAGACCATACGACTCTAGTCTAGGACCTCCTATAGAGGCCCACCACTGGCCCATTACCCATTATCTGCTAGGCTAGCTGCCCAGGGCTGTGTAAGCTAGCCTGCTCATTAGCCTCAAATGTGTCTGTGCGCTAACCCTCGACGACATGACCCACACCACACTACCACACTCCCCTCTGCTGCACGAGGTCTGCCCCCAAGGCTACGTTTGAATGTGTGTCACTGTGACTGAAAAAGGACTGAGGGGGACTGGGACACCACTGGCTGGCATGACTGGCTTGATGATTACCCTTGTGGGCTGACTGGGATGAGACAACTTCTATTGTCCTTCTTTTAAGAGTGTCGGAATATTGTTAAATACTGTAAGTGTTATACTATATATACTGTATCTAATCATATGTTTATACGATTGGAATAGGTCAAATGGATGTTGAGAAGAAGAAAAGGAGGACCCATGCAGAGAAGAGAGGATAGGGAGGATGACAAGGAGTGGAGAGATGGCAGGGAGCGGATCAGTCTTCATGACTGGAATGTGAGAGAGGTAGAGGCTGAGGCAGAGAGAGGCTGAATAAAATAAGAGCACTATGTCAGCCTATCTGCTCTCCCAAGAGCTGCTCCATGGAATCTCAATACTTGGAAGGTCCGGCCCATATTGAATGGCACATGGTTGGCCATTAGCAGTGGGAAGAACACTCTGTGTATCTGTCAGCTTACGACTTAGAAGGGAAATGAAGAAGGATTTGTGTTGGTTAGTTTTGTACGTTTATCAATGGTCTGGTAAAGAAAATATTCGACCAGATGTCGAATAATTGCAAACAAAGAATTAAAAAACAAAATTAGGGATGTGCATGTTATTCGAATATTGAAGTATTCAAATATCCGAACGGTGTGAGTAGTCATTTTTGCAAGAACATTTTTTCATTTTAAAGACCTATTTTAACACTGAAAAGGCTTTTTCTAAATTAAATTAAAATATCCATGTGACATTAATACATACAAGGATATACCATGACATACCACAAACTTTCAATGTGGTTTTTATGACGTGCACAGTGCGCTCCCCATAAAAAGGCGGTAGCCTCCAAGTGTTTATGTTGGCCAATCAAAGCGGCAAAGAGGCTCAATGTGTAGCAAGTGGAGTGAGAGTTCACTAATGCAATGCAAGATGGAATAAAATTACAGAATTAAAAGTTAGCTAAATGAGGAGTAGGAGTAGGCTACAACGAGCAACCAACAGTTAGGTTGTTGTTTTATCTGAATGGGGTTGGGGAGAATGCACAGCATGTGGCCTCAATTAGCCTAGCTAACTATAGTACTAGCTTCTCTAGGCTGCACCAGTCAAGACAGACACTGTTATATGGGATGATAAAAAACATTGTGGCTGCTACAAGTTAGCTAGCCTTGGCTGTAGCCGAGTTGCCATGGCGCTCTCTCTCCCTCCGTCTGCTTGCTCCCATCTCAAACACACCAACGCGAGTGATTCATGCCAGAATTAAGCCCAGTGAAGCTACTGATGCCTCTCAGCATGTCACCTAACGTCTTCCTCGCGCCATAAAACACCACCATGAATTAACATGGACAGTCAATGGAGACAAAAAATGATAGGCGTCAACCTGCCTACACGTTCCCGTCACGTTCATGTCACGTGACACGCTCAAGTCATGTAGACAGTGTTCTCATCGTGTACACATTACACTTACATGGCACGTGTCAGTTTACATGTACGTTTTTATTAAAGATCTCACCATGAACGCCTTACAAACGTCTTCATGATGTCTGCATGTACATGCTTTTAAAATTATGTTTAATTGTCAGTGTAATCTAATCAATTTAATTTGAAGCTAAAATAGGCCCATCACCTCTATACAAAAATATATTAGGCTAGTTGATTTGCAGCCAGCCACCATTACTGTGCAGAAAGCCTATAGGTGATACAGGCCTATTTCTCAAATAAATATGGACAGGATGGCTTCGTCTGAGCCCTATTCAGAAATAGGAGGTAGGTTTACCTGTTTGACAGATGCAATCACTGTCACCATGCATTCCTTAGGCTGTATGCTATCAATTTCTGTGGAGGGTTTTATGTGTTATGGTTAAAAGTAGGGCTTGAATTGAGGGGGTATGTGAGGACAGGCAAAAACAAGGCTACCCCTTGTTGGTTTATAAATTGTGAGAAAAAACAACATTCCAGATTATATAAAAAGTGATCTAGGTTATAACAACAATTAACTCCACGATGCTTTCTGCATAGTCTACGAGCCTATCGAAGGCCATGCTCAGCCTCAACATGGGTTCATGGTGGGCCTATAGGCCTATCAAAATATTTAATTTGAAATATAAAGCAAGTATCATTATCCCACAAAAAAACTGTGGTTGTTTTATATGCTCTGGAATTTAGAATATTAGTGGTAGGCTATGCTTACAGCAAACAACCCAAAAAATTGAAGCGGTATGGGTCTATCCATAGACCAAACAGCTTAAAAGATACACCCCCAAAAAATTCAGGAGAGGGGAATCTCATTGAATCAGGCTATTTGTTTCAGTGCAGTTGCGTTCTTACACATAACCTATAACCTGAACGGAACTCGAAAACCTCCCCGCCTATTTTGATCACAGATCATGACAAAGCCTGAACATTTCAGCTATATTTATCCTTGATTTAGCCCACTATCACCTATACAGTTGAGGTCGGAAGTTTACATACACCTTTACGTACACCTTTACATTTAAACTCAGTTTCACAATTCCTGAAATGTAATCCTAGTAAAAAATTCCCTGTCTTAGGTCAGTTAGGATCACCACTTTATTTTAAGAATGTGAAATGTCAGAATAATATTAGAGAGACTGATTTATTTCAGCTTTTATTACTTTCATCACATTCCCAGTGGGTCAGAAGTTTACATACACTCAATTAGTATTTGGTAGCATTGCCGTTAAATTGTTTGAATTGGGTCAAACTTTTTGGGTAGCCCTCCACAAGCTTCCCACAATAAGTTGGGTGAATTTTGGCCCATTCCTCCTGACAGAGCTGGTGTAACTGAGTCAGGTTAGTAGGCTTCCTTGCTCGCAAACGCTTTTTCAGTTCTGCCCACAAATTTTCTATAGGATTGAGGTCAGGGCTTTGTGATGGCCACTCCAATACCTTGACTTTGTTGTCCTTAAGCCATTTTGCTACAACTTTGTATGTATGCTTGTGGTCATTGTCCATTTGGAAGACCCATTTGTGACCAAGCTTTAACTTCCTGACTGATGTCTTGAGATGTTGCTTCAATATATCCACATAATTTTCCTTCCTCATGATAACATCTATTTTGTGAAGTGCACCCGTCCCTTCTGCAGCAAATCACCCCCACAACATGATGCTGCCACGCCCGTGCTTCACGGTTGGGATGGTGTTCTTCGGCTTGCAAGCCTCCCCCTTTGTCCTACAAACATAAAGATGGTCATTATGGCCAAACAGTTCTATTTTTGTTTCATAAGACCAGAGGACATTTCTCCAAAAAGTACAATCTTTGTCCCCATGTGGAGTTGCAAACCGTAGTCTGGCTTTTTTTATGGTGGTTTTGGAGCAGTGGCTTCTTCCTTGCTGAGCAGCCTTTCAGGTTTTGTTAATATAGGACTTGTTTTACTGTGGATATAGATACTTTTTTACCTGTTTCCTCCAGCATCTTCACAGGGTCCTTGTTGTTCTGGGATTGATTTGCACTTTTCGCACCAAAGTACATTCGTCTCTAGGAGACAGAACGCATCTCCTTCCTGAGCGGTATGACGGCTGCGTGGTTCCATGGTGTCTATACTTGCATACTATTGTTTGTACAAATGAATGTGGTACCTTCAGGCGTTTGGAAATTGCTCCCAAAATTTGTGAAGGTATATCATTTTTTTTCTGAGGTCTTCTTTTGATTTTCCCATGATGTCAAGCAGAGGCACTGAGTTTGAAGGTAGGCCTTGAAATACATCCACAGGTACACCTCCAAATGACTCAAATGATGTCAATTAGCCTATCAGAAGCTTCTAAAGCCATGACATCATTTTCTGGAATTTTCCAAGCTGTTTAAAGGCACAGTCAACTTAGTGTATGTAAACTTCTGACCCACTGGAATTGTGATAAAGTGAATTATAAGTGAAATAATCTGTCTGTAAACAATTGTTGGAAAAATTATTTGTGTCATGCACAAAGTAGATGTCCTAACCGACTTGCCAAAACTATAGTTTGTTAATAAGAAATGTGTGGAGTGGTTGATAAATGAGTTTTAATGACTCCAACCTAAGTGTATGTAAACTTCCGACTTCAACTGTATTTAATCTGGATTTGACAAACAATAGCCTGACTTCTAGGATCCTTTGACCTCTCCCCACACCTCCAAATAGGCTAAATGTAGTCCTATGAATAAGGTCTGAATGTTTTCCTATTAATTTGCATAGGCTAACCATTGTGATTAATGATATTTACTATCTTCTGCTTATGCTTCATTGGTTTTCAATAAATGACTACTACTTAGCACCTCACCACGTTTTTGAGAGTAGGCCTATTCCTTGTAAAGATTATGTGTAGGCTATTGAGTATAAAGGCTATTGAGTATAATGATATACTCAATAGCCTTTAAAATTATATAATTTTCTTTATTTTGACTATTTTCTACATTGTAAAAGTGAAGTGAAGACATCAAAACTATGAAATAACACATATAGAATCATGTAGTAACCAACAAGTGTTAAATAACCACGGGCACTCTGTTCACAATGTTGACATCAGCAAACTGCTCGCCCCACACTACGCCAACGTCTGCCATCTGCCCGGGACCGTTTATAACCAGGATTCATCCGTGAAGAGCACACTTCTCCAGCGTGCCAGTGGCCATCAAAGGTGAGCATTTGCACACTGAAGTCAAGACCCTGGTGAAGACGACGAACATGCAGATGAGCTTCCCTGAGAGTTTGTGCAGAAATTCTTCCGTTGTGGCCTCCCGAGTGGTGCCGCGTTCTAAGGCACTGCATAGCAGTGCTTGAGGTATCACTACAGACTGGGTTCGATCCCGGGCTGTGTCGCACCCGGCCGCGACCGGGAGACCCATGAGGCGGCTTACAATTGGCCCAGCGTCGTCCAGGTTAGGGGAGGGTTTGGCCGGCCGGGATGTCCTTGTCCCATCGGGCTCTAGCGATGCCTGTGGCGGCCCGGGGCCTGCAAGCTGACTTCCATCTCCAGTTGTACGGTGTTTCCTCCGACACATTGGTGTGGCTCGCATCCGGGTTAAGCGAGCAGTGTGTAAAGAAGCAGTGCGGCTTTGCAGGCTGGTGTTTCGGAGGTGTTTCGACCTTCGTCTCTCTCGAGGCCGTACTGGAGTTGGAGCAATGGGACAAGACTGTAACTACCAATTGGAGAGAAAAAGTGGTAAGAAGTTAAAAAAACGAAGAAAAAAAAAATATTCAGTTGTGCAAACCCACAATTACATCAGCTGTCCAGGTGGCTGGTCTCAGACGATCCCGTAGGTGAAGAAGCCGGATTTGGAGGTCCTGGGTTGGCGTGGTTACACGTGGTCTGCGGTTGTGAAGTCGATTGGACACAAATTCTCTAAAATTATGTTGGAGGCGGCATATGGTAGAGAAATGAACATAAAATATTTTATTTCAGCTCATGAAACATGGCATCAACACTTTACATGTTGCTTTTATATTTTAGTTCATTGTATATCGATGTTCATTGTCTATTTAAGAGCTAGAGAGAGGAGGAAGAGATAGGCGAGTTGCCAGCAGATTTGAGTGAATTCCAAGAAGGGAACAGTGAAATGTCAACCTCAGTTTAGGCTATCCTTGTCAATAAGTGGTTTCACAGATTTAGATAAAGCACTCAAATTAAAACGTAGGCCTAGTGTCAACATTACCACCCATTGCTTCACTAAAATTAATCAACGGCTGATAGGCTATGGATGTTTCTATTTTCTAATGGTTGTCAATTTCATCTTCATATAGCCTATATCATAGCTGTCTCTATATCTTCCCCTTTATTGATATGATATGCTACATTGATTTAGCATTATCCTATAATGTAGACTCATTTTTGATATCCGACAGAAAGGATTTGAAGCTAAGACTAGGTGTTTTGGGGGGGAAAGGAGAAATGTGATTTGCTTATGTCTGAGAGAGATGGCTGCAGACGGATTTGATTGATGGTCCTTTTAGGTGGGTGGGTGTGCGTGTGAGAGTTTGCTAATTCTCTCTATGTCCATTCAGAAAGTTTCCTAAAATAGGCCTAACCTGTCTGGACTTAAATCTCTTTAATCAAAACTCCGACCTTGTGGGGGTCCAGGGAAACTGCCAGTGATGCTTATCATTAAATAAACAACGTTCTAGTATGCCTAATAGCCCGGCTATAACCACTTGATCAAGGCTATAACCACTTGATCAAGGCTATAACCACTTGATCAAGGCTATAACCACTTGATCAAAAGTTGGAATTTCAGTAATATAATAATGAAGATGTTGATTTGAGGAGGGGAAAAGATGGCAACTATATATAGGCTAGATGTATTATAGATAGGGCTACAGTGGATTGATGCATAATTACTACTGGAGTGCATAGTTGCCATGGTGTTTACATCAAATACAACATGTCCCCCCCAAAAAAAACGGAATAGGCAGTTGCCAGCAGTAGGCCTACCATGTAAAAGGAAGACAGCTTTGTTCGAACCTAAAATATATAAAAAGTAGAATTGAAATTCTGAGTAGACCCTCCCGCGGTTGAGAGGCTTACGGAATTATAATAGCCTGCCGATGAACAATATAGCTCAATACTATTTTTAACCTAAGATAGACCAGAGCAAGGTGGGCAGAGCCAAGCACGAGCTAGCGAGATCCTATTGGCACATTCTAGCATTTATTTGCATATTTCCGTAAGGGAACGCCTAATCTGGGAAGTGAGTGTGGGCAATAACTAAATTCGCCCTTGCACTCCTTCTAAACTATGCCATTTTTTTTATTTGGCAAAGGGTAAAGTCTGCAAAACATATTCTACTCTGTTACAGATTTTAGCTTTGGAAACAGAAAACTGCATTGAGATCAAATGTTTAATCAAGGAGAAAATTTGCTGAATGTCGGCCAAAATCAATCTTGCCCCATCTTCCCCCACTGCCGGCTACTGGGATTCCTTTCATCACCATATTTAGTAGTGAGTGGAAACGCCAACCGGATGCTTCACATTTATACAACCGGTGAAATATTTGTCTCATTGTGTGGGTGTAGTGTTTGTAAGGCAAGATGGAGGAGAGGCTGACTCTTGTCAGAGATCGCATTTATTTTGGGAGATTGTAAAATATTACCTTTTCATTCAAGACAGGATAAATATATTGTTTCAGGTGATAATAAAACATGTTTTGTTAAGTTACTTCTTCCTCAACTTGTTTTTCCAACTTTATAGCAAGTCAAGCTAGCTTGCACAGCAGAGCAGCTAGCTAGCTAGCTAAAAAGCTAGGTTAGCTTGAAGATACCACTAGTAGCTAGCGACCTCCACCTAATAAAAAATATATATATATTTTTTTTAACATTACTATTAAAATAGTACTCACTTATAGGAATCGGTAATTGTTTGCAAGGTGCTAGCTATCACATAAAGTCATCGCCAAAAACCAAATGTTTCTCTTCTTCTGTGGTTTGCTAACTTCCTGTTCTTCTACGGACTCTGGCTGGACTGAAGACGACGCAATGTTTGGAAAATGTCAAAGTATCCGTCTGGCAACGAAGTCTTCAACCACAAGGGGGCATTGCAATTCCACTGCGTTGTGGACATCCCTATTCAAATAGATGACATCCGGTGCAACGTGACTGAGTGCTTATGAGTAATGTGATACCTCATGTCAACCAGATGCATCAAGCTCTTTGCGTTACGGCGGAAGTCATTCATTGTCAATGCAGCAGTCCGCAATGCTACGTTGGGGATGCTACACTAGGCTGCTGCGCTGTGTTCTGTGTACCTGCATGCATTCAATCTTTTTAACTGTGCGTTGCTTTACCGTGCGGTGGTACAAACGGAAGTACACACACATACCCCAACTAGCTAGCTTTTAGCTAGTCGAAAAGCGAAGCACACGTGCATCAAGTACGAAAAATGAGGGCTAGACATCCAGCAAAACAAAACGCATATGCATCTGGTGGACATCGGGCGTGAACGAGGCTTCCGATGCTCAATGGTAGGCAACAGCATAAGACACAGGGGTCACGCAGACGTTAGCCAGGCGGTGGTATCACGACAAGTCAGTCAGACATTCAATGGTAGGCGACGGTAGCTCATTCGGCTATTTTCACCCACAATACTCACCGCCCCCTCTGCAGCTGCAGCAATAGAATGCCAGCCTCTCTCCCTCGCTCAGCTGTGCTTAAAAAAAACACATGTATTTCGAATATCCGGACATCCAAACAAAAATGTAAGATACTATTCGAATAGTGAAACTCCCATCCCTAGACAAAATCAACTCAAATTGGATTTAAACGGAGATGTTTCTCAAGTCCATGGCGCCATGATGGATATCAAACATGCACTCTGTATGGTACGTGTATGTTGCACTATATTCTCTTATAACGCAGTTTTACTCACTTCCTCTTTCATAGGAGCCTACTGCGTAATTCAACTTCAATTCATACACTTGTGCTCTACTTTACTAGTGGCACCTTCAAAACGTGGAACAATACACACAAATCTTAATATCAATCAATAAAATAGGTCTACTGTGTTAAACATGACATATTTAGTGTTCAAAATTGGTATGTATTATAAACAATAGCATTCTTGAGGATGTTGAAGTATGTCAGGTGAAACGAAGGTGATGGGTAGTCAGATGGAAGCAATGTGGGCTATGAAAAAGAAGAAGAATCATTGTAACAATGCTGCAACATCACTGTAACATTGTAATATTAGTGGGCTCTTAGGCCTGCAACAATGGAAGATGGTCATGGTCCCCTATTGCCCATTGTATTTTCATGTATACTTTTTATATTTTGTTAACCTCACTGTAAGTCAGTCATGGATACTTAAGGATAGATGGAAATGTACAGAATGGTTACATGGAGGAAAGTGTGGGAGATCGTGCTTTTTCAATTTCAGGCGAGGGGAGGGTTTAGTATTTTTTTTTAAATCTAGTCCAGGGGAGAGTCATGTAATTTGTAATTGATGAAATTTCAATATTTCTCAGTGTTTTAGAATTAGTTGCTTATTAAGCTAAATATCAATGTGTGCCAGATGCCGCCCCTCATCTCTGATTCTCCGCTGGGCACGCAATATCAAGTGCGCCTATAGGCTACTTAGTGTGGTCTCAATCAAATGATCCTTAGCCTATAGGCTATGAAGTGCATGCTCAGAGACACAAAGAGCAAAGTTAGATTTCTAAAATAGCTGCTGGTATGGTGTACATACAACTAGGCTGCATTACACACTGCAATGGATATTCCAACCCTGAGCCCATGCCTGCTCTGCTCTTGCTGATCAAAAACTGCCTAACCAATGTCTGTGCTGTGTAGGGCTACGGTGGCAGTTCAGGAAGTGAGTCAAAGGCTTCTTCCGAAAATAATAATTTATTAGGCCTAGTCCAAAAAATGCACTTGCTCGTGGACTAGCCTATAACCTACATGTATGTTATGTTCAGTTTGAGGAGAGCGCAGAGATGAGAAGGAGAACCTGAGGTCAACTTTGATGGCTTGCTACTACTATAATTAATTTGTATTAAAAACAACATGTGTCTTGCCCATGATGGTTGAAATGAATTATGCCTACTCGAATGAATTTGCCTACTTTCAGCACCATGAGCTGTCCATTTCCAATTGATTGTGCCACAGCTGCTGCTTCAAGTTTCTTGAATCTGGTTTATTGTGAGGTCATCAACTCTGATAAACACATCTTCATTTTAATTAGACTTCACAAACAACGAGAGGGCTTTCTGTTGGAGCCTATTTCTTCCTATTTCAGAAATAAGTAGTAGGCCTACTTGTTTGACAGACGAATTTAGGCTATAGGCTTCTATATCCAGGTAGGCCACATTTTTTGAAGTATCATGCTCAGATTCCTAATGACTTCTCAGATTGAATTACTTGCAAACAGGGTCAGCTTCGTTGCAAACAAGTCACACTTACTTGGCATTGGCGAAATATGATAAGATGAACACAGGCCTATCTTTCTGTCCATTCTTAGCCTGTTAAAAAAGATTCAGCTAATACGTAAAATGACGTAGCATCGCATGTAATGTTTATTAAAGGCAATTTTTTCTCGAACCTGCAAATAAAATCATAGATTCATGCAATGCTTTTACTATAAAGGAGATCTTTCCATCCGTATTATTGTCCACGGTGGTCTGCGAACCCACAGCCTTCTGTTCCGCAGTCTTGTGTGCTAGCAAAATTCCTGCACTGCCATGTAATGCTTACAGGATGAAGAACAGTTTCTAAAACTGCATTTCTAAGGCTCTGGTCTGTCCAAGAATTGAGGGTAACGGTAGATATGTTCTCTACTATCCACTTACTTTGTATAGAGGGGGTCACTTGTTTTTTTTTTCAAGCGTTCGGGGACGGTTTAGATTATATACATTTTGCTGAAGGGAGTGCCATCCATTTTCATTTCAGAGAGGTCCGATTTTCTCCATGTAACCCTTATTGTAAATAACGTTCACTCCCGTAGTCAGCCATAATGACAAAGTAATGACATGTTTCCTATAACACCTTTCTGTGTCTATGTAGGCTACACTAACGCAACCGCATCACCTCACTCTGCCATGCTGGAACACCCCATTTCTGTCAACACGGGAGAAAATGAAAACCCGGCTCCTACACATGCACGCCCCGGCTCCTACACATGCATGCGCACCCACCACTCATACAATTAAGAGCAGGCACCGCTGGCTGGTACCGTTGTCTCGCGCTCCCTCCTATTTCCAAATAGCACGACATGCACACCACTGGACTATGACATTCAGGATCCCCCATATGCGGCGCGCTATTCAGGAACATGCGCAGCATGCATCACACGTTCCCCATATTGATCCCCCAAAAGACAAACTGAGCCTAAATCGATAGGTCATTTACAAATAGTCGTTATGGTTGACCATTAAAATCCACGGTAGGTTAATTACACGTGCAAATATAGTCGGGAGTAGTTATTCTGGACACATGTTTAATTTCACATAAATCCCCAGCTGTTGTTAGAGGATATTCCTTACATGGACTGCCGATTGACCATGCGGCTTTGCCCTGTCTAGATATAGGTCCAGTATTTTACAGCATAGGCGCACATTTTTAAAAAGCCTTGATGTCATGCCCAACACTGAGCACTGAAGAGAGGACAAATAAATGCGATGCAAGTTGAAGTCAATAACATGACATTATCTTTTGTCTGCGTATTGGCGATGTTTTAATGTTGACTATAATCTAAATATTAACTTCGCCTATTAAACATCCTTTCTTCACTGTTTCCAAAAAATCAATCCCTCATTTCACCCCCCAAAAAGACCAACAGTGCAATTAGCTCGCCTACATATTCTTTCCCTTTTGCAGGTGTGGCAACCGGGGCGAAATCGTTCAAATTGAGCCAGAACATTCATTGTCAGTGCATAAAATACCCTAGTCTATACAATAATAATAGGCTACATGCAGGTAAATCAAAAGTCTACTTACTCCATGTTTCACCACCGTCCCGTTTCACCAACTCTGCTGTGTTCGACTGAAATGTGTATTTTGCCTTTAATGTCAAGAAGAGTAGTCTTCCTCCGTAGCCCACTACCATCAATTTCGGTCTACGGACCCCCTCCCCTTCATTCAGAGCTGCAAAGTCGAGAAATCGGCAGTCCCTCCCCTGTAGCTGGCTTTCGTGGGGAGCAACGCGCTTACAGCAAATTTGCCAAAAGACTACCCTTTAAATCAGGGCCCAAATAATGATTTGCCTTTGCTAATGGGTTCAAAATAACTTCTATACTTTCCACATCCGTGCTCCCACCATTCCCTGTTTTAGGATGATTTCTTTTGTTCAATTTCTGAGCTCATACCGCGCAATGCTGTATCATCTGTTCGCAGCGCGAGGGAGTTTAGTGAGGCGTTACGCCCCCACATGGATAGAAAATAAGAAAATAGTGTAGGCATAGAATCGATATAGCTCTGCTAGAATTCTCACACTGGACAGGACACGTCAAGAAATGTATTATTTAGGAGACTCATGTTATTTAATGCGACTAATAGGGTCTCAACTTCTATAAGCAATATGTTCATGCTCACTGCAGATACCTAAGTCTGGGTATCAGTCTTTTTAGCTATTCCACTCCTTGAATGTAATAGTTGAACTGAGATGGCAACCAGGCTAGCAGATACCTTTTCCATAGCCTAATATTGGCTCCATGACAACTGTTAAACATACATTATGCAACCAACTGTACGATGTGTATCCTAGGCTGCATACCTGTTAGCCTAAAGCATTTAAAGTAGGCCCCAACAGCAAACTAAGGAATTGTACCATCATTGAGTGAGCTATTAAGAGCTTTTCTCCCTTAGTGTAAAATGCACTCAAAATAACATTTGATTTGAGTCGATAGTGCATTATAGAGAGTTATGTGTGCTGCCTTAAGCCACAACTACAGTACCAGTCAAAAGTTTGGACACATCTAATCATTCAAAAGTATTTTATTTTTTTATTTTATTTTTCTACATTGTAGAATAATAGTGAAGACATCAAAACTATGAAATAACACATATGGAATCATGTATAAACCAAAAAGTGTTAAACAAATCAACATACAGTGGCAAGAAAAGGTATGTGAACCCTTTGGAATGACCTGGACTTCTGCATAAATTGGTCATAAAATGTGATTTGATCTTCATCTAAGTCACACCAATAGACAAACACAGTCTGCTTAAACTAATAACACACAAACACTTATACATTTTCATGTCTTTATTGAACACACTGTGTAAACATTCACAGAGAAGGGTGGAAAAGTATGTGAACCCTTGGATTTAATTGGTTTAAACTGGTTGACCCTCCTTTGGCAGCAATAACCTCAACCAAACGTTTTCTGTATTTGCGGATTAGACCTGCACAACGGTCAGGAGAAAATTTGTACCATTCCTCTTAACAAAACTGTTTCAGTCCAGCAATATTATTGGGATGTCTGGTGTGAACCGCTTTCTTTAGGTCATGTCACAGCATCTCAATCGGGTTGAGGTCAGGACTCTGACTGGGCCACTCCAGAATGTGTATTTTCTTCTGTTGAAGCCATTCTGTTGTTAGTTTACTTCTGTGTTTTGGGTTGTTGTCCTATTGCATCACCCAACTTCTGTTGAGCTTCAATTGGTGGTCAGATAGCCTTACTTTCTCCTGCAAAATGTCTGGATAAACTTGGAAATTCATTTTTCCATCGATGATAGCGTCGATGATTCCGTCGATGATAGTCCATTGAGAATAAGAGCACCTCCTCCCAGCTGCCCACTGCACTGAGGCTAGGAAACACTGTCACCACCGATAAATCCAAGATAATCGAGAATTTCAATAAGCATTTCTCTACAGCTGGCCTTGCATTCCACCTGGCTACCCCTAACCCGGTCAACAGCCCTGCACCCCCCACAGCAACTTGCACAAGCCTCCCCCATTTCTTCTTCACCCAAATCCAGATAGCTGATGTTCTGAAAGAGCTGCAAAATCTGGACCCCTACAAATCAGCTGGGCTAAACAATCTGGACCCTCTCTTTCTAAATTGATCTGCCGCAATTGTTGCAACCCCTATTACTAGCCTGTTCAACCTCTCTTTCGTATCGTATGAGATCCCCAAAGATTGGAAAGCTGCCACGGTCATACCCCTCTTCAAAGGAGGAGACACTCTAGACCCAAACTGTTACAGTCCTGTATCTATCCTACCCTGCCTTTCTAAGGTCTTCGAAAGCCAAGTTAACAAACAGATCACCGACCGTTTCGAATCCCACCGTACCTTTTCCGCTATGCAATCTGGTTTCCGAGTTGGTCATGGGTGCACCTCAGCAACGCTCAAGGTCCTAAACGATATCATAATCACCATCGATAAAAGACAATACTGTGCAGCCGTATTCATCGACCTGGCCAAGGCTTTTGACTCTGTCAATCACCACATTCTTATCGGCAGACTCAACAGCCTTGGTTTCTCAAATGACTGCCTCGCCTGGTTCACCAACTACTTCGCAGATAGAGTTCAGTGTGTCAAATCGGAGGGCCTGTTGTCCGGACCTCTGGCAGTCTCTATGGGGCTGCCACAGGGTTCAATTCTCGGGCTGACTCTTTTCTCTGCATACATCAATGATGTCGCTCTTACGGCTGGTGATTCTCTGATCCATCTCTACACAGATGACACCATTCTGTATACTTCTGGCCCTTCTTTGGACACTGTGTTAACTAACCTCCAGACGAGCTTCAATGCCATACAACTCTCCTTCCGTGGCCTCCAACTGCTCATAAATGCAGGTAAAACTAAATGCATGCTCTTCAACCGATCGCTGCCCGCACCTGCCCGCCCGCCTAGCATCACTACTCTGGATGGTTTTGACTTAGAATATGTGGACAACTACAAAAACCTAGGTGTCTGGTTAGACTGTAAACTCTCCTTCCAGACTCATATTAGGCATCTCCAATCCAAATTTAAATCTAGAATCGGCTTCCTATTTCGCAACAATGCATCCTTCACTCATGCTGCCAAACATACCCTTGTAAAACGGACTATCCTACCGATCCTCGACTTCGGCGATGTCATTTACAAAATAGCCTTCAATACTCTACTCAGCAAATTGGATGCAGTCTTTCACAGTGCCATCCATTTCGTCACCAAAGCCCCATATACTACCCACCACTGCGACCTGTATGCTCTTGTTGGCTGGCCCTCGCTTCATATTCGTTGCCAAACCCACTGGCTCCAGGTCATCTATAAGTCCTTGCTAGGTAAAGCCCCGCCTTATCTCAGCGCACTGGTCACCATAGAAGCACCCACCCATAGCACGCGCTCCAGCAGGTATATTTCACTGGTCACCCCCAAAGCCAATTCCCCCTTTGGCCGCCTTTCCTTCCAGTTTTCTGCTGCCAATGACTGGAACGAATTGCAAAAATCACTGAAGCTGGAGACTCATATCTCCCTCACTAACTTTAAGCATCAGCTATCAGAGCAGCTCACAGATCATTGCACCTGTACATAGCCCATCTGTACATAGCCCATCCAACTACCTCATCCCCATATTGTTATTTATTTTATTTATATTTTACTGGCCAAGATAAAGCAAAGCAGTGCGACACAAACAACAACACAGAGTTACACATGGAATAAACAAACATACAGTCAATAACACAAAAGAAAAAAGTCTATATACAGTGTGTGCAAATGAGGTAAGATAAGGGAGGTAAGGCAATAAATAGGCCATAGTGGCGAAATAATTACAATTTAGCAATTAAACACTAGAGTGATAGATGTGCAGAAGATGAGTGTGCAAGTAGAGATACTGGGGTGCAGATGAGAAAGAAAAAAAACACGGCTTCTTCCGTGGTGTCCTCCCATGAACACCATTCTTGTTTAGTGTTTTACGTATCATAGACTCGTCAACAGAGATGTAGGCATGTTCCAGAGATGTCTGTAAGTCTTTAGCTGACACTCTAGGATTCTTCTTAACCTCATTGAGCATTCTGCGCTGTGCTCTTGCAGTCATCTTTGCAAGACGGCCACTCCTACGGAGAGTAGCAACAGTGCTGAACTTTCTCAATTTATAGACAATTTGTCTTACTGTGGACTGATGAACATCAAGGCTTTTAGAGATACATTTGTAACCCCTTCCAGCTTTATGCAAGTCAACAATTCTTGATCTTGAGATCTCTTTTTTGTTCGAGGCATGGTTCACATCAGGCAATGCTTCTTGTGAATAGCAAACTCAAATTTTGTGAGTGTTTTTTATAGGGCAGTGCAGCTCTAACCAACATCTCCAATCTCGTCTCAAAGATTGTACTCCAGGTTAGCTGACTCCTGACTCCAATTAGCTTTTGGAGAAGTCATTAGCCTAGGGGTTCACATACTTTTTCCAACCTACACTGTGAACGTTTAAATTATGTATTCAATATAGAAAAGAAAAATACAATAATTTGTGTGTTATTAGTTTAAGCACACTGTGTTTGTCTGTTGTTGTGACTTAGATGAAGATAAGATCTAATTGTATGACCAATTTATGCAGAAATCCAGATAATTCTGAAGGGTTCACAACCTTTTTCTTGCCACTGTATATGTTCTATTTGAGATTCTTCAAAGTAGCCACCCTTTGCCTTCATGATAAATAAGAATGTTTTCTTAACTGACTTGCCTGGTTAAATATAGGTTAAATAAAAAAATAAAAAGCTTTGCAAACTCTTGGTATTCTCTCAACCAGCTTCATGAGGAATGCTTTTCCAACAGTCTTGAAGGAGTTCCCACATATGCTGAGCACTTGTTGGCTGCTTTTCCTCCACTCTGCGATCCAACTCATCCCAAATCATCTCAATTGGGTTGAGGTCGGGTGATTGTTGTCATCTGATGCAGCACTCCATCACTCTCCTTGGTCAAATAGCCCTTACACAGCCTGGAGGTGTGTTTTGGGTCATTGTCCTGGTGAAAAACAAATGACAGTCCCACTAAGTGCAAACCAGATGGGATGGCGTATCGCTGCAGAATGCTGTGGTAGCCATGCTGGTTAAGTGTGCCTGGAATTCTAAATAAATCACAGACCAGCAATCACCAGCAAAGCACCCCCACACCATCACACCTCCTCCTCCATGCTTCACGGTGGGAACCACATATGCGGATATCATCCGATCACCTACTCTGCGTCTCACAAAGACACAGTGGTTGGAACCAAAAATCTAAAATTTGGACTCATCAGACCAAAGGACAGATTTCCACCGGTCTATTGTCTATTGCTAATTTTTCTTGGTCCAAGCAAGTCTCTTCTTCTTATTGGTGTCCTTAAGTAGTAGTTTCTTTGCATCAATTCAACCATGAAGGCCTGATACACATAGTCTCCTCTGAACAGTTGATGTTGAGATGTGTCTGTTACTTGAACTCTGTGAAGCATTTATTTGGGCTGCAATTTCTGAGGCTGGTAACTCTAATGAACTTATCCTCTGCAGCAGAGGTAACTATGGGTCTTCCTTTCCTGTGGCGGTCCTCATGAGAGCCAGTTTCATCGTAGTGCTTAAACGTTTTTGCGACTGCACTTGAAGAAACTTTAAAAGTTCCTGAAATGTTCCTGATTGACTGACCTTCATGTCTTAAAGTAATGATGGACTGTCATTTCTCTTTGCTTATTTGATCTGTTCTTGCCACAATATGGACTTGGTCTTTTAGGAAATAGGGCTATCTTCTGAATACCACCCATACCTTGTCATAACACAACTGATGGTCTCAAACACATTAAGAAGGAAAGAAATTCCACAAATTAACTTTTAACAAGGCACACCTGTTAATTGAAATGCATTCCAGGTGACTGAAGCTGGTTGAGAGAATGCCAAGAGTGTGCAAAGCTGTCATCAAGGCAAAGGGTGGCCACTTTGAAGAATCTCAAATATAAATATATTTAGATTTGTTTAACACTTTTTTGGTTACTGCATGATTCTACATGTTTTATTTCATAGTTTTGATGTCTACTATTATTCTACAATGTAGAAAATAGTAAAAATAAAGAAAAACCATTGAATGAGTAGGTGTGTCTGTCACGCCCTGACCTTAGAGAGCCTTTTTATGTCTCTATTTGGTTTGGTCAGGGTGTGATTTGGGGTGGGCATTCTATGTTTTGTTTTCTATGATTTTGTGTTTCTATGTTTTGGCCGGGTATGGTTCTCAATCAGGGACAGCTGTCTATCGTTGTCTCTGATTGGGAACCATACTTAGGTAGCCCTTTTTCCCTCCTTTCGTTGTGGGTAGTTGTCTTTGTTTGTGGCACTATAGCCCTTAAGCTTCACGGTCGTTTTTGTATTGTTTATTGTTTTGTTGGCGCCATTCCAAAATAAAAGTAATGTACGCTCACCACGCTGCACCTTGGTCCGCTTCTTCCAGCATCGGCCGTGACAGTGTCCAAACTTTTGACTTGTACTGTACATTAAAATGTGGCCTTGGTCTACATGCACTGCTAAAAGATGATCGTATCCATAACCGCAAATGAGTTGCCACAATGAGGACATTCAAGTTTTTGTTCTCTAATCTAATAATCATGGGGAACCACCATGAATACAGTCAAATTGTTGCTGTGGTAAAACAGATACATTGCAAACTTTCTGAAGGACTTTGGACATAGACATTATTAGCTCCAGACAAGAGGTTTCCAAACATTGTTCCATCAACTTCCACAGACCAATGGTGATCTGCCAGATACAGGGGTCTAAGTCTGTGTAACCGCTTTCAATTACTTTCATTGCAATTAAATTAGCTAGAGTCCGTGTCTATCATTGAAACTAAAGTCTCTAAATATGACCATTGCTGTTTTATGACAGTGCCCACATTTGGCCAACCATTGCTATTGTTTATGGTGCAACATTTTGTGACACTGATTTCAGCGATTGAAGAATCGATAACTGGACTCCAGCATACTATGTGTGTCCAGTAGCAGAAATAGGTCACTTTTTTCGTACCCTGCCAATGGTCACACATGTGGAATGATTGCTCGGCTAAATCAATGTGGGGTGGAATTGGTTTGAAGCCATTAAGGAGGTCAGTGCTGTTTTAGGTCATTATTTACAATAGCACCCACTATTAAAGGGATAGTTCCCTCAAACTGTATTTTAGTACTTTGTTCATTGGCCCACTGTTATTAGATAGTTTAGTAGTTTTTGAGTAAACTATCCCTTTAATAGAGGTTTCTCTCAAATTATCAATAAAGAGATATTTGGAGGGGCAGAATTAAGAATCACAAATTCTTATTATCTGGTGTAATATGGTTTATTAATGTTGAAGCGTGATGTTAAATGTAGGCCTATTAGTAATTCAATATTTACTAGTAAATTATCTGAAAAGTCAGCTAGTGAGAAATGGTTGTCTTTTTTACGTATAGATGCATAATCACAAACAAACAAAGATATCTCTTGAAACAATGAAATCAATTAAATATATTTACTCCAGTTAAATTATGACTGCATCATCCACTACATTTCATTGGAAATACTTGTGAAATAAGGAAAATAAACACAAAGTCTGATTTCACTCAGTTTCATTCAATTTCCCAAATTCCATTTCCAGACATGATGTGCATCATGTCACACATTGAGGTTACACTGGTTCTTCCAGGCTCTCACAGGATGAGACATCATCCTCTCTTCTCTACTGCAATACTGTACTGACTGTACTGCATTGACCATCAATCAACCAAGACATTCCATTTAGTGGAGGAATCTGCCACCTACTGTAGACTTGTAGCACCATCTACATTTCTGTCTCCTGTAGAGTTATATACACTGAGGAGAAAAAAGATTAGGAACACCTTCCTCATATGGAGCTGCACACGCTTTCCCCCTCAGAGCAGCCTCAATTTGTAAGGGCATGGACTCTACAAGATGTCGAAAGCGTTCCACAGGGATGCTGGCGCCCATGTTGACTCCAATGCTTCCAACAGTTGTGTCAATTTGTCTGGATGTCCTTTGGGTGGTGGACCATTCTTGATACACACGGGAAACTGTTGAGCAAGAAAAACCCAGCAGCGTTGCAGTTCTTGACACAAACCGGTGCGCCTGGCACCTACTACCATACCCCGTTCAAAGGCACTTAAATCTTTTGTCTTGCCCATTCACCCTCTGAATGGCACACATACACAATCCATGTATTAATTGTCTCAAGGCTTACAAATCCTTATTTAACCTGTCTCCTCCCCTTCATCTACACTGATTGAAGTGGATTTAACAAGTGAAATCAATAAAGGATCATAGCTTTCACCTGGTCAGTCTGTCACAGATAGAGCAGGTGTTCTTAATGTTTTAGACACTCAGCGTACAGTATAGGGTGTGCACATTTTTGTACCACCCCAACTCTAACACACCCAGTTCTATTAATTAGCTGCTCCTAAGGACCTTGATTAGCTGAATTAGGTGTGTTAGTGCAGGGCTGGAACAAACGCCTTTTCAGGAGTAGGGTTGGCCTAATAATATTTTGATATTCAGTTAGTATATTGACTTCACCTACTGTGCCTCCAGGTGGCGTAAGAGCCCAACTCCTGCTATGTGGAAACATCTTACTGTAATACAGACTTGCACACAGACACTGTCTTAAAATTATTGTTACCCAAGCATGAACCACAAACAGGAGCATGCTCTCGCTTTAGAGGTAGAAATTATCCTTATACTTCAAATTGAAGGAGTATGTCAGATAGTTAGTGGTAAAATCCTTCAAAGAAAAGACATACCTTATCTATAGAATCTGTGAGCGGATCCTTTTCAGCCAGCACTGTTGTAAAGCACTAATAGCCATGTTACTAATAAATCAGCAGTGCTCGTTTTGTTTAGTCTCCCAAATATATACACCAATATACACACTGGTATGGTACCCATTCGTCCAGCAGCCTCATCTGTTGTTGTAATGCAGCTCTGTGCTGTGAGGATAGCCCTGTCTTTAATAGTCTACTGCAGTGGTTCTCAATCCTGGTCCTGGGGGAGCACATTTTTGTTTTTGCACTAGCACTACACACCTGATTCAAATCATCAAATCCTGATGATGAGTTGATGATTTGAATCAGGTGTATAGTGCTAGGGCAAAACCAAAAATGTGCACCCCTTTGGGTCCCCTAGACCAGAATAGAGAATCACTGGTCTACTGCAGTGGTAAGCTACTGCCTGCTACATGCTGCATCCACCAAACACCGCAACACCAATGATCCCATCAAAGGATGGGGCAGAAAGCGGCTTTACATGCTGTGGTGACTGTCTGGCTGGTCACTGGGGCCAGCACATACAGAGGATCAGACACAGGGCTGGCCCCAGACGTAAGAGACATAGGAGATCGCTTAGGGACAATTTTTTTCTCAACTTCCTGTTGAGAGTTAAATAGTAGAATACACAAGGCGCAATTTCGAAATGAACAACCAGGAGTTTTTCTCTTGTTATGTTAGTCACTGACGGTCACTCAATTAACCCATGTCATCTGAAAATGTTTACACTGAACAAAAATATAAATCTAACATCCATATTCCAGAATGGGGTCATAATATAGCGAACTAAAATATAAACGCAACATGTAATATGTTCGTGCCATTTTTCACGAGCTGAAATAAAATATCCCAGAGATGTTCCATACGCACAAAACACTTATTTCTGTGCACAAATTTGCTTACATCCCTGTTAGTGAGCATTTCTCCTTTGCCAAGATAATCTATCCACCTGACAGGTGTGTCATATCAAGGAGCTGATTAAACAGCATGATCATTACACAGGTGCACCTTGTGCTGTGGACAATAAAAGGACACTGTCAAATTTGCAGTTCTCACACAACACAATGCTACAAACGTCTCAAGTTTTGAGGGAGTGTGCAATTGGCATGCTGACTGCAGGAATGTCCACCAGAGCTGTTGCCAGATAATTGAATGTCAATTTCTCTGCCATACTGTATGCCGCCTCCAACGTGGTTTTTAGAGAATTTGGCTGTACTGTACGTCCATCCGGCCTCACAACCGCAGACCACGTTTATGGCGTTGTGTGGGTGAGCGGTTTGCTGATGTCAACATTGTGAACAGAGTGCCCTGTGGTGGCAATGGGGTTATGGTATGGACAGTCATAAGCTATGGACAACAAACACAATTGCATTTTATCGATGGCAATTTGAATGCACAGAGATTCTGTAACGAGATCCTCAGGCCCATTGTCGTGCCATTCATCTGCCACCATCACCTCATGTTTCAACATGATAATGCACTGCCGCATGTTGCAAGGATCTGTACACAATTCTTGGAAGCTGAAAGTGTCCCAGTTCATCCATGGCCTGCATACTCACCAGACATGTCACCAATTGAGGATGTTTGGGATGCTCTGGATCAATGTGTATGACAGCGTGTTCCAGTTCCCGCCAATATCCAGCAACGTCACACAGTCATTGAAGAGAAGTGGGACAACATTCCACAGGCCACAATCAACAACCTGATCAACTCTATGCGAAGGAGATGTGTTGAGCTGCATGAGGCAAATGGTTGTCACACCAGATACTGAATGGTTTTCTGATGGTAAAATTGCAGGAAACTAGCTTCAAAACCCCCAAAACTTCTCTCTACCCTATGGCAAAACATGTAGAATTGGAGGAAATTACCTGTAAAATTGCACATTTCTCTCTCCGCCCCATGGCAAAATGAGTAGAATTGCATGAAATTAGTCATACAATTGCAAAATATTTTTCTCCACCCCATGGCAAAATGTGTAGAATTTCAGCAAGCTTGTTTAGAAACAGCAACATTTCCTCTATGCCCCATGGCAAAATGTGTAGAATTGCAGGAAATTAACTCTAAAACATATTATTGGATTTTCTCGCAGCCATCAAGAGCGGTCTCTCTCTCTCTCGCTCTCTCTTCATTGGCCCCTGCCCGATTCTCCAACAGCTTGCGCGCACCCCCTGAGTCGGCATGGTAGTTACCGTGGTAACTCGACAAGTCTCCATTTGCTCTGATCAATGGGACGGTTTTCGCACAAGCCCCTGGAAGCCCCTCAGCTCCAAGGGAATGGAGAAGGAGCGGTGTGTGTGTGTGTGTGTGTGTGTGTGTGTGTGTGTGTGTGTGTGTGTGTGTGCGTGTGTGTGTGTGTGTGTGTGTGTGTGTGTGTGTGTGTGTGTGTGTGTGTGTGTGTGTGTGTGTGCGCGCCTGCCTGCGTCCATGCGTATAAGCATGTGTGTATTTGTTTGTGCGTGTGTGTGTGCGTGTGGTTTTGTGCTAAACTGAGAAGATTCCAAAAGGCCAAAAGGAGGAGGGTGTGTGTGTGTTGGGGGGGGGGGGGGGGGGGGTCGCTCCACGGCCCAGGGGATGCACGAAGGGTTCGGCCCTCTCTCCTGCTCAATTTTGACACTTCAATTCTCTTTGCAAGGCAGGGATTTCATTGTTGCGCATAGGAATCAATGAGGGATTTCATTCTTGCCCAGTGCAATCAATGACTATCGGTAGTTGCTATTTAATGGGTTCACATTGAGCGTGAAGAGGCACCACAAGCACACTGCAAGATGCAATATGAGGCAATTCTCAACAGGAAAGGTAGGGCATGCAGGATTCCAAACACAAAGTATAAAATAAAATGTAAATGTAATTCTATTGTATAGGATTTTTCCTTTATATGTTGAGACGAAATGGCCTACATAAACGTAAATAAACAACACAGAGGGAGAGGGAAATTCTGCAGTGTCAAACTGGCGTCTACCACATGAGGTTTCAGACAGACAGCGTGTGTCCTCTTATCTGACTGAAAGAGTAGGAAGAAAGTAAGTGGGAGGAAGAGGTTTAAGGGAGAGGGGGAGAATTCATCAGGGAAGAATCGTCAAATAGACATTGGAGACCCGAGAGGCAAAGTGTGGGAAGTAATTGACGTCAACTGTAAATAGAAGATACTGCAGAGTAGCAGTAATGAAAGACGACTCCTAGCAGGTCCAGTGAGAGGCAGGGAGAGGAAGAGAGAGGAAGAGAGAGGAAGAGAGAGGGAGAGAGAGGGAGAGAGAGGAAGATTGGAAACCAACCAAGCAAAGACTATCCCAGGAAAGAAAAAAACTGTAGAGAAGGAGAAAGCTTTGGCAGAACAAGCAAAAGGCAGGGAAACTTCAAAGGGAATCGTGAAATAACACAATATTAACGAAGGTAGGAAAAACATAACAAGATTTAAGATACAGAAATGAACAGAAATTATGGTAACACTTTACTTGATACCCAGCGTCATAACACATTGTCATAACAGCTGACATAACTTGTCATAACCTGTCATATTACGGTCATAACAGTGTCATGACACATATATTTAGACCTGTTGTAACATATATTGCATTATCTTATTCCTGGTTATGACACCTACATGAGTGTCAAAACCCACATTTATTAAATGTTTCCTTTTATTTGAAAGTTAGGTTCTTAAGTTCTACATCTTTTTTTATCTGAATTTCTGTGAGTTTTGACACTTTTATGTAGGTGTCATAACCAGCCATAACATAACACAGTATATGTCACTACAACAGGTCTAAATATATGTGTCAGTGTTATGAACATATTATGACAGGTTATGACAAGTTATGTCAGCTGTTATGACATGGCTATGTCCGTGTCATTACGTGTAATGATGCTGGGGTGTCAAGTAAAGTGTTACCGAAATGGTCCTATGACAAGTCAATATTTTACGCACATAGAATTTGGCACAGGAGCTGTGTCTATGGTTCATAGTTGTTTACTTAGCACACAGCCAGCAACTCATTGAGTCATTTGGGTGAACTATCCCTTTAAGCCACACAATTTGAATCCTCTTTTTGTCTGTGTTGCCGGTGGTGAAGATTATAATGATCTATCAAAGGGTGTACTGCAAGCCAGATTAAGCCATGCTGCTGCAAATTTAGAGCCCTGGCCATTTTGCTGAGTGGGTATTTTTGTAAGCAGGGCAAGATAAATGTTTCCTCACAATTTTTTTCCCTTGTCACCCAGAAGCCATTAAATCCTTACGATAATACCCACAGCCATTGAATCCATAAGATAATACCCACAGCCATTGAATCCTTACGATAATACCCAGCAGCCATTAAATCCTTACGATAATACCCACAGCCATTGAATCCTTACGATAATACCCACAGCCAATGAATCCTTATGATAATACCCACAGCCATTGAATCCTTATGATAATACCAACAGCAATTACTGTAAATCCTTATGATAATACCCACAGCCATTGAATCTTTACGATAATACCCAGCAGCCATTGAATCCTTACGATAATACCCAGCAGCCATTGAATCCTTACGAAAATTCCCACAGCTATTGAATCCTTACGATAATACCCACAGCCATTGAATCCTTGTGATAATACCCACAGCCACTGAATCCTTATGATAATACCCACTGCAATTACTGTACATCTGAACGATAATACCCAGCAGCCACTGAATCTTTACCATAATACCCAGCAGCCACTGAATCTTTACCATAATACCCACAGCCATTGAATCCTTACAATAATACCCACAGCCACTGAATCCTTATGATAATACCCAGCAGCCATTGAATCCTTACGATAATACCCACAGCCATTGAATCTTTACGATAATACCCAGCAGCCATTGAATCCTTACGATAATACCCACAGCCACTGAATCCTTACGATAATACCCAGCAGCCATTGAATCCTTACGATAATACCCAGCAGCCATTGAATCTTTACGATAATACCCAGCAGCCATTGAATCCTTATGATAATACCCAGCAGCCATTGAATCTTTACGATAATACCCAGCAGCCATTGAATCTTTACGATATTACCCAGCAGCCATTGAATCGTTACGATAATAACCACAGCAATTACTGTAAATCCTTACGATAATACCCAGCAGCCATTGAATCGTTACGATAACATCCACAGCCATTGAATCCTTACGATAATACCCACAGCCATTGAATCCTTACGATAATACCCACAGCCATTGAATCCTTACGATAATACCCAGCAGCCATTGAATCTTTACGACAATACCCACAGCCACTGAATCCTTACGATAATACCCAGCAGCCATTGAATCTTTACGATAATCCCCACAGCTATTGAATCTTTACGATAATCCCCACAGCCATTGAATCCTTACGATAATACCCACAGCCACTGAATCCTTACGATAATAACCACAGCCACTGAATCCTTACGATAATACCCAGCAGCCATTGAATCTTTACGATAATCCCCACAGCCATTGAATCCTTACGATAATAACCACAGCCACTGAATCCTTACGATAATACCCACAGCCATTGAATCCTTACGATAATACCCACAGCCATTGAATCCTTACGATAATACCCACAGCAATTACTGTAAATCCTTACAATTATAACCACAGCCATTGAATCCTTACAATAATACCCAGCAGCCATTGAATCCTTACAATAAGGTTACGTACAGCACTCGTTGTAGTTAATATTAGCAAGATTTGTAAGTGGCTTTTAAGATTCAAGTAAATTCTCACGCATTCATATTGCATTCCACTATTCACATTATATACAGATTTTGAAAACAAGTACCCTTAGGTGCCATTTTGTATTTAATTCTGCCCAGAGTGGCACAAGATCAGAGGAATGGTCATGAATGGTCATGAATGGTCATCCCACTGTAGTACACCATAGGGAGCAGAAACACATATAGACCACTGACATGCGAGCACACAGCTGCTGCATGTAGGCTGCACTGACACACAGACACAGGCAGACATGCAAGCACTCCCAAGGGCCCTCTCTTTCCCTCTCGCTCGCTCCCTCGCACAAACGCACGCACGCACGGGCACACTCAGAGTGAGCGCTGTTATCTCGTCTGGTGCAGAGACAGAGATGGGGATTGGTGGGGGAAATGAAAGGAAAGGACCAGAGGGAGAAAAGCCTATTGCAGCACAAATGACCAGGAAACTGAGGAGCATTACAGTAGGGGAGAACATTGAGAATATGATATGTGTGGGGTTTGGAAATGGTTGACCTGGCTTATAAAATGGAGTCAGTGTTTAGAGTCAAAAATCTAGTTGAAAGGGGTACATTCAGCCACCAACTTGGTACTATAAGATTTGTGTAATAACCTGGTATAGGCCAAGGTGAAACTTGTATAACCAGCTAAATCTTCTACCAGTTCAGTTGTTGGCTTAGCTTAGTTGCCTGTTTTGAAATGGCAAGACATGGCAACAACTGTACTTTGAATTGGTGTTTCATAATCCCTTTTACAAAGTGTTGGTGTTTGGAGGGACATGTTGGTCATCCTCAATACGAGGAGCTTTGAACATATCCGCTTGCCGTGGGTGGCAGAAAAGGCTTGACACAGCCAGTGAGGCTTTCGCACCTGCGGATCAAACACCCCCAATTAAAGCTCCTGAAATGTTAATCGTGGTGAATGAACTGCCACTGAGTGGGAGAAAAAAAGAGAGAAGGTGCAGAAAACGAGGTAACCTAATGATCGCATCGTGCCAACGAGAGGCAATTTGCTCTCGCTGCGATTTGCGGCACCCCGCATCACAATTACAAGGTTCATTTAGGCCACACAAACAACTGTGAAGGGTGGCACTAAGTTTGCTAATTGCTGATATTGTCCCAACCTAGTTATGGCTGTCTATTTGACAGCCATTCCGGAGGGAATGTCAGCTGAAGTGCAGTGGTTATAGCCTTGTCAGTAGGCATACAAACATTGCGTTAACAGTTTCCACGGGGTGCCGTTCTGAGGGCAAACGTGTCATTGCTCTAGCTATCTTTGCAGCGCATAGCAGCACCACCATAACACCATACTGACAGACACAGTTCAGGGACAGAGTGACAGAAGACAGCTAAGATACTGATTGAACTGGGTATGTGTTTGCCATTTCTAATCATGACTGAATGAAGGGTTGTGACAGGAAACATAAGCCCTGTCCAGAAACAAGCCCTAACCACTACCTCCTAGGGCAGTTGGAGCTGGAAGGGAGGATATTAACAAGATGGCAAAAATTCAACCAAGTGTATTAGAGTGTAAGTGGAGATACTGTCATAATTCTTTCTAATCTACCCAAGTGTCTAGGCTTAGGTGGGTTGGAGGTTGTTTCTGGACAGGGCCATAGTTTTAACCAATCGGGATAGAGGGCTACAGGAAAAGGCTTTCAGGAGGTTCACACTCAGTAAACACAAGAAACATTTGGGAGACACAGATCATGAACAGCATTTACAAGGGGAAACTAGTTGGGGTGAGTGGGCTAAAGTGTGGTACCTGACAGTACTGCCCTCTGTCCCCCGATAGGTCTTTTGTTGCATATGATTGAAGCTGACATCCACACTTCAACTACCTTCACCACTGAGTCAGAGAGCTGTAGAGGAGTCGTGATCTTGTAGAATAACTCATGCCAACAAGCAGACAGGCACACCAAAGCTCTTTCAGGCTAAAGTCATGATATCTGAGTAGGAGGTAAAAAGGGAAAGTGGATAGTTGAAACCAAAAAGAAGACAGAGGATCAATGCAAAAAATGTACTCACTAAGCCCTGGTAAAGCAAAATGAATGGAAGGATTTTAGGTTGAAAATCTGTAATCGCTTTCTCCGTTGATAGGTGGGTCACGAACCAGTGAGGATAGCGATAATTGCATGTCAAAGTCATCCATCATGGATGTGGGTTGGAGACAGAGAAAAGGCCAGCCAGGGAGAAAAAATACAGCGTTTAATGTTTTACTGTTTGATTAAAAGTCGTGACAGGTTTCCCCATTTTAAAAACATTTAAATACTGTATGTACAAATCTTTTCATAGCATCTACATACAGGTAATTGCCAAAATGATGGAAACACCAACATACAGTGTCTTAGTAGGGCGTTGTGCCACCACGAGCTGCCAGAACAGCTTCAATGCACCTTGGCATAGATTCCACAAGTGTCTGGAACTCTATTGGAGGTATGTAACTTCATTCTTCCACAAGAAATTCCATCATTTTGTGTTTTGTTGATGCTGGTGGAAAACACTTTCTTAGGCGCCTTTCCAGAATCTCCCATAAGTGTTCAGTTGGGTTGAGATCTGGTGACTGACACACACACATAAACACCCCCCCTTTAACCCCCTCTATGCTCCTTTGAGACCCCTCTATCAAATTCACTGAGATCTCTTCTTCGAAACGGTAGCAAAATGGTAGCAAAAATAATGGGCAATTGGGCATTTTTATACGTGATCTAAGCATGATGGGATGTTAATTGCTTAATTAACTCAGGAACCACACCTGTGTGGAAGCAGCAGCGTTCAATATCCGTTGAATCCCTCATTTCCTCAAGTGTTTATTTGATAATTTACCAATATCTTACGCTACAGCTGAATAGCCATACTCCTGTGGGTATTGAGATATTCCCACACAAGAAAACAATGGGAGGTAATGACGGAAATAAATAAACCAAAATAGAAAAAACTACCACACAATTTAAAAAACAATGCCATATTATAATTTCCTCTGTGGTATATCTGTTCAATGATTAATAGTTTGCTCATAGTGTTTTTTAATTAGATATTCACATTCCATTAATTCACACATTCTTCACATTGAATAGCAAATGGAAAGAACAGTAATCTGGAAGGAGAAAGTTCTTTCCATTGGGTATACTGTACCTCCTCTCATGCACACAGCAGTTAATTGCCTTGTGATCAGGGGGATATTGAAAAGATCAAAACAGAGTTTCAGTGGTAAAGAATTTACATTCCAGTTGTACAAACTTTGCCTCTAGAGTCTAGACCTACCCAGCCTCCAGTATGAAGCGATTTCAGTGTCAACAGAAATTGCATTTGAATTCCATAATATTGAATTTGAATTGGGATATTGAATTTGTAAAGCACAATTTGAATCCATAAATTGAACTTGTATTTCATGATTTGAAACTGAAATGAGTGAATATTGCATTCAGTTAAAAAATCAAATTGAATATTCAAATGGAATATATTTATATTTTTGGTTTCAAAATGGTAGATATTGCATTCATTGTTTGTGTATCAAGCTTACAAACGGTAATTTCAAGTTGATCAAGGTTTCATATAATCTACTTCTCAGATGCATTCAGATTCAGCTTCCAAATTCAAAACCAGAGAAAACATCCTGGTACTTTGCCAGCCAGGAAAAGTAGATGAGAAAAAGATAGAATAAAACAATCACCGTGGTAAATAGATGTTTCTGGCGCTTTCTGAAGCCAATGTGGCATGTTAAATTAATTTTCCTCCTATGAATTTGGCTCTAGTGTTCTAACCTTTTCGGCTATAAACTTTACTGAACAAAAATATGAATGCAACATGCAACAATTACAGTTCATAGAAGAAAATAAATTCATTAGGCCCTAAATCTATGGATTTCATATGACTGGGCAGGGGCGCAGCCTAGGAGGCCCACCCACTTGGGAGCTAAGTCCACCCACTGGGGAGCCAGGTCCAGCCAATCAGAATTAGTTTTTCCCCACAAAATAGCTTTTTTACAAACAGAAATACTCCTCAGCTTCCTTTGTGCAAGGGCAACTCATTATCCCCAATACTGTACACTTCAGGTGTGGTGAGTGTGGCTTAGGTCCCTAATTAACACATTAATTTACACAATGAGACAAGCATTCAAAAGAGGTTAACAAATTGAAAGGAAAGGAAGTCACTCAAATAAGTAAATAAGAAGTAAACCAAAACACAGCACACACTAGGAATAAATACAAATTAAAGCACTTCTAAGTAAATCTATTAAAAATAAAGCACGAGGTAAACGGAAAAATGACTTAATAGAACCATAGGCACATGGAACATTAGTTTGAGTGATGGGGTTCTAACCCAGGTGCCAGACAATGCAACTTTTCAGGTCTCAGACAAGTCACTCATCACATGAGCATTGTCACCGAGCCACCTGTGTTATATTTCACCCCCCTTTGAGCTCCTTCTTGAAGAGACCCATCCAAGTCACAAGACCAATGCCTTGGCTTTAGCTCAACCCAGTCAGTCACATGTTAACCTTATCATGACTACCCTTGCCGGAACTTGAAACTAACACGCCTAACACAAACCATTTACAATTTCAACTTCAATGGGGTAGGGACATCCCAAGGATCACGGATAGCATGAACCCTTCTGTTGACCACAGTGATTGTTTGATTCTATCAGTTCTCATCTACCTTTCCTGGCTGGCAAAGTACCAGGATGTTGTCTCTGGTTTCAAATCAAATCAAATTGTATTAGTCACATGCGCCGAATACTTACGAGCCCCGAACCAACAATGCAGTTATAAAAAAATATGAATAAGAATAACAAATAAAAGTAACAAGTAATTAAAGAGCAGCAGTAAAATAACAATAGCGAGACTATATACAGGGGGATACCGGTACAGAGTCAATGTGAGGGGGCACCAGTTAATCAAGGTAATTGAGGTAATATGTACATGTAGGTAGAGTTATTAAAGTGACTCTGCATAGATGATAACAACAGAGAGTAGCAGCGGTGTAAAAGAGGGGGGAGCAATGCAAATAATCTGCGTAGCCATTTGATTAGATGTTCAGGAGTCTTATGGCTTGTGGGTAGAAGTTGTTTAGAAGCCTCTTGGACCTAGACTTGGTGCTCCGGTATCGCTTGCCGTGTGGTAGCAGAGAGAACAGTCTATGACTAGGGTGGCTGGAGTCTTTGACAATTTTTAGGGCCTTTCTCTGACACCGCCTGGTATAGAGATCCTGGATGGCAGGAAGCTTGACCCCAGTGATGTACTGGGCCATACGCGCTACCCTCTGTAGTGCCTTGCGGTCGGAGGCCGAGCAGTTGCCATACATTGCAGTGATGCTACCAGTCAGGATGCTCTCAATGGTGCAGCTGTAGAACCTTTTGAGGACCTGAGGATCCATGCCAAATATTTTCAGTCTCCTGATGGGGAATAGGTTTTGTCATGCCCACTTCACGACTGTCTTGATGTGCTTGGACCATTTTAGTTTGTTGGTGATGTGGACACCAAGGAACTTGAAGCTCTCAACCTTCTCCACTGCAGCCCCCGTCGATGAGAATGGGGGCGTGCTCGGTCCTCCTTTTCCTGTAGTCCACAATCATCTCATTTGTCTTGATCACATTGAGGGAGAGGTTGTTGTCCTGGCACCACATGGCCAGGTCTCTGACCTCCTCTCTATAGGCTGCCTCGTCGTTGATCAGGCCTACCACTGTTGTGTCATCGGCAAACTTAATGATGGTGATGGAGTCGTGCCTGGCCGTGCAGTCATGAGTGAACAGGGAGTACAGGAGGGGACTGAGCTCGCACCCCTGAGGGGCCCCTGTGTTGAGGATCAGCGTGGCGGATGTGTTGTTGTTTTTTCTCCCCAATTTCGTGGTATCCAATTGGTAGTAGTTAGTCTTGTCTCATCGCTGCAACTCCCGTACGGACTCGGGAGAGGCGAACGTCGAGAGCCATGCGTCCTCCGAAACACAACCCAACCTAGCCGCACTGCTTCTTGACACAATGCACATCCAACCCAGAAGCCAGCCGCACCAATGTGTTGGAGGAAACACTGTACACCTGGCGACCTGGTCAGCATGCACTGCGCCCGCCAGCCACAGGAGTCGCTAGTGCGCGATGAGACAAGGATATCCCTGCCGGCCAAACCCTCCCTAACCCGGACGACGCTGGGCCAATTGTGCGTCGCCCCATGGACCTGGGCTCGAACCTAGAATCTCTGGTGGTACAACTAGCACTGCGATGAGGATGTGTTTTTACCTACCCTTACCACCTGGGGGTGGCCCGTCAGGAAGTCCAGGATCCAGTTGCAGAGGGAGGTGTTTAGTCCCAAGGTCCTTAGCTTATTGATTAGCTTTGAGGGCACTATGGTGTTGAACGCTGTGCTGTGGTCAATGAATAGCATTCTCACATAGGTGTTCCTTTTGTCCAGGTGGGAAAGGGTAGTATGGAGTGCAATAGAGATTCCATCATCTGTGGATCTGTTGGGGCGGTATGCAAATTGGATTGGGTCTAGGGTTTCTGGTATAATGGTGTTGATGTGAGCCATGACCAGCCTTTCAAACCACTTCATGGCTACAGACGTGAGTACTATGGGTCGGTAGTCATTTAGTCATTTGGGTTACCTTAGTTTTCTTGGGCACAGGGACTATTGTGGTCTGCTTAAAACATGTTGGTATTACAGAGTTTTTTCCCCCTCTAGTTGCACATTTAACATGCTGATAGTGCTGTTAGTGCCAGCATTGGTCTGTGGTGGTATGTAGACAGCTATGAAAATACAGATGAAAACTCTCTAGGTACATAGTGTGGTCTACAGCTTTTCATGAGATACTCCACCTCAGGAAGGTAAAACCTTGAGACTTCCTTAGATATCATGCACCAGCTGTTATTTACAAAAATACATTGTCCGCCGCCCCTAGTCTTACCAGACACCGCTGTTCTATCCTGTCGAAACAGCATATAACCAGCCAGCTGTATGTTGATAATGTCGTCATTCAGCCACGACTCCGTGAAGCATAAGATATTACAGTTTTTAATGTCCCGTTGGTAGTTTAATCTTCCGTGTAGGTCATCGATTTTATTTTCCAAAAATTGTACGTTTGCTAGCAGAACGGAAGGCAGTGGGGATTTATTCGATTGCCTAAGAATTCTCAGAAGACAGCTCGACCTCCGGACCCTTTTTCTCCGCCTTCTCTTCACGTAAATGACGGGGATCTGGGCCTGTTCCCGGAAAAGCAGTATGTCATTCAGGTCGCGCTCGTCGGACTCATTAAAGGAAAAAAAGGATTCTGCAGTTCGTGGTGAGTAATCGCTGTTCTGATGTCCAGAAGTTATTTTCAGTCATAAGAGACGGTAACAGCAACATTATGTACAAAATAAGTTTAAACATTTGTTACAAACAATGCAAAGAAAAAAAAAATACAATTGGTTAGGAACACGTAAAACGTCAGCCTTCTTCTCCAGCGCCATCTTATCATTGAATCTGAATGCATCTTTGAATCTTATCTTTGAATCTGAATTTAGAGAACTTAATTTGAAAACTGAATCCGAATGCATCTGAGAAGTTGAATATATGCAACTGAAAACTTGAAATTATATTTTGTAAACTTGATGCACAGACAATGAATGCAATATCTACCATATTGAAACTGAATACTTAAATATTGAATTTAATTTAAAAATTGAATGCAATAGTCACTCAATTTAGTCTAAAATCATGAAATACAAGTTCAATTTATGAATTAAATTATTCAATTTGTGCATTACATATTCAAAAACATTACATTCAAAATATCCTAACACAAATGAAAAATGATGGAACTCTTGGCACTGAAATCCCTCCATACTCCTGCCCTGCCTCACTTTCTTCCTGCCTTCCCTGTAGTCCTGTCCTGCCTCTAGTCCTGTCCTGCACTGTTTGTTTAACACATTTACCAAACATATTACTGCCAAAGGTACTGTATCACAGATATTTAGCTCTCAGATCACATCAATTCTCACCTTATTGATGTACAAACTACTCAAAGCGTGTAATGTTATGCTTGAAATAAGATTTTGATGAAGGCCTGTCAGTGTATTCAGAAGCACAGACAAGGAAATGGTAAGAGATTCATCCAAATGCATTCTTTCATGAAATGCCAGAAAAATCAAATGAATTGAATGCCTGTCTCATGTGCACCTTTTGACCCGTCCTCTGCTGCACCCCCCCCCCCTCTCACTCACACACAAACACTCACACAGTACACACACACTCCTCATTAAAATGATAAATTGATTCACACTCAAAGCGCACATTGCAGAGCCCCTGTCGCTATAGCAACAGCCTGGGCTGTGCTCGCCTCCAGGAAATAAAGAAACAAATGTATATCACAGGGTGCTGACCGCCATCTCTGCCCCTTGCGGCATGTGTGCGTGTGTGGGTGTGTAGGTGGGGTGTTGAAACTACCAAAAGTTCAATGCAAATCAGCCGAGGAAAAGTGACCATTAGGCACTGTATGTAGAGGCTGAACGCAAGTCGCTTTTTGTGTCCGAGTCTGGTTGTTAAAGAGATACTGAGACCAAAAACACCTCCCCTTAACAGATGGCTGATATTACTCACATTTTTCATCATCCTCAGGCTTCGGCTGTTGACTCTTACATTGAATAAATCATCATTGCCTGCTACTTTCTTCATGTTAATATTAAATTATTAAATTAAATTACACTGTACCAGGTCTCTTCCACAATCGTGTAGTCACAATGCCTTTGCAATTACATATTTTAATAGTGCGTGTCTATCTGATCTGGCTTTTAATCAGACGGCATAGGAAGCCTCTGTTTGATCAGATATTGCTGGATGAAATCGTTAGAGATAAGTGTTTTTGTATCAGACGATCTGAAAAATTCAAGCACTCAGGATATGAATTTTCATTGACGCTCAAAGCTGGAATTTATCTATCCTAAAGAAAAAGCTTACAAATGCAAGCCTGAATTCGGGTTACAATGCAGTGTACAGAAAAAATCTACTTTGCACTCCAAATCTACAGCAAGTTCCTATCTGTCTGGCAGCAAAATCAAATCAAACGGTCGTCACCAAGTGGATGCTGACCCCAGGTGTACATTAATGCAGAATTATGCTGATCTGAAATTGACTGGTAGTAGGCCTGTCTCCAGTCTCCTATGTGTGTGTGTGCATGCGTGTGATGAAAGATAGAGGGAGAAGGATAGAGAGATAAAGAGAAGGAGAGTAGGAGGAAGAAGGGAGGGGGGAGTGTGTTTCTCCTACACGTTGCCCTGGTAACTGCATAATGAGGCCCCAGGTGTGGGACACAAGGTTCCGTGTGCATCGTCAAGGATACCATCGGGGCATGGACGCTGTTTAACCATCCGATAGGGCAGCTATTCTGCCCACTTCTATCCTTGCATTATTCATCTTTCCACGACAACAAAGACAATTCACAATAAACAAGAAAACAGTTAACTCCCATCCTCAATCAATTGAGCATGTATTATTAACACGATCAATTAAAGGGCCTCTCTGCGGGTTGAGATAACCTGTTTTGGTGGAGCATGTGTTAAATAGGCAGGACTTCAGATGGTGGATAGCAGACCATTTCTGGGGGGTTGAAAACTCCACCCTTGAGACTATCTAGGATTCTGCAGTTCATGTTTGGTAACATCTTTTCATATCTCTGGCTCCCTTTAATCTCCCTTTAATTGGCGAGTTTAACCAGTCACCTCATGGGGCATGCAGATCTCTATTCCGGCACCTCAATTTAAGAGCATCGTTTGAACTCAGCATGAGAGAAGAAGTTAACAGACTAAAAGAGACGGATTAGGGAAAGTAATGATTTGGAGACTACACAATTTGCCCTGAGAATTGACTCATTAAAATGGCTGCAAAACATAGTTTAGCTTAATTTATTAAACAGAGAAGATGCAATGCTGTGTTTTGCAATGATCCCATTTGGTTAATGAAGTGAATTCCTGTAGTACTGTATGTAGCTATGCATGTGTGCCTCTGTGAGTGGAGACATTCATGTGAACACGTGTGTGTGTCTGTGTGTGTGAGCGTACATGCCTGTGTGTCTGTTTAGCATATTCCTCAGTAATAAATCATAGTCAGTGTATACCCGCAGGCGTTTTGGTGCTCATTTAGACCCCCAGTGGCCGTGGACACCATCCACAGCAATCTGCTTGGTGCCTGGGGCTGCCTTCTCTCTCTCCATCTCCCTGACACCAGCCTGATCGCCTAGCTAGTGAACCCCAACTCGCACGGTAATCCAGCAAATGAGTGCCTCTCCAACGGTTGTGTAGTCTGTTGTGCATTTGAGTGTGTTTAGGATAAACTACTTTAATTAAACAAATGGGGGAGAACACATTGTGCTGTTCCCAGACAAACCAATGTGTCTACTTTCTAGACAAAATAGTGGTCTATTTGGTCTTTAATTAACTACTTATGGTAGCCTATATTGTAATGAGGATCGATGTGTATTATGGTGGCTGAGAGTTTTAGAATGAGGAAAATAGACGGCCTTTAAAGAGCCTAATACCCCACACAGCCAATACTCTTTCTGACTCATTTCCTTTTGGAAGAAGATTCATGCATGATTCATGAGTACAGTGTTACGGTAGGCCAACTCTAGGAAGACAGACTGTGTGACCTAATCATTCTAGTCTAAGATATTGTTGTATTTTTATGGGACAACTCAGGGTGCTACTCAAACCAGGGACTCTGGGTATCTCTAGTGCCACTAGAGATTCTGGGATTCAGGCTCTGTCGCAGCCGGCCGCGACCGGAATACCCATGGGGCAGTGTACAATTGGCCCAACGTCATCCGGGTTAGGGGAGAGTTTGGCCCGGCAGGGATGTCCTTATTCCATCGCGCACTAGCGACTCCTGTGGTGGGCCGGGCGCAGTGCACGTTGACACAGTCGCCAGGTGTACAGTGTTTCCTCCGACACATTGGTCCGGCTGGCTTCAGGGTTAAGTGGGCATTGTGCAAAGAAGCAGTGCGGTTTGGTTGGGTTGTGTTTCGGAGGACGCACGGCTCTCGACCTTCGCCTCTCCCGAGTCCGTACGGGAGTTGCAGCGATGAAACAAGACTGTAACTACCAATTGGATACCACGAAATTGGGCAGAAAAAGGGGCAAAAAATAAAAACAAACAAAAAAGGGATGGGTTCGTTGGGTCATAATTTGCTGAATTAAATGATACAGTCGACACACTAAGGCCAGGATTCAACCCGAAATGCATTGACAACAAATGTATTGCACTTGTTTAGGCGGTGTCGAAAGGTCCTTTTAAAGGTAATTTACTTTTGAGCTGAAATCTGCAGCATTTACCATGAATGCGATCTCCTTAACAGTGGGTAAATTCCCTTTAAAAAGGCACACGGCTGGAATTTCGTGAGCAGCACTAAAACACGCTTTGAAAGAAGCCAAAATACAGCATATTCTAAAGCTGTTGTGAGGAATTGATGCATCTTCTGATTGTAAGTTGAAGGGCTTTGGTGGACAATAAAGTCTCAGATATGCAACATTTGCCACACTAGTACCTCACAGTTCAGTTACTAACGACAACTTTTAATTTCTTTTTTTTTGTTCTTGTTTACTGACAAAGTAGTATTTCCAACCTGACAGCCACATACATGCAGTAGTCCATCCACAGGAGTATGCTGATTTGTATACATGTTCACTTCGAGGCGTTCAACGATCAGCAAAAAGAAACCTTCAAAATAACCCATTCTATTATACACATACTGCATCTATTGCTTTGATCAAATGACTGATGTCACTTTTCTTATTGTGGTTTCTCTTATACCGTGTCCAGCCAAAAATACACACGGTTAATGCTTTAAGTCAAGGGGTACTCCCGTCGCTGTCTCAAAAGTAACATCCATATGGAAATGTTGAAATTGAAAAGCACTCCTTTGCACGATTTACAGCCATTCAGTCCTCTTGGTATTCTCCATTAAAAGAAGGAAGTTCATGTTACATTTTGTTGTTCTTCATTCTGAAGTTAAGATCAAGATCTGAACTTTGTCGAGAATGGGCACCATCACGGGCCTCCGAACATTCTGCCGCAGAATAACGGCATTTTTTTTTGAAAGCACACTGCTTCTTCAACACATACCCACACACCCATACACACAAGCACCTGACCCACTGACCCAAACACACAAAAACACCCAGACATACATGCTCAGAATCTACACATTAGCAATCAAGCACTAACACCGGAGATAACACAACATACAGTAGATGCCATTCCAACACTAGACAATCAGCCCATCGAGTGGTCATAACAGGAGAAACATTGAAAGGAAGATGGAGTCAATAAAGAAATGTAACAAAACTGCCTGGTTCGGCTCAGTAGACGGAGCTTTAATACGTTGTCCTTTTTTTGGTTTGTGTTGCGTGGTGGTGTGCTTCTGATTTGAACCTTTGAAAAACATCTATGTGCTCCTGAAAATACCTCAGGGTCCCACATCAACTCGAGATGTTTCCCTCCATCTAGCATACATCATAGTAGCCTACAACAGCTTTGCACAGCTCCTTTGATAACACACAAAGTCCGAGAGATGCATAACAGCAGAGCCCAGCTTGTCAGTCCAGGTTTTGTGCTGTTTTGTGGTTTGACTGTAAGGCTTATCAGTTAGTTAGTGACTAATCCTTATACCTCCGGCCACCCTGTATTTTTTTATAGTAGTTCTCCTGCTCACTCTTGTTTTGAAATTGAATGTCCCTCTCCAGGAGGACTAGCGCAGTCTTGCGTCGTAAAGTGGACTCCCGGCTTCTCCCGTCGTGGGGGACCTCCGCGTGGGGGAGGGGCAGAGGGGGAAGCATCTCTGCGTCTCCGTCGCCGGTGGAGGAGCACGGCGAGATGGTCTGGTGCGGCCGGAAGCTGCCGGTGCTGCTGCGAGCACCAACGCTGTCGCCGCGGTTCAGGTCGTTGAGCTCGTAGGAGTCTCGAGGGTCGCTGCCGTTGGACGCGCCCCTCCACTCCCAGGGGTTCCCGTTGCCCGAGCAGGGGGGCGGGCCACCGTGCACCACCGGGTGGTGGGGGGCGTGGGCGTCTACGGTGATGATGGCCGAATCACGCTGGGCCTCTGAGGGCGGGCGGTAGTGGGGCGAATCGGCACTGGCCGTAGAGGAGGTGCAGGAGGAGGTGGAGGTGGTCTCGGAGGACTTGGGCGTGCCCCCTGAGGAGGAGGAAGGGAGGAGGCCCTGCTGCTTGGACATGGCGATCACCTGCATGATGCGCGGCTGGTTGGGTGCCCCGCGAATCGACCCGCCACCACCGCTCTTCTCTGTGATGGACAGCCACTTGGCGCGGGTTAGTGCGCTTTTGGGCGACACTGGCGGGGGACCCGCCTCGGGGATGTGGGGGGGTCTAGGAGTTGCCACCACCCTGGCACTCCCTGGAGGCCCCACACTGACGGGGATTGGACCGGCGGAAGCTCCCCTGTTGGACTGCACCATAGATGGATAGAGCGAGGCCTGTGGCCCCCCGTCCTCGGACCCTTCCTCCCCCCCTTCGGAGCCCTCCTCACTGGCATCTCGCTCGGCTTCATCCCTAAGGCTCAGACCCCGCATCTCCATGGACTTCTGCTTCCACTCCGTCACCAACTGCTGTGAGCGCATGGGGTCCATGGGCACTTGCACAGCCTTGAGCCTCCTTTGTACGGGTTGAGTAGGCATCATGGGCTCCTCTAGGCCCCCGTTAGCGCCCAGGCCCCCGTTAGCGTTCATGCTAGATCTGGGCAGCGTGTTGCTGAAGGTCACCATGGTCTGCTGGCCCATGGGGCTGCGGGGCGCCAGGAGCTCCACGTCCACGCTGGCCCTTTTCAAGCTCCCGATAGAGGCCTTCTCGCGCTGTAGTGGCCGCCCCATGCCCTCCAGCCGGTCCAGGGAGGGCGGCGCGGCGATCTCGTCGGCGCTCTCCGATGCTGAGGCGACACCTTTGTTGTAGACCGAGTCGTGGCCCCGCTGGGTCAGCGCTCGCAGGGCGTCCTCCTTCTGGGGGGGTGGAGCTGGCTTGATGATGATGTCGTCGGAGGACCTGAAGTTGCCAACGGCGTGGAAAGCCTGGAAGAGAAGAAGAGAAGGCCTTGGTCGCCTGAAATCCCTCCACAGCTACTCGGCATAATAGTCCTGTGGAAAGTCATTATCATTCACTATCATTCGTCTGCCTGGTTTATTGCCCTGCGCTTTACACTCCAGAGGAAGCCGACTTAAACAGAACTGACGAGCTAGCTCTAACCACCGCTCGCTATCTCCGATAAGAGTGAGAGAACATAGGGACCAAGAGGAAATGAGAGAAGGGAAGAGATATGAGACAGAAAAGAGCTATGAGAAAAAATGACATACGAATGAGTGAGCATGATAAGACAAATGGGTATGTAGAGTAGGCCCCACCATAGACAGACAGAACGTCATAGAAAGACAATTCCAGAATCTGTTCAAATAATCCCCATTCAGACGAAGGATGGAAAGAGTGTCTAAAATGGAGAGAGAGAGGGAGAGAGGGAATGAAATGATGGGCATGAAAGTGAAATCCATCCCTCCCTGAGGACAGATAGTCGTGTGAAAGCGGAAAGCAAATGAGAGAGGGAGGAGTGTGAAAAACTTCAATAAGAGCAGCAATCTGGAGATATCAAAGAGCCTAGCACTAAACTGCAGGTAAGCCATTTAAGTGGGGGAGGGAGAGATGGTATGCAGTGCAGTTTGATCAGCTGAAATTCTACATCACTGTCTGGTGAATAACACTTTCCTCTCCAGTGCTCGCCTCAAATCAAATTGCAGAATGGTTTTGGCTACTACAGGAAGTAGTCGGTAGACTCCCCTCACATATACAGTACCAGTCAAAAGTTTGGACACACCTGCACCTGCTTTTCTTTATTTTTACTATTTTCTACATTGTAGATTAATAGCGAAGACATACAAACTATAAAATAACACATATGGAATCATGTAGTAACCAAAAAAGTGTTAAACAAATATTTTATATTTGTTATTCTTCAAAGTAACCACCCTTTGCCTTGATGACTGCTTTGCACACTCTTGGCATTCTCTCAACCAGCTTCATGAGGTAGTCATGAGTAATGCATTTCAATTAACAGGTGTGCCTTGTTAAAAGTTAATTTGTGGAATTTCTTTCCATTTGAGTCAATCAGTTTTGTTGTGAGGGGGTGGTGGTATACAGAAGATATCCCTATTGGTAAATGACCAAATCCATATTATGGCAAGAACATCTCAAATAAGCAAAAGAAACAATAGTCTATCTTTACTTTAAGACGATGAAGGTCAGTCAATGCGGAAAATGTCAAGAAATGTTAAAGTTTCTTCAAGTGCAGTCGCAAAAAACATCAAGCGCTATGATGAAACTGGCTCTTATGAGGACCGCCACAGGAAAGGAAGACCCAGAGTGAGTTACCTCTGCTGCAGAGGATAAGTTCATTAGAGTTACCAACCTCAGAAATCAACAATTAACTGCACCTCAGATTGCCTTCATTGTCGAATTGCTGCAAAGAAACCACTGCTAAAGGACACCAATAAGAAGAAGAGGCTTGCTTGGGCCAAGACACACGAGCAATGAACATTAGACCACTGGAAACCTGTCCTTTGGTCTGATGAATAAACATTTTAGATTTTTGGTTCCAACCACTGTGTTTTTGTGAGATGCAGAGTAGCTGAATGGATGCTCTCCGCATGTTTGGTTCCCACCGTGAAGCATGGAGAAGGAGGTGTGATGGTGCTTTGCTGGTGACACTGTCTGTGATTTATTTAGAATTCAAGGCGCGCTTAACACGCATGGCTACCACAGCATTCCGCAGTGATACGCCATCCCATCTGGTTTGCGATTAGTGGGACTATCATTTGTTTTTCAAAAGGACAATGACCCAACACATGTCCAGGCTGTGTAAGGGCTATTTTACCAAACAGGAGAGTGATGGAGCTCTGCATCAGATAACCTGACATCCACAATCACCCGACCTCAACCCAATTGAGATGGTTTGGGATGAGTTGGACCGCAGAGTGGAGGAAAAGCAGCCAACAAGTGCTCGGCATATGTGGAAACTCCTTCAGACTGTTGGAAAAGCATTCCAGGTGAAGCTGGTTGAGATAAGTCTAAGAGTGTGCAAAGATGTCATCAAGGCAAAGGGTGGCTATTTGAAGAATCAAAAATATCAAATATTTGATTACATTTTTTTGGTTACTACATGATTCCATATAAGTTATTTCATAGTTTTGATGTCTTCACTATTATTGTACAATGTAGAAAATAGTAAAAATAAAGAAAAACCCTTGAATGAGTAGGTGTGTCCAAACTTTTGAATGGTACTGTATCTTTCAGAAATGTATGTGCCCACTAATAGCCCTTTTTAAATCAGCTTTGATAGAATCCTTAAATGTCATGTTCCTAAATGTTTTAACCACCTGTCAATCCTGCAGATAAAAAAAGAAATAAAGATTAATATGCATCATCACTGTCAAATAAATGTCACAAGTCAAGATAGATGTCAATGGAAGTTAGGTCTTACCAGGTAAGCAGCGATGCCGGCCCCTATGAGGAAGCCCACGTAGACGTCAATGGGGTGGCTGCGGTACTGGGTGATCTGAGTGAGACCGGTTAGCGCCGCCACGATGGCAAACGCAAACACCAACACTGGCTTCAGCAGCTTGGTGCTGTCTGAGATGGTTGAGTTGAAGTACATCTGCAAGTAGAGAGAAATTGAGAAAATACATGGTGAGATATTATAACAGAAAAACTCAAATACATTCCATTCTTCTATGTATATGATACGTTTTATTTCTGCTCAGAAACGGGTTCTAAACCATTAAGTTCATGAGCTATTTATAACCCAAAAATGCCTTGTACATGTTTTCCCTTAATTCAATCCACATATTTTAAGCTTGATGATAATATTTTAAACGGTTTGAGGCAAACATTTCAATTTAAGCTATCAAATATATATATGGGGGAAAAACCAGCATGGCACAATACGTTAAGCTCTTACTTAAAATAAATTGTCGGGACAGATTTGCGCAAGGGATTTGTACATTGAGAATCTGGTGTGAATACTTTGGTTACAATTCCACTTTATTCTCAAACAATATTAGCACACAGTTCCGTAATTTGTGGTTAATCAATCTGCTATTGTACTTGGCCAGCCACTGAACTCCAAAAACGAAATCTGGGGGGGGGGGTCCTTCCTTATCACGACAGCATTCTCGGCATGTTTAATCAATAAAACTAGCCAATCATGTTTAGTCGCAGTTTTTGTTTATAAATTGACTTAAAGCGACAGGCACTTTTTCATTTGAGTCTTAGGGGCCTATGAGAAACACTGCCACATAAAATTTCACCTGGCCCTAGCAATACACTCTAACCATGCTATGAACTCTCTGGATGCTTTTGTTTACATGAATGTCAATGCTGCCTCTTGAACTGGTGTGTCCACTGTAACATGTAATATGGTCCCTAACCAGGTTTAGTACATGTCGTATAAAAAATGTCACGACAGGCCTGATGGAAACAGCAAATTTGTTGGCCAAACTTTCCAAAATGTCGACAAAAAACAAATACGGTAGACAAGGTGGGATCTTTTTGTGTCTGTAAAATGTATTATGGCGTTGGAAGCCTTCCACAAGGATGCTGGCCCATGTTGACTCCAATGTTTCCCAAAGTTGTGTCAAGTTGGCTGGATGTGAAAAACCCAGCAGCGTTGCAGTGCGCGCCTGGCACCTACTACCATACCTCGTTCAAAGGCACTTCAATCTTTTGTCTTGCCCATTCACCCTCTGAATGGCACACATACACAATCCATGTCTCAGTTGTTTCAAGGCTTAAAAATCCTTATTTAACCTGTCTCCTCCCCTTTATCTACACTGATTGAAAATTGCTTTCACCTGGATTCACCCGGTCAGTCTATGTCATTGAAAGAGCAGGTATTCTTAATGTTTTGTATACTCAGTGGACAGTTTATTAGGTACACCCCTACAGACAGTGAGTCATGTGGCCGTGGCTTGCTATATAAAGCAGGTACACAGGCATTGAGGCATTCAGTTGCTGTTCGATTGAATGTTAAATGGGCAAAACGAGTGACCTAAGTGTCTTTGAGCGTGGTATGATCGTTGGTGCCATGGGCGCCGGTTCCAGTATCTCAGAAAAGGCTGGAATCCTGGGCTTTTCACACACGACAGTGTCTAGGGTTTACAGAGAATGGTGCGACAAACAATAAACATCCCGTCAGCGGCAGTCCTGTAGGCAAAAACAGCTCGCTGAAAAAAGGTAATAAACTGCATCTCAGAACGCACATTTTGTCAGTCCTTGTCATGGATCGGCTATTGCAGCAGACGACCACACCGGGTTCCACTCCTATCACTTAAAAACAAGAAGAAGCGGCTCCAGTGAGCACGTGATCATCAACACTGGACAATTGAGGAGTGGTCTGACGAATCCCAGTTCCTGTTGTGTCATGCTGATGGCAGAGTCAGGATTTGGCGTAAGCAAATCCTGTCAACAGTACAGGCTAGTGCCGGGTTGTGTAATGATGTGAGGAATGTTTTTCCTGGCACATGTTAGGTTCCTTGATACCAATTGAGCAATGTTACCATGTCCCGAAGAATTCAGGCTGTTCTGGAGGCAAAGGGGGGTCTGACCTGCTACCTTCTGTATATTCAAGATGACGTAGCAGTGCAGACGTGGTTTGTTGTCCTCTCGTTTACTTTTTGTATTATTCGTCTTTTTTGTATATATTCCAATTTATTTTCAATCTCTTTTTCCATTTTTAAATTAAATATACCTTCCGGTAACCCGCCTCACTCAATGTGACACGGATCCGCAATTCTTTTAGCGCCTATAGCCAAAAATTTCATCAGAAGGTAAGCAGCCAATTAGCTAAGTTACTAGCTATTTAGTCATCGTTAGCCACTGATAGCGGCCTTTACCCTCTGCTCCTGCCAGCCTCGGACTGTTTTTCTCCACTAAAACGCCAGATTCCTGCCGTAAACCCTGGACCATTGATCATCACAGCTAGCTAGCTTCCACTGAGTGACCCAGCCCCGAAGCTAGCCCTGAGCCAGGCGCATCTCCCGGCTAGCAAACAAAAGTACCACAACTACAATACCTCTTTCGCCATCTGGCCGGTCCCTTCGTCGACACGGTGCCCTGCCGTGCCACCATGACTGGTCCGCAGACGTAATTCCATCAGCTGTGCCTTCAACCGGCCTTTGCCGGACAACGGAGCAGACGCTTCTACTTATCCCGGACTGCTAACTTTAAACGCCGTGTCTCCCGCATGCTAGCGTAGTAATGACTACCTAGCGGCTTCCCTGTTTCATCTATTGCTGTACACTAGACCCTATGATCACTTGGCTACATAGCTGATGCCTGCTGGACTGTTCATTTATCATGGTATTCCACTATGTTTACCTTTGTTTATCTGTCGGCCCTAGCCCCGAACTCAGGCCCTGTGTGTAGTTAACCAACCCTCTCTGCCCATTCATCGCCATTTTACCTGTTGTTGTTGTCTTAGCTGATTAGCTGTTGTTGTCTTACCCGTTGTTGACTTAGCTAGCTCTCCCAATCAACACCTGTGATTGCTTTATGCCTCGCTTTATGTCTCTCTCAAATGTCAATATGCCTTGTATACTGTTGTTTAGGATAATTATCATTGTTTTAGTTTACTGCGGAGCCCCTAGTCCCATTGTACATGCCTTAGATACCTCCCTTGTCTCACCTCCCACACATGCGGTGACCTCACCCAGTATAACCAGCGTGTCCAGAGATGCAACCTCTCTTATCATCACTCAGTGCCTGGGCTTACCTCCACTGTACCCGCACCCCACCATACCCCTGTCTGCACAATATGCACTGAATCTATTCTACCACGCCCAGAAATCTGCTCCTTTTATTCTCTGTTCCCAACGCACTAGACGACCAGTTTTGCTAGCCTTTAGCCGCACCCTCATCCTCCTCCTCCTCTGTTCCTCAGGTGATGTGGAGGCTAACCCAGGCCCTGCGTGTCCCCAGGCACTCTCATTTGTTGACTTCTGTAATCGAAAAAGCCTTGGTTTCATGCATGTTAACATCAGAAGCCTCCTCCCTAAGTTTGTTTTACTCACTACTTTAGCACACTCTGCCAACCCTGATGTCCTTGCCGTGACTGAATCATGGCTTAGGAAGGCCACCAAAAATTCTGAGATTTCCATACCCAACTACAACATTTTCCGTCAAGATAGAACTGCCAAAGGAGGAGGAGTTGCAATCTACTGCAGAGATAGCTTGCAAAGTTCTGTCATACTTTCCAGGTATATGCCCAAACAGTTCGAGCTTCTCATTTAAAAAATGAATCTCTCCAGAAATAAGTCTCTCACTGTTGCCGCCTGTTATAGACCCCCCTCAGCTCCCAGCTGTGCCCTGGACACCATATGTGAATTGATTGCCCCCCATCTATCTTCAGAGTTCGTTCTGTTAGGTGACCTAAACTGGGATATGCTTAACACCCCAGCAGTCCTACAATCTAAGCTAGATGCCCTCAATCTCACACAAATTATCAAGGAACCCACCAGGTACAACCCTAAATCCGTAAACATGGGCACCCTCATAGATATTATCCTGACCAACTTGCCCTCCAAATACACCTCTGCTGTTTTCAATCAGGATCTTCAGTGATCACTGCCTCATTGCCTGCATCCGCTATGGGTCCGCGGTCAAACGACCACCCCTCATCACTGTCAAACGCTCCCTAAAATACTTCTGCGAGCAGGCCTTTCTAATCGAGCTGGCCCAGGTATCCTGGAAGGATCCCGTCAGTCGAGGATGCCTGGTCGTTCTTTAAAAGTAATAAATAGGCATGCCCCTTTCAAAAAATGTAGAACTAAGAACAGATATAGCCCTTGGTTCACTCCAGACCTGACTGCCCTTGACCAGCCCAAAAACATCCTGTGGTGGACTGCAATAGCATTGAATAGTCCCCGCGATATGCAACTGTTCAGGGAAGTCAGGAACCAATACACACAGTCAGTCAGGAAAGCAAAGGCTAGCTTTTTCAAACAGAAATTTGCATCCTGTAGCTCCAACTCCAAAAAGTTTTGGGACACTGTAAAGTCCATGGAGTACAAGAGCACCTCCTCCCAGCTGCCCACTGCACTGAGGCTAGGCGACACGGTCACCACCGATAAATCCATGATAATCGAACATTTCAATAAGCATTTCTCTACGGATGGCCATGCTTTCCTCCTGGCTACCCTAACCCCGGCCAACAGCTCCGCACCCCTCGCAGCTACTTTCCCCGAGCCTCCCCAGCTTCTCATTCACCCAAATCCAGATCACAGATGTTCTGAAAGAGCTGCAAAACCTGGACCTGTACAAATCAGCTGGGCTAGACAATCTGGACCCTCTCTTTCTAAAATGATCCGCCGCCATTGTTGCAACCCCTATTACCAGTCTGTTCAACCTCTCTTTTGTTTCGACCGAGATCCATAAAGATTGGAACGCTGCCGCGGTCATCCCCCTCTTCAAAGGGGGTGACACTCTAGACCCTAACTGTTACAGACCTATATCCATCCTGCCCAGTCTGCAATCCGGTTTCCGAGCTGGTCACGGGTGCACCTCAGCCACGTTCAAGGTACTAAACGATATCATAACCGCCATCGATAAAAGACAGTACTGTGCAGCCGTCTTCATCGACCTGGCCAAGGCTTTCGACTCTGTCAATCACCGCATCCTTATCGGCAGATTCAATAGCCTTGGTTTCTCAAATGACTGCCTCACCTGGTTCACCAACCACTTTGTAGACAGAGTTCAGTGTGTAAAATCGAAGGGTCTGTTGTCCGGACCTCTGGCAGTCTCTATGGGGGTACCCCAGGGTTCAATTCTCAGGCCGACTCTTTTTTCTGTATATATCAACGATGTAGACAACATCATTTTGTATACATCTGGCCCTTCTTTGGACACTGTGTTAACTAACCTCCAATCGAGCTTCAATGCCATACAACACTCCTTCTGTGGCCTCCAACTGCTCTTAAACGCTAGCAAAACCAAATGCATGCTTTTCAACCGTTCGTTGCCCGCACCCGCCCGCCCGACTAGCATCACTACTCTGGGCGGTTCTGACCTAGAATATGTGGACAACTACAAATACCTAGGTGTCTGGCTAGACAGTAAACTCTCCTTCCAGACTCATGTTAAACATCTCCAATCCAAAATCAAATCTAGAATCGGCTTTCTATTCCGCAACAAAGCCTCCTTCACTCAAGCCGCCAAACTTACCCTAGTAAAACTGACTATCCTGCCGATCCTCGACTTCGGCGATGTCATCTACAAAATAGCTTCCAATACTCTACTCAGCAAATTGGATGTAGTCTATCACAGTGCCATCCGTTTTGTTACCAAAGCGCCTTATACCACCCACCACTGCGACCTGTATGCTCTAGTCGGCTGGCCCTCGCTACATATTCGTCGCCAGACCCACTGGCTCCAGGTCATCTATAAGTCTATGCTAGGTAAAGATTACCTGGTTACCTTACCTGGTTAAATAAAAGTGAAATTTAAAAATAAAATAAAAAAATAGTTGGGTGTGCCTAATAAACTTGCTACTGAGTGTATGTAATAACCATCATATCAAAGTAAACTTGGAGTCATGCGATGATATGTTCTGTGGTCCTCCCACTACAACTCGGGAAAGAATGCAGTTTATTAGGCTACAGATTTTTTTTAAATGACGATGAACTTCACAGGGTGGTGAAAGTGCAAGGTGATCGTGATGCTCCTTTCCAATAAATATCAAGGGTCTTATTCTGGTGACATGATGATCGATGCTTGGCTGCCGTTTGACAAATACAAATGATCTTGCTCTTTTGTCCATAATAATGTCATCATGTACTGTAGGTAACCTACTCAGAGGACCCACACTGTATCTGCGAGCTGTTGGCTTGAGTGCATGTGCTAAGACCAGAGTGGGCACACTCGCTATATAGCGCAAAAGATTTTTGTGACAAAACCATCAGTAAATTTGAAAATGCGCTGGAAACCCACTTAGGTTGTATTTTTTTATTCGATACATGGGAATTTAACTGCAAAATCAATGTTTATGTGCACCACGTCATCACGGACATCCTTTTATCCGCGACAAGTCAATTTGATGGAAACCCATATCTGGTGGGGAAATGCATCGTTTTTGTGCAGATTTTGAATATTGGCTTGAAAATCTGTTGCCAATGGATGGAAACCTATCCAGTGACACTTCATACGGTGCATTTGTTGCAGGAGGTGTACTTACTGATATGTACACAGCAGCAAAGGCAGACAGGGTTGCGTGCTGGGAGGGAAAGGTTTTCCTGACGAGAAAGAGAAAATGTGTTTGTGGTGAGATGAAATGTAAGAGCAGCAGACAGACAGACACCATATGTCCCACAGCTTTGATCACAATGTGAAAGGGGAGAGAACAGTGCTAGTGTGGAATAAAGATCACACCTACACATTGCTACAATGCCGGTTATTGTTGTTGTGGTGATGTTGTCAAGGTGTGCTGTATCTGTCAAAGTGAACAGTATCGATACATCCTTGTTTATCTGTCTATGACTGATCTGTGAATCTGTGTTGAAATACCCCAAAATGGCTTCCTTACTAACACCAATTCCTGATCACTTAGTATATCTAAGACTGGATGAGATGGATTATCTGAAAGCAAAATGGAGGAACAGAAAACTTGTCTTGGGTTTCACCTAGCCAGTCGGTTCAGATCAGTGGTCCAGAGAGGAAGAAAACAAGAAAAGTAGGCTTTTCATGAGTATTGAGACTCATCCTCTGCCAGAGGATATACAATGTTCTGTCCAAGGCTGTATTCCAATACTTAGTACATCATTTCCTTGAAACCCAGTAAATTCATATCTATCCTTCATTTTTCCCAATGCATTTTTTCCCCTTTACAGTGTTTATATTGCCTCAGTGAGAGCCTTTGAACCACTCTGTCTTTTTGATTGGGACTTCCGGCATGAGTGATACACAGAGACGAGGACACACAAAGGCTATGTTCCATTATCCAGACAAGCATACTACTAACAATGCATGCCAAAAACAATTGCTTAATTCAAACGGGTATTCTAGTATGCATACTGTAACAGAACCTTAATCCTTCCTGGGTCAGGTGGTTATGTTATGTCATGTCATGTAGCTACCTGGCAGAGACGATGGCGTGCTGGTCGTGACCGGAGCAGATGTCCTTGGTGATGTAGGGGTTTTTATCACAGGCCACCCCTGGCTGTGTGTAGTTGGGCTTGCACACAGTCAGGAAGAAGGGAGTGTGATAACCTGTGGCCAACTGAATCACATCAGTCATTAGAGCCGTGGCACACAACCCAAACACATGGACACCTGGAGAGACAGAGGGCGAGAGATAAAAAGGGGAGTGAAAAGAGAGGACGGTGAATGAGAGGAAAAGAGAGGGAGAGCGGAAATACAGAGAGAGGGGTGGGTGGTGATGTGAAGAGAAATACGGGGAGGTTGAGAGAACGAGGAGGGAGCGGAGGAGTGACGTGAGTTGAAAGAGAGAGTAGTGAAAACAAGAAAGAAAGAGCGAGAGGGAGTCATTGTCACACTGGATATATCCCTGAACAAGCGACATTCCTCCACAGTGTGGAACCATACCTACGAAGCGCACCGTTCGCCGAAGGAAGGAGTTGAAGTTGCACCCGCCGGCGTTGATGCTGCCCTCCACCCCAGGGCGGATCTTAAGGCGTGACTGCATGAAGTAGACCAGGCCCTCCCCCATCATGATCTGACCAGACAACAAGATCACACAATCAGAGATACGGCAGCACTAATCAATTCATTTGGACTTGCTCATTGTGTTGAACACCATCTCAGAGACTGGGCTATTTGAGTATTAGATTGTTGTATGTGTGAACTTGGCCCCATGTTATATGGTCTGATTTGAATGTAAGCCTATATATAAGCCTATATATTTGACAACTATACTTTGTCTGAATGTTTTTACCATGAGTTCATATAGTTTGAGTGTATAATGGCTTAATTATACATAGAGTGTTTCACATAGGCCATGTGTGGGGAGTGTTTAGATGGGTACTTATGCAGGCAGAGCAGCATCGTGTGTGTGTGTGTGTGTGGGGGTGCCTGCACGAGCGCAAGTGTGTTCAGAGGGGTGTACTCACCGACGCGGCCGGGCCAGCGAAGGCCAGGCTGAGCAGCATGAGTAGAGGGATGAGCTCATCTCCACCGTCAACGTAGGGCATGCTCAGCATGCGGTCATGGCAACGGAAGCCTACCTGGGCAGGCTGGAGCAGGTCCGTCAGCTCCAGGAAGTAGAGCGACACCATAGAAGAAGCCACAATGGGCAGCTGGGAAAGAGGAAACAGGACGTGCAAGTGTCGGTGAAAGGTTGCTGTCAGACTTGTCACTATGCTTACTACCACTAACTCTAACCTTAAAGACAACTATATAGAAGTTTTGCGTCTTGAACCAGAAGGGTTCCCCTAAATAGACTAACTAGATACTTGAATAGATGAGGTTCAGATCGTTTAGAATAATGACATGTGACCGGAAAAGATAGGAAAGCAGGTCATCCTCAGCTTCAGCGTATTGACCCAAATGTATCCACCCATGATAATGACAAACCAGAAGACACAGAGAGAGAGAGAGAAATGCAGAGCGCCAGACAAATATATTCTGATGGAGTTAATCAATATGTGTTTGTTAGTTGGTTCATTCATTTGTCTGTTCGTTCGTTCGTTCGTTCAGTCAATCAATCAGATACAACCAAAGATGATCATTATAACATGTTGTTACATGTCGAATTTCCCCTTTTCTTTTGTATCATAACGCTGATATTTCTACCCACCTCTACAAAATAGAAGCATGGCAACAGAGTCAAGCTATCTTTCGGCGGTTTCTTCTTGGGCTTTGGGTCTCTTGGAGTCATCATTGTGACGTCTGATGTGGACAAACCTGAAAGAACACATAGTTGAAGTTTAACAACAAAAAAATGATAGTACTGAATGAGCTCAGGGCTGTTTCTTAGCTATTTTAATAGACTATATTAAAATGGATTCAATTTAAATAATGAATTTATTTATTCCATTAAAATTGATAAGAGCTCTGAATGCCTCGTAGTCAAATTCAATGGTAAAACACATAGCTGTCCATGATAATGAATGACATTTTAAAACTCCTGGGGAGCACAACTCAGGCCCTCGTGTTCCGCAGTATTGCTGGTTAATGTTTCTCTTTGGCATTTAATTGAGAAATTAATGTTACTGGTTATCTGTAGAGAGCACACACCTTGTTCCAGGTAGAAATCAGTCACAGGTTAAAAGCCAAAAACCAGCAGGACAACCAGCGGCCTTCGAGAACCCGAACTGCACCCCTAACTTAGACACTAATCTATTTTCCTGATTCCATTGCTTTAGCATATGGTTTACAGGCATGGTAGGCCAACTTGTGTAAGCCAAATTTGCCACACATTGAAAGTGGTTCCTGCATTATTATAGCCCACACATACAATTATTATTTTTTTTAACCTTTATTTAACTAGGCAAGTCAGTTATGAACAAATTCTTATTTACAATGATGACCTACTCTGGCCAAACCCGGACGATGCTGGGCCAATTGTGTGCCGCCCTATGGGACTCCCAATCATGGCCGGATGTGATACAGCCTGGATTCGAACCAGGTACTATAGTGACACCTCTTGCACTGAGATGCAATGCCTTAGACCGCTGCGCTACTTGGGAGCCCAACTAGTGCTGAGAACCCATACCTACGGAGAGGATGATGCCAAAGTAACTAACTAGTGCTGAAAACTCATACCTACGGAGAGGATGATGCCAAAGTAACTAACTAGTGCTGAAAACCCATACCTACGGAGAGGATGATGCCAAAGTAACTAACTAGTGCTGAAAACCCATACCTACGGAGAGGATGATGCCAAAGTAACTAACTAGTGCTGAAAACCCATACCTTTCGGAGAGGATGATGCCAAAGTAACTAACTAGTGCTGAAAACCCATACATACGGAGAGGATGATGCCAAAGTAACTAACTAGTGCTGAAAACCCATACCTACGGAGAGGATGATGCCAAAGTAACTAACTAGTGCTGAAAACCCATACCTTTCGGAGAGGATGATGCCAAAGTAACTAACTAGTGCTGACTTTGGCCAACCACGCACACAGCCAGTCTCGCTAGCACTTCGAGCATACAGGTGAGAAGCCAAGCCTGGAACAGACTCTCTCCATGGGTACTGTGGTACTAACTGTTAGCCTTCTCTGCTAGCAGCTAATTATTCTAACCAGCAGGCGATGAGATCAGGTTCTATATGTTTTTGGAAAGGTATTGCTAGCCGTCTTAATGTAGGTACTGAAGAATAGCAAAATTGTGATAGTGAGGTTCTCATTTTCTTATTTTGTTTTGCCAAGAGAATGTTCACAAAAAATGTGCCATACATTCCAATTAAGTGATAATTGGCACCAATATCGAAATGTGTCGGAGGTTTTCATACCTCAACAGCAGTGCAATGTGGGGATAAGTCCATGTCCCACACCATCTGTTGTGTAGATTGATACATATGATATATATATATAGCTGCATTTCATCTTCACATTAGACCCCGGTTGAGGTCTGACTGATTTTGATATTTAGGAATCAGAATATGTACAATATGGAGGAAAACAAAAGACAAAATAAATAAGTCTCTCTCTCTCTCTCTCTCTCTCTCTCTCTCTCTCTCTCTCTCTCTCTCTCTCTCTCTCTCTCTCTCTCTATATATATATATATATATATATATATATATATATATATAAGACATTGATGACTGATTTATAACACCATGCACTGTACAAACATTTACAACTGCTTATGTCAGCTTATATCAACATTTACAGGTTGAAATAGGGTATGCGGTGATAACAACTTGCAATTGACATAGTGTAGCATTAATGCAGCTGTTATGTATGGTGTATAAATGTGTTATGTAATCCCTCAAAAAGAAAGTGCTTCCCTGAGCATATAGATGCTTGCTGTTTGTGTAGGGAAAATCCAAGTGCCAAGATACTTGACAAGACAACCCTAGAGTGAGGGAGGTAAAATGCCAACAGAGTGCTCGTCTTTCATTGGGGAAAAGACATGTTTATCTAGAGGAGCCAGATTTTCCTTAAAAGAGGGAGAGAGAGAGAGGGAGAGAGCGAGAGAGCGAGAGGGGTGTGTGTGTGTGTGTGTGTTGAAGGGGTGGGGAGTGTGGAGAGGAGAGGAATGGGGTGTAGACAGTGCCTCAAACAAACTGAGGTCTGTGTATGTCTGTGGTCAGAAAACCTGCTTGACAGCCAGCGAGAGGGTTTGAATGGGGAGTCTTTCAATTAAACAAGACGGATTAGAAAATGGCAGATCACAGCTGTCCTCCCTGGGGCTATTGTTGCTCTCAAGTGGGAGTCAAAATGGTCCCTCAGTCTAAGACAAAAAGCACGTTTTTTATTATTTGTTTTATTTTTTACACAATTCCTTCACATTGTTTGTGTGGAGTGTTGTGGGCAATGCTGTCCTTGCTCCAGAGCAAAACAACACTATTCTATACAAAGTTGGAGACTCCGTCAGGAGGCCAAAAAAAGGGGTTCCAACATCTTATTAAGCAAGCAGGAAAAAATTTGAATGATGTTCGATGTTTAAGTATTGCTAAAGAAATATGTTTTGGAGACAGTTCCACCACCTACAACATAACAGTTGGTTGTGGTACCCTGTAACTCACCAATTTTAATCCCAACAAACCAGGGATATTCTGAGGACATTCAACCACGTTTCCATCAGGTCCCTTAAGGGTTTCGGTGCAACGTTATCCCTCTGACGTTCTGAGAACATTCTAAGAACATCGCATGACGATCCCAAGGGAACGTTCTCCGGGGGACCTTTGTCTAGTTCCCTTTAAGTTCCCAGGACGTCACTGAGGACCATGTCAGGACCTTCATGTCAGGACCTTTTTAGGACGTTCTCAGGATGTTCATTTTACTAGTCTTTAGGACGTCGCGTGATGGTCCCAAGGGGGATTTTTTTCTAGTTTCCAGTTTGTCCCGGGGATTTCCCCGAAGACGTTTTCAGGATGTTCTTGGGACGTTGTGTCACGGTCCCCTGGAGGTTTTTTCTAAATCAGTCACTGATACAGACATGGTGGAGTAGCAGGAATATCAGAATGCTATGAACCAAGAGATTCAACTCCCAGCTGAGGACATGTTAAATCTTAATACTGTATGAATAAAAATACACAAAACTGCTGTTTATGAGACCATCAGGTGACGTCCCCAGGACAACCCCGGTAACTAGACAAAAACCTCCAGAGGACCAAGACACAATGTCCTCGGGTCGCCCCGGGACAAACCGGGAACAAGACAAAACCTCCAGGAGATAATAACACAACGTCCCAAGAACATCCTCGGGACAAACCGGGAACTAGACAAAACCTCCAGAAGATAATAACACAACGTCCAAAGAAAGTCCTCGGGACAAACCAGGAACTAGATTAAACCTCCAGGGGACCATGACACGTCACAGGAATGTCCTAAAAAACGTCCCGGGACAAACTGGGAACTAGACAAAAAACCAGGGGACCATGACACAAGACCTGACGACTTTAGGCGACCATTTCGTGACATCCCCAGGGCCTCCTAACAACTTATTATTGATTGCAGGGATAAGAGTGGCAGTGTATAACTAAGGCAAGATCAGACTGATAAAGAGGATTAAGCAAGTTCAATATTCCAAAACAAACGAATAATGCTACTACAGTAATACAACTTAATTAACTTAGCTATACAACTATGGTAGGTATGTACTGTAAGTAGGTAGATACAGACAGACAGACACACACACACACACACAGGCAGACATGAGCATAGTTGGTGCAACAATAAAACAAATTCCAAGCATTAGCTCCTAGGTGTAGAGCTGCCATACAACGTGCGGTGCTTATCAATTGAGAAAAATCCAGAGATAAAACTGCTGCATTGATTTTTATCTTTTAATGTATGCTAAGCGTCAGGACACCAAAAATTAACGGCGGTTACATGGCACTACGACAAAACGTGCTGTCTGGTGAGTGAGGCAATAGCCTATACCTCAAATCCATATGGGAATCACATTTTATATGAATCACTAGGGCAGGCTACCTATATGACTATTAACAGCACATGGCTGAAAATATCATGATCTTTTATGATGGTTGCTTTACATGCACACAGTGAAAGAGCTATAATTAATTCGATCAATTAGCCTAGGCTATGCATATCAGACATCAAGTTTAAAAAAACGGACATTTAAAGCATACAATCCTTGTAAGAGAATAATAAAGACCAACACTCACCTAGGCTCTACGTAGCCTAAATACAAATAATGAATTGAAAATCAGCAAAAGTGAATTGATTAGATATAGCACGAGGAATAGATGTGATGGTAAGACTAGGCTACTACTGCCGCTGTGCCCCCTTTACGCACCGCAAGTGGAAATACTGTCAACGTTTCTCACAGCAACTCAGTCCATTTCACTTTCTTTTTTTCTGCTCACGTTTCGCACGGAGCGATCCCAAAGAAAGCGTGTAGTGGGTGCAGCTTTGGTGGAGTGAAAAATGCACGATTCCCCGGCCTCAGGGGGCTTTGGACTTGGGCAACACTGGCGATTCAGCGAGAAATGCCTTGCACCGCTCCTGGTTCAAAAGGTTGCCTCGGATACTGTGGTCTCGCTCCTGACCTTGGCTAGATAGATGACAGATAATAATTGATAACCTGTCTATTTACAGCCCTAGTATTCCGTCATGGGGGAACAGGGGGCTGTCAATGATGCATCATAGGCTACTGCAAAAAGAATGTGAGAGCAGAAGAAGCGGGGAGGGGTGTGAGTGTGTAGCCTTTTGTGAAGTGCGTAGCCTTTTGTGTAGTGCGTGTGTGTGTGTTACAGCCAATGTGAGAGAAAGGCGGTTTCTTCCCCCACCATCATTTTAGGGACACATGGTGTCAGTCTGCCCTCATGCATACTCTCTCTCTCCCTCGTGTTCTTTTGATTGCTCAGCGCTGTAGTTTTACACCAGCATAACTTCAAGGAGTCTTTGTTTGGGACCACGAACAGGCATCTGTGCAGCACGTCCATTTTTTGAGATTCTCTCACTAATCAGGTAATTGCAGCAGACACTCACTCACTGCCTTTCAATGAAAAACGATCCTCCTAATCTGCACCACATGCATTCTACACAGCAATGTCCACAGGAGAGTCGGCTGCGCTTGCCTTAGCCCTACACCTCTTGCCTCTGCCTTGCAGGATTTTCTGTGGGTTTTATTTGGGGACAATATGATATACCAGCATTGCAGCCTTGACACTGCCTGTGCCTGCAACACATCCCCCATAGTCCTTATTATAGGCTACAGCTATTATAAAGGGGATCAGTAGGCTATACCCTTTGAGCACACCTATCTATCTTTAATAACATAATTTCTGTGCACATTTGACCCTGGCAAGCTTAGCGTTACAACAGGAGGGAGCAGATGGAGTCTCACGGTCATAAATGACTAATAATATACATGTCCGGAAACTCAGCATAACACAGTGCTACATGAGCAAGTATTTCCACCGAGCAGCAATGGCACCACATTGTAAGCAACTGTGTGAGCAGGACCCGGAAATGGATCCAAAATGTCACGGCGGGTGGTGTGATCCACTGCATCGCTCCACTCTGCCTGCCAGTGTGAAAAGCCTCATATCTGCACTGACACCCACGCTCAATGCAGACAGGGAAATGTGCAACAGTGAGTGGGGAATGGAGGCGTTTGTTTAAGTGTCATCATTCCAAGCCAGAGGATCTCGGCTCACTTAATGAAGGGGATTTTTAATTGATATCTGTCACCGGTTGGTCGTCGTGGACCCCCAAGGGAAACCTCTTGCAGTCGGACTCACAACATACATACAGTACATGCACCCATGAACACACACACACAAGTATCCAGGCACACACACACACAGACACACACACACACCAGGGCCACCTGCGAGGCAGACAGCTAATGAATGAGCTCCATCCAGCCGATTAGTCTCATCCAACCAAACACTGGGCCATTAACTACTGCTGCTAGTAGCCAGGCTGGGCAAGCCCTCTTACTCTCCACACCAGATACATTCCTCTTTGGACCAATAGTCTATTCACTATTTAGTCTATTTATTATTTAAAACTTTGCAAGAGCACTACACAGAGCCTACCAGCAGTCGTTGGGTTAAGCATTTATGTTTAAATATAGGTAGAAAGGTGCAATGAATTGTTTATGAATGTGTTGTCATCCTTATTTCGGGCAGCTGTACTAAAGTGTTACCCAGAATACATCACTGGGGGGTAGTTAGATGGAGAAGGAAAGAAAAATTGAAAAGTGCTTTGTTATTGTCCTCCCCATTCCTCCCTGGTGAAAGGTGTCACGGCTGACGTTCCTGAGGGCCTTTGTTACAACAATATGCTGTACATTGGTTTTAATAAGGGACTACTGTGACACCGGCCAGGAAAACCTAGTGGGAATTTGTCCACGACCTATGGCACACTGTTACTGTATGCATGTATGCTGCTGTTTTGACCTTCCTTGGGAAAAAAAGGGATTCTGAACCTCAATGGATTTCATCCTCAATTCCGACTCTGAATCTCAACCTAAATGAATAGACTAGATGAAAATACAGTCTTCCACCTGGCATACGAAGGCAGCTCAACTCAACATAACACTGTCTGTTTCATTGAGAATACAGCAAATAAAGCCTAATATTCCCTGTTGAGGCATCCGCTGCCTCAACACTTTTTCTTTAGTTATCAGTTGTGTTTTCTTTCAGTACAGCGCATTGCCAATTTCTACCTTTTGTATTCCCACATGACTGTAGAAGGAAGAACCCCCAAAGGATCTATCCGTCTCTTGAGCTGATTAAAAAAAGCCGATAACGTGGTGGAAATGCACTCCCGTTCGCCCTCTCTCTGTGTTTATGGTCCTGCATTGACTGATCGCATTGTGATTGATTTTTCCCTCTCCTCCCTCCTTCTCTTCCCTCGTTGTTCCCTGGGCTCGCTCGCTGCAGAGTTGTTGCGCGGATGCCTCGACAGAGGGCGAGAAGAAACAGCTGCCTCGCATGAACTTACACTCGACGACTCACCAGCCGCCACTGCCTGTGCCATCGGCTGCTCTGCTCAGTCAGTGGAATCAGTCTGTTCGGTTGGTCTCTCCCCTCCACTGAGCTTTCAGAGGACTCCTGGCACTGGGAGACCAACAGGAGGCATGGCTACATCCCAAGAGGAAATGCAGTCCCCTTGTTTCCTTGTCTCCTGATCTGAAAGGACTTGGTAGAGAAGAGGAATGGATGGTGTGAAAGAGAGAGTAAAATAGAAAGTAAAGAATGTCAGGGTTTTCAATTTCTATTACTCAATTTCTATGTTGTGCACAAAATTCAGTCCTTTGCCTGAGTGCATGTTTGCAAAGAAAAGGAGACAAGGAAGTGATCTAAGAGTTTTGGGATAAAACAGCCTGAATGTTAGGCCTAATCTCCACCCTCAGAAGGGCTAGTTAAGAGCCTTCCCACCCAGAGCCTATAAGTGCTCTCAAGTCTCGCCAGCATTCATTTCAATCAAGCCTAATTCAATCACACGTCTATTATGCAACCAACATTTACAGCACTTCAAGACTGGCGTTTCAAAACTCTGATTTTAAAGGGCACTTGATTCAGGTCGCCCGGTGTGCGACGTGGGCGGGATATACGCTTAAGGGAAAATGGAATGGCTCCAAAAATGCACACCAGGCGAGCTAAATCCCATATTGAGAAAGCATCATTGTGGCAACCAGATTGTCCTGGCGTGACGGGGACGTAGCAATTGCGGGGGAAAAATCTCTAATAGTCAGTGATGAGAGACTTAACTCTCCACTACTGTTACTGTATAAAACAAGATCATGAGGCGACCATAAAACACACTACAACCTTGGTATGTGGGCCTAGGAGTCCAAGAAGATTATTCTAAATCTGTTCAGTTTAACCTATCTCTCCTACACTGTCCCCAGGAAACTGTCTAACAATATTAGTATCAGTATCTGCTACAACATGAAAGATAGTGCAGCTCTCGATTTAATGCTCTTTGACAGTATCTTTTGGTAACCTTATTGCAGAAGATGAGAGTAACTGTCAAATGGGATGAGTGGATCCCCTTAGGCTAATGGAATAGAAGTCAAAGCCCTTCTGTGTTGGGTCTTTTGAGTACGGTGAGCAGGGTAGTAGTCCTAAAGGGTATTACCTCACAGTTCAGACTGAGGCACAACTCTATGGAGAGGCTGTTCTCCAGTTGTGAGATCTAGAACCATGTGTCGTACCTCTTTGATTCCAGACGTCCATTTAACCCTGAAAAATCATCCCTGTGCAAGAGACGTATTCAAATGTTCCCGAATGTTGCAGATGAAAATATTGTGAATTGAGTTGACCCAATGTCCTACATTACAACATGAAAGCATTATATATGTTCTACAGAATACATACAGTATCTCACTGAACATTCTGTAATGTTACACCCTGCTGTAGGGCCATGATACTAATTTAACCCTGAACATCAGATGGATACTCTCTACTGTAGATACACACTTCTTTATACCACCTAATACCAGACACCCAGTTATCCCCATAATTAGCTTCACTAAGTCACTCAGGTCATTCATTTCTCTAAGAGATATATTAACAGAACTGAATACAACTTTATTGTCCAACAGGAGATAGACAGGATATATTGGCCTATGGGCTTCATCTTAGAAAGGTGCCCCCATCAAGGTGACCTGATTGTGTGGAGACCTCATGAGGCGAGGGCAAGCAGCCAACCACAACGGAGCGAAAGACAGAAGGGCACAGAGTTCACCTGAAGGGGTTTGGTTGAGGTGGGCAGTGTGCCAATGGTAGAAGGAGGCGCTATTTTGGTGGTTGAATATAGAGGGGAGTTCGTCTAATATATTATTTTGTTTTATGGGGTGAACCAAGCGGTTCTTCTGATAATATGTAAAGCAGTGGTCCATAGGAAGTATTAATTTGAGTGCAAATTGCTTTGACTTTATACTATTGGGAAATAGACAGGCAGTTCTCTCTTGTAAAATTGATTCAGAGACATTCCCTGGTTAAATCAATCTCATTTCACTTGGACCTGGACAAAATTGTGTTTGAAAATGATATAGATGAAAGTACATTTTAAGTCATGCTTTGAAATGTTTAAATCTTCTGGTCAATTTAAATAAAAACCGACACTCTTTACCCTGAATTGGCTAGACAAGATCTTTTAAAGTTGGCCAGACTAGACAGTCAATTTCATTCCAGCTATTTCAGGGACTGAGATATGACTTCAAAGAAAATAATTTGTGTTTGAAAAATCTCTAGTCCTTTTTTATTAAACAGAACCTCTTCTGGGAGTGGGAAGTAAAACCCTTCATTTTGATATAAAACCATCTTCAGTTAATTCCACTCATTATTAGTTCCTTCATCTAATCCCTGGTGCACATGACAGGACTAAAACCAGATTAGGTTCTATACACACGAGATGTCTAGTGCCCCCATGTGGCACAAATTTCTAACTACATCTGACACACAAACCACCAAGGACCAAATCCTAATTATTGTGCAAATCTCCCATTGACATCAATGCACAATGGACATGAAAATATGAACAAAAGCATCCAAATAGGATTCAAAGTAAAAAGTCACACCTCTCACCCGTAAGGTCCTCAAGAAGCTTTATTTTCTTGACACGCGTTTGAATATAAAAAGGGACATGAAAAACGTGGTTCCTACTTACAGGTAGGAAACAATGATGGCATGATCACAGCCTTTCCAAATGGCGGTATGTGCAATACAACTGCATTGATATCCAATACTTCATCATATTGGATATAGAATCTGTCCTTCGTGATATCTGCTAGGAGGCAGCAGCGCTGTGCAATCTACTGTCCAAACTCCAAAGGCTGATCTAGAGTCAGGGTTTGCGGTGGCCATGGGCTTGTCAGAGTCAATAGTTGTCCGTTGACTGATCTCAGGACAGTGTGGAGGGAACCCTTCTCCAGAGGCCTCCGCACAGGCAGTTCTTGATCCAGCGTTGCTCCCACTGCTTCATTGCGTTGGTCTTGTTGGGTGAGCGGAGCATGGTCACACAGCCACACCTGAGATGGAGAGAGAGGAAGAAAGAGAGAGAGAAATAGGGAGAGAGAGTGAATAAATATTGAAAAAGCTTGAAAAAGCAGGGTCGGGAAAAGACAATCTTCAAATTGTTGCTTGCTTTGGACCAACAAAAAGGTTCTTAAAAGTGTAAAGTTACATGTAGAGGGATATGCTGATGTTATGATTTAATGTTAAGGTAGAAATAAGGGAAAGATGCTAGGGAGTGGGTGAAAGAGTAAGTGGTGTCTGACCGGGTGCAGGCTTTGCTCTCCTCTGTGGGGCAGACTCCCATGTGGAGACAACGTAGATTATCCATCCTCTGGGCCCCTGGGCTCCTGGAAACACACATTTTAGCAAATGGGCTGTTACTTTTTCAACTTTACAGCAGACTGAGCTTCATCTGACCTTTGACCCCAAATAGTGATCCAATGACAACTGTGTTTTGAATTTTTGCGTCAACATAGTACAGTGCTACTGCCTTGGTCACTTGAGCACTATCCCCAATTGTAACCCTAAAAAGTCTACCAGGTACCCTAAAAAAAACGTTTCTAAATGCCAGCTAGCCTGCTCCTGTGGGTCTCACCTAGAGAAGATCTCCACCTGGGCGGTGGAGTTGAGACCCGGAAGGCTGTAGGGCTTGCCAAACTGCAGCCGCAGAGGTTGCTTGCCCTGCAGCTTGCAGATGATGCCGTCGTTGACGGGCAGCCAGTCCATGCTGGGCACCAGCAGCTGGCTGGGCAGCAGGCAGCACTCGTCTATCAGCGGCTCATCAGGCTCCTGGGGGTGGCCCTCGTCCCGAGCTGGAGACATACATGGGTGAAGGCCAGGCACACATACAGTGAGCTCCAAAAGTATTTGGACAGCAACACGTTTCGTTTTGGCTCTGTACTCCAGCACTTTGGATTTGAAATTATACAATGACTACGAGGTTAATGTGCAGAAGGTTAGCTTTCATTTGAGGGCATTGTTATCTTATACCGTGTGAACCATTTTAGAAATTACAGCACTTTTTGTACATAGTCCCCCCATTTTAGGGAACCACAAGTATTGGGTCTAATTTACTTACAGTATGTGTATTAAAGTAGTGAGTAGTATTTTGTCCCATATTCCTAGCACGCAATGACTACATCAAGCTTGTGACGAGTGAGTGAGAAATGATGATAATGAGTGAGAAAGTTAGAGGCACAACGATCATATCAAGACATGCTAACATCTCACCATTACCAATAACGGGAGGCTATCATTTTTTGGGGGGGTAGGTATGATATTTATAACTTTCTCACTCATCATTATTCACAATTCATTCATGATTATCTGTAATCCACATTAATGTAGTTTAGAAACCGATTTTATTCGGTTATTTTATATATACACACAATAAAAGTTACAAAAAATACAAGAAAATGACATTATTTACCCATCTATTGGGCACAAAATAAATCGGAAACATAAAAAACTGCAAATGCATCCAACAAATTTGTAGTCACAAGCTTGATGTAGTCATTGCGTGCTACTTTTGACAACTTTAATACACATGTGAATTTGTCCAAATACTTTTGGATATTGGGCAGGGCTCTCCAACCCAGTTCCTGGAGGACTACTAGGGCTGGGCAATATGGCCTAAAAATCAACTCATTTTTTTTTTTTTTTTATGTTCTCTAAATAAGCTAGTTGTCCAATTTAGAAATAAAATACACCGCATTTTAAACAGTCAGCAATAATCAAATGAATTCAGGGCTTGTGAAATGACACCTAGGCTAAATATAAGCCTTCGACAACCATAAGACCCACTAATAATGACATTATTTGATCATTTTTACACTAATCACTGATCTGGTTTTCATGTCTGTCCCTTTTGTTTACAAATGTAACCACAATCATTCATAATGCACATTCACTAATAATGACCAACTTCTTGTAGCAGGCATTATAGAAAATGAACACAGACCTCATAAACAAGCTCTCAAGCACAAGCCCACGTGCTAGTGAGTAGCCAGCTAATCTGTATATTTAAAGTCTAGCCAACTTGGATCTATTTGCTAGCTAACAAGGCAGGACAGTTGAATTGTTATGAACACAAGAGGCGAGCACCTGGGCTAATTAGCCACCTAGCTGCTCCAAACACCCGTGTGCAAGCATAACTCGGGAAGTCTAGTTTTGTCGGTTGCAGGCACCCATGTCTGTATGGATCTGTGCAAAACTGCTACAGTAAGTGTCGCTTTTTTATTTGAAGGATTCTTTCTGGCTGATGAAAGAGAAGAGCCATATGTTTTCGAAAGCCACGTCGCGGAAAAAACCCTTGAATGAGTAGGTGTTCTAAAACTTTTGACCGGTAGTGTACACCCCATGCATCCACATAGTCAGCTACACATGTTCGCCCCATCCTTACAGCAGAGCCAGAGCTTGGTGAGCAGGCGGAAGAGGAGCGACATGCTGTCCTGGTTGTCCGAGGTGGCCGTGTAGATGGGCAGGCAGCCAGGCTTCAGCAGGCCCCAGATCCGGATCATCACCATCATTTCACGCAGCATGCCCAGGGACGAGCCGTCGCGCAGGAACCCAAAGCCGGGACGCACGATGGAGCCCTGAGAGAGGACACGAGTTAATACAGACAGGCGGATAGAGACAGACAGCACAGACACACACTCTATACTGGCACCAACTCTACATTCTTTCAATGCAACATCATATCATTAATATCAAATGTGGTAAGCATGGGGTTCTGGAGCATTGCACAATTTTTCAGCACGTTGTGAAAAGGCCTATAGCTCGAGTTAATGGAAATGTAGGAGTAAATCCACACACAAATGGTGTTGCACTGGAGACCCACCTGATTGGGTAGGTTAGCCATCAGGTAGAGCACAAAGTCTCCCACCCATTGGATGAGCTGCTGCAGAGACTGGAGCGGGGGGCCGTCCAGCACAAACTCCTCTGTCTTCAGGTTGATCATCACCTTATCGATATCTACGGAGAGGGGGAAGGTCAATCGCAACCAGAATCACTGATGTCTTGAAATAAAACGGCCCATAATTGTAGGTACTAGCTAGCAGATAGGAGGGCCAGCAACACAGCCTTATGGCTACAGAATCGGTCTGGTCAGCAATAACAACAGGTCACTATGTACAACTCAAGCTCGGTTACAAACTGAAAAGAGTTCCAGCCTCACATTAAAGCTGCATTATGTAACTTTTTGGGCGACCAGACCAAATTCACATAGAAATGACGCGGTAGATATGTTCTATGTGTGCTATTTCTATATGCTTCCCATTCTTAAGTTTTTGTACACCAGCTTCAAACAGCTAAAAATACAATATTTTGGGTTATTGAAAAGATATTTCACAGCGGTTTAGATGGTACAATGATTCTCTACACTATGCATTGGTTGAAATTAGGTGAAATATTCTAATTTAGCAACCAGGAAATTCCTGCATATTGCACCTTTAAGTGAAATTGGTGTCCGAAGTAGGATCCGTCTATTCATTGATTATACAGGTATAATGGTAGTGATGCTAGTCCTCCCACCAGTGTCAGTATTTTTGGCGCATATCTCTGCCAGCCTATCCCCGGGGCTCTTGTCTGGCGTGTTGAGGACGTGGGGCCTCAGCAGGGACTTGAGGGTGGCGCTAATGGCGATAAGGAGGAGCTTGGCGTGGAAGTCGCAGGCTCGCGCCGCCGTAGCCACTGACAGCTTACAGAGAGAGGCCTTCACTGCGACGATGCGTGTCGAGAGCACCTACCACACACACACACACACAGTATATTATAAAAACAAACAAACAATTCCATCCCTTCATTGTCACACATTTCAGTTTGTCAAACCTAACGCCCTGCAGTGAGGATCCCTGGGTTGTGTTTTGAAATGTCAACTAACACCCAAATTTGTCCGATAAGAACATACACTACATAGCCAAAAGTATGTGGACAGTGTGTGCTCGTCAAACATCTCATTCCAAACTCATGGGCATTAATATGGAGTTGGTCCTCCCTTTGCTGCTATAACAGCCTCCACTGTTCTAGGAAGGCTTTCCACTAGATGTTCCATTCAGCCACAAAGGTATTAGTGAGGTCAGGCACTGATGTTTGGCGATTAGGCCTGTCTCGGGGTTGAGGTCAGGGCTCTGTGCAGGCCAGTCATGTTCTTCCACACTGATCTCGAAAAACCATTTCTTTATGGACCTCACTTTGTGCATGGGGGTATTGTCATGCTGTAACAGGAAAGGGCCTTCCCCAAACTGTTGCAACAAAGTTAGAAGCACAGAAATAATGTAATTGTATGCCGTAGCGTTAAGATTTCCCCCGAACCATGAAAAACAGCCCCAGATCATTATTGCTTCTCCACCAAACTTTACAGGTGGCACTATGCATTCGGGCAGGTAGCGTTCTTCTGGCATCCGCCAAACCCAGATTTGTCCGTCAGACTGCCAGATGGTGAAGCGTGATTCATAACTCCAGAGAACGGGTTTCCACTGCTCCAGAGTCCAATGGCGTTGAGCTTTACACCACTCCAGCCAACGCTTGGCATTGCGCATGGTGTTCTTAGACTTGTGTGCGGCTGCTAGCCCATGGAAACCCATTTCATGAAGCTCCCGATGAACAGTTCTCGTGCTGAAGTTGCTTCCAGAGGCAGTTTGGAGTGTTGCAACTGAGGACAGAGGAGTTTTACTCGCTATGATTTACATCACTCAGCGGTCCCGTTCTGTGAGCTTGTGTGGCCTACCACTTCGCGGCTGAGCTGCTGTTGCTCCTAGATATTTCCACTTCACAACAGCACTTACAGTTGACCGGGGCAGCTCTAGCAGGGCAGACATTTGACGAACTGACTTGTTGTTAAGGTGGCATCCTATGACAGTGTCACGTTGAAAGTCACTGAGCTCTTCAGTAAGGCCATTCTATTGCCAATGTTAGTCTCTGGAGATTGCATGGCCGTGTGCTCGATTTTATACACCTGTCAGCAACGGGTGTGGCTGAAATAGCCAAATCGACTAATTTGAAGGAGTGTCCACATAATTTTGTATATATAGTGTATATTTCAATTTCCCGTTGCATAACATTTCACTACGGTGTGCCCTACTGAACATGACCCTGGTCCACCTACCTGCTGCAGGGCTTGGTTCTGTCTCATGTACTCTTCATGAAGCTTCTCCACCAGGTTATGGACCATGCCCGGCTGCACGTGGAGCAGCACATCCCACCAGTCGTAGCCCGTCACCATGCAGTACTCCAGTAGGAACAGCAGGTGGCGCAGCAGTATGTTCATGTCCAACATCTGGCCCATGGAGGGAGAGACACGGATCATGTGCAGCTGAGGGAGAAAAGAGCCAAAGCAGAGATCTAAAATATGGCTGCAGTTTTTTTTGTTGCTGTTCATATCTGGGGGCTCGCCTGGGATGATAACCAGAATTAGGGATAGCTTATTGTTGCTATAGAGGATAAAGTTATTTGAGTTTTTATTTTGCCTTTAGACCACACACTCCTGTAAGCTTTAACCCCAATGGCTGGTTGACATTCAAGGGACATTGAAGGTAAAAATACAATATTTTGCCTTTTTTCAAAAACGTGAGCCATCTAAGCTATACTATCATCTACCGAGATAAAAGGGTGATACGGTACTGTGTGGGACATTTTAAGGTCACTGCATAGTCAACGGATCTGAACGCATTGACGCGCGGTTGATGTGCTCCAACTAGCGAACTTGTGCCACCGTCTCTCACCTTGCCGTGGTTGTCCACTCCGGCCAGGGCCAGCGAGGTCCAGGAGAACTGCAGGGCCTTGAAGTGGACGGTGTGGCCGCCGGCACGCTGCCGCTTGATGGCCGGCTCGTCCCCGGGCCGCTGGGAGGAGCCCGAGGAGGAGCCGTAGAACACGCCCATAGTGTGGAGGGACAGCCGGTGGAGGATCTGGATGCTGCCATCGTGGAAGGCTAGGGCCAGGCCTGGGAGGGACCACCATACAGAATCTCATCAAATGTAATTCACTTTATTGATCTCCAAAGGTGGACATTGACACCAGCAGTACACACAGACAGGGGCAACAGTGAGTGTATAACATTACACACTTTCTCTGCCATTATACATCAATCTGTCTTGATACAACTATGTTGTGTGGGACACATTCAATGTAGCTCCCACTTCCCAAACATGTTTCTTGAGCATAGAATTACTTCTTCTTTGGTGGGTTTAATAGTACTGCAAATCAACATTCTGGAAAGGTGTATGCTGCCACCTGAAGTAATCAAGAGTAGATATGGAGGGTCGATGATGGGTTATTGGGCACTTACCAAGGCCTGGGCAGAACTTTGTGTCCGACGCCACCTTTAAGTCAGGGTTGGAGATGGAGATGGGCAGCTTGGGCAGAGCAACGGCCGACACGCGGTCCAGGTCATTGGTGGCAGAGAGGATGCGCCATTTCAAGATCATCGGCTGTTTCTCACCCACTGTGGGGGTGGAGAGGAGAAAGGGTGAGTAAGGGTTGTGTCTGTGTGTCTTTATGGGGGCACCTCAATTGTGGAATCATTAACTGGTCTCCCTTCCTTAAACTGAATTGATCTGAAAACACAATGGAGGGTTCCTAAAGATAATTGACTGTCAACTGTTCAGTTCTTTAAAGAAAGTGGACGATTGGAAACAACTTTAAACTATTGAGATACCCCCTATAGTTATACTTATATTTTCCATTAGAGTTCTTCCTGGTTTTTGTTGTTCTCCTCCTTACCTACTGGTGAGCGATGCTGGAATATGTTATTAACAGGGAGGCCTTCTTTTCGCAGTGACCAGCACTCTACGATGCTGCCCGTCTGACTGGAGGCACACAACAGCACCTAAAGGAGTATTAATATCATAGTCACACACACACACACACCTCAGTCAACTGGTTAACACTCCCTGCAATTTAACAGGACTTTGTATCATTCATTAAAAGTAGGGCTGTGACGGTATTGGATTTTTGGATGTTGGTTATTGGTCAGCCAAATGACTGCGGTCACCGTAATAACGGTTCGAATAGCAAGGAAAATTATAATACATTAAAAGACGCACATTTCCTCCTCCTGACTGCATGTGATGCTGCTGCAGGGAGGGGGGCATTGTCTAAGCAACCAGACTCGTTAGCTACAACACCTGGCTTGTTTCAGCAAGGAGCAACAAAGTTTCATCACGTTATAGAGTCCATGTTACTGCAGAAACGGACTCAACCGCACGAATGTCCGGCTGTCCTGTCTTCAGTCAGCGTTTTATTTTTACGTTTATGACTGTTATTATATTTTCATGCCGGTCTTCATCCATAATCGTCCATCACGCGGTTATACGGTAATTGTGCCAGGCATAATTAAATGTATGCTCTACACTGTTTGAATACATAAACTCAGAAAAAAAAGAAGCGTCTTCTCACTGTCAACTGCGTTTATTTTCAGCAAACTTAACATGTGTAAATATTCGTATTAACATAACAAGATTCAACAACAGAGACATGAACTGAACAAGTTCCACAGACATGTGACTAACAGAAATGGAAAAGTGTGTCCCTGAACAAAGGGGGGGGGGGGTAAAAATCTAAAGTAACAGTCAGTATCTGGTGTGGCCACCAGCTGCATTAAGTATTGCAGTGCATCTCCTCCTCATGGACTGCACCAGATTTGCCAGTTCTTGCTGTGAGATGTTACCCCACCCCACTCTTCCACCAAGGCACCTGCAAGTTCCCGGACATTTCTGGTAGGAATGGCCCTAGCCCTCACCCTCCGATCCAACAGGTCCCAGACGTGCTCAATGGGATTGAGATCCGGGCTCTTTGCTGGCCATGGCAGAAAACTGACATTCCTGTCTAGCAGGAAACCACGCACAGAACGAGCAGTATGGCTGGTGGCATTGTCATGCTGGAGGGTCATGTCAGGAAGCCTGCAGGAAGGGTACCACATGAGGGAGGAGGATGTCTTCCCTGTAACGCACAGCATTGAGATTGCCTGCAATGACAACAAGCTCAGTCTGATGATGCTGACACACCGCCCTAGACCATGGCGGACCCTCCACCTCCAAATCGATCCCGCTCCAGAGTACAGGCCTCGGTGTAACCCTCATTCCTTCGACGATAAACGCGAATCCGACCATCAAACCCTGGTGAGACAAAACCGCGACTCGTCAGTGAATAGCACTTTTTGCCAGTCCTGTCTGGTCCAGCAACGGTGGGTTTGTGCCCATAGGTGACGTTGTTGCCGGTGATGTCTGGTGACAACCTGCCTTACAACAGGCCTACAAGCCCTCAGTCCAGCCTCTCTCAGTCTATTGCGGACAGTCTGAGCACTGATCGAGGGATTGTGCGTTCCTGGTGTAACTCGGGCAGTTGTTGTTGCCATCCTGTACCTGTCCCGCAGGTGTGATGTTTGAATGTATCGATCCTGTGCAGGTGTTGTTACACGTGGTCTGCCACTGCGAGGACGATCAGCTGTCCATCCTGTCTCCCTGTAGCGCTGTCTTAGGCGTCTCACAGTACGGAATTGCAATTTATTGCCCTGGCCACATCTGTAGTCCTCATGCCTCCTTGCAGCATGCCTAAGGCACGTTCACGCAACTGAGCAGGGACCCTGGGCATCTTTCTTTTGGTGTTTTTCAGAGTCAGTAGAAAGATCTCTTTAGTGTCCTAAATTTTCATAACTGTGACCTTAATTGCCTACTGTCTGTAAGCTGTTAGTGTCTTAACGACCGTTCCACAGGTGCATGTTCATTAATTGTTTATGGTTCATTTAACAAGCATGGGAAACAGTGTTAAAACCCTTTACAATGAAGATCTGTGAAGTTATTTGGATTTTTACGAATTATCTTTGAAAGACAGGGTCCTGAAAAAGGGACGTTTCTTTTTTTGCTGAGTTTATGTTGTACTGGTAAGTGATAAAGCTGGAAAGAACTCCCAATAAAGGACACTTGACAACGTGTTCACAGTGTGTGTCTCTCACCTGCTCTGAGTTCTCCCTGGTGAGGAACTTGAGGTGTGTGACGGCCGGGTACTTGTCCCTCCTGACCGGGTCTGTGGTGCAGCGCATAAAGAGCGACGGCAGCAGCTCCGTGTCGATGCGACACTTCTCGTTGACCACGCTCACGCACACCTTGAGTTAGGATCACGATAATGGCATTGCAATAATAGTACTACTTGATACATTACATTGGAGTAAACCCTCTTCACAAGAAAAGAAAATGCATTAGCATTTGTACAGTGTCGCTTGCCAGACTTATCAGAGACACGAAGACTGGCTAGCACTTCTGGTGTTAGCCAGTAATGATAAAAAACTATGTTGTAATATCATTGCTAGCTAATACCTTGTAGAACTGCACAGGTGAGGAGCTACTGCCGTCCGTTGCCGCCACCACGATGTTGCCCCCGCCGGTGAATGCGATGTCGGCCAGGGCAACACGGCCCCTCAGGCGACACAGGCTCTCGCTGGCTGTCAGCAGCTGTCCGTTGGGCTTCAGCAAGGACACCGTGACCAGGCCGCTCACCGTTACTGCCAGCCAGCCTTCCATGGGCTTACCCCCGAACAGCGTGAGAGACGGCGAGAACTTGACCCGTGAAAACTTCTCCCCGAAGTTGGTGGAGCCCGACTGGGGTGGGGGAAGGTTGGAGGAGAGGTAGAGAGAGAGTGGGTAGTAGCACATTTCAACAAACTAAGTGGCAAATTACAGATATGTCTGTATATGCTTGTTATATGCAGTGCTTCACAGCCATTTTACAGCACCCCTGTCAAATAGTGGCATATACAGTATTGGCAGATCTCAAGAGCTTTAACCCCTTACACTCATGAGAATTAGCCTATACAAGACTACATTTAAATGTTTCTTACAGAAGAAATATGGAAAGCATATGCATAACCATTGTAGAAATTAAAAAGGGAACAATTAAGAGATTATGGGAAAAGTATTAGCCTAAAGGTGAGGACACAACAGTTCACCTGACACAAGACTGAATCCAAACATTACACTGTTGATTTTATATGGATTTTACATTTACTGTACTTTTTGGAGCATTGGTTGATAACGAAATCTGAAAATACTCTGGATACATTCAGTAACATAATAAGAATATTATTGGAAAAATTTGGAGTAGGTGCAACATAAGGCAAAAAGAATTACAAGGGTTTGAGTGAAAGGTCTAACTGGTGTTTCCAAGTGGCCACACACCTCTCCAAAGTGTGCACAGTTCCTAAGTCATTTTAATGCACTTTTATGACTCAAAGAAGAGTCTTCAACTATAAGGTGCATTTTTTATCTCTCCTAGCTGTGCCGTTGAGGAACTAGAGCAAGCACACTTTAAGTTGTTTTGATGTGAACCCAGCCCTGCATTCCCGCCTTTACACAATTACTGTTGTTGCTTACGCAATCCAAAAACGGTCCATTATAAATCGCAATCTGGGTCAGGTGGGCATAATTTGAAAGTTTGCTCTATTGTCAACATGACTAGCTAAATTATAAAATACGATTTTACAGTGTTAGGCTACATACGGCAATTCAGAGAAGCAGATCGTAATTTTGGTGCGCATAGAATGGAGTCATAAGTGCATTCTGGTGTGTAGTCCGCGGCAAATCTTCTTCAAAATACAACAAACATAGGCTCATTCTGTTCAGGACAACATAGGGTGTAAAGCCATGTCATCTTGTAACTGTACATCAAACATAGTGTTCCTAAACGTTGACACTGTGTATTACATAGGTTTTATGATATGGAAATGTGAAGTGGACATTTGGACTCACGGGTGTTTGGCCTGCTTGTATGAGGTTTATTATAATCCTTAACGTATCATCTCTCAAAATACATTGAGTCCTCGTAATTTACAGCTTCCCACACTCAGACAACAAAACATTTGCAAAAGTTGCCCAATTAGCGCGAGGAATGGGGGCAACTTGTCAAGCGCAGTGCTCATGTTCAGAACGGCTGTCAGTCAAAACCCATACAGAGCTGTGAAGCGGACACCCTGAGCTCTGACATCATGTATAGCATGTTACTGTACAGCCACTGCGTTCCAATTTAGCCGCTTATCAGTGTCCAAATCTGCCAATTTCTACAGTGTAAAGGTTTTTATTTTATTTTATTAAACCTTTATTTAACTAGGCAAGTCAGTTAAGAACAAATTCTTATTTACAATGACGACCTAGGAACAGTGTGTTAACTGCCTTGTTTAGGGGCAGAACGACAGATTTTTACCTTGTCAGCTCGGGGATTCGATCTAGCAACCTTTCAGTTACTGGCCCAATGCTCTTAAACTTGTCTATAAAATACTGACAAAGTAATAAATCATAAGGTCCACATAGACAGTTGAGAAGAGCTGGTAGACAATGTGAATATGAGAATAAGCTGGTCCATTACCATCTCCACATGCAGAGCCAGCTTGACTCCATTATGCAGCCAGGACAGAGCTACGATGGGGTCTCCGTCCACAGCACTCCCTAGTGAAGTCTCCCAGCTGTTCACCAGGTGATCTGCCATCGCCCAGCACTTGATCTGCCCGTCTCCATCAGCAGACAGCAACCTGGAACCTGGAACACACAAAGACACATGAACGGATGCAATCGTGCGTGTGCGCACGCACACACACGCGCAACCTTTAAACTCAATACACCAGGGACACTTCCTGGCATTCCACATTAGTCTATCTGGACTGATTGGGCAGTTGCACCTTTAAAGGAATAATTCACTCAAACTACTTTTCAATATCACATCATCATGATTATGTGGCAAGTTACAATTAGCTTTTTGAAAGACCTATATCTTGAAAACTTGATTGCTGTATTCAAACATTTTGGGACCGTATCAACAGTGGACTAATTTATAAAATATATATATATATATATATATATATATAGTTTGAGTGGATTATTCTTTTAAGGGTGGATTTGGTGTTACTACTATGTTGACCCACCTGATTGGTCCCACTCCAGACAGGATATGACCTCGGCATGTCCAGAGTAAATGGAGTACACATCCCATGGGTGCTCTGTGTCAATGATGTGGACCATATGACTGACTTCTGAAATAAAGCAAATTGCTGCAGTGCATGTTCTGCTAATCAAGTCACTAGGCGTTGAATTACATATGCAAAATGATATGCGTTTATAGGATCAAAACTGATACGGGCAATGGGATTTGTTTGATTTGCTCTGCACAATAACATCAAAACTGTCAGAAGATCAGTACCAAAAGCATAGCTGTGTACCTTTCTCATCTTCTTCATTTTTTAGGTCTGTGGTAAAGGCAACTAGGTTCCTGCAGGACCAGGCACACACCAGTGGGATGGATGGACAGTGGTTGCTCTTGGGTCTCTTCTCCCACTCACAAACATAGGCCACCTCCATCATTCAACCATACACTTGTCCACTGATTGAGCATGTGTTTTCTGTCCTTGTCCAATCAGAGAAATGTATGTTTAATCCGTCCCTTGCGTGGCTTCCTTGGGCTACACTTTGCAGGTATAACACACGCAAGAGACATAATTCTAGCTAGCTGCATGTCAAATTTGTTTGTAATCACCTTTGCAATCGTATTCTTCTAACATAATCACTTATTAGTTCGTTAGGTTACTTAGTTAGCGAACCGTTATATGGTCATGTAGGTTGCTCTGGATAATAGCGTCTGCTAAATAACTCAAATGTAAATATATGTTGTAATAAAGCTTACTAGCTCATATGCATTAGCTGCTTGCATAAACTAGCTATATAAATAATTATCCTGATTAGCAAGCTAGCATTAGCTAGATAGCATATAGCAATGGTAAAATGTAGAGAACCTGACCATGAAGCAACTACATAAGACGAACTAATAATAAAATAGTAATAATCTATCTAAATGTACATCTCTTATTCATAGAACTAGTAGGTGAGATTTAAAATGTATTTCCTTACCATCTATCTAGCACTGTGCAATAAATCAGGGGTGTATTAATTAGTCCGATCCTGTTGCAAAACATTTTACAACGGAAACTATTTACTCCCAAAAGTAAAACGTTTTGCAACGAGAGTTTCTATTGGACAAATTGTCCAAAAAGTCCCTCCCCGGTTGTCGTATTCCGTTGCAAAGCGTTTTGCAAATCTGATGTTAATTTGACAAAGCTTTTTGCAACGGAATATGACTAATGAATACACCCCATCCAACGTCCAGCTACAAACAAAATATGGGTCATGGCTAGAAGAGATACAGCTTTTGTCATATTAACTTTTGTCATAATCATAGCAGGTTACGAGAACTTTACGCAGCAGATTATGATAATTAGGTTAAGGTTAGCTAAAATACAACAAAATTAAACTTTTGACGTAAATTTGACAAAATATGGATACCTTATAGCCATGAACACAAAGATGGTACGGTAGGACCCCTGACGGCGAATTTAGAACTATTTTGAGTTGCCTGCAACATTTTTTATAAATTGCGTTTTCCTTGGTAGATTATAATTTCATCGAAAACGAATCACAGTTTAATCTGTCAATTGTTGTTTACACTGAGTATATATTTTTTTATGATCCTTTATAAAAAAAAGTGAATGGACGTTGCATCTACAGAGGGCGCTCGCTCTAATCGACTATTGTCAAACTCTTGACTTGCCTTGTTTGTTTTCAAGACTTAATGGTTGATGCTAAGGAATCGTTAAACTGGTTGAGAGTATTGCAAACGGTAAAATAAAAGAAATCGGGAATCATACTCAATGTCCATCTAAAAAGTCAAACTGAGATCGACATTTTCGAGGCGAACTCTCGACTAAAAAGTAACATACGGGTTATCATCGTAGAACTTGAACGTGAGCGTTAGCCACTATAGCGTGAACAGGGTAGTGCTAGCTAACTTGATAAACGTTTTTTATTTTATTGGACGTTTCTGGTGAATTGCAATGAGACAAATGCATACAAGCTAAGTTAGCATACTACACTAAGAATATACATCACCATAATCGTCAATGTTTTCGCCTCGGAATGTTGCTTACCACCAGTGCTAACTAGCATGTTAGCAATGGTATGTTGCAGGTAGTTAATTAGCCGGGGTTTGAATGGTGACTGACGCTTAGTTATAAGGCCTAAAACGGCTAGTAGAAATTTGTAAAGAATATTTTAACATTCCTGTATGTGCCATTTTTAGGTTGCTACAGTAGTTGAGTTGTATTGGAACTCATTAGCTAACGTTAGCTACGCTAGTGGGGGCGCTTTGGGAGTTAAGCCAGAATGCCAGATACACAACGACTATGTCGGAAAAATTTATATAACGCACAGCCCTTCTAGACATCAAATTGGTCACCTCTAGCAATTGTGACTTTTCTATGTAAACTGACAGCTGCATTATTGCATCAAGTTAATGCAGTTTTGCACCATCCTACAGTTGGAGTTGTTGGTGCCAGTGCGGTTAAGTTGCGTACATAGATCTACGTTTGAACTGGATTGAGATAGTGACTTGCTATCAGTCGTCTTGCCAGACATACAATGTCAGAAAACCAGGGCAACGTGAACAATAACGCCCCGCTAAATAACAATGGCGGGGCGAACAGAATACGAAACCCTAATATCAACCAGAACCCACTCATCAATGTTCGAGACAGACTTTTCCATGCCCTATTCTTCAAGATGGCAGTTACCTATGCCAGATTGTTTCCACCATCTTTCAGACGAATCTTCGAGTTCTTTGTCCTATTGAAGGTAAGACTTTCCTCTCACTATTTTACCTTCATGTAGGCTACAATGTCAAGAACAACAAGAACGAACGGTAGGTTAATTTGCTTGAAATTGGTTTTGAACATGTGTGATTGCTGCTTCTCACAAGGTAACTTCTTCCAATGATTACAGAAAATGTAGGTGCTTTTAGCAACGCTGTTCTTTCTATTACATACACTAGCATTGCTTTCAATTGTATTGGGTTGCACAAAAAGTCAGTGGGAAGCCAGAAGTTAAATCCAATTCCATTTCAATTTACTGTGCCAATGGGTGGGGAATTTGAGACAAAACATCTCATGGAGCTTCCAAACGTGGGTCTGTTGTAGAACCAATTAATCTCTGCTTACCTCATGTCAAAGTCCCCCACAAGGTATTCCTTTTTGTCCACATAATGGTGCACATGCAGGACATTTTTATTTTGACATTAGGTAAGCAGGTCTACAACAGACCCACGTTTGGAAAGTATGTTTAATAATACAATCCTTTTAGATATTTTGTCTCAAATTCATAATGACCAACCGTCCTGCCCACTGGCACAGTAAGTTGAAATTAAATTGTATTTAGTTTCAGACTTCCCATGGACTGTTTTTGTGGAACCCCCATACTGTTTGTGTGCTACTCACTGACAGTATTTCTCTCTACAGTGTATGTAAATACACCCGTGATGCTAAGGGCACCTACAGAAAATGGTAAACAGTAAAGGTGTGCATGGAGTTCACCCCCCCCCCCTGAAAATGCACACCCTTGCCACTGAATACAGAATGCACATGTCAATGGAAGTAGACTACTTATATTATCCCCCCACCATATCTCCAAACAGTGCTTCAACAAAACAGCAGTTTATCATGAACAATACCACAATGAGAAACCATCTTTGTGTAACATTCAAACAAGAGAGGGTAGAAATGGCTGGTTAGTTTCTCATCCAACTATAGTGTAGTTTGTTGAACCTCAACTTGACCTGCCAAAAGTGGGACGTGAATGGGTCTATGCAGCGTGCCCTCGCCGTTCTTTGCATCCTGTGATCATGCCACAGTCCAAATTCCGAATTTGTTTGGAGTGGTTCTGCTGCTACTACTGCTGCTGCCTCTGTTTTGATGTGTGGAATAGTGTGGGCCTTAGATCTTACAGTTGAGTAGAACATAAATAATCAACCTCCACAATTGCCGCCTGATTGCATCAGATTCTGACCAAATAAACAAATCATGTACGTATTTATCTCTGTGGCACATCACACTGGCGCATAGGAATGGTTTGATTCAGCACAACAATAACCAAGAAAAACCTTAGCATTAGGTGGGAAGGTTGTACATGTCAAATGTATTAATTCTAGCCACATCCTTGTCATCAACAGAGTCAATGATTGACACATCTATTCTACACAATGTATTATCATAGCCAGTAATTAACTCGAGTTTGAACATTGCAGTAAGGCTGTGATTAGGCTTAAACCCGGGAAAGACTTTGCTTGTGCAACTCCGGGCATAAAGGCTCACATTGACCAAAATGCACACTCATCCTCATCAGCTTTGCATGAAGGTTGCAGGCAGCATAACACCAAAGACAGGCATTTTCAGAGGGTTATAATTGCAGTGACCCTCAACTCAGTCTAGTCACTAGTGAGTCATCTTAACAGGCATTACATTAGAGCTCTCCTGTCCTAGCTTTTTTCCTTATCTGTGTGGATAAAAACGATCAGAGGTTGTTGATTATGTTTTTATGCGGTCAAGGTGTGTGTGCATACATACACTGAGTGTACAAAACATTAAGAACACCTGCTCTTTACATGACAGGCTGACCAGGTGAAAGATATGATGTCACCATTTTAAATCCACTTCAATCACTTTAGATGAAGGTGAGGAGATGGGATAAAGAATGATTTTTAAGCCTTGAGACAATTGAGACATGGATTGTGTGTGTGTGCCATTCAGAGGGTGAATGGGCAATACAGAAGATTGAAGTGCCTTTGAGCGGGGTATGGTAGGAGCCAGGCCCACCGGTTTGAGTGTGTCAAGAACTACAACACTGCTGTGTGAGGATGGGGGTGGTGGTGCAACTCAATATTAGGAAGGTATTGTTAATGTTTGTATCAAATCAAAAGTCGAATCAAATTGTATTTGTCACATGCACCAAATACAACCTTACAGTGAAATGCTTACTTACAAGCACTTAACCAACAATACAGTTTTAAGATGTATATTTAAAAAAATATATATATATATTTAAGGATCAACAATAAAATAACAGTAGCGAGGCTATATACAGGGGGTTCTGGTACAGAGTCAATGTGAAGGGGCACCGGTTAGTCGAGGTAATATGTAGGTAGAGGTAAAGTGACTAGGCATGGATAATAAACAGAGAGTTGCAGCAGTGTAAAAATGGGGGGTGGGGCAATCAAATAGTCTGGGTAGCCATTTTATTAATTGTTCAAGAGTCTTATAGCTTGCAGGTAGAAGCTGTTAAGAAGCCTCTTGGACCTAGACTTGGCGCTCCGTGTGTGTGTACATTATGTACCAGGCCTCCACACAAGCTAACTGACAGTGGGAATCCGCCTGCCTGAGTCCGTAACCAGACAGGAGAGAAGAGCGACGCTCTGATGCAGAGAGAAGGGGGGGAGAGAGAGGGAAGGACAGAGGAGAAGAGAGATGGACAGCCATTTTCAGAGGCACCTGCCTGCCACTACTCGTTGGGATGCGATGGATGGGAAACAAAATGGCACGTCCCCTATCTGTCTCTGTTGTCACTGATACTTTAGCTTTGGACACAAGCATCTTTTTGATGTTCTGAGTGTTGGCTTCCTGATGAAGAGGATCATTCTAAATAGACCAGGCTCTCTAGCACCTCATGTTTCTCCTCAGCTGACTGCTCTCTGTAGGAATCTATCCTACTGCACCTTTTGTAGTGGGCACCTTCACTAAGCAGCCTCTGTGACGGTCATTTAGGCCAGGGTTTCCCAAACTTGGTCCTGTGGCCCCCCCTGGGTACACAGCTGATTCAAATAATCAAAGCTTGATGATGAGTTGGTTATTTGAATCAGCTGTGTAGTGCTTGTACAAAACCCAAAATGTGCACCTAGGGGGAGCCCCAGGACCGAGTTAGGCTATTTCTCCACCATTTGATGTATAGGATTCAGGGTTGGGGGAAAATGTTTAAAAGCAATTGACCCCGATCCTGACAGGATCTCTTTCTGCTACTCCTCAAACCTTGCACGTACGTGAACTATCTTTTGTTTCTGTTTCTGGCAATGTGATTGTCATTAACATTATCAGTGTTGCAGGAGGGGAAACGTTCAAAAATGTGTCCCTTTAAACTAGGGCATTGCCAGTGACCTCACAATACGATATTATCATGATACTTAGGTTACGATACGATACGTATAGCGATTCCCATGATCCTATATGTATTACGATTCGATATTCCAAACATGTTGCTCACTATATGTCTGCTGCAGAGATGACAGAGCAAGAGAAAATGAGTTGAAAACATGTTTGCTCACTTTTAAAAAAAGATGGAGAACAAGCTAAAAAATGAAAAATACCAGACTTTTGGCGCAGGTACAGCTGACTAACGCTACCTATCAAAGTATCTATATAATATTGCGATATGTAACTGTATCGATTTCCCCCCCCCCACAGTAAACATCTGTAAATACCAATATCGCCCTAGACAATCTGCCGTAGTTTAATGCTCTCTACCTCTCTCTTGCTCTACCTCTCTCTACCTCTACCAGGCCCTGTTTGTGCTCTTCATCCTGGCCTACATCCACATCGCCTTCTCCCGCTCGCCCATCAACTGCCTGGAGCACGTGCGGGAGAAGTGGCCGCGTGATGGCATCCTGCGCGTGGAGATCCAGCGCAACTCGTCGCGTGCGCCCATCTTCCTGCAGTTCTACGACACGGACGGCTTCCAGGGCCTGGTCAAGGAACCAGAGGGGGATGGAGAGGGAGGAGGAGGGCTGGGCCTGACCGCGCTGCACCACGAGGAGGAGGAGGACGACGAGGAGGAGATGACCCTGGAGATGTTTGACAACAGCTCTGTGCAGGTGAGGGAGGGAAGCAGGGATGGGGGCTTGAGAGGAAGGCTAAAGGCAGAGACACCAATGATCCTGCTACCGCGTGCCCCTGTCCAGAATAATGACCATACAATGACCTTGCATTGTTAACACAGTGCCTTCAGAAAGTATTATTCCACATTTTGTGTTACAGCCTGAATTCAAAATGGATTACATTTGTTTTTCTCACCCATCTACACACACTATCTCATATGTATTGAACATAAAATATAGAAATATCTTATTTACTTAAGTATTCACACGAGTCAATACATGTTTGAATCACCTTTGGCACTGATTACAGCTATGAGTCTTTGGTAAGTCTCTAAGTGCTTTGCACACCTGGATTGTACAATATTCTTCAAACTTTGTCAAGTTGGTTGTTGATCATTGCTAGACAGCCATTTTCAAGTTTGGCCATCGATTTTCAAGCCGATTTTAAGTAAACTAAAACTAGGCCACTCAATGTCATCATAGTAAGCAACTCTAGTGTGTTTTGCCATGTGTTTTAGGTTATTGTCCTGCTGAAAGGTGAATTTGTCTCCCAGTGTCTGTTGGAAAGCAGACTGAACCAGGTTTTCCTCTAGGATTTTTCCTGTGCTTAGCTCTATTCCGTTGCTTTTTATCCTAAAAAAAACACTTCGTCCTTGCTGATGACAAACATACCCATAACATGATGCAGCCATTGTCATGCTTGAAAATATGAAGTGGTACTGAGTGATATGATGGATTTGCCCTAAATGTAAGGCTTGTGTTCAGGACATAAAGTACATTTTTTGGGCCACATTTTTTGCAGTTTTACTTTAGTGCCTTGTTGCAAACAGGATGCATGTTTTGGAATATTTGTATTCTGTACAGGCTTCCTTCTTTTCACTCCCTCATTTAGGTTCATATTGTAGTTACTACAATGTTGTTGATCCATCCTCAGTTTTATCCTATCACATCCATTAAACTTTAACGAAATTCCTGAGCGGTTTCCTTCCTCTCCGGCCACTGAGTTAGAAAGGACGCCTGTGTCTTTGTAGTGACTGGGTGTATTGATACACCATCCAAAGTGTAATTAATAACTTCACCATGCTCAAAGGGATATTCAATGTCTGCTTTTGAATTTTTACCCATCTACCAATAGATGCCCTTCTTTACGAGGCATTGGGAAACTTCCCTGTTCTTTGTGGTTGAATCTGTGTTTGATATTCACTGCTCGACTGGGGGACCTTACAATTATCTGTATGTGTGGGGTACAGAGATGAGGTAGTCATAAAAAAAATCATGGTGAACACTTATTGCACACAGAATGAGTCCATGCAATTTATTTAGGCTTGCCATAACTGAGGTTGACTTTATTGACTCAAGACATTTCGGTTTTTCATTTTTTATTAATTTGTAAAAATGTTTAAACATATTTCTACTTTGACATTATGGGGTATTGTGTGTAGGCCAGTGACACATCTCAATTTAATCAATTTTAAATTCAGGCTGTAAAACGACAACAATTAGCAAAAAGTCAAGGGGTCTGACTACTCAAGTCTTTTTCTCCTCTCGCTGTCAGTTTGAGCTAGACATCGAGCCGCGGCTGAAGCCCTCGCTGAGCGGCATCGGCCTTGGGGGAGGGGGCCTCAACGACAGCCAGGACCTCTCCTTCAGCCAGTCGCCCACTAAAGGTATGCAGCCGCTGAGGGAGACAGTCTCCGAGATTGAGATGCTAACACGAGCAGGTAAACTCAACCAACCCAACCCTACCTACCTGTCTACACCCCTAGTGAGTGAGAATCCTCAATCCTCTCCTCTCACTGCTCCTTTCTTCCTCCTTCCCTCTTCCCGCAAGCTAGCTCCCTTCCGGCCATCTTGTTGTCCTTGGTCACCCCCTTCTGGCATGATTCCATTCCAAAAATGTGTTCCCTTGTCTTCTGCCACCTCAACGACTTCCTGTAGCTGTTGTTGTGATGGAGCAGACTGTTTGAATCCGACTGTGTGGCCATGATGCCATAGCATTTCCTGCAGTGGGCCCTGGCTGTGCCAAGACGAAGACTGTGTTGAGCTGACCTTTTGCAGCTCGCTCTAGCAGTCGAGAGCCAGGCTCCAGACTTTAGTTTAGGCCCTGTTTGTGTCGTGTCTGTGTGCCCTTGCATTGGCTTTAACAATTCTAAATGGCCTTTGCATAACATTTCTTACGTGCTATGTATGCATGTTTTGTGTTTTATTGCTATAAGTCTGACTCCTCCTTTCCCTAATTTGCTTTTAATTAAGTCTTGGCAATGTGTTTCTGTCAATGTTTTGACATTTTAGGTGGTCTCTAACTAGTTTAAATATGAGTTGTTCTAATGCACTGCAAGAGTGTGTGTGCTGTGGGGTTGGTGGGTTGCTGTGTGTGTGCTTTGTTGGTGTGGTAAGCTGCACTGCTTACCTGTAAATGTTTCTCTGTGTGTGTGTCGTCAGTGTGGCCTCAGGAGGAGTACATAGTTGAGTACTCTCTGGAGTACGGCTTCCTCCGCTTGTCCCAGACCACCCGGCAACGCCTCAACATCCCCGTAATGGTCGTCACGCTCGGTAAGTGGTTATAAAGCCTACTTAACGCTGTCATAAGCATGACATAACACATGATCACAGATGTTATGAATGGTCTTAGCTAGATGAGCGGTGTTATTAAGCATGTCTAAACTCATAAGCATGACATAGCAGGTGTCATACATATTCATATCTGGGTAAGCTCTGTCATAAAGCCTACTATGAACACTCAAAAGCATGCCATAGCATGTGTCATAAACAGTGATAGGAACTAATGTTGCTAAGTGATAGGAACTATGACCACTGACTTACAAGTTAGCTTGCCAAATAGCAATAGTTGGTTAGATCAGTAGTTACCGATGAGCAGTAGTTGGTTAGATCAGTAGTTACCGATGAGCAGTAGTTGGTTAGATCAGTAGTTACTGATGAGCAACAGCAGTAGTTGGTTAGATCAGTAGTTACCGATGAGCAGCAGCAGTAGTTGGTTAGATCAGTAGTTACCGATGAGCAGCAGCAGTAGTTGGTTAGATCAGTAGTTACCGATGAGCAGCAGCAGTAGTTGGTTAGATCAGTAGTTACCGATGAGCAGCAGCAGTAGTTGGTTAGATCAGTAGTTACCGATGAGCAGCAGCAGTAGTTGGTTAGATCAGTAGTTACCGATAAGCATGCTGATGTACTCAACCTCTGGTGGCTAAGATGGACAGGAGCTAGCTCGCTGCTGACTTTTATTTGGAAATATTTTAGTATTTGGGCCATAGGTCATATTGGCCAACACAATGGTGCTTTATTAAGCAGTCATCTTAACGAAGCTGAAAGCGCTCTGACCACCCTTTGTTGCGCGCCCACGGCTAACTTTCACATTAGCATTTTAGCAGACACTCTTATCCAGAGCTGTAAAGGCAAGCGAAATCAAAGTATCGTCAGGAAACCACTTCACTCAACATTATACTCAGGCACACTAAAAAGCCTGGTTGAAGTAGCACAGACGCAGTGTTCTGAGGACAGGAGGTGCTGTCTGTGTGAGGCTTCGTAACCTAATCTTGCGCCTGTGTGCGTATGTAGACCCAATGAAGGACCAGTGCTTTGGGGACGGCTTCAGCCGCTTCCTCCTGGATGAGTTCCTGGGCTACGATGACATTCTGATGTCCAGCGTCAAGGCCCTGGCTGAGAACGAGGAGAATAAAGGTACACGGTGGTTTAGGGTGGAGGTCTGTGTCTGTTTCTCCTGCATGGTATCTTTCCTTGGTGGTATGCAAAACTGTGTGTGAGTGCGTGTCTCTGATCGGTGCTCTGTGTGTGTGTGAGAACAGGCTTCCTCAGGAACGTGGTGTCAGGGGAACACTACCGATTTGTCAGCATGTGGATGGCCCGCACCTCCTACCTGGCTGCCTTTGTCATCATGGTAATATTCGTAAGTATCAGTCTCCACACACCATTTGTCAAAAGTGTTAAAAATCCCAAGTGTTCAAAATCCTACGTTTTAAAACATCACAAGTGTTCAATTTAGCCCATGAGAAGCCTTTATTTGGGTTCCTTATCTAACGTTTCACCAAAACAATACATTTTTATGATAAATTAGCTGGTGCTAACGACATGTTCTCTGGGTTTCTCATGTAAAGAAGAAACGTAAGATAAGCTTTTGTCTGTTTCCACAGAAATGTGCTTTACCTCCTTTAAAAACATATATATATATAAAAAAGGAAAGGTGAAAGGTAAGAACGAGGCATTCCGTTGAAAGTTACATTTTTGTTTTCCTCTGTATCTGCAGACCCTGTCAGTGTCTATGCTGCTGCGCTACTCCCACCACCAGATCTTCGTCTTCATCGGTGAGAACACACACACACACAGACCCCTCTAGCAGCCTTGAAAGACACACTCTGTGCCACACGTCTCTTTGACCCTACGCCAAACTCTCTCACCTTTGACCCTTTCCGTCTCACCAGTGGATCTGCTGCAGATGTTGGAAATGAACATGACCATCGCCTTCCCGGCAGCCCCTCTGCTCACCGTCATCCTGGCTCTCGTGGGTAAGAGTGTCTCGCCGTTTGAGCCACCATACAACAAGCTGGGTCTTGTTTTTTAAAAATAATTTTATTTACGAATGAACAGTGGGTAAGAAGACGCTTTCCCTCTCTACCAGGCATGGAGGCCATCATGTCGGAGTTCTTCAACGACACCACCACAGCCTTCTACATCATCCTCATCGTGTGGCTGGCCGACCAGTACGACGCCATCTGCTGCCACACCAACACCAGCAAACGTCATTGGCTGAGGTGAGTCCAACACGCCAACACCAGCAAATGCCGTTGGCTGAGGTAAGCCGTGCATACCCTCTAATATCTCATAAAATGGGGATGGGTTGACGAGGAGGGAACTATTTGGCGCATTTCTATGACTTCAGCAAACAACTGATCACTTTGTCTCTCCAGTTCCAGGCAGTCCTTCCATTCCACAGTCAAGTCAGTCCAGTGTGATGCTGGTATTTTCAGCTACTCTCTAAGGAGGTTGTCTCTGTCTCTCCCGCAGGTTCTTCTATCTGTATCACTTTGCGTTCTACGCCTACCACTACCGCTTCAACGGCCAGTACAGCAGCCTGGCTCTGGTCACCTCCTGGCTCTTCATACAGGTGAGACACGGCAGGAAAGGAAGAGTTGGATGAAAAAAATACAAATAAATTGTGGACATTTTTAAAATAAACTAGAGAAAAGACACTCCCAAACTAGTGTTGTACTAGCCCACACACTCCTCCATCATCCAGCGTTTTGAATAGGAAACACTATACGGTTTGCATTTGTTTCAAGGGACCTACACACTTCATTTATTCAGTACGCTGAGCTGGAAAGTGCTTTATCATGTTATTGTGCTGTTATACTGGCTTATTATTCATTAAATGTTACTGTAATCTAAGAAAACATAGAACTGTGTTTATTTTAGTAAATAGCAATGAAAGTCATATTGGGTTAGGGTGGGTTTTTAAACCCAATTTTAAACAAATTTCCTGAATAAATCAATTTCTCTGTAGTAGTGACTGCATGATGCTAAGGTTTCAGCCCTCATGCTAGTGCCTGTCCCAGAGAGATTAGCATCCTAGGCTACATTTTAGCCAATGTAGCAATTCGCCTGTGATTTGAGATCAGACCCCTGAAGTCATGCCAGCCACAGCTCTTGTTGGAATTTGTAGCCTTCCAGCCTCCCCAGGCCCAGTTTCTAACTCCATTACTAAAAAACAGACTTGTTTTAACCCCTGTACCTCTTTTCTTCATCCCTCCATCCCTAGCACTCCATGATCTACTTCTTCCACCACTACGAGCTTCCGGCCATCCTGCAGCAGATCCGCATCCAGGAGATGCTGCTGCAGAACCAGCAGGCAGGCCAGGGGGGAAACCAGACGGCCTTGCAGGACAACCTTAACAACAACACCACCGCAGCAGCTGCAGCTGGAGGAGCAGCTCCAGCCCGGGGGGGTGCAGCCAACGGCCAGGTCCGACTGCCAGACGAGCCCCAGGCGGCTTCGGCCGCCCAGGCCCAAGGTACAGCGACCCAGGCTTCCCAGTCTAACAGCCTGGCCAGCAGCGCTACGTTAGAAGGGGCCCGGGAAGAGTTGACGATGACGACGGAGCTGGACTGGATGGCGGAGACGGCGGCCATCATCACGGAAGCCCTGTCCTCCTCCTTGGCTCCCCAGCTGGAGAGCACGGAAGGGGGGTTGCTAGGGGAGGCCGGAGAGGTGGGGGGGGTCATGGTTTCTGAGGCGGGCCTCAGCGTGGTGGCGGAGATTCGAATGGGGGGTGGGGGTGGAGGAGGAGATGGCACAGATGGCCTCAATCCCAGCTTGGTTCCAGTGGAAATCAAAACCGTAGGGGCCTGCAGCAGCAGTGCAGCGGGCTTAGGCCCGCCTCTTCCTCCCTCTCCTCCAATGGGAGGACTTCAGGAAGCAGAGACTAGCCTCTCTAGTGTCAGTCCCTTCCTTCTTCCTCCTTCTCCTCCTCCACACACAGACTGCAGTAGGGCAGGGGCTGGGGAGCCAGAAAGCCCTGGGCAAAGCCCCACAGACTGGGAGCCCAAGACAGAGGAACCCCCCAGCCCCACTCCGTCCTGAGCCCCCCTACTCCAACTCACTTACGTATGCTCCCACACGCAGAGGCAACATGTCTTCTTCTCCCCCCTCAATTCCTCTTCCAACACCGCAAGATTGCCGCCGTGGCTATATTACTGTAATCTCATTCTTATGACACCAAGGAGAAGAGAGGGATGGAAAGCTAAGAAAAGGCGCCCCCCTCCAGTCTCCTCTAGAATCTCTGCTACGGAAATGTTTTGTTTTGCTTTTAGGTTCCCCATCCTTAGTGGGACAGTGACTTTTTCCATCCGTCGCAGAGTTTTCGCTCAAATTATGTGTGAGATACACCATCTTTGCTGCAAAGGTGTGGAATCATTCGGGAAAGGCTACCATTACATTTTGCCATGTTATTTTTTTGTTTGTTTATAATTGAAAGTTGATTTGTGAAATAGAGAGGCGGCAATCCTATTGCGTTGATGTACAATTCCTTAAAGGATGTTTATTTTGGTTAGGAGGTGTCTCGACAGGCTTTGGAAATGGCAGTGTACTCTATGCGTTTTCTTTTTGAGAGCACAGTGGACTACCATACCAGTCATCACAAGGCTGCAACACATACTCTTATCCTAGTCATTCATTCCATCTGGTCCTCGAACCCAGAAAAAGAAAATACGAATACAACCCTGTGTTTCTGAGTTGCTCTAGTGTCCGAGTTGGTCATTTTTCTTTCAGAACTGTAGGCTAGTAATGTTGCTGTGGTTTGTGTAGGTACTTAGTCACGCACCACTTTTTCACAGGCGCTCAACTCCTCCAGTTTGGAGGTTGTAGTCGTAACTGGCAACCGGCTCCACAGCTAGCGCTAGCCCTGAGTGGAGCATCATGGGAAATGGAGTTTTCATCCACTCTGCTGAGTGTTAAGCAGACCTGCTTGCTCTTGTTCAGATTCCCCCCCCCCGTCCGTCCGTCCGCTTCTCTTATGACGATTGGCAGTTGCTCCCCGTACTTCTTGAGCTGAAGAAGAGCGGCCATCGTTGCGGTTTCTCTCATCTTAACCCCTTTTGAGTGAAACTGCGTCATTGGTCCGCCCCTGGGAGCTTTTCTGTGTACTGCTAGCCAACCAATTCTCTCATCACCATGTTTTGTGTTTGTCTTTCACATTAGAGTCGCTTGACTAGTCATGTGCAAATTCAACAGAATCAACCTGAAGGCTCAACCATTGCCTTAAACACCCGTTTCATGGTCTTCAAACAAAATGATTTAAGTCAATATTTGCCCTGTAGACTGTATTCCGAAAGAGGAGCATGTGACTGTAAAAGAAATGCGCTTCATCACAAGGAACTTTTCTGGTTCATGGCGTCAGCTGACTGAGGCCACTTCAAGTTCAAACACACAGATCTTTGCCCCAGACTGGCACAAGACAATACCAGGCGATGTTGAACAGCTTCAGGGTAAAGCCATTGTACCCAGCCAACCCATCTCCGTTACATTTGTCATTGAGGTCTACCATTCTGCTGCCCAACTGGATAGTTATGACGATAAGGCATATATTGGACCCTGGGGGGCATTTTAATTTTGTAGAAAAATATATTTAGAATTAATATTTAATCTTTCATCAATGTTCTTGTTTCAAAACCGTCAGGAGATTATGATAAAGCTGCACAATGTTATAAACCTTCCACGACTGTTGTGGCCACTGCTCTATTCCATAGCTCACGGGAGACTAAATAACTGGCTTGTAAAATGCTACTGTGATGCTAGTTGTATTTGCTAGGGTCTAAAGACAACCATTGTTTTCTTGTAATCAGATGGACCTGACATGCATCATGCTTCCCCTTTTCTGGAACTAGCTGAACACGGTACTAACATGGACAGGGTATAACACAAGTCGAGAGGTTTTGACATTGTAACTCTATAGACATAGAAACTGTCAGGGAATGATCAGGAGTCATTGACAGGTGTGGTCGACGTCTTCATCCTCAGCTGTTTGAACTGAGAACAATCTCCTGACCAGAGAGCTTTTATTTTGAATGATACCTTATATGATTCCGAATGAGAGATTAGTGCAAGTTGAGATGGCCCTTGTTGGCCTTATATCAGAGGAAAATGGGATATTTTTCAACAGAATGGCGATAATCAAGGGACATTTCGCAAAATATCATTGTTCGAGTTCTATTGAGACACGAGGGGTTAGAATAATTTCTGCTCAGTGAGTTGGTTGGAGATGTAGTCAAGGCTATGCAACGGGCAGGACGGAGGACGTGGTTATGGGAAGAGAAGGTTGTCCAAATTGTGCAATATGACAAGTCAGTTTAAAGAAGTCTTTTGAGTTCATTCTAGGGGAAGCTTTTACCGATAAGAGAAATAAATATTTGTTTTCGTCAATGAGGTTTCTTTATCTGTGCCTATATTCCGTTCTGTGAGAGAAAGCGGGATGATTGTAGCCTTGCAACAGTTGCTATCCATTTGTAGTTAATTTTAGACAATATTAAATGAATCCTTCGATCTGTGATGGACTAGATTCCTCTCATTCAAATGTATTTAACTGTTCAGTAAACCAAGTGCAGTAGAAGCATTCTTTGCACAAAATGCCGTTGGTGTGGTTATTTCTGTTTGTGTGTCCTAGTATTGGTCATGGAAGTCCTAGACACAAAGTATGTTGTCCACCACAATATAATATATATTGTTTTTACCTTTTATTTATCCAGGAAGTCCCACTGAGGTCAGGAGACCTCCCTTGTAAAAGCAAATACAATTTTATTGGTCACATAAAATAGGAACTTCCTGGGTATTGTATGTTGACATATTTCAAATCCTGTCACATCCATATTTGGATCATGTTCATGGGGAAACCCCTGATTGACAAAAGGATCCTATATCAGAAAGGAGAAATGACACCCTGTTTACTTGTTTAAATGTGAATACATGTTTAGAGTTAATGTGTAATAGAGCTCGCCAGCTTGTAGTCCTAGAAACCAGAAATGAGTTACCTCCTGGTTCATTCAGCCATTCCTATGGGGAAAGAATAGGGTTGTGGGATAAATGGCGATAATAAGGTTAACGCAGGCTTAGAAGATCTTCTGTTCGGAGTCAGTTAACGTGAACTTTTGTGTGCTGATTATTATTTTATTTTTTGCATAAATTATTCAATTCTCAGTGACGTTAGCTGACAAAGATTCTCATCGAACAAACCGTAAAAGATCTCCTAAGCCTGCGTGTACCACAGACCTTATTTTTTGGCGTTTATCCAAAAACCTTACAAAAACTCAATTTTCCCGTAGGCTTTTTCCCAATCAACCATGGTGGACTTAGTGCCTACAAAAAGACGCCATTACTATTGCTCTCTATACACTGCCAGACATCAAACATGCCTAATACCTGTTATTCTATCACTGAAATCACAGAAATGTCACCCTCAGTACCCGAAAGGTAAAAATACAGACCACACAAAGTACACATGACAAGGATTCACATTGCAACCTTCATCACAACCAACACTTTCATCAGACTTTTATTCTTGAAAAACATGTCAATCAAGGCCAGTGAACAATATCGATTCGGATCTCAAAGGAAATAAAACATACAACGCACCACTCCTGATTCCTCCGCGGGAGTCGGGTCCTGTGGCAGAGGAGAAGAGAGGAGTGAGCGCTAGAAAGTTTAATGGCTCAGTTCACAGAACAGATGCAGTGCCATGGGTGGGCGTGCTGGTACCTCCAGCCCCACCGCATTGGCACGATATACTGTATTCAAGTAGGCCTGAGGTTGCACACATTTTACCAGCCATATGAGGCAGTTGGGCAGCGTAGAGCACAAGGAATTCCCAATGCCCTAGAAGCTCTTTCTTTTTTCACCCAGTAGCAAAAGGTTGAAAGGTTGGTGTCCAGGGAAAGAGCTGCCATGCTACGGCATCAGGATCACAGGAAAAGGATACATCCAAACCAAGGGAATCCAGCTACTTTCAACAAACCCCTCCCCTTTTAACCCCTTACTACACCATTGATTGGTCCGTGTCCAAACATCAGAGGGGCATCACCTCTTCTCGTTGGTGTGTTTGGCGGGGGCTGTGCGGACTGTGGGCAGGGCCTTGAGGACAGGGTCTGTCATGGTGGTGGCACAGCGGGTGGAGGGGAGGGACGAGGTGGTTTTGGTGGAGGTGTGGAGGGATGCTGCGGCTAAAACCACGGGGGGCATTCCTGACACTATGGGTGCAGAGCAGGCAGCCTTCTCCTTGGCCAGAGAAGTCTGCAGCTCAGCCCTCCTGGCCAGAGCCGTCCTTAGCTGATCCCGGATCAGGTCGATCTTCTCCTGTAGCTCTTGTAGCTCCCCTGGCCTTGGAGGAACGCCCAAGGAGGAAGATGAAGGGATGGATGAAGAAGAGGAGGAGGGGAGGGAGAGCACCAGGCTGGCAAAGGAAGTCCCGAAGCCTCCGTTTGCACAGACACGTGTTGCCTGGTTAGCCCCAGGGATACCTTCCCCCCCTCTCCCCCCTTCGGACTTGGTCACGGCCCGGGCTAGCAGGCGGCGGCTGTTGAGGGTCTCCAGGTTAAAGTGTACGCGCTTGTTGTCCTTAGCGGCTGCAGCGTCCCTGCTGTTCTCGTTGTTCCACTTGGCCGATGCCCTGGAGAGAAGGGGGTCAGGGGGAGGCTGGGGGTGCTGGTTCTTCTGGATGCAGCAGCTACTGGGAGATAAAAGGCTTGTGTCAGTAAAGAAAGAAAGAGACTGGTCTGGTGCCAAATAAGCCCTACTAGTGTGTTAGCTCGCTTTGAATCTGTATCTCAGTAATATGACTGCCTCCTTTCATTAACGCTGATGGGTAAAAGGCCCATATGGATTCTACCTGTCCATGTCCTGTCAGATCACTCATCATGGAAGAAAGGTAAAGTAAATACTTTTTAAAAAAAGGTCTCCATAATGGCAGCCATTTTGTCACCTTTTCTCTGTGTTGGTGTCCTGCTTCTTCTTCACGTCCTCATAGGTCTGGTTCAGGGCTCGGTGGATTTTCTGCAGAATAAATGGGGCTATAGTTATTACACTGACAGCCAAGGGATACGGGGGGTTGAAAAGCGCCACACTGTTTTATTCAAAACGTGCAGAATCGACACCATCTTAGAAATTGTAATTACTTTTCCCCTCTCATTAATAATCCTCAATTGGGGAAGGAGCTTAGGAGACCTCCGGGTACTTAAACCAGGCAGATTTGAAATGTCAGTCCTTTTAATACTCAACGTGGACTGGGCTTCCAAAATGGTGGTTATCTAAGCCAACAGCAGATGGCGGTGTTGCCTTAATGTTTTCAAATGACAGCCAAGGTGATATATAGTCCCAATGACAGTCTAGCCAAGAGCAGGAGAAACCTACACCATAAACAACATTTTACAAGCAATAACGGTTTGTTAATATTGAATTCGCAGTGGATACGTGAAGTGTAAGTGCTTTTAGATATAGAGTTCGTAAAACATGCCGGGGAGAGCCACACATTTGTTCAAGTAAAAAAGAGCACTTTAAAAAGGTCAATGAAAGAAACGTCAAGACTGAGGCAGGAACAGGAGGAAGGTTCTCAAGGCACTGGCTTACTGTGAAAGGATATTGTATGGATACAGACTTGCTGTCATTCAGCTATACACACACAAACTTTCCTTTGGTTCACTCACACACACTCCCTCCATCTCACCTGGCTGGTGTGGAGCCAGTACTTGTACTTTTGTCGGCGTCGAATGCGGGGCAGCACCATGTGATAGAAGGCGTGCTCCCCAGCCAGGGTGAGCAGCGACGTGGCCACGCCCACACACAGCAGCACAAACAGCCCTGAGAAGTGACGGATGCCCATCTGGAGAGTCTGTAGGCGGAGGGAGGGGACAGTTGGGTTACTTGGACAGGGTTAACACATGTAACGCAGGGGGTTAACAATATAGTCAATTGATTGTCAACCTCCGGTCCATGGAATGATGCTGATCGGTCCCTGAGAACCTTGTCATTAGATCTCAATCAAATGGATACTTAGCATAGTTTCAGGTCTCAAATCTTTAGTGATCCTGTATGGCTCAGTAGTGCATGGCGCTTGTAACGCCAGGGTTGTGTTTGATTCCCAGGGCCAGCCATACATAAAATGTATGCAAGTATGACTAAGTCGCTTTGGATAAAAGTGAAATGGCATATATATCATTCTGCACTGACACCCCCTGTTTTTGCCTCTAGGGGGCAGTTTATTAATCTTGATTCAGACAGAGATTGTCCATAGATATCCACTTAAAGTTTTGACATGAGGAGGCATCTGTCGGCCCCTAGAGTGGCCTGGAGGGGTCCTGAGTAGGAGAACTAATCAGAATGTAAAAAGCCTGGCGTCTAGGGCTATTACGATGACCTTATTACCGCTACACCGGTGGTCATGAGTTCAATTCCACATGACCGTTGGGTCACGGTGCCTACCCACTGGGCACACACTAGTTGAATCAATGTTGTTTCGACATCATTTCAATAAAATTACATTGAACCAACGTGGAATAGACGTTGAATTGACGTCTGGACCCAGTGGGTAGGCCACTCACTCCAGAACTGCGCTCTGTAAATGAATGGTGCTGATGGTCGACGGTAGCCGACAAAACTTGCTAACGGCCATCAAGTCGCTAATGGCCTGGTACTCAGCGCTCTATTGTCCCTCTAATCACTCTGACGTCAATGCGAATGCAATGGGAAATCAAATCGAACAGCTTTTTGATGTGTGGAATGAACTATATAAGTGTTCCTATAAACCCAGTCATTGTGTAACATTTCTATAGGCTATGCAATCGTGTGTGAAATCAGAGTTTTGATGGCATCTATTAAAAAGAGGAGGATCCCAGCTTTCACTAATTGAAATAGATGATACTGTGTAACCATTAGGAACCCGAGCAGTGAGCCCACAGAGTAACACATGCCTGATCTCTGTCCCATGAAGGTTTTCAACCTCCATGCCATGGGCTGCCTTCGGGAATATTCTATTTCCTGGTATTCTATTTGGTTATAGTTTATTCTGTGTTCTCATTGTATCTCTACAATAAGCCTACACTTCTATTCTACTCTACTCTATTTTACACTGTATGATTAGTTTCTACCCTGTGGGCTGCTGCATAGGCCCTTTTTGAATTGAAGCAGTGCTTAGAGGGCATTTAGCCTAAAAGCCAATTTATGCTTGATCTGTAAATGTGGTCGGAGGCTCCGTGTGACGCAATTGCGGAGCCGTACCACATTGCCGTGCGCCTCCCAAATGTTGTAACAATGTGGAGGACCTGTATAAACACAAACTCACTTCCTTGACAACTTCCATCTCAACAGCTCTACTCAACAGCTCTGCGCTGCCCCGCGAAGTGTAAGAAGTATGAATGCCCTGACTTTCGCATAGGCCGTTTCACTGTAAAGGCTGCACGGCCAATGCAGACGCCGGATTGACCATGCAGTGCCTTTAAGTCAGAACAGTGTGTGCTTGAGACGCACAGTGTGAGCAGTGAGCACCCTGTCTGAGTACCCACCTTATGGTGGGCCTGCCTGACAGCACACACAGCAATACATTACAGTAGTTGTATAGTACAGTGCACCTCCATAGTTTTATAGTACAGTACATCTGCATAGTTGTACAATACATCTAGCCTGTTAAGGTTTAACAACATGGGTTGTTGGGGATGTGCTGTATATATACAGTATACACTGAGTGTACAAAACATTAGGAACACCTTCCTAATATTGAGTAGCACCCACTTTTGCCCTCAGAACAGCTTAAATTCATCGGGACATGGACTCCACAAGGTGTCGAAAGCGTTCCACAGGGATGCCGGCCCCTGTTGACTCCAATGCTTCCAATGCTTCCAGGCTGGCCCCTGTTGACTCCAATGCCTACAGTTGTGTCAAGTTGGCTGGATGTCCTTTGGGTGGTGGACCATTCTTGAAACACATGGGAAACTGTTGAGAGTGAAAAACCCAGCAGCGATGCAGTTCTTGACACAAACCGGTGAGCCTGGCATCTTCTACCATACCCCGTTCAAAGGCACTTCATTTTTTGTCTTGCCCATTCATCTTCTGAATGCCGCACATACGCAATCTGTCTCAAGGCTTAAAAAATCTTATTTAACCTGTCTCCTCCCCTTCATTTACACTGATTGAAGTGGATTTAACAAGTGACATCAATAAGGGATAATATCTTTCACCTGGATTCACCTGATCAGTCTGTCATGGAAAGAGCAGGTGTTCTTAATGTTTTGTATACTCAGTGTCTATGCAGCCGCATTGTCTAACACTGTTTGACACTTTTTCGAAAGGAGAGAGAACTTTTCAGAGGAAATCTTCTAAACCGAATGCAGACCTCCTGCCTCTCTCTCTGATATTATCTGTAGAGGTTTGGACGTATGTGTGAGGGAGGGAGAAAGGGAGGGGTAGACGATGGCAGGCTTGTTTCCGAAGTGCTGACACAGTGAACCCCAGGGGTGCAGTCAAGGCCCACCCCATCTCTCCCTCCCGACATTCTTCACTCCGTCCCTCCTCCCATTTCATTCTGGGACTCGGCCAAGAAAGGGAGCTGCCAGTCTCAGCCTCGTGCCACTCTGCTCCCTCTTTCTCATTTTCTCTCTCTACCACTCTGCTCCCTTTCTTTCTCTCTCCCTTCCAGTCTAACACTGTGCCCCCCCCCCCCCTTGCTCTCTCCCTCCACCTCACCATTATAACTCTCTCCCTCTCTCCCCCTCTTCTTCTTACCCACTTCATTCACTCCCTCTCCCCCATCCATCGGTCACCCCCCCATCCTTCTCTCTCCCTCCTCATCTCCACTCTACCTTCTCCCCCTTCCTTCTCCCTCCCTCGCCCTCGCCCTGATCCAGTCGTGTTTGGTATGCAGGGGGGATAACTCATCCCATTAGAACTTAGGGCCAGAGTATGGATGGTGTTAGCCTGTCGAATGTGTTTAAGAGTGGGCCCATCCTCCGTCATATTGTTTCTGGGCAGCCGTAGCTCATCTCCCCCTGTTTCCCTCCCCACTCCGCTGTCCCTCAGCCTTTCCCCTCGGAATCCGTGTGAGGGGAAGGATTTGGAATGGAAATGAGGAATAATCTGTTCAATGCAGGCCACAGCAATTCTCGACCTCCTAATTATAGTAAAATAGTGAAACTGTGAAACACATTAAACTGTAAAATATATAAATGAAACTGTGAAAGATGAAACTGTGAAAGATAAAGATGAAACTGTGAAAGATATAGATGAAACTGTGAAAAATGCAAATTAGACTGTGAAAGATACAGATGAAACTATGAAAGAAGAAACTGGGAAAGATATAAATTAAACTGGGAAAGATGAAAGATATAAATGAAACTGTGAAAGATATAAATGAAACTGCGAAGGATATAGAGGAAACTGAAAGATATACCCTAGATATGTGGTTTATAGGGCTTTTTTTAAAACTTGTGCTGCAGTCACTCCTCAGAGTTTCTCCCATTGATCCAAGGCAGCTTGAAAATGACAGTCTGCTAATGTATATTTTTACATTCCCAATTCTAAATTTGAGCATCTTTAAGGGGCCGACATGGCCAGGTACACGATGACAAAAAAAAGACTTAAAAGTTTATGACATCACAGTTCAAAGGAACGTCACCCGGGGCAAATCAAAAAACAAAAATCTTTCCTTAGCGGTGCTAACAGAATAAACGTTGTTGTCGTGTCGTGTGCAGCTCAGTCGAGACGAACGGTAGATGTTGTCATGTGGGAAACATCCGTGTTCTACCATCCATCCCTCAGTCACTCCCCAAAGTTAAATCGGGTGATAATTAGGTAATGACAAGACTGGGAATGGCTTACACACACACTCTCTCTCTCTCTCCTCTCTCTCCACTCTCTCTCTCTCTCTCTCTCTCCACTCTCTCTCTCTCTCTACTCTCTCTCTCTCTCTCTCTCTCTCTCTCTCTCTCTCTCTCTCTCTCTCTCTACACTCTCTCTCTCTCTCTCTACACACTCACTCACACTCTCTCTCTCTTCAATGGGTCTGTGCAGACCACAAATCAGTGCGAGCTGATATGGTGTTGGCATTAGAAAAGCAATCCCAGAGTCCTCAGCTGCTGTCTGTCTGTCTGGGGAGCGAGAACCAACAGGTAAACAGCCCACATCGTCATGCTGATGGGACCAGACGGTTGCCCCAGTAACAGGGCAGCAACAACAATAAAAACCAGTTATGGAGTCAGTAATAGACAATGATGTATATAAACACTTGTCTATACTAACGGAGCCATTGGGTCAGGGCAGTTATACCAGCTCAGCAAGTTAGTAGCCTTGCTAAGCAATCTGGAACAGCTAAGTAGCCTTGTGCAAACCATAACAGTCTTTGGTATGACTTGGCTGGGGATCAAACTCCCAACCTTCTAATCTCAGGGCGGACACTAACCACAAGGCATGAGTTGGAGTACTATACTATAAGTGCTTGAGGTTAAAGGATAACTTTAGGATGACGCACACTCCTGAGAGGATATCATAGACACACACAGAGGCAGAATCTAGCAATCAATATTTTCCCTAAACATCTGACACTGATGGATTCCAGACCGTCTGAAGAATGTCTGCAACCCAGACTTGCATAGCTCTTAGAATGCATGCCCAATGGTTCATTCAAGTGGTATGCTAGAGTGGATATTAGAACAGAGCCAAACATCCAGTTTGACATGTCCAGCTGTATGAGAATGGCCAAACCCAATGTCCATCAACTGTCTGCAACCAATGTGGAGTGCCTACAGGGGGCACCACTCCGCCACAGCCACACTATAGCCTGGCGCCTGATCTGCTGGTGCTGTCTGCACAAACAGATCTGGGCCCAGGCTGACTGATGGCCATAGAAGTTGACAAGATAGGCCAAACAGATCTGGGACCAGGCCACAGACAGACACTCACCTCGGTGACGGCGAACACCCTCTTCCCACAAGGCACCACCTTGTACCACTTGTCGTGCAGCATGTCCATGTAGCCGTCTGACTTGTAGCGACTGATGAACTCTGACACGTTGTTGGTCAGAGGGGAGTTCTGCGGTAGGCCTATTCCATAGCCTGGGGGGGTGGAGAAAGAAAGCATAGTACAATAGTACAATGGGTATTGTAGCTTATAGAAATTCATGGGGAAAAAATAACTACTACAAGCTTAGAAAAAAGGGTTCTTCGTTTGTCCCCATAGCAGAACAATTTCTGGTTCCGGGTTGAACACTTTGGTGGTGAAAAGGGTTCCACGTAGAACTTTGTATAAAAAAAAGTTATTTTCAGAGGGTTCTCCACTATGGTTCTAGGTAGCACCTTCTTTTCTAAGAGTATAGATGAGATTATTTGATTATTTCTATGGTTTAATTCTATTTGTTCAGGTGATCCCATTGAGATGAAAAGTATCTTTTACAAAGGAGGACTCTCCTGTGAAGGAAGCATTCAACCATTTGTTACATAAAAGTAGGTACAATAGGCAAGGGTAAGATATCATTAGACCCAAACAAATGAAGAACAATATAAAAGGGTGGTTATGGAGGTAAACAACATGTTTACAATGTAGGCATGTAAATATGTTAAAGTTGTGGTGCGTTCCCTACCACAAGTCCCATGGCTTTGCAATCTGGGTAGAAACACTGACACGGACGTCTCACATCTGCTAAATAAACAGACTTTATTTTGGAGGCAACCATTTTTACACCATTCCACTTCAAATGCCCTAGCTGCTTTAAAGATTTCTTTAAATTGTTTAGGCGGAGAACTGAGCAGCGGCCTATACTCGTATCATCCCAAACTTCATGCAGAGGGAGTTAACTGGCAGACCTAGTCTCGATCCTCTCCTCCTCTCCGCCTAAGGATATGAACACGTCATAAACCATGGCAAAACAAATCATAGAATTATAAGAAATTAGCTGTAACACTGCAACATCTTCTCTCAGCCTCATGGTTAAATGTGTAGAATAGCAGGAAATTATCTTTAAAACAGCAACATTTTCTCTCTCCCTCATAGTAAAATGTGTAGAATAGCATGAGATTAGCTATATGGGGAAGGGGGGGGCCTTGCTCAGACCTTGCGGGGGAGCCCTGCGAAACTGCGGTACGCTTCTGATCCATACCAAACCAAATCGGATGACCTTACCTTCAACCCTTTCAGAAGGGGGAACACAGGGCTTTGGTTATTATTATAGCTAAACCAGAGTTCAGCCTCCATGTCGCTCCATAAAATGGGATAATTCCTCCTCTACCTATACTGCTATTCCTGTACTTTACTCCTTTGAAGTTTTTAATGACATTTTGTGAATGAGATTTTCGATATCGGATTCTTGATTAACGTGGAACGATGGAAGGGAAAAAAAATCCCCATCTCGTGGTCGTCGGTAGCAACGGGAGTTTGAAGAAAGATTGATGGAGGAAGACAGAAACAGGACAAAGAAAAAGTGGAGTGTTCGGCACATCCATTATCTAATGACAAGGAGTGTGTGTGTGTGTGTGTGTGTTGGCTTTGACAGCAGAATTAATAATGAGTTTTGGTGGGCTGGGGATAACAGAGAGTGAGAGCCCAAGGATCATTGAGACACAACAACTCTCATTCCATCTCTCCCTCCTCCCTCTTCCCTCCCTCATCCCTAACGTCCATCTCAAAAATTGTATTTAATCAATGGAGGGGTTTACCTCTGCCTATCCATCCCCTCATCCCTCATGGCTAATGTCTGTCAGTCATCTCCCCTTCCACCCCCCCCCACTCTCCGTCACTCCCACCTACCTCTCCCAGCCAAGATGACAGATGCCAGACAAGCTCTGACATCAACACGTTTCATCAGAGCGAGACTGCCCGAGCATGCACATACACAGTCAAGCACACACGCACTGTCAAAGGCGTTTTTTGAATGAGGATATGTGCATATGCGTATGTGTGCGTGTGTGTCTATCTCTCTCACAGCCTGTCTGTCTCGGTCTGTCTGCCTGCCTGTCTACCTGTTTGTCTGCCTGTTTGCCTGCCTGTTTGCCTGCCAGCTCCAACAGGTAAAAACAGCTGAACTACTACGTTGTGTAAAGCATGTGCTTCAGTCTAATATTCTTAATTAATGCATCGGATATCCAATAAACATCCCTCTGTTTCCCATGAAGCCAACAGAGTCGGCCCCCTGCGCTGGCACAGACGTCCCTGTAGCCCAGTGTTAACGACGATGTTGTGCTTAGTAAAGGGCCTCTTTGAATCACAGTCATTAAATACTGGGTGGCTTTAATCACCAAATCGAAAGAGTCCTGGCACCTTCCAGGTCCCCTGTCTGTAGCCCACTACGACTCAGTCCAAAAACCGGAGACAAATAAAACCCAGAAGAGGCGGGGACAGAGATTCAGAAAGTCTTTTGAAAGAGTGAACTCTGTTTAAAACGATAGTTCATCACTGCATTTGTGCGGATAAATTGTTTTAGTATCTGGAAATGAATAAATATAGGACTAGCTGCCAACCAGAGAGAGAGAGAGTGTGTGTGTGTGTGTGTGTGTGTGTGTGTGTGTGTGTGTGCGTGTGCGTGTGCGTGCTATGATACTGGATGGAGTAATGAATACCGTGAGGAACCATGTAGATAAAGTGCAATAGAGGAGCGAGGGAAGGTAGAAAATACAATTAGCAGATGGGAGAGATGAGCTAGAAGAGGTCTAATTGAGCAAAACCCCAATTACTGTTTTATTGTGGATGACTGTCTAGAGGTCAGGGCCTAAAATGGAGGAATATTCCTCACCTCAAAACCCAGGGAAAAAGAGCAGGAGTTACTGTACATGAAAAGAGAAGGTGTCAATCTGGTTCCACACAAAAATCCCTCTTGCCTTGTGAAAATACTCACCTGGAAAAATCACCTCGCAAGAGAAACCAGTTGATCAAGTAATCAAGTACTCACAAGGCTGTTTCATGAAATATTGTGATGTAAAGGAAGTGCTACCATTTTTTTAGTAGGGGGGGGGGGGTTCTTTTCAGGAAAGCAGTGAAACAGCTTGAGTCAAATGCAATTTGATTGCAAAGTCATTGCTCCCCCTATTGCCATCCCAGAGTGGGTGACTTAGTCTCATGAAAGATATCTGGCAGACAAAATTCATAAGTTTAAAATCTGCAAATGAGAGGAGGGAACTTTCGCCCCAGTCTGAGGGCCTGAGTGCTCTGGACAAGTTTTCATCAAGGATCTCTCTGTACTTTGCTCCATTCATCATTCCCTCAATCCTGACTAGTCTCCCAGTCCCTGCCTCTGAAAAAGATCTTCACAGCATGATGCTGCCAATACCATGCTTCACCATAGGGATGGTGCCAGGTTTCCTCCAGACATGATGCTTGACAATCAGGCCAAAGAGTTCAATCTTGTTTCTCATGGCCTGAGAGTCCTTTAGGTGCATTTTTACTGAGGAGTGGCTTCCGTCTGGCCACTCAACAATAAAGGCATGATTGGTGGAGTGCTGCAGAGATGGTTGTCCTTTTGATAGGAACTATGGAGCTCTGTCAGAATGGCCATTGGGTTATTGGTCACCTCCCCTGACCGAGGCCCTTCTCACCCAATTGCTCAGTTTGGTCGGGCGGCCAACTCTAGGAAGAGTCTTGGTGGTTCCAAACTTCTCAAATTTAAGAATGATGGAGGCCACTGTATTCTTTGGGACCTTCAATGCTGCAGACATTATTTCGTACCCTTCCCCAAATCTGTGCCTCGACAAACTCCTGTCTCGGAGCTCTCCGGACAATTCCTTCGACCTCATGGCTTGGTTTTTGCTCCGACATGCACTGTCAACTGTGGAACCTTATATGGACAGGTGTGTGCTTTCCAAATCATTTCCAATCAATTGAATTTACCACAGGTGGACACCAATCAAGTTGCAGAAATATCTCAAGGATGATCTAAAACAGGCTGCACCTGAGCTTAATTTCGAGTCTCATAGCTAAAGGTCTGAATACTTACGTAAATAAGGTATTATTATTTTATTTTGTATAAATTTGCAAACATTTCTAAAACCTGTTTTCGCTTTGTCATTATGGGGTATTGTGTGGAGATTGATGAGGATTTTTTTCTATTTCATCCATTATAGAATAAGGCTGTAACGTAACAAAATGTGTTAAAAGTGAAGGGGTCTGAATACTTTCTGAATGCACTATATATGTGCATAGTTATCCTACGGGTCATTCCACCTCAAAAAGCACAGAAAGAGGATTTTGGCACCTACCATCTCAGATTGTTCTCAAATCGTTTCTGTAGTTCGTAACAGATACGATTAGCATTCACGAAACATTATTTTGTGGAAATATATCTCTGAGAAATTAAGCTACAGTAATTGATTGCACCCAAATTGGCCATGTTAATTGATAGGATTTAGATAATATTCAATTAATTTAGTACCCATATGGTTTATGAACTGATACACAAAACAACGCTGGATTCAAAACTTAAGAGTTTTTCAATTGAAAGTATTATACAAAATTCTTGCAACTAATAGAATGTTATATATATATGGGGGATACAATCATCCCAGCTCTGCAAATGTTGCTGTGTAGAGACAGAATCATTAGATCATTTGTTTTGGTACTGTCCATAAGGAGCTTGTTTTTGGTCGCAGGTGTAACGGTGTTCCTCCTCCTCTTCATCCGAAGAGGAGGAGCATGGATTGAACCAAGGCGCAGCGTTGTGAAATGACATAATTTATTAAACAAGACGAAAAAACGAACTACACTTGAATAATTAACAAAACAAATAAACGACGTAGACAGACCTGGACGACGAACTTACATGAAACACGAAGAACGCAATAACAGGAAAACTGACTACACAAAAACCGAACGAACAAACATACCGAGAACAGTCCCGTGTGGCGTAACATACAGACACTGACACAGGAGACAACCACCCACAACAAACAGTGTGAAAACACCTACCTTAATATGACTCTCAATCAGAGGAAACGACACACACCTGCCTCTAATTGAGAGCCATATTAGGTACCCATTAACCAACATAGAAACAGAAAACATAGACTGCCCACCCAAACTCACGTCCTGACCAACTAACACATACAAAAACTAACAGAAAACAGGTCAGGAACGTGACAGCAGGTTTAAGAATGACTGAAGAATTGCATCATATACCTGGAGCTAACTCACCACTGTTGGGTGATTTAAAAAGTCATAGTCAATTGATCAATAATATAATAATACACTTAGCAAAAATGTTTATCTTTAATTTACAATCTGTTGAAACTATGAGAATAGAACGTTTCAGAACTTTTGTGAAACATCACAGCACAGTTGAAAAATATATGGCAAATTGAAATCAAAACTGGATGGTGTTCAGAGATAGATGGGAGATGAAGGATGGAACTAACAAACAAAAGATAACTATTGTAAAATATACTGTGTCCATGAAATCTATATAGTATTTATAAGCTGGAAGTAGAGGCCTAAGTGTTGTTGTCCATCAGTTTACTCCAATTATTGGCAGAGTTAGGGGAAAATAATAAAGGGAAATATATATATTAGAAAAACAAAATATGGAGGATTGCAAATGATGCAGACAATTTCATTGATAGAAACCACCATCTATCTGCAATATTAAAGCTGATCTACCCCATTAAAAAAAATCTAATAAATACATATATAGTACCCAACATCAGATTAGGACCAAACTTCTTCCTACCAATGAGTAAGACATGAGGAATACATTTTTTTTGTCAAAAGACCCCCAACCCCACCCCAACAAACAGTATACAGTATCAGTTCTATGTTTGACAAGTAGTATGGAGCTGTGGCTTGGAGTATTGCTTCTCTATACTATGTAATGTATTCCCTGTGAATCTGGTGGGGGTTTTTCCCCCCTGGTCAGAGAAATTAGTAATTGAAGTTGCTAGCATTATTTACCATGAAGAAGTGAAAAGCACCAGGTTCTGACCACTAGATGCTGCTGCTACTGCTATACCGCCACACTCTTTATCCATTTTGCTGGTCTCGGGTTTATTAAATAGATCACAACATTTCCTTTGCCACTTTGTGTAGAAAACCAATAGATTTGTCTCATTATGAAAATAATTGTGTGGTCATCCTCACAATTAAAGCCAGTCCTCCATTAAAGCCATTCAGTTTGTGCTAATAGCAACCTAATGCTTCAACCCAACTTTCCTTGCATAGTCCAACAAGTGGCCGCTCTCTGCGAGGGCTATTCCTATGCAAGACTTTTCCTACAAGCCCAAAACTTTGATGGAGAAATGGGCTAGGGACTAAAATGTTGTGACAACCCTAATAAAATAATGAATTGCATGGCAGTCTTATGTTTCTCAATAAAATGATCAGGAAACTATATTTATTGTGATAAGTGACAATTACCATTAAAACCAATGCAAGGTTCATCTGTGTTCAGGTGTATCTAGAGTGCGGTATTGTCCAGCTGTGGGCATAATAAGCACAGTTCCTTCCCCACATTCAGACAAACGGTTGTCAAGGGTGGCGGATATGAAAACAAGCACACTCTTATAAAAAAGAGTTCCAAAACGGTTCTTCGACTGTCCCCGTAGGGAAACCCTTTTTGGCTCCAGGTAAAACCCTTTTGGATTCCATGTAAAAGCCACTGTGGAAATGGTTATACATGGAACAGAATAGGGTTCTTTAAAGGGTTCTCCTACGGGGACAGCCGAAGAACCCTTTTAAGTTCTAGATAGCACCTTTTTTTCTAAGAGTGCATGAACATTTTTTGTTTTATCCCAGTCTTCAGGGTGAGAGATAATATATGGGAGACTGGCAGCGTGCTTCGTCCAGAGGCGGGCTGGGCTGCCAGTCTCACCAGTTTCACCATGAGGACGGTGACGAGGGGGTACGGTCTGCAGTTTGCTGTGTACCCTCCTCCTTTTTGTAGCGTCATTACGTCAATGGTCCTCAAGGTCCTAACGCTTGTCTTGAGAGGAAATTTCCTCTCTTATTCAAAAGCAGGCTATTCCGGTGGTCCCCGTGTAACAAATACAGAGCGGTTGGTACAGCCAGTACTTCTTAGTCCCAAAAGCGATGGAACGCTGCTTCCCATCATGGACTTGCAGATTTTAAGCAAGCACCTCAAGGTTTGCAAGTTAAAATGCTCACACTTTGCCGGCTATTCTAGTCGGTGCATGCCAGTCTATAGAGCTGAATGATGCGTATTTTCATGTGGCTATACATCCTCCCCACAGAAAGTTTCTGAGGTTTCATTTTGAGGGTGTGGCCTACGAGTTTCTGGTCCCGCACCTTTTCTATGGCGGTGAAGGCGGCTTTGCCACCAGTGCTATGATAGCTGTGGTCCCTCTGGGACAGACATGCATCTGTTTCAGCTCTGGGTGATTGCTTCGTGTCTGGACGCATCTCGCCACTGCCATCGGACAGCTCAAGGCATCCCTGTCTTGCTTAAGGGCTTGCATAAGCCTCACTCGGCTGGGATGAGACCCTTATCAACTACGACCACCGCTGCCACTCTTCCCCGGGCCTCAGACAACCCCGGAAGACCCTTTGCCAGCAGCCACAATCTGTCTCACAAAGTCAGCCCGACGCCCAACAGACGTTGAGCCCAGCCGGAGGCAATGGTCACACAAACTGGTCCGAGCCAAAGCCTCCTGAGCGTGTTTCCACCCCAGGCAAACAGGACAGCCCTAAGGGCACGGTCAGAGGTTCAAACTCAGCTGGTTAGCCTTTTTGAACTTACTTTTACCACTGTCCATCTTACTGAAGGAAGGAAGCACTGGCTGCACAAGCAGAGCATAAATAGTGGGGTTTTAGCCAACACAAATTCTACCCAAGCAAGAAAGAATTAGCTACACAAGCAGAGTAGAAAGTAAGCAGAAAGTAGTTAGCTTTTAGCAAACACAAAACCGATAGCAAGACCCAAAACTCGAACATCTAGGGGGACGAGTACTCTCTCCCCACTAACAGACACCTAAGTCGGAGCTGAATCTCGTAGTCTTCGTGTGCTTGAACAGTTAGTAAATTGCGTGGCACGTTCTTCCTTCAGGCGAAATATCTGCATATCTGAAGAGAAAAATATCTGCATTCATTGGCCCGTTGGGTGTGATTTCTTCAGGTGAATATGATTGGTCGTTGACTCTCATAGTATGTTATACCGAGTGACTGACTGAAAAGGAACTATTGGTTTTCTACCCAAAGTTGGAAAGAAAACATTGTGATCTATTTAATAAACAGAAGAGACCAGCAAAATGTATGAAAATGTGTTGATATAGTAGGAACAGCAGCATCTAGTGGTCAGAACCTGGTACTTTCACACTACTTTATTAAGGTAAATAATGCAAGTGACTTCAATTACCAATTTCTCTGGACAGGGTTGGAAAAACCATCATCAGATTCACAGGGAATACATTTACATAGTATGGAGAATCAATGCTCCAAGTCGCAGCTTCATACTACTTGTCAAACATAGAAAACGGATACTGTATACTGGTTGCTGGGGTGGGATTGGCATGGGGTGTGGGGGGGTGCGTGGGTGGCTATTGTTTTTTGGGGGGGATTTCTTATGTCTTTCTCCTTAATAGGAAAAGGTTTGGTCCAAATCAGATGTTGGGAACAAAATGTATTGGACATTATCTGAATCTTATCAATTAAAATGGCCAATTTGGGTGCACTCAATTAGCTTAATTTCTCAGAGATAAAATGTTATTTCAACAGAATAATGTTTAAGGAATGCCAATCTTGCCTGTTTCTAACTAAATAAACCATTTCAGAACAATCTGAGATGGTGGGTGTCATGGCTTGCTGAAATGACATGAGACAACTCTCACGGTTGAAACATTTCAGGAGGAAATGGTAAAACGCCAATCAGGAGTGTGTGTGTGTGTATCTGTGTGTGTATGTGCATCCTGCCCAGTGATGAATCTGAATACACAGCATGAGCTGACGTTCTACATAGCCAACACCGCAGGCCTGCCCTTTCAGTCTAATAAAAACAGCGTCTAGATGACAGCCTCTTCCATTACTGTTCCACCTCTTCCCCATTCCTTCTATTACCGCTCCCAACCTCTCAAATGAAAGTGACGTGTCCCACGGAAACTAAATAAGCCATATCAATATCTTATGACAGCTAAAGTTTGCAGCCCGGCTCCTTGATTCTATATCTCAGTAGGTATGCAATATTGGGTCAGGGTCAAGGAGGGATGCTTCTCTGAAACAGTGCTCTTCAATCCTGGTTGAAGTTGAGACCCACAGGGCATGCTGGCTTTTGTCCTATCCCTGCACAAATACATCTGATACAGATAACCAAGTACTCATCAAGACCTTGGTGAACTGAATTAGGGTTGTGTTATTAAGGCACGCAAATTACATTTAGTTCAACATTTAAAAAAAAACGAGTTTCTTACTAGTTCAAGAACTAGTATGTCTCCATTTCACGCTGTTTCATGCAGGGTTGGAGTAATAGCCTGCACACTCTGTGGGTCTCCAGAACCCATTACTAACTGCTATAGAAAAGGTTGACGGTGAAAAGAGAACCTTAATGTGTGGACAATGTGGGAGCAGCAATGCAGAAAGACAAAAACAGAAAGGCGAGGCGCGGGAATCTGTTTCCATTTATTTCGCGTAATCCTGCACCGGCTCTCAGAGACAGGGGGGGTGTGGTGTTGATTCAGACAAAATAGCAGCAAACATATTTGAATAATTACATATTCAAATCAAAAGAATGTGAATTTGAGATGTGGGCGAACTTAAAAACAGGGAGAGGACGGGGAATACAAACACACAGACAAACAAGTGCATGCCCACCTATACACTGGGGCACTCAAGCAAACACACACTCGCACACACACATAAAAAGAGATGTACACTGTAACGCACATACACATAAACATGCACAGGCAGACATACAGCCAGCATACACACACAACAGAAGATAAGAGCCACCACGTTTGAGGTCAAAACAATGCTGTGTTGGGGTGCACAGGGGTTTCTTACCTTCGATGGCGAAGGGTTTGCCCACGGTGAGCAGCTTGCAGTCTGCGTCGATGGACACCTCGTAGTCCAGCAGGGCCTTGTCCATGATGAAGGCATCAAGCTGAGGGGGATCTACCCTTCAACACACAGGGAGAAGGGGTTATAGACAGAGAACAGGGGACAATGGAACACGCCACAAAACGCATGACAACAAAAGTCATGTCCTAAACGCTAGGCCTACACACCAAATAGGCCACGTCCCAATCGCCACACACCAAACAGAACACGTCCCAATCGCCACAAACCAAAAAGGCCAAGTTTGAAATAGATCATGTCCCAATCCTACGCACCACACACCAAACAGGCTATGTCCCTAACAAACCTTTTACCAATCGCCATAAACACTCGTCTCTGTACCTCATCCGGCCTTGGGGACATTTCCTCCCTCATTCCAGATGTAGCACATGACCCTCATCACCATCATGATTATACTTCATGTCTCAGTGTAAATGGGGGACCGCTAGGGAAATTGGGCAGAAGGAGAATAGTAAAGAAAAGCCATTAATCGCCTGTCCGACCCAACAAGACTGGAATGAATGCAGAGTACACTGACTGAGGCAATGGCAAAATAGGAGAACACCCAAATCAGGCACTCAACTTTTTTTATGGCGTGACCCCTAACTAGGCACATTAGCTGAACCAGAGAGGATTATGGGTCATGGGAACTATCGTAATGCAGGCTCAAGATGTCATAATGGCACATTGTTATGTGTGTCAGCTTTCGGGTCCTCTGCCTTCAATTGTAAGGAGTGGATGACCTCCTGGGTAAGAAATCGCCTGTGAATATTACTGGCAATTTTCTGGCACTTTGGCTGTTTAATCAAACCATCCATCAAACCATCCACTTAGAGGAGTTGTATTGAGTTATTTTGCAACTGATTAAGAGCCTGGAACAGAAGTTACAGGTCTTTGTAAACTCCTGTCTCAAACAAGAGAGCGGATCTCTAATATAGACCTGTAAAGAAAATCAACCAGAAGCCTGTTTCGGAGTGGAAATGGAGCCAGGTTGGTCACACGGCCCAGAGAGGCCCGGAGAACATTGCAAATCCTTGGAATCCTCAAGGCAAGCGAAGAAGAGGACGTCCAACAATGACCTGGCGCAGGTGTCTAGGAGCAGAACTCAAGAAGATCCGCTTGTCATGGCCTGAGGCAAAGAATGTGGCCCAAGAACGGCAACAATGGAAAACTTTAGTACAGACCCTATGTTCCTCCAGGGACGAATAGGAGTAGCCTTTTACACTCGTACCTGTATATGGTTGAAAATGGCACATTTGGACACTGATAAGCGCCTAATTTGGAACGCAGTGGCTGTACAGTAACATGCTATACATGATGTCAGAGCTCATGGTCTCCACTTCACAGCTCTGTATGGATTTTGACTGACAGCCATCCTGAACTTGAGCACCGTGCTCGACAAAATGATGCCACCATTCCTCCCGCTAATTAGGCAACTTTTGCAAATGTTTTATTGTCTGAATGGTGGAAGCTGTAAATTATAAGGACTCAATGCATTTTGAAAGATGAGACGTTGAGGATTATAATAAATACGGCTTTTATGTCATACAAGCAATCCAAACACCTGTGAGTCCAAATGTCCACTTCTCATTTCCATATAATAAAACCTATGTATTACACAGTGTCAACGTTTAGGAACACTATGTTTGATGTACAGTTACAAGATGACATGGCTTTACACCATACGTTGTCCTGAACAGAATGAGTCTATGTTTGCTTTAATTGTACATTTTTTTTGCCAAGGACCACACATCAGAATGCACTCATGATCCCACTCTATTACGATCTGCTTCTCTGAATTGCCTAGTAAAAGCCTAACATTGTAAAATCGTATCTTATCATTTAGCTAGTCATGTTAGCAATTGATTGCACTATCAACTTATGCTCACCTGACCCAGATGGCGAATTTATAATTCACCGTTTTTGAATTATGTAAACAACAACAGTAATTGTGTAACGGCGAAGAAGCAGGGCCGTGTTCCAAAGAAAACAACTACAAGTGTGTGCTTGCTCTAGTTCCTCAACGGCACAGCTATGAGAGCTCAGGAAGCTACTTGTAGTTGAAGACTCTTCTTTGAGTCATAAAAGTGCATTGAAATTACTTAGGAACTGTGTAGACTTTGGAGAGGTGTGTGGCCACTTCGAAAAACCAGTTAAACCTCTCACTCAAACACTTGTCATTTTTTGGTCAAATTTTCCAAGAATATTCTTATCATGTTAATGAATGTATCTAGAGTATTTTCAAAAACAAATACGGCGAAAAGTAAAGGAAATGTAAAATGCACATAAAATCTACCGTTTAGATAAAATCTACAATTTGGATTCAGTGTGGTGTCCTCACTTTTAATCTAATAATTGTCCCATAATCTCCAAACTGCTCCTTTTTAATTGCTACAATGGTTATGCATATGCTTTCCCTATTCTCTTCTGTAAGAAACATTTAAATGTAGCCCTATCCATGTATGCCAAATCCAAATCCATAATGTAATTAAGGGTAAATCCATTTAAATTCTATCACTTTTTGACATCATCCCTTTTGATTTAAACAAAACTTCACATATATGTTAGCCCATGGAAGAAGTGGTCAGAAAGTGACTTTTTGGACCTGAATGCCAAAACATTCAGGAGATAAAGGTGCTCAAAGATGACCTATTTTCCACACCCCAACATACCATGAGACGACATCCATGTCTTCACCACTGGAAAAGATAAATGGTTGAGTTTGACATCATTTGGAAGTTTACAAACAGGGTTGTCAAACTATTTGATAATTTCTTGAAAATAAATGATGACATTTTTTTAAACCTTTAATGTAAATTAGAACTTATTTTTACATCATCTGAGGTTTTTGTGTTGTGCCCACCATTGGATGACACACAACGTGCTCATAAATAGAAGGTGGGTGTCATTTCAGTCATATAAATATATTTCGTAGAATGGACCTATTCCTTCAGAACACTGTAATTCAGCTGGTGCTCCATTGAAATTGAAATCAAATTGAAATCGTAACTTCTAATTACTATCCCGGAGATGGCCACCGGTCCATCCACCGTCGAATGTTAACACAAATGGTCATATCTATTCTATCTATATTTCTTTGATTTCAATACGTTTCTGATGGAGAATTGACAGCATAATTTAAACCAACAGATATTCCCATTGAAGTCAATATTTTCTTATGTGTGGGCCTCAAAACATCTTTGTAGTACCATTTGAAAGTTAAAATTTCAAATGTATTCCCATTTGAGTTAATTTGTTAGCCAAAACATGACACCCACCCTGTATTCAAGAGCACGTTGTGTCTCAGCTGATGGCGGCCACAACACAAAAACCTCAGATGATGTATAATATGGTCTAAGCAACAACATATGCGAATATGAAAAGAAAGAAGTTTATTCGTTTTTTAAAATAATTGACGTTTAAGGTAAACAGTTTTTTTTCAATAAATTACAAAGTTGTTTGACAACCTTGTTTGTAAGTTTTTAATTGATATCAATCTCAACTGTTTATCTTTTCCAGTGATGAAGAAATGGATGTCTCATGGTATGGTGTGGTATGCAAAATAGGTCAACTTTGAACACCTTTATCTCTTCAATGTTTTGGCATTCAGATCCAAAAACTCACTTTCTGACCACTTCTATAATGGGTAAATACGTATAGAAGGTTTCGTTCAAATAAAAAGGGGTGATGTCAAAAAGTGATTGAATTCAAATGGATTTACCCTTAAGTAAGTATTTGCAACACAATACAAAAAAATATCTGTATATGGCTACTGGCTAGCATAGTCAAAAGATCTAACAAAGCAAAGATATGCGGATCCACATTCCACACAGTCACACACACAAGCTCAAATGCCAGCTGTCTTCTCTCTCCTCGTTTGAATTGAACTATAACCTCTTTCATCCACCTGAAGTTCAACCCTGTGTAGAGAGCCATTTTGTTTGTGTTTGCTCCCTTTCACATTTCATCTTTTTTTGAAGCAATACCACTGGGCTCTCCTCTCCTTTGCCTTTCTCTTCTGTCTGCCTGGATGACAGACCTTTGTCTGAGAACCACAACAAACACTTCTCCCGTAGGAGGGAGAGGAAGACAGAAAGAATTCAAAACTCTTTCTTGACAGTAGAAAGAGAAAGTGTCCATCTACTCTGTGTTCTACTTTATCCACCTCTAGACAAATAACTTTAACAACACTTAGAAACACTCACAGGAATTTGGAGTGGCAGGTAGCCTAGTGGTTAGAGCGTTGGGCCAGTAACCGAAAGGTTGCTGGATTGAATCCCCAAGCTGACAAGGTAATAATCTGTTGTTCTACCCCTGAACAAGGCAGTGTTCCCCGGTAGGCCGTCATTGTAAATAAGAATTTGTTCTTAAATGACTTGCCTAGTTAAATAAATAGCATTTCTTTGGCTATAGGGCAGGGGTGCTGTGGACAATCCTACTCTTGGAAACCTACTTCAGAAGCAGCTGCTCATTAGGACCTTGATTAGCTGAATCAGGGATATGTGAGTGTAGGCCTGGAACAAATCTTGCACACCCTGTAGTTCTCCAGGAGTGGGGTTGTATATGTTTTGATCTCTTACTTGAGGGTGGACACTCCATCAGGTGTGGTGGGCTCATTGTAGCGCCTCATGTACTCGTGCATCTCTGGGAAACTCTTCTTCATGTACTCCTCGGCACTGCTCTCCCTCACCGTCCCAAACCTGAAACCATGGGACGGGTGGTGGAGCTAGGGAGGAAAAGAGGGAGGAGGAAGGGAGAGGGGAAGAGAGGGAGATTGGGATGGGGGAGAGAGAGAGGAAAGAGTTAATAATCAAAATAAATAATTACAGACAACATTAAAATAACTATTAAGTGTGGGTTTCACCTTGGCGTCGTGGATCCCCGAGAGCTCCTCGAAGGTCTTCTCGCCGACCATGACGGCGGCCAGGTTGGCTGTATAGCTGGACAGCACCAGCAGGCAGAAGATGGCCCACAGGTTCATCAGAAACCGACCCGTCCAGCACTTGGGCGTCTTGCTGGAGACCGTGCGGCCGAACAGGATGGCGTAGCACAGGTTGAGCGCCGATGAGTAGGAGAAGACCCGCAGGCGGTTGCGTCCGTGTGGCGTCATGCCAAAAGGGCTTTTCCACTCGTAGAGGGTGAGGAAGAGGGCGGTGATGTGCAGTGCCACGAAGATACCCACCCACATGGACCAGTGAAGGGGCCACATGAAGGCGCCAATGGGCGCCGCTGTGTCCTTGCTGCGCACCAGGATGCCTAGCGAGGTGGAGAAGAAGGGCGAGGTGAAGTCGATGACGCGGCTACGCACTGAGTTAATGCTGAATGAGGTGACGGCCATGTCGGCCACGCCATTGAGCAGGTCGCCCACCAGCCCTGTCCAGCGGCCGCTCTTCGACGCTCCATACTTCCCGTCACCCACGATGTACAGGTCGTACTCAAAGCGCAAGTCCTCTGCCAGTTTCTCCAGCAGGTCAATGCAGTATCCGTAGCAACACTTGCTGTAGTCCGTGGGCAGGAAGGTAGAGTTTCCCGAGGCACGCTCGCTGAAGTAGCTCTCCAGCATGTCCGAGCTGTTCGTCCCTGCATCCAGGCAGTACTGTCCCGCCGGGCAGTTCCCGTCCTCATCGACTTCCCGCGTGAATACAAAGGGATGCTCCACCAGGGTAACTACCCGCACCCGGCTGTCTGCCACAGGCATGCCTGGCTGCCACCGGCCCCCACTCCTCTGGCCCTCCCCCCGGTCGTGGCCCTTGCCATTGGGACCCTGCCAAAGGCTCTGGTCCTCCACCTTCAGGCGGCCCCCCTCCCAGCTGCCCACCGTCACCCAGGTGGGCTGGCCCACCGCATCCCGCCGCAGGCTCCAGATGTGGAAGCGCTGAGAGGTGAGAACCCGGGACAGGTTCCTCTGCACCGACACCGGCCCTGTCAGCCCTGAGAACGACGTGTTAGACAGGAATCTATGGGCCAGAGGAGATTACATTAGATTCAGACTATTTATTGCATGCACTTGTGAGAGTCCGAAGCCAGCGCATAATAAATCACCAGTGTTTCCCATAGATTATTTCTTATGGTGTGGTGGGGGGAGGGGAGGGGCATGTATGGACTCCAATAGCTTCTTGCCAGAGGGATAGTGAGTCAGACTGTACAGTTTCAAACTTACTGTACAAAATGGATGGACAGTGAACTGCATAGCAGTAAGTGACACATCTAACCTGCAGCACAGTCTAGACAGACACTGGTACTGTAGTACAACATGTCGAAACCCGGATTGGCATCTATTGAAGCCAAACTAATCCACCCTGCACCTGCAGCAAGGCCAACAGTGTATCATCACAACCCTGACTGACAGCTAGATGTTTTCCTGTGGCTAGGATTAGCTGTTTTCTGACTGGCACACTTTGGGCCTCCTCACAGACTGTAAACTCTAGGCTCAGCTTTGTCAAGGAAAATGTAGTGTCCCACGGGGCACGTCACATCCTTTCTATATGGAAATGTGGGTCCTATTTGGTTGAGACATTGAACAATGAGATTTCAAACTTTATTCGCACACTCAAAAAGACAGCCAGAAGTTTGTTGAATTCCCAATGTGTTATCACTATGCTTTCTACCATTTAAAAGTAAAACCAAATTCCAATGGAAGAACAATGTCTGATTTTTGGTTTAATGTCATCTAAATGTGTTAGCTGTGCTTTCAACATTTTAAAAGCACAATAAATGGGAATACAATGTCTGATATTTGTATTTATACAACAACTTAATGTGTCGTATAAATCACTGTGCACAACCAAATGACCTGGATTGCAGTTGAGATTAATACATTAAATTACTGTACATTAGTGCAAGTGATCAATGCTGTTCAAGACTCTGCACTGATTATTATGGCAATTGTGAAGATCTGCGACATTTGCATGCTATATTGAACATGCACGCTTTCTATGATTACATAAGAAGACATGTATAGTTACATTAGTCTAACCTCAAAATGTTGAATAAATAAATACTGTAAGATAGCCTTAACTTTAAGCTATTTCCTGTATTAGAAAAATATGATTGAATTGTGTTTGGTTGACAATGCAGGATAGTTTTATCTGAGCCACTGGCTTAATCCTATTCTTTAACTTAGATTTTTGGTTTAGTTGGAGACGTGAATCCAACATACCATTTGTTAACTTGTCAATAGGCTATTTACTGTATTGCAAAGTGATATTAAATAGTTTGGATGTCAACAAATTCCAGTTTATCTACAAATGAATAATGTATATGTTGGATTCACGTCTCCATCTCAAATAATAATCCATGTTAAAGTGCATTTGAAGCTTGATTTGATTTAGTCCTATTCTTTAACTTAGATTTTTGGTTGAGACGGAGACGTGAATCCAACATATCAATAATTTGTAGACAAACTGGATATTGAATTGTGTTTGGTTGCGCAACCAAATATAAGCATATGAAGGAGATGTGTCTTCTGCTTGGATAGATGTGTCTTGTTCTCTGTTAAGCCTACCTTTAGGAATGACTTCCATAGCAACAGTGAATATATTTAGTTATTAATAGGTCTCTCAACAATCATTCTCACGATAACACATTGGTAGTAGTCAGCGACAAATGTAAAAGCTGGGCTTGTTTAAAACCCTGGATGGGAGACCAAATTAACAGCTGTAGATCAACTCTCCAATAGGAGATGCTGCCGAACCTATTGTTTTTTGTTTGTGTTTTATAGTTGGTATAACATTGAACATCTGAAATTGTTTCAAAGGTACAAATTCAACATATTTTATACATGGTTTGTCTAAGTTGAAAATTGGTTACAATGATAACAATCATTGGGCTGACATTTCACCCTCAAAACAACAGTTGATAACTTTTTCAAATCCACGTAGATTTGACAAAATGTCTGCCTCGGATCCATGTTTAGCGAAACATTAGCCACTAGTGGTTAGCCCTCCAATTAGTTACGGCATATGAGTTTAGCTTAGCCTAGCGAAGGGGTCACTTCAGGATATTCAGATCCAGCCAATCCCATTGGCTAAGGGCAGTTGTGACAGTCATGTTGAGTCATGAGGAATGTGTGCGGCCATTAATAACTGAGGTGGCGCCGCGTGACCGCTGCTGAACTCCTTCCATCGAAAAGAAAAAGGCAGAGGGATGGATGAATCAGAAAAGGGTAAATTGGCTCCATACCTTTAGGTAATTAATTTCTCCCTATCTCAGCCTATATAGCCCTCCACCTCCCCTCCTTCTCCTCAGTCCCACAAGAGGGAAAAGGAGCTGATGAATGCCATTACATCATTACATGGAAAGGCTATGCGTTTCTCTTTACCAGTAGCTACAGGTTGTAATTACTTAAAAGCCCCCCCCCCCCCCCCAACCTGTACCTTTTGGGTTTCTCTACTGCTCCTCTCTTTACTCACTACCATCCCTCGTGTATTTCTCTCATATTCCATTCCTTCCTCCCCCGAAGCCCTCTTCACTCTAATAGCTGTTCTGTTATGTAGCTGTTATGTGTCTAAGTGCCATCATGATTATGACACTTCATCATGGAGTTGTTCTTGAGCAAAACGTCGTCGTAAGCTCGACATCGTCGATCTTTACTAGGCACAAGGCACCCGGTGCAATCCCATGAATTTGATGGCCCTCTTAAATGACTTGGTAGAACTGAATATAGTTATAATGGGGTGATTTCCAAAATGTTTCTCATACGCGGAGACGCTGTAATGTTGTAATCATTCTCCTCTGTGTTGAAGCCCCAGGCAACAAACTCTACTCTTGAAGCTTACTGCTCACTACGGGAAAATGGCTTGCCTTTTTACGCCAATGAATAAATGTGATACACCAGTACTCTAGCAGTCCAGCTGCCACCACTTATTTCCTTCATAATTTCCACTATATTATTTTTTCCAACATGTTTTAGCTGAGTCGGGGTACAATTGGGCCCAATTGTAGCTCATCCTATTGTGTTTTTGTGCTGAGACACTGTCTGCATGGCTAGCTTGCGCGGCTGTTGTTACTCTGGTGCATGGCAGATACAGCGGGTGTAAAGCTGTGTGCTGCTGTCGCTCTGCTCTGAGCCACCGAGAGGCAGAGAGGGCTGTGGGCTCTTTTGATAAGGAAGCCTGCCTGCCTGGCTGGCTCCCCTATTTGGGAGGCAACTGACTGGAACTCATGAATAAAGCTTAAAGCTCTACCCTCCTCCACTTCATGTTTGTATTCCAGCTGGGTGCACGCGCGCACACGCGCATGTGTGTGTGTGTGTGTGTGTGAGAGAAAGTATTGTGTGTGTGTGTGTACGTGCGCGTGTGAGTATCTGTCTGTGTGTATGTGTATACGTATGCATGTGCGTGTACAAACACACTCTAGCCTCACTCCATACACAGGAGGCTGCATCTATCGCTGTGTTTGGAGGAGCTGCTCTGTGGTTAGGGGTGACTAGCAGTCTGACCTCAGCAAGAGATAGGCCTATTTGCAGACTCATGCAAACACTGGGAAAGAACCACTACTCAACTGTCTATAGCACTTACCAAGTCCATTATAATAATATGGACCCAAAACCACTATATTCAGACACAACTTGGCTAAAAGGAGGAGATGTAAGAGTACGTATTTATGTACGTATGTACGGTGCATTTGGAAAGTATTCAGACCCCTTGACATTTTCCACATGTTGTTACATTTACAGCCTTATTCTAAAATTGATTAAATTGCTTTTTTCTTCATCAATCTACACACAATACCCCATAATGATGAAGCAAAAACAGGTTTTATACATTTTTGCAAATTTATTTGGCCCCTAAGACCCTCAGAAACTTTTACAGATGCACAATTGACAGCATCCTGTCGGGCTGTATCACCGCCTGGTATGGCAACTGCACCGCCTGGAACCGCAGGGCTCTCCAGAGGGTGGTACGATCTGCCCAACGCATCACCGGGGGCACACTGCCTGCCCTCCAGGACACCTACAACACCCGATGTCACAGGAAGGCCAAAAAGCTCTTCAAGGACATCAACCACCAGAGCCACGGCCTGTTCACCCCACTACCATCCAGAAGGCGAGGTCAGTACAGGTGCATCAAAGCTGGGTCCGAGAGACTGAAAAACAGCTTCTATCTCAAGGCCACCAGACTGTTAAATAACCATCACTAGCCAGCTTCCACCCGGCTACTCAACCCTGCACCTTAGAGGCTGCTGCCCTATATACGTAGACATGGAATCACTGGCCACTTTAAAAATGGAACACTAGTCACTTTAATAATGTTTACATACTGCTTTACTCATCTCATATGTATATACTGTATTCTATTCTACTGTATTTAGTCAATGCCACTCCAACATTGCTCGTCCTAATATCTATATATTTCTTAATTCCATTCTTTTACATTTAGATTTGTGTGTATTGTTGTGAATTGTTAGATACTACTACACTGTTGGAGCTAGGAACATAAGCATTTTGCTACACCCACAATAACATCTGCTAAATATGTGCATGTGACCAATTTTAAAATGTATTTTTTAAACGAAGAACATCAACTGGGCAGAGGATATAGCCATTGGACTTGGGGCTCTGCTGGGCATTTACCTCATATTTGGATTTTTGCCACTAAAATCATAATTAACACTGAGAACTAAAATATTGTGTTATTGTTATGCATATTGTTATCATTAATAATAACAGGGGGGGGGGGGGTAGTCCAAAAATGAACCTCAAAACGTTCTTCAAAACGTTCTTCAAAACGTTCTTTGAGGATCCATTAAAAGGGATACTTAGAATAACATAGGGGTTCCTCTAAACCCCTAAAGGATACTCCAGGAACATTTTATTTTTTAGAGTGTACCATAAAGGCCTGATTGGGGGAGTGCTGCTCTTCTGGAAGGTTCTCCCATCTCCACAGAGGAACTCTAGAGCTCTGTCAGAGTGACCATCGGGTTCTTGATCACCTCCCTGACCAAGGCCCTTCTCCCCCGATTGCTCAGTTTGGTCGGACGGCCAGCTCTAGAAAGAGTCTTGGTGGTTCCAAACTTATTTCATTTAAGAATGATGGAAGCCACTGTGTTCTTGGGGACAATCAATGCTGCATAACAATCAATGCTGCATCCTTCCCCAGATCTGTGCCTCAACGCAATCCTGTCTCGGAGCTCTACAGGCAATTCCTTCGACCTCAAGGCTTTGTTTTTGCTCTGATATGCACTGTTAACTGTGGGACCTTATTTAGAAAGGTGTCTGCCTTTCCAAATCATGTCCAATCAATTGAATTTACCACAGGTGGACTCCAATCAAGTTGTAGAAACATCTCAAGGATGATCAATGGAAACAGGATGCACCTGAGCTCAATTTCAAGTCTCATAGCAAAGGGTCGGAATACTTATGTAAATAAGGTATTTCTGTTTTTTATTTTTATTTTTTTATATTTTTTTCGCTTTGTCATTATGGGGTATTGTGTGTAGATTGTTGAGGAACTTTTTTGATTTAATCCAATTTAGAGTAAGACTGTAACGTAACAAAATGTGGAAATTTTCCGAAGGCACTGTATGTACAATATATATGTATGCGGCAGGTAGCCCAGCGGTTAGAGAGGCAAGCCAGCAACCGGTTCGAATCCCGGGTCCGACGGGAAAAACCTGGTAGGATGAGAGCTGGCAACCGGAGGGTTGCTAGTATTAAATCCTAGATGCCACTGTCTGCCCTTGTGCCCTTGAGCAAGGCACTTAACCCCCCACAACAGCAGCTCTCTGGGTGCCCAGTGTGGCAGCACCCCGTACCTCTCCAAATCCTGTGTATTTATGTGTGTCTTTCGGAGGGGTTGGGTTAAAAGCGGAAGTCATATTTCAGACGGACGCTGTGTGCAATTGACCAATAAAGTGATCTCAAACTTAATGTGAGTGTGTGTATGTGTGTAAAATAATCCTTCAAACCTCCAGAGACTTTGTGAGTCAAAGATTAAAAGTAAACCAGCTTTACCTGGCGAGATACTGTCCGGACGAGGGCACCTCGTGCTTGTTGGGCTTGTCGTAGCAGTTGACCATGTTCTGGATGAGCGCCAGGTCGGGACGCACCACTGTGGCTGCTGCCACAGCTTGGCCCACCAGCTGCAGCGCGTCGCGGATGTAGAAGTCCAGCGGCTTGCGCTCCACCTCACCGTAGGCTAGCAGCCCCAGGGGCAGGCCGATGGAGTGCAGGGTGTCGGGGCTCAGCGGGTAGCCCAGCACCCAGTGCACTGTGGGCAGCGTATGCCCCAAGTCCTGGGCACTCCGCAGCACCGCCGCTGCACACTCCGGGTCGGCCCCGAACAGCAGTACCGCGGCTGGTGGCAGAATCTGACTTGGCCCCTGTCCCCGGAAGTGTTCCGAAAGGAAGTCCTGGATTTCGGATTCTGTGGGCCCGGCCCGGGTGAGGTTGAGGAGGCCTCGGAGGTGCCAGCGGGTGGCGCCCCAGCCAAGGCGGCTCTGGAGCTCCAGTAGTTCCAGCAGGCCAGCCTCCTCCCAGCCCTGGCACAGCACAGCCATGCCCTCCTGCCAGCCGCTCCGCTGGAGAATAGTCAGCAGCAGCTCTGACAGGCCTGACGGGGGGATCCGCGTAACCATCTGCAAGTGGAAGCGGTTCTGGGAGGAGATAGAGAGAGACAGAATAAGAAAGATTGTCAGATCTAAAGAAAAGGACAGGAGCATGAGTCACGCAATTGCTATAATCAAAGATAGCATTGCTCACCCTTTGTAAAGCACAGCTTTGTGAGGGTATGACATAGTGGTTATGTTACATTTGGCAGAGCAACCTACATACTGTATTGACTTTACACTCTCTTCAGTATGACATTTGCTTATAAATGAGTTGTGAACCATCTATGTAGGGCTTATAAAATGCATTATGAAGGCTTCATTTTCAAAAAGGAAAATAGATCAAGCTGGATATAAGAACCAAAACAAATTATTCAGTGAAATATTTTCGGAGAGACTACAACTCGACTCACTGACTCAAATTCAAACGCCCTCTGTATGTTAAAGGATGGAGAAACATTTTTATCTATCAAAATGGTTATCTTTATAATCCCTTTTTCATTAAACAAAACTTTGAGCTTATGCTCTCCTAAGTCACAATTTGATTCAAAAAACTTTATCAACAGATGAAAGTGCCAATTTCAATCCATCTGTTGATTACCGCCACATAGCCATTCAAAGTTGGGCTACCCGTCTTCATAACCCTCCCTGACATGCTGCTAATTTGCTTTGCTGCAGCAAGCACAACAGGAGAGACGGAACGCACAAATTGCAATTCATGCTTTGTCTCGTCGGGTTCCCCCCTTGTGTTTGTGGGTCTATGTTCGTATTCCCCTCTCTCTGACTCCTGCAACCTCAAACGTTACATTAAGCAGATGCTCTTATCCAGAGCAACTTACAGTTGTAAGTGAATACATAGCCATACTTTTTTCGTGCTGCTCCCCCATGGTAATCGAACACACAACCCTGGCGTTGCAAGCGCCATGCACTACCAACTGAGCCACATGGGACCCAGTCACTGGGACCAGTGCGTCAGAGGAGAAGTTGAAAGGTAAATGTTTGATACATGTGTGTTTGCAGGCAGCATCCACAAAGCATTTCAATGACGCTCATCAAAAGTTTCAGTATTCTTCTGCTCCAGACAGAGAGATCAAGGCTTTGTTTCTCCTGGAACTGAGGGAGAAGTATCTTTGTAGTCAGCTCCTCCCTTGGCATAGAGGAAAACAGAAGAGATGGAGCAAAACAAAAGAGCTGATCGTGGACTTCAGGAAACAGCAAAGGGAGCACCCCCCTATACACATCGACGGGACAGCAGTGGAGAAGGTGGAAAGTTTTAAGTTCCTCGGTGTACATATCACGACAAACTGAAATGGTCCACACACACAGACTGTGTGGTGAAGAAGGCACAACAGCACCTGTTCAACCTCAGGAGGCTGACAAAATGTGGCTTGTAACTGAAAACCCTCACTAACTTTTACAGGTGCACAATTGAGAGCATCCTGTCAGGCTGTATCACCACCTGGTACGGCAACTGCACCGCCCACAACCGCAATGCTCTTCAGAGGGTGGTGCGGTCTGCACAATGCATCAACCGGGTGCAAACTACCTGCCCTCCAGGACACCTACAACACCTGATGTCACAGGAAGGCAAAAAAGATAATCGAGGACAATAACCACCCGAGCCACTGCCTGTTCACCCCGCTATCCTCCAGAAGGCGAGGTCAGTACAGGTGCATCAAAGCTGGGACAGAGAGATTGAAAAACAGCTTCTATCTCAAGGCCATCAGATTGTTAAACAGCCATCACTAGCACAGAGAGGCGGCTGCCTATCTACAGATTGTTATCATTGGCCACTTTAAGAAATGGAACACTAGTCACTTTAATAAGGCCATTTAAAAAATGTTTACATATCTCAAATGACTAATCTCATATGTATATAATGTATACTGTATCTTTCACGATCTATTCTTTACTATCTATTGCATCATAGCCGCTCTGTCACTGCTCATCCATATATTTTATACTTATATATTCTCATCCCATTCCTTTACTAGATTGTGTGTATTAGGTTATGTTGTGGAATTGTTATATATTACCTGTTAGATACTGCTGCACTGTCGGATCTAGAAGCATACGCATTTCGCTACACTCACAATAACATCTGCTAACCATGTGTATGTGACCAATAACATTTGATTTGAATAGACTGATGTTGCCCTCTAGACCAGGGGTGGGAAACTCTCTAGACCAAGGTTGGGCAACTCCCTTTGTTTCATGAGCTGCTGAAAACATACATACAAGTACAGAGTGAACAAAAAGGTCATAAATGTGTCTGTAGTTCAATTTGAAGTGTACTGTGCACCTCTCTTTTTTTTTTACATACATGTTAAAAGAATATGACTTTCTTTCTATCATCTCGACATTGCTTCTCTTCTTGTGGGTTGTGTTGGCCCTTGTGGGTTGTGTTGGCCCTTGTGGGTTGTGTTGGCCCTTAGAAAGAATGGTGTGCAGATTGTCCACCTTTTGATGAGCTAAAGCTCAAAATCACAGCTTACTATCAACTAATGTGTCAGTTAGTCAGACTTGACGATGACATACACAACGGCACACAACCAAAAATCCTGTCATCAAAGCATCTTACTTCTTATGAATACTCATAAGTACCTTTTGTGCCAGTTTTCGCCAAAGCCATGTGAGGGGTGTTTATTATATAATTTATTATAACTACCAAACCAATCCTCTTAGTCAAAAAAGGATACCCACACACTGACTGTTGACTCCAAATAAAAGGGAAGGATTATCGTTATTTGTGCCACATCTCAACCATATCTTCACCAAGCTGGATGTAGTACAGTTTTAAAAAGCCTCTGATGCTTGATTTCCATCCAATTGGCGACAGAGTTTCAATATGCGCATTTTCCTACCAGAGATGTTTCTATCAAATTGACTTGTTGCAGATGAAAGGCTATGCGTGATGACATAGTGCGCATACAAATATATTTAGCTGTTGAATTCCAATGTACCGAATAAAAAATACAAGTTACATAGAGCACACTCGCATTTTAAACTCTGATAATGTTGCGTTATATAGCGAGTGTGCCCACTCTGGTATCTGCGCGCTGTTGGCTAGAGTGCGCGTATAAAATGAGATTATTATGGACAAAAAGAGCAAGATCATTTGTATTTGTCAAACGGCAGCCAAGCATCGATGGTCATGTTACCAGAATAAGACCCTCGATATTTATTGAAAAGGAGCATCAAGCTCATCACCTTGCGCTTTCACCACCCTGTGAAGTTTCTCAAAATCGATTTAATCTGTAGCGAAATAAACAACATGCTTCCAAGTCGTAGTGGGAGGACCACACAACATATCACCGTGGGACTCCAAGTTTACTACGATATGATGGTTTTATATCAATTTTTGCGCATAAAAGCGTTTCCACGACATTCCTCGCATAATTAATTTTACATACAGAAAAGATCCCACCTTTTCTAGCGTATTTTGTTTTGTCGACATTTGAAAAGTTTACCAAAACATTTCCTGTTTCCATCAGGCCTGTCATGTAATGTTTTATTCGACATGTACTGTACTTGACTCGCATAAAAAGGTTGGATGGAAAGCTGGTTAGTGATTTAGAAAAATCCTGCACGTTGGTTGATTCAATCAAATATCCGGCATTATTTCTCACCCCATGTGAATAGATTATTTACAATGTAATTATCCTTTTCACAGATGCACTAAACCCAGTCCGTCACCAATTCAATGAAAACCCTCAATAACATCTGACTGAGACCCCAGAAGTATAACGTATGTGAGTTCTTCCTGTCTTGCAAAGCCGTTTGAAAATGACAATATAGAGGTGCATTATAGAGGTACTCTCAGAGCACACAGAGGTCAACGAGGATAACTAATGGCTCCAGTAACCCGAGGGAGGACAAAAGGACAAGGACATCATCTCATAGTGTTTGATTGGAACCTGGAACTACAAAGGGAGAAGAAAAGAGAGACGGAAATAGTGGGTGACCACAGAATGACAGGATCCATTTAGAATCCAATCTTTCTTAGTCCTGGAAATGGAAATAAATGGAAAAGGGAAATTGAGGGAATGAAGATTTTAAGATTCTGTCCCAATTCCCTTACCACACAGCAGCAGCCAAAAATCTTTCTCTAACATTTTACTTACAGACATCGGGCAGTCATAATTGTGACCCAGGGGGTTCTGGGTACCTCCATCACAAATCCGGACATAAACATTAAGTATATGAAGGTGTGCATCCCCATAAGAGTTACACATTCTTATGTTGGTACAGCCAACTATTTCTAGAGCACCCCCAGGAGTCACTGTATAATTCATTCTAATACTGATGATGACAGGAGGAGAATGTGGTGAATGGGAAGTAGACTAGAGGACACTGGTAAGTGTTTGCACCTATGCAAAGTTTGCTCCCGTCTTTTTCAAAAGGAAATAAATGACAAAGATAAAAACATGAGACTGTCTTTATCTACCCTTTCCTTTTAGATCTTATCCCTCCCCCAATATCCTTGTTTAATCTTTAGTTGAAACGCTTCTGTTTTGTCCCCCCCCCCGAATATACAGAACCATGAACCTCCCTTTGTTTACACTTTACCTTCCGATCTTATCTGTCTCCCAACACTTGTTTTACCCTTGTTTCAAACTGATATATTTTATAGCCTGTGGAATAGGAATATAGCAGGCAGCAACTGTGCACTGGTGTGAAGGCTGAGTAAATCCAGCCCTAGGGAAAGGACAGAGTTCAGATAGATATGGAATAGAGGTGAGTGAGGTGGAGCACCCAAGGTTCCTATTTATTCTCTGACCTATGATTTCTTTCTTAATACCGCAACCATTTTTATTTTTCATTTATTCATGTTTGATAGAATCGTACAGGGGGAGGTCATTCAGAGTTGAGGCAGGAATCATAACGTCGTGTCAGAAGGAGTATCCCTGCAAACAAAAATACGTCATTAGGACTTACCCGGAACATCACAAAATGGTTGTCTAAAGTGGTCAGGACGTTGTGTCATTGTTCATGAGGTTTTGTCTAGTTCCTGGATTGTCCCGGGGATTTCCCCGAAGATGTTTTTAGGCGATTCTTACGATGTTGTGTCATGGTCCCCCTGGAGGTTTTGCCTAATTCACGGTTTGTCCCAGGGACATCCCCGAGGATGTTTTTAGGACGTTTTTGGGATGTTGTGTCATTGTACCCTGGAGATTTTGTCTAGTTCCCGGTTTGTCCCGGGGATGTCCCAGAGGTTGTTTTTAGGACATTCTAGGGATGTTGTGTCACGGTGCCCTGGAGGTTTTCTCTAGTTCTCGGTTTGTCCCAGGGACATCCCAGAGGACGTTTGTCACGACTCCCAACGAAGGTGGCTCTCCTGCCTGTTCGGGCGGTGCTCGGCGGTCGTCGTCGCCGGTCTCTTTTTCCTTTTCATTTCGTTTTGTCTTATTGGTTGCACCTGTTCCCTGTTTCGTTTCTTGATTTATGTCTATTTAAGCCTGTTAGGTCCGCCTAGGTTTGTGCGGGATTGTTGGTTGTGGATGTGATTTCGTGTTTGTTTTCTCCGGACTGTTTGGTCCTGTGTTTGGGCTGGTCTGTTTTATGCGCCCTGTATTTTGGCGTGACTGTTTTGTGCCGGAGAATAAATTACCATTTACCGAACCCTCTGCTCTCTGCGCCTGACTCCAACCCACCACTCCTAGTAAACTCTGACAGAATCCCGCACCTCTTGTATGGAGTCAGCAGGAGCAGCCGCACCTCCTCTCCCATCGATGGAGGAGCGAGTCCTTCATCATACGGCCATTCTCCACCGGATTGGGTCGGCAATGGACCAGATGATGGAGAGGATGGACCGATGGGAGAGGAGTGGCCTCCCTACCTCACCTCCAGCTCCTCTTCCACCAGCACCACCTACCCCTCCTCCGGCGTCCGGATCCGGTGCCCTGCGTCTGGCTCTCCCCAGGGAGTACGATGGAACGGCGGCTGGGTGCCAGGGGTTCCTGCTACAGTTGGAGTTGTACCTGGCTACCGTTCGTCCGACTCCCTCGGGGGAGGAGAGCGTGAGCGTCCTCGTCTCCTGTCTGAGCGAGCCCTGGAGTGGGCCAACGCAGTGTGGAATGGCCCAGACTCGGCGAGGGATCACTACCCCGAATTCACCCGCCGGTTCCGGGCCGTGTTCGACCACCCACCGGAGGGCCGAGCGGTGGGTGAACGGCTGTTTCACCTGCGACAGGAAACGAGGAAGGCGCAGGACTTTGCCCTGGAGTTCCGGACCTTGGCCGCAGGGCGGGGTGGAACGACAGGGCCCTGATGGACCACTATCGCTGTAGCCTCTGGGAGGACGTCCGCAGGGAGCTAGCTTGTCGGGACACCACCCTCTGCCTCGACGAACTTATCGACATGTCCATCCGACTGGACAATCTGCTGACTGCCAGAACGGGCCCTGTTGGTTCCACCTTCAGGCCCTCCCGCGCCTATCCCCATGGAGTTAGGGGGGGCCGCATCGAGGGGGACCGGAGGAGGAGGCTCCTCCTGCACCAGGTGTGGTTGGAGAGGACACTCTGCCGATCGGTGCTGGAGGAGCTTGTCTGGGAGTCGGGATGGCAGGCAGAGCACTCCTCGTTCACCCCAGGTGAGTCAGCACCAGACTCACCCAGAGCTCCCTGTTGGCCATATGTTCTTACTAATTAATTTTTCTGAGTTTTCTCCCTCTCTACAGCATAAGGCGCTAGTCGATTCAGGTGCAGCTGGGAACCTTATGGATCGTGGGCTCGCGTTAAGGCTAGGGATTCCCCTGGTGTCGTTAGACCAACCTTTCCCCGTGCACTCCTTAGATAGCCGACCATTAGGGTCAGGGCTGGTCGGGGAGGCCACGGTGCCACTGGACATGGTAACGCAGGGGGATCATAAGGAGCGGATCAGTCTCTTCCTTATTGATTCGCCTGCGTTTCCAGTGGTGCTGGGGATTCCCTGGCTGGCTAATCACAATCCTGAGATTTCATGGAGACAGGGGGCTCTCAGAGGGTGGTCAGAGGAGTGTCCATCGGTGCGACGACGGTGGAGAGTCCAGACCAGGTTTCCACTGTGCGCATTCCCTCTGAATATGCGGATTTGGCTATCGCCTTCTGTAAAAAGAGGGCGACCCAATTACCACCTCATCAACGAGGGGATTGCGCGATCAACCTCCTGGAAAACGCTGCACTTCCCAGGAGTCACGTGTACCCGTTGTCCCAGGAGGAGACAGTGGCGATGGAGACATACGTCACTGAATCTCTGGGACAGGTGTACATTCGTCCCTCCACGTCACCCGTCTCCTCTTTTTTGTGAAGAAAAAGGAGGGAGGTCTGCGTCCGTGCATTGATTATAGAGGTCTAAATTCCATCACAGTGGGGTTTAGTTACCCACTACCTCTCATCGCCATGGCGGTGGAATCATTTCACGGGCGCGTTTCTTCACAAAACTGGAACTTAGGAGTGCGTATAATTTGGTGCGTATCCGGGAGGGAGATGAGTGGAAGACCGCGTTTAGTACCACATCTGGCCATTATGAGTACCTCGTCATGCTGTATGGGTTGAAGAATGCTCCAGCCGTTTTCCAATCTTTCGTAGACGAGATTCTCAGAGACCTGCACGGGCAGGGGGTGGTAGTGTATATCGATGATATACTGATCTATTCTGCCACCCGCGCTGCGCACGTGTCTCTGGTGCGTAGAGTACTTGGGCGACTGCTGGAGCATGACCTGTACGTCAAGGCTGAGAAATGTGTGTTCTCCAAACAAGCCGTTTCCTTCCTGGGGTATCGCATTTCCACCTCTGAGATGGTGATGGAGTGTGACCGCGTTACAGCCGTGCGTAATTGGCCGACTCCGACCACGGTAAAGGAGGTGCAGCGGTTTTTAGGGTTTGCCAATTACTACCAGAGGTTTATCCGGGGTTTTGGTCAGGTGGCTGCTCCCATTACCTCACTGCTTAAGGGGGGGCCGGCGCGCTTGCGCTGGTCAGCAGAGGCGGGCAGAGCTTTCAGTCGTCTGAAAGAGCTGTTCACCGACGCTCCTGTGCTGGCTCATCCGGACCCCTCTTTGGCGTTTATAGTGGAGGTGGACGCGTCCGAGGCTGGGGTGGGAGCCGTGCTATCACAGCGCTCGGGCGCGCCACCAAAGCTCCGTCCCTGCGCTTTCTTCTCGAGGAAGCTCTGTCCGGCGGAGCGGAACTATGACGTGGGGGACCGGGAGTTGTTAGCTGTAGTCAAGGCTCTGATGGTATGGAGACATTGGCTTGAGGGGGCCAAGCACCCTTTCCTCATCTGGACTGACCATCGTAATCTCGAGTACATCCGGGCAGCGAGGAGATTGAATCCGCGTCAGGCCAGGTGGGCCATGTTCTTTACCCGATTTCGTTTTACGATTTCCTATCGGCCAGGCTCCCTTAATACGTAGGCTGACGCGCTGTCCCGCCTATATGACACCGAGGAGCGGCCCATCGATCCGACTCCCATCCTCCCAGCTTCATGTCTGGTAGCACCGGTGGTATGGGAGGTGGAAGCACGGGGGTGGCAGCATCATGTTGTGGGGGTGCTTTGCTGCAGGAGGGACTGGTGCACTTCACAAAATAGATGGCATCATGAGGGAGGAAAATTATGTGGATATATTGAAGCAACATCTCAAGACATCAGTCAGGAAGTTAAAGCTTGGTCACAAATGGATCTTCCAAATGGACAATGACCACAAGCATACTTACAAAGTTGTGGCAAAATGGCTTAAGGACAACAAAGTAAAGGTATTGGAGTGGCCATCACAAAGCGCTGAACTCAATCCCATAGAAAATTTGTGGGCAGAACTGAAAAAGCGTGTGCTAGCAAGGAAGCCTACAAACCTAACTCAGTTACACTAGCTCTATCAGGAAGAATGGGCCAAAATTCACCCAACTTATTGTGTGGAAGCTTGTGGAAGGCTACCCGAAACGTTTGACCCAAGTTAAACAATTTTAAGGCAATGCTACCAAATACTAATTGAGTGTATGTAAACTTCTATCCGACTGGGAATCTGATGAAATAATTAAAAGCTGAAATAAATCATTGTCTCTACTATTATTCTGACATTTCACATTCTTAAAATATAGCGGTGATCCTAACTGACCTAAGACAGGGAATTTTTACTAGGATTAAATGTCAGGAATTGTGAAAAACTGAGTTAAAATGTATTTGGCTAAGGTGTATTTCAACTTACAACTTCAACTGTATGTCTAGTTTCCGGCTTGCTCCGGGGACGTCACCTGATTGTCACAAAGAAAAGGGATGTTATGTTATGTTTTGCTGACTGGAGCTTATCTGACCAATGTCATATCCCTCATACCGATCTCTCTGCACTCACGCGAGATGTAGGTTTACAGTATGTAGCCAAAGAGCAAGCTGCAAATGACCTGTCCAGGAACTCTGGCCTCACTTTGGAGCCTTCAAACACATTTGACTTCTAAAAAAGAAAGAGGTTCTGATAGACAGTGGGCTTTGTGTCTAATGCAGACTCCTCTACTCAGCACAAACCTGAATGTATTCTACATTTCAAGTGTTTATCTGCCTTATAATAGTTTAGCCAAGTGCATTGTCAAGTTCAGGCCTATAGCTAAGAACTTCCACAGTACTCTACAGATCACTCAAACCCAAGTGAGCGTGACCTGAATATGAAAAACAGGGAATATGCAACTGTAGAGATGCTTCTCATCTGAGTTTAGGCTTTATTAATTGGTTTCTTTGTGAATGTTCATCCTTTTCAGATTGGAGTAATATCTCAGTTGGAATGTGCCTACGTGGGCCTATAATTTCACGTGTGGAATCTTGCCAGCTACCACAGCATAAGAATATCAACCCGCTCCATATAGTCATTTTCTGAAACTATGGCCAATCAAGTCATTGTTATCTACAGATGTAAGATCTTAAGTTGATTTACCCTGTTGCAGGACATGTTTTACGTAGTGTATTTTAGGTTCAAAAAGGCTTCTGAAGTGTGTAATTTCCACTTTTACATTTCAGACATGATTTTCCCCTTATGAAAAATGTACCAACCCCTACAGAAATGTCCATTATTTATAATCCACATAATAATTCACATTTCCTGCTTCTGAAGGATACTTTTCCTGCTGTAGCAAACCGTCTGAAATGAAGATCCTATATCTGTACGACTACCATAGAAGCCATTTCTAGAGAGATTGCTCATCATGACAAATGTAGCATTAGATCATGCTAGAGTAGTAACATCACGATAATAACATAGAACAAATTATATTCCAGAGGGCTTCATCTGACGATTTTCTCATCAATGATGGAATCCATAAGAGGGATTTAAAACCAGTCATGTGTAATGTGGTGAAAACTCTTCAGTCATCTCTCCGGTACAAAATGCATTGAACAGATTAGGCTAGACTCCAGGGCATACAGACTAGCAGCTTGATTAGCTTCTCTTAACCAAGCCTAGCTAAAAAACGGTATAACTGTAGAAAGGTGCTGGTAGATCATGTTGGTTGGTCTGAGACAGGTGCTGCATAGAAATTTGGTCTACAAATCACCTCAATCAGAAAGACTATTGAGCTGCCTTTGCACATCCTTATTGTGAAAAGATGATCAAATCTGTGAAACACCTCGTTAAAGCCACGCCACAGACGAGGTGGCAGTTACCAATCAATCAACAAATGAATAAATTGGTTGCCACAGAGTTCAACAAACACTGGCAGTTACATTCACCAAGACCCACTACTTAGTTTACAAACAAAAAGTTGCTCAAAGTGGGTGAAGACAGATCGAGGAGTGTGACTTTAAGGCCAACCCTCACGAACCAGCAGGTGGTGAGAAAAAGCAATGGTACTTTCTCCAACATCACTGCTATGTTCTGAAACAGTACATTACATTAGTCTTCTGTGAATGAGAAGTAGCATAGAGACACTGGGAAGGTTCAAACCTGACTGGGGCGATGACAAAAGAGAAGACGGGCAGAACTGATGGACCTTGACGTCTTTGACAGGAAACAAAAATTGACAATAATGATAAGAGAAGAAAACCTCATGTGGAACATTGGAAGAGAACTGCAGTAAGCCTTTTACAGCGGAGGTAAAACTGAATTCATATAAAAGACTATAAAGAATTGGAACAAACCTATTTAGTATTGGCAGACCATGTTAAATCTTAGGAATGCACTAGTCTCTTGAGCCAGACTCAAAAACTTGTATTGGCTCAGCCTTCTGGCCATAGCGAGACTAGAAATGCACATACAATATTAAATATTAGAAATGCAATATGAGAGAAATGTCTTTCCCATTTCTATCTTGGCTTCTTAGTTTGCTTATGCAACTCATTTCCAAACATGCATGATGTGCAACCACATTTTTACATATACATCCAATATGTTTGGAAATGAGCCCACCTAAATACTAAAATAAACATGGTCTGATATAGTTTCAAGTTTCATTAGTCGTATGTACAGGATACACATAGTATACACTGTCCAACAGAATGGTACCTCGCAGGTTCCTTCTCGACAATAAAACAACATTAAGAAATAATAAAAGATAAGAATACGAACAAAGTAAATGGCAACTGTATTTTCTTACTGCTGAGAGAAAATATTTTAGGGGGGGTTTCTGCTGATTAAATAATTACAGTATCTTTTCTGAATCTGATATGAGATTGACTAGTTAGGGAGTCATTTCTAGCAGAGGAAGAGCAAACAAACTCAGTAGTTTTTTGCTGCACTGCTGTTATCCCCAAACATGACAATGAAAACCCCACAATGCATTCTGCTATGGGCACATGCACATGTTTCTCGACAAAAAATAATACATTCCAGAGAACTGAGGAGACAAGTGTGGGTTTTCTGAGAGGCAGTCTTGTTTACACTGCCTTCCAAAATAATTCATACCCCTTGTCACCCATCTACACATAATACCCCATAATGACAAAGTAAAAGCATGTTTTTAGACATTTTAGCAAATGCATTGAAAATAAAATACAGAAATACAGTATCTCCTTTACATAAGTATTCACACCCCTGAGTCAATACTTTGTAGAAGCACCTTTGGCGGTGATTACATCTTTGAGTCTATTTGCGTAAGTCTCTAAGAGCTTTGCTCACCTGAAGTGTATAATATTTGCCCATTATTTATTTTTTTATTCTTCAAGCTCTGTCAAGTTGATTATTGATCATTGCTAGACAGCCATTTTCAATTCTTGCCATAGAGTTTTCAAGCCGATTTAGGTCAAAACTGTAACTAGGCCACTCCAAAACATTCAATGTTCTCTTGGTAAGCAACTCCAGTGTAGATTTGACCTTGAGTTTTAGGTTATATTCCTGCTGGAAGGTGCATTCATCTCCCAGTGTCTGTTAGAAAGCAGACTGAAGCAGGTTTTCCTCTCGAATTTTGCCTGTGCTTATAGCTGTATTCCGTTTCTTTTTATCCAAAAAACCCCTCCGTAGTTCTTGCCGATGACAAGCATACCCATAACATGATGCAGCCACCACCATGCTTAAAAATATGAAAAGTGGTACTCAGTGATGTGTTGGATTGGATTTGCCCCAAGCATAACGTTTTGTAATCAGGATATTAAGTTGATTGCTTTGCCACGTTTTTTGCATTATTACTTAAGTGCCTTGTTGCAAATAATATGCTTGTTTTGGAATATTTGTATTTTGTACAGGCTTCCTTCTTTTCACTCTGTCATTTAGGTTAGTATTGTGGAATAAACTACAATGTTGTTTATCCATCCTCAATTTTGTCATATCACAACCATTAAACTCTGTAACTACTAAAATCACCATTGGCCTCATGGTGAAATCCCTGAGCAGTTTTCTTCTCCGGCAACTGAATTAGGAAGAACGCCTGTATCCTTGTAATGACGGGGTGTATTGATACACCATCCAAAGCCTAATAACTTTACCATGCTCAAAGAGATATTCAGCGTCTGATTATATATATATTTTTTACACATCTACCAAACGGTGCTCTTCTTTGCGAGGCATTGAAAAACCTCCTTGGCCTTTGTGGTTTAATCTGTGCTTGAAATGTACTATTTAATTGAGGGACCTTACATATAATTGTATGTGTGTGTGTAACGGCTGTTGGAAGGAGAGGACCAAGCTGCAGCGTGGTACGTGTCCATATTTATTAAATTAACACTGAAATAACAAAAATAACAAAGATAACGACCGAAACAGTTCTGGCTGGGTGCAGACACACAAAACAGAAAACAACTACCCACAAACACAGGTGGGAAAAGGCTACCTAAGTATGGTTCTCAATCAGAGACAACGATAGACAGCTGCCTCTGAATGAGAACCACACCCGGCCAAACACATAGAACTAGACAACATAGAACACAACATAGAATGCCCACCCCAACTCACACCCTGACCAACCAAAATAGAGACATAAAAAGGATCTCTAAGGTCAGGGCGTGACAGTGTGGTACAGAGACGGGGTAGTCGTTCAAAAATCATGTTAACCACTACTATTGAACACGGAATGAGTCCATGCAACATATTATGCGATTTGTTAAGCACATTTCTACTCCTGAACTTATTTAGGCTTGCCATAACAAAGGGGTTGAATACTTTTCGACTCAAGACATTTCAGCTTTTATTTCTTTATTCATTTAAAAAAGTGTCCACAAACATAATTCCACTTTGACATTATGCGGTATTGTGTGTAGATCAGTGACACAAAATCTCAATTTAATACATTTTAAATTCAGGTTGTAACACAACAAAATGTGGAAAAAGTCAAGGGGTGTGAATACTTTCTGAAGGCACTGTAGCTGGTATTGCGCTGAGCTGCGAGCCCGATTGTACATGTAAATGACTGTGTTTATCTGTCCGGTGCAGAAAGTCATAGGCAATATCAAGGCAGGGTGTTTTAAATTGGCTGCCATAGGGGATTAGTGGTGACTGGAACATTAACAGGAGAGGGATGGCCATCCAGCCTCCATATTAAGCGAGACGCTCTGTTCAGAGAGGAGGTAATGAACAGGTAATCCTGAGGTTCTGGCGGTACTATACAAAGGTCTTGGAGGCCCATGCCGAGCGGTCACACTTGAATCCATAAAATCATTACACTGCAAAATACAACAAGCTCTGAACACCTGACACCATGAGCATTGAGCCTTTGTTAGAAAAGAAAAAAAGAATACGAATTTGAACTGCTGCAAAATGTGCATTGCAGTCTTCACATTATTGTTCTTAAAGGTGCACTCTGCAATATTTTCCACTATAGGCACTCTGCAATATTTTCCACAATATCCACTTGTGGGTAAAACAAGGGACTCCCTCCTCCATTTTTGTTGAACCCGGAAGTATCGTCTCGATTCTAGTTTGAGCAGGGGGAGGGGCAGTCAGCCCCTCAAGTGCCCCCTCGAAAAAATATTATTCAAGTTCAATTTGAAATTCCAACCATGGTGTCTTTTGCAATAACATCACGTACTTGATGGTGGTGTTGAAAATGGCTTACAGTAATCACTTTATGAAATTAATCCGGAATCGGAAACAAACTGTCTCTGAGATTTAAAGAGATGTTGGTATTCCATGGTAATAGGATAATAAAAAGAGGAGATCGTGTCAGCTAGTGTAGCCAAGTCATATACCCGGGGTATTGAGTGGGACAGAGGTAAAAGAATATTCAGCAGGTGTTTCCCTCACTCACACACAACGAGGAGGAGCGCCCTCGTTGTGTGAGAGGGACACAAAGCCCAAACATCCACATCTGTTTGCTATTAACATCTTGCCAATGTAGCCGAAAGGGATAAAACCTAGGTCTCTGGCCAACCCAACATCTTAACCATTAAACTAAGAGGACATTCTCAAGATCCGAGGGAGACCTGATTCCAAATCACCTCCATTACACCTAGGCACCCCCAAAAAACAGCAAACTATTCTGTATGCAATTGCCCTGAGAGAGTGCAGGCCATTTGTCTTTATTCAGTAAAGACTTTGTTCTTTATGGCCAAACCACAAACACAGTCATCCTGATGTTTACATGTCATGGCCCTCTCATTATGTTAAGCTGGGTTGAGGTCATATTGGGAGAAATAGTCAATACTCAACGTTTGTCCAATTACACAGCTTGCTGAGGAGATTTACAATGGCTAAGCAAACCTATCAGTATAGCCTGGGCAAACACGGAATTCAAACAAGCTTTTCACTTGGCCCCAGAATGCTACTAATAAATTAGCCACAAGCATAGGAGTACGGCTGGAATAGGATGGGGCTCTTTGCATAGTAGATAATATAAATATTGGGGAAAGCCATTCAGAATGTTGACATTCACGTTGGACATGATGACACATTGAACAGAATACTGTATGCATGGAAAGTGAATATGCATAGAAGGTGTGTCACAATCGCTAAATGTAACCACAACTGAAGACACCGCAACATTTTTGGAGACAGGTGTTTGACACGAGAGCTCTACGGAAATAGAAAAGGGTGTCAAAGCGGTTACTAACTCATCGTAAACAACCTTAGCTAGCTACAACTACACTAAATATACATTTATTTTAAGCCCAAATCCTGACCAACGTCCTTAAATCATTCATTTGGAATGTCATTCAAGGCCTGACATTTGCAGTTGACAAGTTCTGCCTGTCATCACCAAATGGACAGGGACCAAGCCAAACACATGATGGATGGTCCAATATCACTCTCTACTGTACTAGAATTAATTATGTAATGCTGCTATAGCGTCTGCATGGCATCAGGTCTGCAGCCACTACATCCAGCCGAAGTGAAGGCCTTTGGCAGTCTGATTTGTGTTGTTTTGCTTCCTTGGCAGCCGGAAGATCGATGGATGAACTTACTTATGCCAAATTACAATTTGTCACTCGGCATACATCTCTGTGATAAGGGCCAATAGAACACCTTTATGGGGAAATGAATTCAGGTCATGAATCACAAACAAGCCCAATCCGCCCATGGAGGCTCGTAGTTATTATGCGTTTGGAATGGGGTGCCTCTGTAAATAGGAACATTGAAAACAGATTTTTTTAATTTTTAATTTCACCCTTATTTAACCAGGTAGGTAAGTTCTCATTTACAACTGCGGCCTGGCCAAGATAAAGCAAAGCAGTGCAACAAACAAACAACAACACAGAGTTACACATGGGATAAACAAAAGTACAGTCAATAACACAAAATAAAAATCTATATACAGTGTGTGCAAATGGAGTAAGGAGGTAAGGCAATAAATAGGCCAATAGTAGCGAAGTAATTACAATTTAGCAAATTAACACTGGAGTAATAGATGTGCAGATGATGATGTGCATGTAGAAATACTGGTGTGCAAAAGAGCAAAAAAGTAAATAAAAACAATATGAGGATGAGGTAGGTAGTTGGATGGGCTATTTACAGATGGGCTATGTACAGCTGCAGCGATCGGTAAGCTGATCAGATAGCTGATGCTTAAAGTTAGTGAGGGAGATATAAGTCTCCAACTTCAGCGATTTTTGCAATTCGTTGTATTCATTGGCAGCAGAGAACTGGAAGGAAAGGCGGCCAAAGAGGTGTTGGCTTTGGGGATGACCAGTGAGATATACCTGCTGGAGCGCGTGCTACGGGTGGGTGTTGTTATGGTGACTAGTGAGCTGAGATAAGGCAGAGCTTTACCTAGAAAAGACTTATAGATGACCTGGAGCCAGTGGGTCTGGCGACGAATATGTAGAGGGGGCCAGCCGACGAGAGCATACAGGTCGCAGTAGTGGGTGGTATATGGGGCTTTGGTGACAAAACGGATGGGACTGTGATAGACTGCATCCAGTTTGTTGAGTAGAGTGTTGGAGGCTATTTTGTAAATGACATCGCCAAAGTCGATGAGGATCATTTTATCGGTAGGATAGTTTTACGAGGGTATGTTTGGCGACGTGCGTGAAGGTGCTTAATGCTTAATATGAGTCTGGAAGGAGAGTTTACAGCCAGACACCTAGGTATTTGTAGTTGTCCATATATTCTAGGTCAGAACTGTCCAGAGTAGTGATGCTAGTCGGGCGGGTGCGGGCAGCGATCGGTTGAAGAGCATGCATTTAGTTTTACTAGCGTTTAAGAACAATTGGAGGTCACAGAAGGAGTGTTGTATGGCATTGAAGCTCGTTTGGAGGTTTGTTAACACAGTGTCCAAAGAAGGGCCAGATGTATACAGAATGGTGTCGTCTGAGTAGAGATGGATCAAGGAATCACCCGCAGCAAGAGCGACATCATTGATATATACAGAGAAAAGAGTCGGCCTGAGAATTGAACCCTGTGGTACCCCATAGAGACTGCCAGAGGTCCGGACAACAGGCCCTCCGATTTGACACACTGAACTCTATCTGAGAAGTAGTTGGTGAACCAGGCAAGGCAGTCATTTGAGAAACCAAGGTTGTTGAGTCTGCCGATAAGAATACGGTGATTGACAGAGTCGAAAGCCTTGGCCAGGTCGATGAAGACGGCTGCACAGTACTGTCTTTTATCAATGGCGGTTATAATATCGTTTGGTACCTTGAGCGTGGCTGAGGTGCACCCTATGACCAGCTCGGAAACCAGATTACACAGCGGAGAAGGTACGGTGGGATTCGAAATGGTCAGTGATCTGTTTGTTAACTTGGCTTTTGAAGACTTTCGAAAGGCAGGGCAGGATGGATATAGGTCTGTAATAGTTTGGGTCTAGATTGTCACCCCCTTTGAGGGGGATGACCGCGGCAGTTTTCCAATCTTCAGGAATCTCGGACGATACGAAAGAGAGGTTAAACAGACGAGTAATAGGGGTTGCAACAATGGTGGTGGATAATTTTAGAAAGAGAGGGTCCAGATTGTCTAGCACAGCTGATTTGTATGCGTCCAGGTTTTGCAGCTCTTTCAGAACATCTGCTATCTGGATTTGGGTGAAGGAGAAGCTGGGGAGGCTTGGGCAAGTAGCTGCAGTGGGTGCGGAGCTGTTGGCCGGGGTTGGGGTAGCCAGGAGGAAAGCATGGCCAGCTGTAGAGAAATGCTTATTGAAATTCTTGATTATCATGGATTTTTCGGTGGTGACAGTGTTTCCTAGCCTCAGTGCAGTGGGCAGCTGGGAGGAGGTGCTCTTATTCTCCATGGACTTTACAGTGTCCCAGAACATTTTGGAGTTAGAGCTACAGGATGCAAATATCTGCTTGGAAAAGCTTGCCTTAGCTTTCCTAACTGACTGTGTGTATTGGTTCCTGACTTCCCTGAAAAGTTGCATATCGCGGGGACTATTCGATGCTAGTGCAGTACGCCACAGGATGTTTTTGTGCTGGTTGAGGGCAGTCAGGTCTGGAGTGAACCAAGGGCTATATCTGTTCTAGTTCTACATTTGTTGAAAGGGGCATGCTTATTTAAGATGGTGAGGAAATTACTTTTAAAGAACAACCAGGCATCCTCTACTGACCGGGATTCCAGGATACCTGGGCCAGGTCGATTAGAAAGGCTTGCTCGCAGACGTGCTTTAGGGAGCGTTTGACAGTGATGAGGGGTGGTCATTTGACCGCGGGCCCATAACGGATGCAGGCAATGAGGCAGTGATCGCTGAGATCCTGATTGAAAACAGTAGAGGTGTATTTGGAGGGCAAGTTGGTCAGGATAATATCTATGAGGGTGCCCATGTTTACGGATTTTGGGTTGTACCTGGTGGGTTCCTTGATGATTTGTGTGAGATTGAGGGCATCTAGCTAGATTGTAGGACGGCCGGGGTGTTAAGCATATCCCAGTTTAGGTCACCTAACAGAACGAACTCTGAAGATAGATCAGGGGAAATCAATTCACATATGGTGTCCAGGGCACAGCTGGGAACGGAGTGGGGTCTATAACAGGCGGCAACAGTGAGAGACTTATTTCTGGAGAGATTAATTTTTTTAATTAGAAGCTCGAACTGTTTGGGCATAGACCTGGAAAGTATGACAGAACGTTGCAGGCTATCTCTGCAGTAGATTGCAACTCCTCCCCCTTTGGTAGTTCTATCTTGATGGAAAATGTTGTAGTTGGGGATGGAAATCTCAGAATTTTTGGTGGCCTTCCTATGCCAGGATTCACACAGATCAGGGACATCAGGATTGGTGGAAAAGCAGTGAGAAAAACAAACTCAGGGAGGAGGCTTCTGATGTTAACATGCATGAAACCAAGGCTCTAGCTAGTTGCGATTATCCGATGCAAAGGTCCAGAGTTTACAGCAGGAATTCGGCGATGTAGTGGCTTCTAGTCGTGTTAGTGAAGAGTCCGGGAGGCATCAGCTGTGTAGCCGAGTGATCATAGGGTCCACTGAGCAGGCCGGGAGATGGGCCTGGCTCACAGGCTAGCTTCGGGGCTGGGCCACTCGGTAGCAGCTAGCTAGCTGTGATGATCTGGAGTAATGGTCCAGTAATGGAGTAATCTGGAGTAATGGTGGAGAAAAGCAGTTCAATATTCTCAGGGTTGATATCGCGCTGTGCAGACTGGCGGGTATTATCCAGGGTAAAAGCGGCTGGTGTCTGAGCTAGAGGTAAAGGCCGCTAGCAGTGGCTAACAATGACTAAATAGCTAGTAGCTAATTAGCTGGTTAGCATCTGATGGCTAGCTTCTGATGGAGGTTCTAGCTATAAGGTTAAAAAATAGCAGAGGAATGATAATAACAACAGACTATTCCATCAATCCATTCAGCTATTGTCTCTGGGACATTGATTTGACAGCTCATGCATAGAAGCCCAAAGTGGCACAAATGTTCTGGCTTTCTAATAGAATACATCCCAAATAGAGGCACAACTGTCTATGCTTACTTACTAATCTCAGTTCAAAATGCATGTTTGACTAATTTAAGGTTCATGCCTTCTGGTTTAAAGTTCCAATCCTGTAACCTTAGCTTCCAGCCCAAGAATAGAGGTAGGGGAGCCCAATAGGAGAGAAAGAGGTAGGGGAGTGAGACAGGGGAAGGGAGGGGTGAGGGTGATAGTTGGTGACAGGGGTGGGAGATACCCTCTCCCAAGAGTGGTCTGAGGGCTGATTGCACCCGAGACCGAGGGGGAGGCTGCTAATGGCCTTTTCAGCCATAGACTCTGATTCAATCCCTCTGATCTCCCGGTCCTGCCTGTGTCCTCCTAGTCTCGTACGAACTCGCAAGCTCACAAAACAGAATGTGAGCTCCAGAGATCAAGATGGTTCGTACGAGGCTAGTGTCCTCCTGAGGTCACAAACTCACAGAAAATAGGAATTCTGCTCTTTTTCAGGACACATGGAATTAAATATTGATCAGGGTTCGTATATTCTCTCTTTGTTCAACCATGGCGGCGCTTGAATTTCTGTGAAAGTGAGTCGAGTTGCTACTTTCTTGTCAACCGTGACTCGCACCATTTCAGAATGGGTATGAGTGACAGGTGGAACCGTTTGTTATGAAATATGGCAGAAAGTGGAAAAAGCCCAAACAAAAAGAGAAATTATTGTGACAAATGACATCTGCCGGGTTTCAAGCGATGTGTTTCCGGATGTAACGGGGACCCACACAAATGGTAAATTAGTGTTTGCTTATCTGAGCGCCTCAGAGAGAGGGAACAAATGTCTTTCTTTGTATTGTACTCCACAGTACGACATGCAATGTATGAATCGTAGTGAATGGTTAGTGCTTTATTTTCTCTAGAGGTTTTAGTACTGTATGGGGAGGTTGGGGGTTATTGCAGTAAACTTAACCCTTTGAACAATCCTAGATTCATTAGGTCTGCCCATGTAATAGCTAAAGGGACATTTTCATTCTAAACAACTCTACACAGCACTGGGTTAGCCCATTTTAAAAACCTTTGCACCACACAAAAATCAGACTTATTCACCATAAAACACAGCACCTTAGCTTCAAACTAAAAACAAGTTTTGTTTTGCTCACAGCCAATTCGAAACCTAGTAATAGCACCCTAACTCTCCTTCCACCAGACAATGATTACCACCTCCTGCTTTGCGACGTTCTAAAAATGACAAAGAGATCAATCTGGATTTCTAGTTTCCTGCTGGCCCTAAACATGTAATGAGGATACATTAATAACCTTCATCAATCATAAGAAATAAAAATACATTATAACCATCATTTATTCACATTTTGTCATTTAAGGTAATCACAACTTCACCGGATAGATGAGTAGATGAAGGCAGATGTTATAGACATTAGTCTGTGTACATATTTAATGCTGTGGAATGAGTAGAAACAGTGGGAATCCTCCTCTCAGTCACTACCAGTCTAAAGGGCAGGCCGATCATCAGAGCGCACCGACAGTCGGGAGCTCAAAACCTAGCCCCTGGCAGTTCCCCATCAAGCATGAAGAGACACAATGTGCAAATGGAATTTTATATCCATTTAAATGCCATCAAATCTTATTGGATTCATGAGTTATGCTCCCCCGTAAGGTACAGTGCCTTCAGAAAATATTCATACCCCTTGACTTGTTCCACATTTTGTTGTGTTACATTGAGTTTTTTCTCTCACCCATCTACAGTTGAAGTCGGAAGTTTACATACACTAAGGTTGGAGTCATTAAGACTCGTTTTACAACCACTCCACAAATTTCTTGTTAACAAACTAAAGTTTTGGCAAGTCGGTTAGGATATCTACTTTGTGCATGACACAAGTAATTTTTACAAAAATTGTTTACAGACAGATTATTTCACTTATAACTCACTGTATCACAATTCCAGTGGGTCAGAAATTTACATACACTAAATTGACTGTGCCTTTAAACAGCTTGGAAAATTCCAGAAAATGATGTCATGGCTTTAGAAGCTTCTGATAGGCTAATTGACATCATTTGAGTCAATTGGAGGTGTACCTGTAGATGTATTTTGAGGCTTACCTAAACGCAGTGCCTCTTTGCTTGACATCATTGGAAAATCAAAAGAAATCAACCAAGACCTCAGAAAAAAAATTGTTGACCTCCACAAGTCTGGTTCATCCTTGGGAGCAATTTCCAAACGCCTGAAGGTACCACGTTCATCTGTACAAACAATAGTATGCAAGTATAAACACCATGGGACCATGCAGCCGTCATATCGCTCAGGAAGGAGATGCGTTCTGTCTCCTAGAGATGAATGTACTTTGGCGTGAAAAGTGCAAATCAATCCCAAAACAACAGCAAATGACCTTGTGAAGATGCTGGAGGAAACAGGTACAAAAGTATCTATATCCACAGTTAAATGAGTCCTATATCGACATAACCTGAAAGGCCGCTCAGCAAGGAAGAAGCTACTGCTCCAAAACCGCCATAAAAAGCCAGACTACGGTTTGCAACTGCAAATGGGGACAAAGATCGTACTTTTTGGCCATAATGACCATCGTTATGGTTGGAGGAAAAAGGGGGAGGCTTACAAGCCGAAGAACACCATCCCAACCGTGAAGCATGGGGGTGGCAGCATCATGTTGTGGGGGTGCTTTGCTGCAGGAGAGACTGGTGCACTTCACAAAATAGAAGGCATCATGAGGGAGGAAAATTATGTGGATATTTTGAAGCGACATCTCAAAACATCAGTCAGGAAGTTAAAGCTTGGTCGCAAATGGGTCTTCCAAATGGACAATGACCCCAAGCATACTTCCAAAGCTGTGGCAACATGGCTTAAGGACAACAAAGTCAAAGTATTGGAGTGGCCATCACAAAGCCTTGACCTCAATCCTATAGAACATGTGTGGGCAGAACTGAAAAAGCGTGTGCGAGCAAGGAAGCCTACAAACCTGAGTCAGTTACACCAGCTCTGTCAGGAGGAATGGACCAAAATTCACCCAACTTATTGTGGGAAGCTTGTGGAAGGCTACCTGAAACGTTTTGACCCAAGTTAAGCAATTTAAAGGCAATGCTACTGAATACTAATTCTGACCCACTGGGAATGTGATGAAAGAAATCAAATCTGAAATAAATCATTGTCTCTACTATTATTCTGACATTTCATATTCTTAAAATAAAATGGTCATCCTAACTGACCTAAACCAGGGAATTTTTACTAGGATTAAATGTCAGGAATTGTGAAAAACGGAGATTAAATGTATTTGGCTAAGGTGTATGTAAACTTCCGACTTCAACTGTACATACAATACCCCATAATGACAAAGTGAAAACATGTTTTTAGAAATGTTTGCAAATTTAAAAAAAAGTTAAATACATAAATATCTAATTGACATACGCTAATTCTAATTGACATACGCTAATTCATGACCAAAAATATGTGGACACCTCGTCGAACATCTCATTCCAAATTCATGGGCATTAATATGGAGTTGGTCCACCCTTTGCTGCTATAACAGCTTCCCCTCTTCTGGAAAGGATTTCCACTAGATGTTGGAACATTGCTGCTGGGACTTGCTTCTAGTCAGCCACAAGAGCATTAGTGAGGTCGGGCACTGATGTTGGGAGATTAGGCCTGGCTCGCAGTCGCCGTTCCAATTCATCCCAATGGCGTTTGATGAGGTTGAGGTCGGAGCTCTTTGAAGGCCAGTCAAGTTCTTCCACACCGATCTTGACAAACCATTTCTGTATGGACCTCGCTTTGTGCACGGGGACATTGTCATGTTGAAACAGGAAAGGGCCTTCCCCAAACTTTTGCCACAAAATTGAAAGCACGGAATTGTCTAGAACGTAATTCATTATATGTTGTAGCATTAAGATTTCCCTTCACTGGAACTAAGGGGCCTAGCCCAAACCATGAAAAACCGCCCCAGACCATTATTCCACCTCCACCAAACTTTACAGTTGGCACTATGCATTCGGGAAGGTAGCATTCTTCTGGCATCCGCCAAACCCAGATTCGTCCGTTGGACTGCCAGATGGTGAAGCGTGATTCATCACTCCAGAGAACGTATTTCCACTGCTCCAGAATCCAATGGCGGCGAGCTTTACCCCACTCCATGGCTGCTCGGCCATGGAAACCCATTTCATAAACCTCCCGACGAACAGTTCTTGTGCTGATGTTGCTTACAGAAGCAGTTTTGCAACCGAGGACAGACGATTTTTACTCGCTACGTGCTTCAGCACTCGGCGGTCCCGTTCTGTGAGCTTGTGTGGCCTACCACTTCGCGGCTGAACCGTTGTTGCTCCTAGACGTTTCCACTTCCCAATAAGAGAGGATTTCATTTTCAATTGAGCAAGACATGCATGCAGACACCTTTTGCCATGTGCGGGCACCTGCCTTTGCGGTTGATGGGCTGCTCATGGGCCAACGTAAGCTTGCTAGCTAGGTTAGGCCAGTATTGGAACCACTGAAGCATGACCAGACTCTACTCTAGTCCAACACATTAAGACAATACCCAGTCTAAAGGTTCAGACAGGGAGGCCATGCTTCTGGAGTCACCACTTGTTCTAGCGTCACCTCGTATTTACGAACCTTTGAATCACAACCAAAAACAGACAAATGAGAGTATTTAGGTAACAGAGGTGTGTGTCAAATGTGTGAAGCATTGAGTATGCCCAACCAATCTCCCCAACTCTGAAATTCATCTCATAAAACTGCTGTGGTGGAAAAAACCTGTCGCAATCAGATTTGCCGATGATCCATCAAAATGAAAGGAATGTGTTGGCTTGCGGCTCTCGATGTTCAGTGCGCGGGACAATGAGACCCCAGTTGTTTAATGCGTGAGTTCTGTGGGGAATGAGTCAGGAAAAGGCCCAAGGCAACACAGGCAGCAGTGTCGAGGCAGCTGAGTCGTTCCGTAAAAAACGGTTAGCAAAGCGCTGCAGCAGCATCCATTACTCCAATCCGAAACAATAACACAGCCATTATGACCGTCTGAAGCTTCTGGAGAGTAAAGGATTTGCTCTAATACGCGTATGGAAAATGATCCTTCACATATGGCTGCTATATACATATTAAAGACTCCTGTGGCCCCAAATGACTAATTAAATAAAACTTGATAATAAAGGCTATTTAGGGACACACAATTACAGATGATCCATTTTGGTAAATTACCTGCTCCCAACTGCAGTCAATGTATGAACACTATAGCCATTACAATTCTGATGGTAAAATATACAGTATCTCCTTTACATAAGTATTCACACCCCTGAGTCAATACTTTTATAGAAGCAGGTAGTGTATGTTGCAAATGTTCAAGCTGGAAAACAAAGGCAATAATATATTTAACTGAAGTTAAGGATATTTGCCTCATACATTACCGTAATAGCTGTAGGAAGGAAAAAGCTCTCTAGTCAGGAAAATTGCCTAACAAAAAGCAACTCATACTGTGGGATGAATTCCAAATGTTATTGATAATGTGGACCAAAGACACTTAAGTCTATACCTCATTCAGCTACTTAAGAGGGCAAAATAGCTAATATCAAACATGAAAAAGTACTACTGTTTATTCTAGAATTCTGTAGTATACTGTAAATACTATACTCCCCACTGTAGCATCCCTAGATCATGTGTAGTACTTATTATATAATTCTGTAGTATACTGTAGAATACTATACTCCACACTGTAGTATCCCTCGATCATGTGTAGTACTTATTATATAATTCTGTAGTATACTGTAGAATACTATACTACACACTGTAGTATCCCTCAATTGTGTAGTGCTTACTATATAATTTTGTAGTAAACTGTAGTTTATTGTAGAATACTATACTACACACTGTAGTATCCCTCGATCATGTAGTGCTTACTTTAGAATTTTGTAGCATACTGTAGAATAAAATACTACCCACTGTACTATCCCTCGATCATGTGTAGTACTTACTATAGAATTTTGTACTATACTATAGAATACTATACTACACACTGTAGTATCCCTCGATTATATAGTGATTACTATAGAATTTTGTAGTACACTGTAGAATAATATACTACACACTGTACTATCCCTCGATCATCTGTATTACTTACAATATAATTTTGTTGTATACTGTAAAGTACTATAGTAAACACTACAATATATTCCGCAAAATAACACTGTAGTAATTACTACAGTAATATCCGCAAAAACACTACAGTGTCCGGAAAAACACTACGGTTTTATTATCTATATTAAATCCGACGGTATTTAATTTCAATATACCTCACCCATTCCCCTCCCCCATAGCCACAAGTTGTGCCACCTATGAGTAAGAAACCTACAGGCCAAGTATAGACCATATATTGTGTTCCCTACAGGATAAAGTAAAGACCAAAAGCCCTGAGCTATCTGTTCAGACAACTAAATTGTATTTTATTTACAGTAACCTTCATTTAACTAGGCAAGTCAGTTAAGAACAAATTATTATTTACAATGACGGCCCAGCAAGAAGCAAAATGCCTCCTCCTAGGATTAAAAATAAAAAATATACAGCAAAACACACATCACGACAAGAGAGACACCACAACACTACATAAAGAGAGACCTAAGGCAACAACACAGCATGGTAGCAACACAACATTGCAGCAGCACAAACATGGTACAAACATTGTTGGACACAGACAACAGCACAAAGGGCAAAAGGTACAGACAACAACACATCACGTGAAACAGCCACAAATCAAATCAAATTTTATTTGTCACATGCGCCGAATACAACAGGTGTAGACCTTACAATGAAACGCTAACTTACAAGCCCTTAACCAACAATGCTGTTTTAAGAAAAATGCCTAGAAAAAGTAAGAAATAAAAGTAAGAAGTAATTAAAGAGCAGCAGTAAAATAACAATAGCGAGGCTATATATAGGGGGTACCGGTACAGAGTAAATGTGCGGGGGCACCGGTTAGTCGAGGTAATTGAGGTAATATGTACATGTAGGTAGAGTTATTAAAGTGACTATGCATAGATAATAACAGAGAATAGCAGCATAAAAGAGGGGGGGAGGCAAATAGTATGCAAATAGTCTGGAGTAGCCATTTGATTAGATGTCCAGGAGTCTTATGGCTTGGGGGTAGAAGCTGTTTAGAAGCCTCTTGGACCTAGACTTGGCGCTCAGGTACCGCTTGCCGTGTGGTAGCAGAGAGAACAGTCTATGACTAGGGTGGCTGGATTCTTTGACAATTTTTAGGGCCTTCCTCTGACACCGCCTGGTATAGAGGTCCTGGATGGCAGGAAGCTTGGCCCCGGTGATGTACTGGGCCGTATGCACTACCCTCTGTAGTGCCTTGCGGTCGGACGCCGAGCAGTTGCCATACCAGGCAGTGATGCAACTCGACAGGATGCTCTCGATGGTGCAGCTGTAGAACCTTTTGTTGTGCCCTCTTCACGACTGTCTTGGTGTGCTTGGACCATGTTAGTTTGTTGGTAATGTGGACGCCAAGGAACTTGAAGCTCTCAACCTGCTCCACTACAGCCCCGTCAATGAGAAAGGGGGCGTGCTCGGTCCTCCTTTTCCTGTAGTCCACAATCATGTCCTTTGTCTTGATCACGTTGAGGGAGAGGTTGTTGTGCTTGCACCACACGGTCAGGTCTCTGACCTCCTCCATATAGGCTGTCCCGTCAGTGTCGGTGATCAGTTGTTGTGTCATTGGCAAACTTAATGATGGTGTTGGAGTCATGCCTGGCCATGCAGTCATGAGTGAACAAAGGAGTACAGGAGGGGACTGAGCACATACCCCTGAGGGACCCCCGTGTTGAGGATCAGCGAGGCGGAAGTGTTGTTACCTACCCTTACCACCTGGGGGCGACCCGTCAGGAAGTCCAGGATCCAGTTGCAGAGGGAGGTGTTTAGTCCCAGGGTCCTTAGCTTAGTGATGAGCTTTGAGGGCACTATGATGTTGAACGCTGAGCTGTAGTCAATGAATAGCATTCACACATAGGTGTTCCTTTTGTCCAGGTGTGAAAGGGCAGTGTGGAGTGCAATAGATATGGCATCATCTGTGGATCTGTTAGGGTGGTATGCAAATTGGAGTGAATCAGTGCCTCCCGGGTGGCGCAGTGGTCTAAGGCACTGCATTGCAGTGCTAGCTGTGCCACCAGAGACTCTGGGTTCGAGCCCAGGCTCTGTCACAGCCGGCCGCGACCGGGAGGTCCATGGGGCGACGCACAATTGGCCTAGGGAGGGTTTGGCCTGTAGGAATATCTTTGTCTCATCGCGCTAGGTTCACGGTGTTTCCTCCGACACATTGGTGCGGCTTGCTTCCGGGTTGGATGCGTGCTGTGTTAAGAAGCAGTGTGGCTTGGTTGGGTTGTGTTTCGGAGGATGCATGGATCTTGACCTTTGTCTCTCCCGAGCCCGTATGGGAGTTGTAGTGATGAGACAAGATAGTAACTACTAACAATTGGATACTACGAAAAGGGTTTCTGGGATAATGTTGTTGATGTGAGCCATGACCAGCCTTTCAAAGCATTTCATGGCTACATTAGTGTTCTTGGGCACAGGGACTATGGTGGTCTACTTGAAACATGTTGGTATTACAGACTAAGACAAGGAGAGGTTAAAAATGTCAGTAAAGACACTTGCCAGTTGGTCAGTGCATGCTCGGAGTACACATCCTGGTAATCTGTCTGGCCTTGTGAATCTTGACCTGTTTACTCACATCAGCTGCAGAGAGCGTGATCACACAGTCGTCAAGAACGTCTGATGTTCTCATGCATGCTTCAGTGTTACTTTCCTCAAAGCGAGCATAGAAGTTATTTAGCTCGTATGGTAGGCTCATGTCACTGGGCAGCTCTCGGCTATGTTTCCCTTTGTAGTCTGTAATAGTTTGCAAGCCCTCCCACATCCGCAAGCCCTGCTTAGCATCTGCTTCATCTGACCACTTTTTTATTGACCGAGTCATTGGTGCTTCCTGCTTTAATTTTTGCTTGTAAACAGGAATCAGGAGGATAGAATTCGGATCAGATTTGCCAAATTGAGGGCGAGGGAAAGCTTTGTACGCACCTCTGTGTGTGGTGTAAAGGTTGGTATAGAGTTTTTCCCTCTGGTTGCACATTTAAAATGCTGATAGAAATGACGTAAAACAGATTTAAGTTTCCCTGCATTCAAGTCCCCGGCCACTAGGAGCGGCACCACTGGTTGAGCTTTTTCCTGTTTGCTTATGGCCTTATACAGCTCAACGAGCGCGGTCTTAGTGCCAGCATCGGTCTGTGGTGGTATGTAGACAGCTATGAAAAATACAGATGAAAACTCTCTAGGTAGATAGTGTGGTCTACAGCTTATCATGAAATACTCTACCTCAGGCGAGCAAAACCTCGAGACTTCCTTAGATATCGTGCACCAGCTGTTGATTACAAATATACATAGACCGCCACCCCTTGTCTTACCAGAGGCTGCTGTTCTAGCCTGCCGATACAGTGTATAACCCGACAGCTGTATGTTGTTCAGCCACGACTCGGTGAAACATAAGATATTACAGTTTTTAATGTCCCGTTGGTAGGATATATACGTGTTAATAGTTCCTCCAATTTATTACCTAGCGATTGTACATTGGCCAATAGTATGGATGGCAAAGGCAGATTAGCCAATCGCCGCCTGATCTTCACAAGTCACCCCGATCTCCTTCCGCAAAATCTCTGTCTCTTTCTCCTGAGAATGACGGGGATGAGTGCCTTTTCGGGTGTCTGGAGTAAATCCCTCTCGTCCAACTCATTAAAAATATATATTCATCCAATTCGAGGTGAGTAATCTCTGTTCTGATGTCCAGAAGCTCTTTTCAGTCATAAGAGACGGTAACAGCAACATTATATACAAAATAAGTTACAAACAACGCGAAAAAACAAACAAAATAGCACAGTTGGTTAAGACCCAATAAAACGTCAGCCATCCTCTCCGGCGCCAGTAGGAGTGTCCATGATTGAGTCTTTGAATGTAGAGATGGAGATACAACTGTCCAGAGTGTTTTTTGCAGCTCGTTCCAGTTGCTAGCTGCAGGGAACTGAAAAGAGGAGCGGCCCAGGGATGTGTGTTCTTTGGGGACCTTTAACAGAATGTGACTGGCGAAACGGCAGTGCTTAATACTTCTTAAGGACAGGGGGTGCTGTTTTCACTTTTGGGGTTAAATCGTATCCAATTTAAACGGCCTCGTACTCAATTCTTGCTCGTACAATATGCATATTATTATTAATATTGGATAGAAAACACTCTCTAGTTTCTAAAACCGTTCTAATTATTTCTCTAAGTGAAACAGAACTCTTTTTACAGCCCATTTCCTATCCGGAAGTGAGATTTCCAAAAGCGAGGTCTCTCTTCAAGAGCTTGTCTATAAAAGGGCATGTCACTTATGACTGTAGAAACACGTCATACACCTTCCCCTGGGTGTCATGCGGAAGTGAGAGCAGAAATGAGTTGATTATCTTGTTCTGGGATTGAATACAACCTCTTGGAGTGAGAGGTCCGCCATTATTTTTTTTTGGAAGGCGCGAAGTTGGACCTGGAATCGCCTCCTGGAAAACCGTCGTTATAGGTGAATATGATCTCCGGCTTCGATTTTATTTGATACATGTCACAATATCATCCTAAAGTATGTTTTTTCAATATAGTTTAATTATATTATTGAAATTTATTCGGGACTTTAGACGTGATGCGTTGGAGGAATTTGTTCAAGAAGGAGAGGTTAGCGCCGCACGGCCAGTGTGCTTGCTAATTCAAGAGGGAAATAGTTCGTTCTGGATCCAAACAAAGACGGTTCTGAACAAAGGACCCCTTGTACAACATTCTGATGGAAGATCAACAAAGATAAGGACCCAATTTGGGATGCTATTTCATATATCTGTCGAACTGTGCTATCGCTACCGTTTGCCTTGAATCAATGCTGTTGTGTGATAGCTATTGTAGTAAGCTAATATAACGATATATTGTGTTTTCGCTGTAAAACACTTCAAAAATCGGAAATATTGGCTGTATTCACAAGATCTTTGTCTTTCATTTGCTATCCACCATATATTTCTCTGAAATGTTTTATGATGAGTAATTAGGTAGTTGACGTTGGTGTCTGTATTTACTCTGGCTACTCCCGTGCTATTTCTGACTGTAGCTATGATGGTAGTAGTAATGTAAAACTGATTTATAGCTCAAATATGCACATTTTTTGAACAAAACATAGATTTATTGTGTAACATGTTATAGGACTGTCATCTGAGGGAGTTGTTTCTAGGTTAGTTAGGTTGGTTCTAGGTTAGTTAGGTTGGCTTTGTGCATGCTACCTGCATGCTACCGGTGCTGTGAAAAATGTCTGTCTGTCTTTTGTATTTGGTGGTGAGCTAACATAAATATACGTGGTGTTTTCGCTGTAAAACATTTTAAAAATCGGAAATATTGGCTATATTCACAAGATCTTTGTCTTTCATTTGCTATCCACCATATATTTTTCTGAAATGTTTTATGATGTGTAATTAGGTAGTTGACGTTGGTGTCTGTATTTACTCTGGCTACTCCCGTGCTATTTCTGACTGTAGCTATGATGGTAGCAGTAATGTAAAACTGATTTATAGCTCAAATATGCACATTTTTCGAACAAAACATAGATTTATTGTATAACATGTTATAAGACTGTCATCTGATTAAGTTGTTTCTTGGTTTCTTTGGTTTGTTCTAGGTTAGTTTGGTTGATTTTGATTTTGCTACCTGTGCTGTGAAAAATGTCTGTGCTTTTTTCTATTTGTTGGTGAGCTAACATAAATATATATTGTGTTTTCCCTGTAAAACATTTAAAAAATCGGACATGTTGGCTGGATTCACAAGATGTGTATCTTTCATTAGCTGTATTGGACTTGTTAATGTGTGAAAGTTAAATATTTCTAAAAAAATATTTTTTGAATTTCGCGCTCTGCCTTTTCAGTGGAATGTGGGAGGAGTTCCGCTAGCGGAACGGGGGGGCGAGACAGGTTAATTTGAGCCTGCCGGAACAGGATCCGGCACCTCTCAGTTTTGACTTTGTTTGTTCTGGTACCTATTTGCCCGTATCCGGTACCTTTCGTGGCATAATTTATTAATTGTTTCACTGTTCGCACTGTAGAAATTCTTGTAAAAGCGACCAGCATTAAATCAAGTTGCCTCCTCGTTATTTCTCCCGCCCCCCAGAAAGACCATCATGTAAAAGCGTAGTGATTCTACTGTGTAATCATACTATCCTGCCACACTGATTCCAGACCTGCTCTCTTATGTACATAGAGGTTAAGAGGAGTGCCGGTGGCGTAAGTAACTGATCTTGACACAGGTCTTGGTAGTGGTGGTCAGCTAGTGAAGAGGTCCCTACCTAATCACGTCACGTAGCCTAGGCTAGTGGTCTCGCTACTGAATTTGAATCGTGGGTAAGCCAAATAAAAAATGGATAAGAAAAGGCAATCGAGTTTGATAAAATGTTTCAAGTCCAAAAATCCAGAGAAAGATGGTGAATTGATCCCAGAATGAGCCAGAGAACTTCCAGTGCCGGAGGAGAGGAATGAGGGGCAAAATGTTCCTAATGGCGATGCCTTACCTAACAGCGTTGCTAATCCCTCCAGTTCAGCATCACCACCGGCACCTCCACGAGGCTAGAAGGTCTACAAGCGAGTCAAACTCAGCGGGAGAGGGAGACGGGGAGCTGGAGGGGAGGGGGGCAGTGCATCCACCAACAAAGTGCTCGGAGCAGGTGCAATTTGCAGTTCAAGAACAAGCAAACGTATAACCCCTGGCTTGTCATGCAGAATTCAAAGTTGGGCTCTACAACATGCAACATGGTAAGGGAGCTTGGGTCTAGAATCGACTGGAGGGATTAAACTAGCAAAAGAGTGGGTGGAATGTACAGTAAATTAACTTTTTATGGCTGCAGGGGCAGTATTGAGTAGCTCTGTTTAAGGTGCCCATTTCAAACGGCCTCGTACTCAATTCTTGCTCGTACAATATGCATATTATTGTTATTATTGGATAGAAAACACTCTCTAGTTTCTATAGCCGTTTGAATTATGTCTCTGAGTGGAACAGAACTCATTCTACAGCACTTTTCCTGATATGGAGTGAGATTTCAGAAATGTTGGCCTCTGGTCCCAGGTCAGTTTTAAAGTCCCTGTAAATCCTATGAGGATACAAACACTGCCCAAGCCTTCCTCTAGATGTCAGTAAGAGGTGACAATTTGAATGGAGTCGATTGCGCAATCAGGGCCTGTATAAAAAGCCAAAGACCGGATGTACCGTTCTTTTCCTGCTGCGCCTGACGCACGATGGACGTTGGACCTGCTCTCTTTCCAAGCTTGGGTTTAGCCAGTAATATTTCGCCGGTCATGTTTTTACTCGTTATAGGTGTTAAAGACATCATAAGGTAGTTAATTTAAACCGTTTTATAGCAATTTATATCCGTTTAGTGCGATTTTGAGGCAATTCTTAGTGATGCACTTTGAAGCTTTGGGCACGTTTCCAGTACCGGTCGAACGTTAGTGGGCATTTCGACGGACAAGAGGACATCTTTCGACCAAAAGAAGATTAGACCCAAGAAAGGATACATTGCCCAAGATTTTGATGGAAGATCACCTCATAGTAAGAAATATTTAAGATGATAAATCGTTGTTCTGTCGAAAAATTTTAAACGCATATTCCGCCATTTTCTTTGGTATAGCTTCGCTTGGCGAACCCTGTATTGCACAGTAAGGATAATTTTAGAAATGTAATTCAGCGATTGCATTAAGAACTAATTTGTCTTTCGATAGCTGTCCAACTTATATTTTTTTAGTCAAGTTTATGAATAGTTAATCATGAGACAAGATCACTGTCAAATATGGCGCCCGACATTTTCAGGCTAGTTTTGCTAGTTTTGTCATTGTATAACCACGGTTTTTTGTGGCTAAATATGCACATTTTCGAACAAACTCTATATGTATGTTGTAATATGATGTTACAGGAGTGTCATCGGAAGAATTCTGAGAAGGTTAGTGAAAAAATTAATATATTTTGGCGATGATTACGTTATCGCTCTCTTTGGCTAGAATCAATGCTCTGGTAACGTTTGCACATGTGGTATGCTAATATAACGATTTATTGTGTTTTCGCTGTAAAACACTTAGAACATCTGAAATATTGTCTGAATTCACAAGATCTGTGTCTTTCCATTGCTGTGAGCTGTGTATTTTTAAGAAATGTTTTATGATTAGTAATTAGGTAATACACGTTGCTCAGTGTATTTATTCTAGTCGAGTTGTGATGGTGGGTGCAATTGTAAACTATGATTTATACCTGAAATATGCACATTTTTCTAACAAAACCTATCCTATACAATAAATATGTTATCAGACTGTCATCTGATGAGGTTTTTTCTTGGTTAGTGGCTATCAATATCTTTATTTGGCCGAATTGGTGATAGCTACTGGTGGAGAGAAAAAATGGTGGACAAAGAAAAATGGTGTCTTTTGCTAACGTGGTTAGCTAATAGATTTACATATTTTGTCTTCCCTGTAAAACATTTTAAAAATCTGAAATGGTGGCTTTATTCACAAGATCTGTATCTTTCATTTGGTGTCTTGGACTTGTGATTTAATGATATTTAGATGCTACTATTTAATTGTGACGCTATGCTAGCGATGCTAATCAGTGTGGGGGGGGTGGGGGATGTTGTCATAGGTGTACCGACCTCGGGCTTGCAGCCATAAGAGGTTTTAACATCATCTGCCTCAGACGTTAAAAAAAACAACAACAAAGAGCCCACAGAAAAAAGTATTTGAACATGCCCAAACCAAGGCACATTTGGTGGCAGCAAGCCTTGTAACCAAGGCTAAAGAGTTAACACTCAAAATGAAAAAATAGACACTACAGCCAGAGTCTTCAGAACAGCCTTAGAAGGAGGCTAAACGTCACAGCCAAAGGCCCGCTCATGGCTTAGAGCAAGAAATTGACTCTCATGAGTTAAATGGACTTGAAATTGTGGGAGGTTTTGAAAACTAAGGTAGGATAAAAAAAAAAAAAATGTAATCTGTTCTGTGAAGTTAATCTGAATATGTTCTTCATATTATCACATAGGCAGGAGGCCTATATATTCTCATATGTGTATCCTGCTGTAGCCTACATTGATTTATTTTATTTGAAGTTATATTCCGATATTGTGATAGTTGTTCTACTGCTACATTGATGTCGTGAAAATTATATTAAATGTAGGCCCCACAGCTGAGTGGGTGTGCATATGCATATGGCGGGTGTTCTGCAGTGTTGTCTAAAAATGTTGCTGTACATTGACGTCTAGAAAATTAAGCTATAAGAAATTCAGACTTGTGTACGTCCTGCAGCTATACTCAAGTATGTAAGCATACTGCAGTGACGTCTAAAATGCTTTGAATTAATCAGCACATTTCTTCTCAATATGTTCCGGTACCTCAGAGCCCCTCGGATACAACCCCCAACCCCCCCCCCCCCCCCCCCTCTCGCGCTCACTATATGTTCTGGGACATCCCTGATTTACAAATTAAGCACTGCAAAGCGGGTGTTGAATTTGGAGGATGAGGGCTGCAGTAGGTATCTCAGATAGTGAGGAGTGAGGCCTAAGAGGGTTTTTAAATGACACGTTTACAGAGAAGTATAGAGTGCAGTGATGTGTCCTATAAGGAGCATTGGTGGCAAATCTGATGGCCGAATGATAAAGAACATCTAGCTGCTCGAGAGCACCCTTACCTGCCGATCTATAAATTATGTCTCCGTAATCTAGCATGGGTAGGATGGTCATCTGAATCAGGGTGCGTTTGGCAGCTGGGGTGAAAGAGGAACGATTACAATAGAGGAAACCAAGTCTAGACTTAACCTTAGTCTTCAGCTTGGATATGTGCTGAGAGAAGGACAGTGTACCGTCTAGCCATACTCCCAAGTATTTGTATGAGGTGGCTACCTCAAGCTCTAAACCCTCAGAGGTAGTAATCACAACGGTGGGGAGAGAGGCATTCTTCTTACCGAACCACATTACTTTTGTTTTGGAGTTGTTCAGAACAAGGTTAAGGGCAGAGAAAGCTTGTTGGACACTAAGAAAGCTTTGTTGTAGAGCATTTAACACAAAAAACGGGAGGGGCCAGCTGAGTATCATCTGTGTACAAATGGATGAGAGAGCTTCCTACTGCCAGAGCTATGTTGTTGATGTAAATTGAGAAGGGCGTGGGGCCTAAAATCGAGCCTTGGGGTACTCCATTTGTGAGAGGCAATGGCTGAGACAGCAGATGTTCTGACTTTATACACTGCGTTCTTTGAGAGATATGGAAACCTCTTTGAGAGGTTATGGAAAAATAGCTCTTTAAGCATTTGTCCGGTGTGTTTCCTCAAGAAGAAAGCCTCTGCTTCTATGTCAAAGATAATAAAACAAAAACACTACACTACAGTAATGTCTGCAAAAACACTACAGTAAATAGTACAATACACTACAGTAATGTCCACAAAAACACTACAATAAATACTACAGTATACTACAGTAATATCTGCCAAAATACGACAATGAATACTATAGTACACTGCTCAAAAAAATAAAGGGAACACTTAAACAACACAATGTAACTCCAAGTCAATCACACTTCTGTGAAATCAAACTGTCCACTTAGGAAGCAACACTGATTGACAATAAATTTCACATGCTGTTGTGCAAATGGAATAGACAACAGGTGGAAATTATAGGCAATTAGCAAGACACCCCCAATAAAGGAGTGGTTCTGCAGGTGGTGACCACAGACCACTTCTTAGTTCCTATGCTTCCTGGCTGATGTTTCGGTCACTTTTGAATGCTGGCGGTGCTTTCACTCTAGTGGTAGCATGAGACGGAGTCTACAACCCACACAAGTGGCTCAGGTAGTGCAGCTCATCCAGGATGGCACATCAATGCGAGCTGTGGCAAGCAGGTTTGCTGTGTCTGTCAGCGTAGTGTCCAGAGCATGGAGGCACTACCAGGAGACAGGCCAGTACATCAGGAGACGTGGAGGAGGCCGTAGGAGGGCAACAACCCAGCAGCAGGACCGCTACCTCCGCCTTTGTGCAAGGAGGAGCACTGCCAGAGCCCTGCAAAATGACCTCCAGCAGGCCACAAATGTGCATGTGTCTGCTCAAACGGTCAGAAACAGACTCCATGAGGGTGGTATGAGGGCCCGACGTCCACAGGTGGGGGTTGTGCTTACAGCCCAACACCGTGCAGGACGTTTGGCATTTGCCAGAGAACACCAAGAGTGGTAAATTCGCCACTGGCGCCCTGTGCTCTTCACAGATGAAAGCAGGTTCACACTGAGCACATGAGCACATGTGACAGACGTGACAGAGTCTGGAGACGCCGTGGAGAACATTCTGCTGCCTGCAACATCCTCCAGCATGACCGGTTTGGCGGTGGGTCAGTCATGTTGTGGGGTGGCATTTCTTTGGGGGGCCGCACAGCCCTCCATGTGCTCGCCAGAGGTAGCCTGACTGCCATTAGGTACCGAGATGAGATCCTCAGACCCCTTGTGAGACCATATGCTGGTGCGGTTGGCCCTGGGTTCCTCCTAATGCAAGACAATGCTAGACCTCATGTGGCTGGAGTGTGTCAGCAGTTCCTGCAAGAGGAAGGCATTGATGCTATGGACTGGCCCGCCCGTTCCCCAGACCTGAATCCAATTGAGCACATCTGGGACATCATGTCTCGCTCCATCCACCAACGCCACGTTGCACCACAGACTGTCCAGGAGTTGGCGGATGCTTTAGTCCAGGTCTGGGAGGAGATCCCTCAGGAGACCATCCGCGACCTCACCAGGAGCATGCCCAGGCGTTGTAGGGAGTTCATACAGGCACGTGGAGGCCACACACACTACTGAGCCTCATTTTGACTTGTTTTAAGGACATTACATCAAAGTTGGATCAGCCTGTAGTGTGGTTTTCCACTTTAATTTTGAGTGTGACTCCAAATCCAGACCTCCATGGGTTGATAAATTTGATTTCCATTGATAATTTTTGTGTGATTTTGTTGTCAGCACATTCAACTATGTAAAGAAAAAAGTTCCCTTTATTTTTTTGAGCAGTGTATATAAATAGTAATAGTACAGTATTTAAACTATAGTATACTATAGTATTGTTTTATACGGGTACAGACACAAGCCTGTAGGGAGGGCAAAATGTGTCTGTTCATTGTTTCAGTGTAATCTATTGTTCATTCCTTTGTGTATTTATTGAAACCCCAATTAAAACAAATGGATTCATTGTCACACCTTGATCTGTTTCACCTGTCTTTGTGCTTCTCTCCACCCCCCCCCCCCCAGGTGTCGCAAATCTTCCCCATCATCCCCAGTGTATTTATACCTGTGTTCTCTGTTTGTCTGTTGCCAGTTCATTTTGTTTTTCGCGAAACATACCAGCGGTTTTCCCTTTGCTCCTGTCTATTCTAGTTCCTGTTTTTTCTGGTTTTGACCTTTCTGCCTGAGCCTGCCTGCCGTTCTGTACCTTGCCAACCACACTGGATTATTGACCCATGCCTGCTCTGACCCTGAGACTGCCTGCAGTTCTGGACCTTTTGAACCCTATCTGGATTATTGACCTCTGCCTGCCCTTGACCTGTCATTTTTCCTGCCCCCTGTTCTAGTAATAAACTTGTGTTAGTTCAACAATGTCTGCATCTGGGTCTTACCTGAAACGTGATATTCATGGGGATTTATGGGGTTTTCAATCTAACATTTAATCCTCCTGTCAAGAGAGCATGTCCCAGGAATGAGGTAAGAGGGGGAACAATTGAACAGAGTATATTGATGTCAAACCATTAAACAAATCAATTACATGCTGACATTAATGCTGTGGCGTATTTCACCCTTATAAAACAACACATTTGTCAACATTATGTTTATCACCTACCATTACACAGAGATTACCTTTTGGCTAACCTTGTTTTGCACAAAGCTCTCTCACGGAGAGAGAGAAACAAATGTATTTAAAGTGCTCGGAGAAGACACAATAAAGCCTTTATTTATTTCTCCCGCAACAGTAGACTCGTTCAATACGTCAACTCTAAGTGATATTACAGCTGTTTCCTATTTCCTTCCCAAAATAAAATAACATTTAAATGTGACATTCTTTCACTTGAAGAGAAGAAACAAAGCATATCATACATAAAAGGTGAGAATGCCCAGCTCAATAAGGCCCGCACTCAAGGTAATGCAGAACTGATTTTCGCTAAATGGCAAAGTCAAAATTGTCTGTATCGTAAAAATTAATGAAAACAAAAATATGTGGTCTTAATTTAAGGTTAGGATTAGCAGTGTGGTTAAGGTTAGGGTCAAGTATTTTTTTTAATAATCCATGATCGGAACAAAATACATTTTCGTGTTCCAGCACGCATTTTTCTCATGTCAGTCAAGTGAGGTGCTACAACTCCACTGGCTAGTTTGCCTGTCTGTAAAGAGAAAGGCGGGCTCTACGTTGATCCTGCTCCTCTGATTGGATAGAAGTAAGGCGTATTTCTCTGTCCACTCACCCGATCACTTCCACTTCTCTGTTTCAGTCTAATCATTCAGACTACTGCTGCTTCTTGTTAGCTTGTTACTATGATAAATCAAATGGCAAGAACATTTTCTATCAAGCTATCAATGTGCATAATATCTAACAGGGTTGGGGAGTAACGGATTACATGTAATTACATGTAATCCGTTACATGTAAGGGATTACAAAAAACATAACTGTAATCTGTTATGTTACCAACAAAAATATTGTAATCGGATTACAGATACTTTTGAAAAGCTAGATGATTACTTCAAGGATTACTTTTAAATTCAGAAAGGATGTTTGCAAAAAAAAATCCATAAGCCGAATGGTCACATGCTAAAACTCGCACACTTTTGATAGACTTAAAGGGGCAATCTGTAGTTGCTACATCCATTTTGGGGATTTATAAACTTCATATATAAACTCAGCAAAAAAAGAAACATCCTCACTGTTAACTGCGTTTATTTTCAGCAAACTTAACATGTGTAAATATTTGTATGAACATAACAAGATTCAACAACTGAGACATAAACTGAACAAGTTTCACAGACATGTGACTAACAGAAATTGAATAATGTGTCCCTGAGCAAAGGGGGGATCAAAATCAAAAGTAACAGTCAGTATCTGGTGTGGCCACCAGCTGCATTAAGTAATGCAGTGCATCTCCTCCTCATGGACTGCACCAGATTTGCCAGTTCTTGCTGTGAGATGTTACCCCACTCTTCCACCAAGGCACGTGCAAGTTCCCGGACATTTCTGTGAGGAATGGCCCTAGCCCTCCAATCCAACAGGTCCCAGGCGTGCTCAAAGGGATTGAGATCCGGGCTTTTCGCTGGCCATGGCAGAACACTGACATTTCTGTCCTGCAGGAAATCACACACAGAACGAGCAGTATGACTGGTGGCATTGTCATGCTGGAGGAGCATGTCAGGATGAGCCTGCAGGAAGGGTACCACATGAGGGAGAAGGATGTCTTCCCTGTAACGCACAGATTGCCTGCAATGACAACAAGCTCAGTCCGATGATGCTGTGACACACCGCCCCAGACCATGACAGACCCTCCACCTCCAAATCGATCCCGCTCCAGAGTACAGGCCTCTGTGTAAAGCTCATTCCTTCAACGACAAACGCGGGTCCAACCATTACCCCTGGTGAGACAAAACCGCGACTCGTCAGTGAAGAGCACTTTTTGCCAGTCCTGTCTGGTCCAGCGACGGTGGGTTTGTGCCCATAGGCAACGTTGTTGCCGGTGATGTCTGGTGAGGACCTGCCTTACAACAGGCCTACAAGCCCTCAGTCCAGGCTCTCTCAGCCTATTGCAGACAGTCTGAGCACTGATCGAGGGACTGTTGTTGTTGCCATCCTGTACCTGTCCCGCAGGTGTGATGTTCGGATGTACCGATGTTGTTACACGTGGTCTGCCACTGCGAGGACGATCAGCTGTCCATCCTGTCTCCCTGTAGCCCTGTCTTAGGCGTCTCAGTACGGACATTGCAATTTATTGCCTTGGCCACAACTGCAGTCCTCATGCCTCCTTGCATCATGCCTAAGGCACGTTCACGCAGATGAGCAGGGATCCTGGGCATCTTTCTTTTGGTGTTTTTCAGAGTCAATAGAAAGGCCTCTTTAGTGTCCTAAGTTTTCATAACTGTGACCTTAATTGCCTACCGTCTGGTTCCTTGAACAAGCCTTCACAATGGAGATCTGTGAAGTTATCTTTGAAAGAAAGGGTCCTGAAAAAGGGACGTTTCTTTTTTTGCTGAGTTTATATCCATTGATTGTTGAAGAATATAACCTGTTGAGGATAGAGGGCGCTATTTTCACTTTGGGGAAAAATCGTGCCCAATTTAAACGGCCTCGTACTCTATTCTTGCTCGTACAATATGCATATTATTATTACTATTGGATAGAAAACACTCTCAAGTTTCTAAAAGCGTTTGAATTATATCTGTGAGTAAAACAGAACTCATTTTGCAGCAAACTTCCTGTCAGAAAGTGAAAAATCTGAAATCGAGGCTCTGTTCCAGGGCCTCCCTATCAATTTGCTTGAAATTTATGACTATACATGCACTTCATACGCCTTCCACTAGATGTCAATAGGCTGTGAGAGGTGAAATGGAGTGTATAGCTATATCTATGGTCAAAAGAGAGGTCTTGGAATGACAGGACCCCAATTTCCTTTGTTCAGGAAGACGCGGGAAGGACATCAGCTTTGGCTTCTGAAAAGCTTTCCTTATAGACGGCTAATATCTCCGGCTTTGATTTCATTTGATAAATGTGATAATATCATCGTAAAGTATGTTTTTTCAATATAGTATTATCAGATTATTGAAATTTCTTCGGGAGTTTTGGCGTGTTCCGTTCTCTGCGTTTGGTGACGATGGACAGCTTCGCGCCACTTGGCAAGTTTTGGTTGCTAATTCGAGAGGGAAAAAGGACATTCTAAAACCAAACAACGATTGTTCTGGACAAAGGACGCCTTGTGCAAGATTCTGATGGAAGCTCAACAAAAGTAGGACCCATTTATGATGTTATTTCATATTTCTGTCGAAAATGTTTACTATTAGTTTCCGCCCAGATTTTGGGCGCTCTCTCGCTATAACGTAAGCTGCATGTCGTACTAAAGTTATTTTTAGAATTCTAACACGGCGATTGCATTAAGAACTAGTGTATCTATCATTTGCTGTACAACAAGTATTTTTTAGTAACGTTTATGATTAGTTATTTGGTCAGAATAGGTGAGTGTCAGAAATATATCCGGAGATTCTGGAAAATAGTTGCTAGGTTTTCACAATGTATAACCACGGATTTCAGCTCTAAATATGCACATTTTCGAACAAACCATATATGTATTGTGTAATATGATGTTATAGGACTGTCATCTGATGAAGTTTATGAAGGTTAGTGAAATAATTAATATCTTTTGCTGGTTTTGTCGCTATCGCTACTGTTGCCTTGAATCAATGCTGTTGTGTGGTTGGCTATTGTAGTAAGCTAATATAATGCTATATTGTGTTTTCGCTGTAAAACACTTAAAAAATCTGAAATATTGGCTGGATTAACAAGATGTTTGTCTTTCATTTGCTGTACACCATGTATTTTTTATAAATGTTTTATGATGAGTATTTAGGTATTTCACGTTGGTCTCTATAATTACTCTGGCTGCTTCAGTGCTATTTGGGATGGTAGCTATGATGGTAGCTGCAATGTAAAACTATTATTTATACCTCAAATATGCAAATTTTTCGAACAAAACATAGATTTATTGTATAACATGTTATAAGACTGTCATCTGATGAAGTTGTTTCTTGGTTAGTTTGGTTGGTTCTTGGTTAGTTTGGTTGGTTTTGTGCAAGCTACCTGTGCTGTGAAAGAAATGTCTGTGCTTTTTTGTATTTGGTGGTGAGCTAACATAAATATACGTGGTGTTTTCGCTGTAAAACATTTTAAAAATCGGACATGTTGACTGGATTCACAAGATGATTATCTTTCATTTGCTGTATTGGACTTGTTAATGTGTGAAAGTTAAATATTTCTCAAAAATATTTTTTTTATTTCGCGCTCTGCCTTTTCAGTGGAATGTGGGAGGAGTTCCGCTAGCGGAACCCCGGGGCTAGACAGGTTGAATATAACTTATAAATGCCCCATGAGCTTAGTTCAACTGTCACACTCCATGAGAACCCAAAATATAAGCTTGTTTTTCTTCAATGTTTGTAAACAGTGTAAATGTAAACAAACACTGTATAGCCTCATAACATGGTTAAAACAATCATTTTGATATCATGGATGGTCAGTCCTTGCATCCATAGCTTTGTCTAATAATCTGAGAGTGGTTGCATTTCTCCAGGCCCATCCCTCAGCTTTTTATCAAAACAGTTTTGTTATTGTTTCATCGGTGGATTTGCCCTTTAAACAGCTGCATATTATTAAGATATCAAAGTGTCACCAACAAAAAGGTTAACAATAGTCCTATAGCAAATGCAGCATATGGCATTCATTTTTCACATATAAATAGCACATTTCAGTAGCGCTCAAAGTATGACATTCCATGAGTGCAGCATTTCTTTTCAACTCAAATCAATGAGCCAATCAGTCCTCCATGACAACAAAATCATAAAAAACAGAGTAGGGCTGGCTAATAAGTCCTCGTTTTGTGGTTATGCCCAGGTAAAACTATTTGGCTAATCTATACTTCCATATTTCCAAGTCCTATTCTTGAAGATCAAGGGGTATAACATTTATTGGAATGACTGGAATTTTGATAGATTTTGGTTTTTAATGTAAAGATATCATTTAATCGTATTATTATATGTAGTAGAAAGCGATGGGTTAGAAGAAGCCTACATAACCAACCCATAAAGTAAAATTGATTTATCCTGCAATAGATGTCGTTCAATTGGTAACATACATTTTTGTCATCTTCTAATGCCTCTTAAGGGGAAAGTAATCTAAAAGTAACTGAATGTAATCAGATTACATTACTGAGTTTGGGTAATCCAAAAGTTACGTTACTGAGTTTGGGTAATCCAAAGGTTACGTTACTGATTACAATTTTGGACAGGTAACTAGTAACAGTAACGGATTACATTTAGAAAGTAACCTACCCAACCCTGATATCTAACAAGCGGGGTGAGGATAGGGGAAAAAATGAAACGCAGAACCTGTCTACCCGCTGCAAATTGAGGACACACAGACACAGGTCAGACACAGACACACACTCACACACACCCCTCCGCGGCTCCTAATCTGCAATTTGTTTGGTCCATAAACCTGCAGGGAGACGGGTAACTTATTTTGCCAACATTTACTTAGCCATATTCAAACGTTAAAAACATTTCTGATCACAAGTATCATCCAATCCGACTATCAACTGTCAATTTACAGAGAGGATTACAAATACGAGTATGCATAGCCCCGGGAAGTAGTTTGGGGATGAGGGTGCTGCAAAGCAAAACATTTTTTAATGCATGTGCTACATAGGGCTATATCGGTCCGGTAATACAGGACTAATAAAGGCCCAGTGCAATACTTTTGTGAAGAGTACTAGTCAAAAGTTTGGACACACCAACTCATTGCAGGGTTTCTACATTGTAGAATAATAGTGAAGACATCAAAACTATGAAATAACACATATGGAATCATGTAGTAACCAAAAAAGTGTTAAACAAATCCAAATATATTTTATATTTGAGATTCTTCAAAGTAACCACCCTTTGCCTTGATGACAGTTTTGCACACTCTTGGCATTCTCTCAACTAACTTCACCTGGAATGCTTTTCTGACAGTCTTGAAGGAGTTCCCACATATGCAGAGCACTTGTTGGCTGCTTTTCCTTCACTCTGCGGTCCAACTCATCCCAAACCATCTCAATTAGGTTGAGGTCGGGTGATTGTGGAGGCCAGGTCATCTGATGCAGCACTCCATCACTCTCCTTCTTGGTCAAATAGCCCTTACACAGCCTGGAGGTGTGTTGGGTCATTGTCTTGTTGAAAATAATTGATAGTCCCACTAAGAGCAAACTAGGTCGGACGGCGTATCGCTGCAGAATGCTGTGGTAGCCATGCTGGTTAAGTGTGCCTTGAATTCTAAATAAATCACAGACAGTGTCACCAGCAAAGCACCCACACGCTTCACAGTGGGATCATCTGTTCACCTACACTGCGTTTCACAAAGACATTGCGGTTGGAACCAAACATTTCAAATCAGACCGAAGGACAGATTTCCACCGGTCTAATGTCCATTGCTTGTGTTTCTTGGCCCAAGCAATTCTCTTCTTATTGGTGTCCTTTAGTAGTGGTTTCTTTGCAGCAATTCGCCCATGAAGGCCTGATTCACGCAGTCTCCTCTGAACAGTTGATGTTGAGATGTGTCTGTTACTTGAACTCTGTGAAGCATTTATTTGGGCTGCCATCTGAGGTGCAGTTAACTCTAATGAACTTATCCTCTGCAGCAGAGGTAACTCTGGGTTTTCCTTTCCTGTTGCGGTCTTCATGAGAGCCAGTTTCATCATAGAGCTTGATGGTTTTTGCGACTGCACTTGAAGAAACTTTCAAAGTTCTTGACATTTTCCGGATTGACTGACCTTCATGTCTTAAAGTAATGATGGACTGTCGTTTCTCTTTGCTTATTTGAGCTGTTCTTGCCATAATATGGACTTGGTCTTTTACCAAATAGGGCTATCTTCTGTATACCACCCCTACCTTGTCACAACGCAACGGATTGGCTCAAATGCCTTAGGAAGGAAAGAAATTCCACAAATTAACTTTTAACAAGGCACACCTGTTACTTGAAATGCATTCCAGGTGACTATTTCATGAGGTTGGTTGAGAGAATGCCAACAGTGTGCAAAGCTGTAATCAAGACAAAGGGTGGCGACTTTGAAGAATCTAAAATTTGAAATATATTTTGATTTGTTTAACACTTTTTTGGTTACTACATGATTTCATATGTGTTATTTCATAGTTTTGATATCTTCACGATTATTCTACAATGTAGAAAATAGTAAAAATAAAGAAAAACCCTTGACGGAGCCGGGAGATCAGAGTCAGCTGTTGAGTAATGTATCAAGCTGAACACCTGCCTTCACTCGCACTGAACACTACGCTACAAAGCCCACAGCCTTAACGGTGGAAAATGGAGGTAGCTTTCTTGGGAAAAGAGGATATCCCTCTCTCCATTCCATGGTGACACTTCACACATGGGATCAAATGGAGGCAGACTTTGCACAAAGCCCAAATCCCAGTACACATGGATTACTGGGATTGGAAAACGGAGGGTAGGGACTGCCAAGATGAAAAGTCAGTGGGGGAATTTATCTGGGAAGACAGGGAGCTCAAAGGAGGAGACCTAGGAACGGGGGGAGGGGGGGTGATTTGTTGCTGGCAGGTGAGGTACTTAGGGCCTCTCAAGATCCTCACATAGGTAATTATAGCCTGTCTCTCTCTGAATGGCTCGACATGTTCTTCCATCATACACTGTAGGTCTAAGCAGACATGTGTGCAACTCGGAGAGGCCTTTATGACAAGACACCTCCAGAAGTGTTAACCTTTAACAACAGTATTGACTGTATTACTGGAAGACATAACACAAAACACTGGTATGAATAGGAATGGCTAAGTCCATGCCTCATTCTGAATAAATTCAGGGGTATTATGCTTGGTTATAATTGAAAGAAAAATGGAATCAATGTCTTTCGATGAACCTTGGGCAGAATCCTGTATATTTACTAAAGCAATGATCTGCTATTCCTCATTGTAGTCAGACAGACAGAGAGAGAGAGAAGAGTGTGTTGGCATCATAATCTAGGTAGCTAGCGTCATTAGCACAGCAGACACTGTCAGTTTTCCAGTCACCAAAGAGGATAAGCTGTGAATCCTATCTGCGTTACAGACTGAGAGTGGAAACTCCTCCTGACACTCAGGGAATTGGGCCCCTGATTAGTCTGCTCCTCCTTGGCTCGCCAAGACAATTGCAGTCAGGCTGTACCCCTTCATCAGCCCCCCTTCCCTTCATGGAGCTGAAGAGGGACGACAGTAAAAATGACACTTTTGCTGATGTCTTTAACAAGTCTTTGAAGACTCTGCCAGGGGGCCCGTTCACTTCAATTAAAGGCAGTTGCTGTGAAAAAGCAATTTGAGGGAAATGTATTCTCCCCACCAGCAAAAGCCTGATGCACACTGTCCAGACATAGTCTGTAAAAGTAAAAACATACATATAAAAGGACCATTAAGTTTATAGGGATCGGGTAATTTGATCTATTTAACTATCCACAGGAATGACAATGAGAGGAATTGAAGATATGTAATATTTGACTCCATTACAGGGAGGGTTCCTTTGGGCCAGAGCTGCCAGATCAAGACCAGGTAGCTCAAACCACTTCTAAAAAATCTTAAGCATCCCCAGCATCTCATATACTATTAACATCTTGATGAAAAAGTAAACATGAGTTGATTTATCATTTACTTGACTGATTGGTTGATTGCAACGACAGGCACCACTGTTTATTTGCCTGTACTGAAATTCTAGTGCCAGGCAAAAAATATCTGTAATTTTTCATTAATAACACATGACATGTCGTTTCACTGAGGATTTATTGCCTCAGCGGGATAAATGACCAGTTAATAATTAACTAACTTCAAATTAACTGAGGATGGATTCATCTTGGAGGAAATTCCAGGTTGTCGTGGGTTGCTGTGGCTGACCTGCACCCAATCAAATCAAATTTTATTTGTCACATGCGCCGAATACAACAGTGAAACGCTTACTTACAAGCCCTTAACCAACAATGCAGTTTTAAGAAAATCCCTAAAAAAGTAAGAGACAAGAATAACAGGGGGTACCGGGTACAGAGTCAATGTGTCAATGTGCCGAGTGTGTAACGAATGTTCTCCTCCTCGTCTGAGGAGGAGCATGAATCGGACCAAAACGCAGCGGGTGATGAATACATGATAGATTTATTTTAAACAAGACGAACACGAAGCACACTAGATAAATTACAAAATAATAAACGAAGTCAACAGACCTGAACAAACGAACTTACAGAACACGAAGAACGCACGAACAGGTACAGACAAAACAAACGAAACAGTCCCGTGTGGTAACAACACTGACACGGAAGACAATCACCCACAAACAAACAGTGAGAACAGCCTACCTTAATATGGTTCTCAATCAGAGGAAACGTAAAACACCTGCCCCTGATTGAGAACCATATCAGGCAAATACAATTAACCCAACATAGAAACACATAACATAGAATGCCCACCCAGCTCACGTCCTGACCACTTAAACACATACTAAACAAAGGAAATAAGGTCAGGAACGTGACAGTACCCCCCCCTCAAGATGCGGACTCCAGCCGCAAAACCTGAACCTATAGGGGAGGGTTTGGGTGGGCATCTGTCCACGGTGGCGGCTCTGGCTCTGGACGTTGTCCCCACCCCACCATAGTCAATCCCCGCTTCCGTAGCCTCCTCCCAATGGCCACCCTCCAAATTAACCCACCTGGATTAAGGGACAGCACCGGACTAAGGGGCAACAACGGGATGAGGGGCAGCTCCGGACTGAGGGGCAGCTCCGGACTAAGGGGCAGCTCCGGACTGAGGGGCAGCTCCGGACTGAGGGGCAGCTCCGGACTGAGGGGCAGCTCCGGACTGAGGGGCAGCACCGGACTGAGGGGCAGCACCGGACTGAGGGGCATCTCCGGACTGGCTGACGGCTCTGGCTGCTCATGGCTGGCTGACGGCTCTGGCTGCTCCTGTCTGGCGGAAGGCTCTGGCTGCTCCTGTCTGGCGGAAGGCTCTGGCTGCTCCTGTCTGGCGGAAGACTCTGGCTGCTCCTGTCTGGCGGAAGGCTCTAGCGGCTCCTGTCTGGCGGAAGGCTCTAGCGGCTCCTGTCTGGCGGACGGCTCTAGCGGCTCCTGTCTGGCGGACGGCTCTAGCGGCTCCTGTCTGGCGGACGGCTCTAGCGGCTCCTGTCTGGCGGACGGCTCTAGCGGCTCCTGTCTGACGGACGGCTCTGAAGGCTCAGGACAGACGGGCGGCTTTGAAGGCTCAGGACAGACGGGTGGCTTTGAAGGCTCAGGACAGACGGGCGGCTTTGAAGGCTCAGGACAGACGGGCGGCCTTGAAGGCTCAGTACAGACGGGCAGCGCAGGCGGCGCTTGGCAGACGGACAGTTCAGACGGCGTTGGGCAGACGGGCAGTTCAGGCGCCGCTGGGCAGACGGCAGACTCTGGCCAGCTGAGGCACACTGTAGGCCTGGTGCGTGGTGCCGGAACTGGAGGTACCGGGCTAAGGACACGCACCTCAAGGCTAGTGCGGGGAGCAGCAACAGGACGCACAGGACTCTGGAGACGCACAGGAGGCTTGGTGCGTGGTGCCGGAACTGGTGGTACCGGGCTGGAGACACGCACATAGGGCTAGTGCGTGGAGGAGGAACAGGGCTCTGGAGACGCACAGGAGGCTTGGTGCGTGGTGCCGGAACTGGTGGTACCGGGCTGGAGACACGCACCATAGGGCTAGTGCGTGGAGGAGGAACAGGGCTCTGGAGACGCACAGGAAGCCTGGTGCGTGGTGTAGGCACTGGTGGTACTGGGCTGGGGCGGGGAGGTGGCGCCGGATATACCGGACCGTGCAGGCGTACTGGCTCCCTTGAGCACCGAGCATGCCCAACCTTACCTGGTTGAATGCTCCCCGTAGCCCGACCAGTGCGGGGAGGTGGAATAACCCGCACTGGGCTGTGTTGGCGAACCGGGGACACCATGCGTAAGGCTGGTGCCATGTACACCGGCCCGAGGAGACGTATTGGAGGCCAGATATGTTGAGCCGGCTTCATGGCACTTGGCTCAATGCTCAATCTAGCCCTGCCAGTGCGGGGAGGTGGAATAACCCGCACCGGGCTATGCACACGTACAGGAGACACCATGCGCTCTACCGCATAACACGGTGTCTGCCCGTACTCTCGCTCTCCACGGTAAGATCGGGAAGTTGGCGCAGGTCTCCTACCTGACTTCGCCACACTACCCTTTAGCCCCCCCCCCCAAGAAATTTTTGGGCTTGACTTACAGGCTTCCTACCGCGTCGTTGTGCTGCCTCCATTCGCCGGTATCCCTCCTCACACTGCGCCAGAGAATCTCAGGCGGGCTCCGGCATTCTCCCTGGGTCGATCGCCCACCTGCCCATCTCCTCCCACGTAGTGTAGTCCAGATTTTGCTTTTGCTTCCGTGCTGCCTCCTCATACCGCCGCCTCTCGGCTTTAGCTGCCTCCAGCTCTTCACGAGGGCGGCGATATTCTCCAGGTTGTGCCCATGGACCTTTACCGTCCAGTATTTCCTCCCATGTCCAGAAATCCTGCGATCGCTGCTGCTGCTTTTTCCCACGCTGCTTGATCCTTGGTTGGTGGGTGATTCTGTAACGAATGTTCTCCTCCTCGTCTGAGGAGGAGCATGGATCGGACCAAAACGCAGCGGGTGATGAATACATGATAGATTTATTTTAAACAAGACGAACACGAAGCACACTAGATAAATTACAAAATAATAAACGAAGTCAACAGACCTGAACAAACGAACTTACAGAACACGAAGAACGCACGAACAGGTACAGACAAAACAAACGAAACAGTCCCGTGTGGAAGACAATCACCCACAAACAAACAGTGAGAACAGCCTACCTTAATATGGTTCTCAATCAGAGGAAACGTAAAACACCTGCCCCTGATTGAGAACCATATCAGGCAAATACAATTAACCCAACATAGAAACACATAACATAGAATGCCCACCCAGCTCACGTCCTGACCACTTAAACACATACTAAACAAAGGAAATAAGGTCAGGAACGTGACAGTACCCCCCCCCTCAAGATGCGGACTCCAGCCGCAAAACCTGAACCTATAGGGGAGGGTTTGGGTGGGCATCTGTCCACGGTGGCGGCTCTGGCTCTGGACGTTGTCCCCACCCCACCATAGTCAATCCCCGCTTCCGTAGCCTCCTCCCAATGGCCACCCTCCAAATTAACCCACCTGGATTAAGGGACAGCACCGGACTAAGGGGCAACAACGGGATGAGGGGCAGCTCCGGACTGAGGGGCAGCTCCGGACTAAGGGGCAGCTCCGGACTGAGGGGCAGCTCCGGACTAAGGGGCAGCTCCGGACTGAGGGGCAGCTCCGGACTGAGGGGCAGCACCGGACTGAGGGGCAGCACCGGACTGAGGGGCATCTCCGGACTGGCTGACGGCTATGGCTGCTCATGGCTGGCTGACGGCTCTGGCTGCTCATGGCTGGCTGACGGCTCTGGCTGCTCATGGCTGGCTGACGGCTCTGGCTGCTCATGGCTGGCTGACGGCTCTGGCTGCTCATGGCTGGCTGACGGCTCTGGCTGCTCATGGCTGGCTGACGGCTCTGGCTGCTCCTGTCTGGCGGAAGGCTCTGGCTGCTCCTGTCTGGCGGAAGGCTCTGGCTGCTCCTGTCTGGCGGAAGGCTCTGGCTGCTCCTGTCTGGCGGAAGGCTCTAGCGGCTCCTGTCTGGCGGAAGGCTCTAGCGGCTCCTGTCTGGCGGACGGCTCTAGCGGCTCCTGTCTGGCGGACGGCTCTAGCGGCTCCTGTCTGGCGGACGGCTCTAGCGGCTCCTGTCTGGCGGACGGCTCTAGCGGCTCCTGTCTGACGGACGGCTCTGAAGGCTCAGGACAGACGGGCGGCTTTGAAGGCTCAGGACAGACGGGTGGCTTTGAAGGCTCAGGACAGACGGGCGGCTTTGAAGGCTCAGGACAGACGGGCGGCCTTGAAGGCTCAGTACAGACGGGCAGCGCAGGCGGCGCTTGGCAGACGGACAGTTCAGACGGCGTTGGGCAGACGGGCAGTTCAGGCGCCGCTGGGCAGACGGCAGACTCTGGCCAGCTGAGGCACACTGTAGGCCTGGTGCGTGGTGCCGGAACTGGAGGTACCGGGCTAAGGACACGCACCTCAAGGCTAGTGCGGGGAGCAGCAACAGGACGCACAGGACTCTGGAGACGCACAGGAGGCTTGGTGCGTGGTGCCGGAACTGGTGGTACCGGGCTGGAGACACGCACATAGGGCTAGTGCGTGGAGGAGGAACAGGGCTCTGGAGACGCACAGGAGGCTTGGTGCGTGGTGCCGGAACTGGTGGTACCGGGCTGGAGACACGCACCATAGGGCTAGTGCGTGGAGGAGGAACAGGGCTCTGGAGACGCACAGGAAGCCTGGTGCGTGGTGTAGGCACTGGTGGTACTGGGCTGGGGCGGGGAGGTGGCGCCGGATATACCGGACCGTGCAGGCGTACTGGCTCCCTTGAGCACCGAGCCTGCCCAACCTTACCTGGTTGAATGCTCCCCGTAGCCCGACCAGTGCGGGGAGGTGGAATAACCCGCACTGGGCTGTGTTGGCGAACCGGGGACACCATGCGTAAGGCTGGTGCCATGTACACCGGCCCGAGGAGACGTATTGGAGGCCAGATATGTTGAGCCGGCTTCATGGCACTTGGCTCAATGCTCAATCTAGCCCTGCCAGTGCGGGGAGGTGGAATAACCCGCACCGGGCTATGCACACGTACAGGAGACACCATGCGCTCTACCGCATAACACGGTGTCTGCCCGTACTCTCGCTCTCCACGGTAAGATCGGGAAGTTGGCGCAGGTCTCCTACCTGACTTCGCCACACTACCCTTTAGCCCCCCCCCCAAGAAATTTTTGGGCTTGACTTACAGGCTTCCTACCGCGTCGTCGTGCTGCCTCCATTCGCCGGTATCCCTCCTCACACTGCGCCAGAGAATCCCAGGCGGGCTCCGGCCTTCTCCCTGGGTCGATCGCCCACCTGTCGATCTCCTCCCACGTAGTGTAGTCCAGATTTTGCTCCTGCTTCCGTGCTGCCTCCTCATACCGCCGCCTCTCGGCTTTAGCTGCCTCCAGCTCTTCACGAGGGCGGCGATATTCTCCAGGTTGTGCCCATGGACCTTTACCGTCCAGTATTTCCTCCCATGTCCAGAAATCCTGCGATCGCTGCTGCTGCTTTTTCCCACACTGCTTGATCCTTGGTTGGTGGGTGATTCTGTAACGAATGTTCTCCTCCTCGTCTGAGGAGGAGCATGGATCGGACCAAAACGCAGCGGGTGATGAATACATGATAGATTTATTTTAAACAAGACGAACACGAAGCACACTAGATAAATTACAAAATAATAAACGAAGTCAACAGACCTGAACAAACGAACTTACAGAACACGAAGAACGCACGAACAAGTACAGACAAAACAAACGAAACAGTCCCGTGTGGAAGACAATCACCCACAAACAAACAGTGAGAACAGCCTACCTTAATATGGTTCTCAATCAGAGGAAACGTAAAACACCTGCCCCTGATTGAGAACCATATCAGGCAAATACAATTAACCCAACATAGAAACACATAACATAGAATGCCCACCCAGCTCACGTCCTGACCACTTAAACACATACTAAACAAAGGAAATAAGGTCAGGAGCGTGACAGAGTGTCAAGGTAATTGAGGTAATTATGTACATGTAGGTAGAGTTATTAAAGTGGTAATGCATAGATAATAACACCATGCGCCAATTACCTAGAAGGTCAACGTGGACAAAACTCCCATCTATCTAACATTTTTATATTTTAACCTTTATTTAACTAGGCAAGTCAGTTAAGAACAAATTCTTATTTATAGTGACGGCCTATCGGGGAACAGTGGGTTAACTGCCTTGTTCAGGGGCAGAACGACTGCTTTTTACCTTGTCAGCTCAGGGATTCGATCCAGCAACGTTTTGGTTACTGGTCTAACCACTTGGCTACCTGCCGCCCCAATTTAAGGATGCAAATTAAGTTTTAACAAGGGACACCTGCTAATTGAAATGCATTCCATGTGACTACCTCATGAAGCTGGTTGAGAGAATGCCAACAGTGTGCAAAGCTCAAACATGGGGCAAACATCAGTCTCAGTGCACTGCAGATCATTCCCCTGTGACTATTAGACACTGCTACACTTCAAAAGCTTACGAATCAAGATGGCCCATCACTGCTGAATGTAAAAGAGAGGAAGATTCCTAAACACGGTTGTTCTAACAGTTATTATTACCATTGGGTGAAAGAAAGGTAGAATAGAGTCCTCCGTATCTCTCTCCCTCCATGGTGTGTTTCCCATTATTAACCCTCCAGCATAGGCGAAAGAAGCCATGGGTTCTCATCACAATCGGCAGTCTTTAATTGCTACACTTAACCTCGGTCTCTGATAGGACTCCTTTGTCAAGGCGGATTATATCCCTGGCAGCCTTTTTGAACGACACCCACAATTTTTTGTTTACCATAGGTAGGCCACTGCTGATGTGGCGGCTAATCATGTGTCAAGTCTGGGCACATTTGAAAAGCATTAGCTGGGTGACAGCGTTTACATCCCTTGTGCATCTTCTGGCACCCTGATGGGAGATCACATTCAATCCCTCAAAGGAGCTGCCATGTTTAAGCACTCTATACGTGCGGCGCAGTGCAGAGATATAGGCCTTTACTAAGGAAGAGACACCTTGAAGGATACATTCTAAATGACAGGCTAATGATCCACTTTCCTTTTCTCCACTGACACAGGCAGAGAGTAAGACCCATGTACCAGCTTGGGAAATATGAAGAAAAAAAATCCACGGCTTACAATACTGTAGCTTCTCCCGAGTAAAGAAAAGCTGTTAATGTCGACGACAGCTGTTGACGAGGTCTGTATGGATTCAAACAGCTTACCGTCAAGCCACAAATAAAATCTTTATCACTGTCATTTTAAACTAGGTGTATTTGGGTATCTAAATGGATTAAGATAGCAGTGGATGATAGATTTTGACGTATTTGCCAAAATGTTTAATGTTCCCTTTCATGTCAAGCAGAATAAATGAAGGGACAAGTCGACCTCAAGTTCTGAAATAAGTAGTCTATCCTCAAACAGGTGCCAGATTATGAAAGACTTTGTAGGGGCTCTCCTGACATGTTATAAAATGAGCAAAACCTGAGTACTGCTTAATCTTGAAGTGCTTCGAGAGGCTGGGAATGGCCCACATCAAGGCCAGGCACACTGGACCCAGTCCAATTTGCCAACCTCTCCAATAGATCCACGAAAGATGCCATTTCCATTGCTATTCACACGGCCATAACACATCTGAACAAGAGGAACACCTATGTGAGAATGCTGTTCATTGACTACAGTTCAGCACTCAACTATTGTTCCCTCCAAGCTCTTCACCAAGCTCAGAGCCCAGGGCCTGGACACCACCGTCTGCAACTGGATCCTGGACTTCCTGACAGGCAGACCACAGGCTCTGAGAATTGGCAACAACACTCTCCACACTCTCTTAACATATGGGCCCCCCCAGGGGTGTGTCCTCAGCCCTCTGCTGTAGTCCCTGTTCACTCACGACTGCGTGGCTTTGCACGACACCAACTCCCTCATCAAGTTTGCTGACGACACCACGGTTGTAGGCCTGATAACTAACAACGACGAGTCAGCCTATAGGGATGAGGTAAGGGAAGTGGCATTGTGTTGCCAGGACAACAACCTCTCTTTCAAAGTCAGCAAAACAAAGGAGTTGATTATTGGCTATTCAATCAAACAATTTCAGCATGGTAAGAAGGTTGTTTGTCTCATCCTGTGAAGATCTGGACAGCCGTTTTCATCTCACTTGGCCCCTTGTACTACATCAACATAACTACAAACTGTACATCAAAGGTCAAACTCAAGGTGAAATAAAGGTTAAATTGAGTAAATTAATAGGTCACACTTTGTTTGGATAGTCCGAGATGCTCTACAGATGGTCATACTATCAACACATCTAAGGTTACAGTTAGGGTTAGGTTAAGACTAAGGGTTAGGGTAAAAGTTAAGTTGAGGGTTAGGTTAGGGTTAGGGTTAGTAGATAGTTAGTTGAATTGTTACTGATAGTCTGTAGAGCATCCACCGATGGAATATCCAAATATAGTGTTACCAATCACTGCCTTAACATAGAGATAAACAGATAAAAGAGCTGATGTATTGATTGTCTATCTAGTCCCTCTATTTATTCACTCAGGATGGTATGAGTGAATCACTGGTAGCGGAGGCATCTTCGAGTGTGATGTGAAAGGCGAGATACCCAGGGCAGTCTTATCAGGCGCGCTACAGACACTCCTGACAGATCTCATCTGGTCCTCACTCAGTCACTCATTCTGTCACCCTGTGTCCCCAGGAAGCCACTGACTGGCCCTGACGTTTCCTTTCTGTTTGATTTGAGTGAGGGAGGTGGATGGGCAGTGAGAAGGACACTATCCCTTCTGGCAACCCTTCTGACAACACAAAAGTGAGGGGGGTGTGGGGAGGGGGGACAGCCACCAGTCAGCCATTACGTTAACCCGATGTACCATTCAACTAGCATGGCCAATTCATTTGTCAATGTTGACTCTCTGCTGCAATTGGTGTCTGCACTGCTCTGAGGCTATTTGAAAAAGGTATTAAACAGCTTTACAACATAACCTTAAAAGTTCAGTCACAGGCTTCCAAAACGTCACTCTTTATGCTAGGGAACTTCTCACACTCATTGCAGGGCTTTTGTCTCTCAGGTAAATGCTGTATTGGAGGTGTTGACACATCCCCCAAACTTGCTTCCTATGAGTCTCTGCGCTCTCTTATTGAAATCTCCCAGAATTCTGCAGAGGATATCAGAGGTGTTACCTGTTGGTGAGTTATTTTTACAGTCAAGCAATTCCACAAAAGTATTGATCGTTTGGAGTTCCAATCAAGAAAAATGATTGAACTGACATTTGACATTTTGTCATTTCGGTGTGGAGTCGGTGTGCCAAAACGCATCAAGGTGAGTCAGTTTAAACTCAGATAGCCTTGTATTTCACACCCATCTCAAGATGCACATAAGCTCCCATGTCCATCTCAGTTCTGCAACCAATTACATCCCAAAACTCTGAGAGGGACACTTCACGTTCAATCTGTTTCAAGTGGCATTATTAAGTGCACACAGAGACTTCATTTGATTGAGGGAGTGGGGTAGGAAGGACACTGATAATAAGGTTGCCAGCATTACCTCACTACTAACTGAGCGGGGGTACTACATGTTCATTAGTCAAGCCTGGGTGTCCATGGAACTACTAGAGCTCAATTATTTGTTAGGATTATGTGGGGGAAAGTATGATAAGCACATCTGAGCTGCCGGGCAGTCTGAAATCGGTCAGATATGGTATCAGAGGCAGGCCTCTGTCATGTTATCTTAGCTTCCAGTGCACGTGGCTACCAGTCGGTAAATTCTACACTCCCCTAGAAAAGAAAAGACAATACCCACATGGAAAAATACTACAGTTTACTATAGAATAATACTTACTATAGAAATCTGTAGTATACTGTAGAATACTATACTACACACTTCAGAATCCATTGATCATGTGTAGTTCTTACTATAGAATTTTGAAGTATACTGTAAAATACTACAGTAAATACTACAGTATACTACAGACCGCAAAAATACTACAGTAAATACTACAGTGATGTCCGCAAAAACACTACAGTAAATAATAAATTATATACTACAGTATTTCATTTGCATATACCCTTCCCATTCCCCTCCCCCATATCCTAATTTGTGCCACCCATAAGTGAGAAACCTACATGCCAAGTATAGACCATATATTGTGTTCCCATTAGCTTATAGAAAAATGCAGAAGCTCTGAACCTCAGTCCTATCTACCTACAGATTGTGGAAAATGTGCACTTTGAGTATTTTGTCCAGCAGGTTTCCTCAAGGAGAAAGCCACCACTGATATTTATAAGATAACAAAATAAAAACACTATAGTAAATACTACAGAAATGTTTGCAAAAACACTCCAGCAAATACTACAAAAATCTACAGTCTGCAAAAACACACAAATTACTATAATATATCCTACAGTTATTTATGACAATATTTACTGTCAGTGTTTACTATAGTACACTGTAAATACTACAGTATACTACAGTCATGTCCCCAACACTACAGTAAATACTACAGTAAAGTCAGCTAAAACACTACAGTGAATACTACAGTATTTATACGATAGTATAGTATAGTATAGTATGCTCTGTCTTCTATGCTTCCTAATGGGTAATGATTCACTGCACTAAATTAGCTTATTTCTGGCATATTGATTAGCCATATTTATACATTGATTGTATGCACCATATGTACCCCACAGACAAGGAAGTACTATGTTAATCTGCACTGTGATGGACAGATCACGGAAATATAATTCAACAATACTATAGCATATGTGGCTTGTAATTTGAATGAAGTAAGAGTGTCCCATAAAATGTGTTATGTATATGATGGTTTCGAATTATATAATGCTTGATATGTAGTTTTATATTTGAATCCATTAAACCCCCTTTTTTTGTTTTTGGGCTTATTCTTCCCAATTTTGTGATATCCAATTGGTAGTTCCAGTCTGGTCCCATCGCTGCAACTCCTGTACGGACTCGGGAGAGGTGAATGTTGAGAGCCATGCATCCTCCGAAATACGACCCTGCCAAGCCGCACTGCTTCTTGACACACTGCTCGCTTAACCCGGAAGCCAGCCGCACCAATGTGTTGGAGGAAACACTGTACAACTGGCGACCAAAGTCAGCGTGCATGCGCCCGGCCCACCACAAGGAGTCGCTAGAGCGACAAGGACATCCCGGCTAGCCAAACCCTCCCCTAACCCGGACAACACTTGGTCAATTGTGTGCCGCCTCATGGGTCTCCCGGTCGAAGCCGGCACACAGCCTGGGATCGAACCCGGGACTGTAGTGACGCCTCAAGCATTGCGCAACTCGGGAGGCCTAAACCCCAATTTAGATCATGTTTCAAGTGCCATTCGACATCCTTAGGTTTACATATCCTGATCTTGATAGGTAATGGACTTGCCTAATGTACAGTAGTCCTACAGGATGCTAAACAAGCATGTATACTGGTCTAACACATCGACTTCATCAGCATCAGGCATTCTCTCTCTTTGAATTAGTACAGGTGTAGGATCTTAATTTGACCAGTTTCTCACAGCAGGAAAATAATCCTGCAGCAACAGGAAATGTGAATTATTATGTGGATTATAAATAATGGACATTTTTTGTAGGGGTTGATGCATTTTTTGTTAGGGCAAATCAAGTCTGACATTTTAAAGTGGAAATTACAAACTTTAGAAGCTTTTAAAAAAAGCTGGAATACACTACATTTGCATTTCCTGCATTTCCTCATTCGGGCTAGAATCATATTGGAAAACTATTTCAGTATTAAGCTAACAATTCCCCATATGTATTAATTATTCCAAAGGAGCATTGCATACAGTCGGTGAATAGTGGGCACTAAAGATGGTAGTATGTTGCCCAATCTGGATAATACTAAAATGCTCTGTGTGATAACAGTGTTTTTATTTAATCTCAGTTATCCGTAGCTTTAATGTAAAAAAAATGCTAAAAAGGCCCATAAGCCCTTAATGGAGTCCAAATTCTGAGACTTAATGAGGGTCGTTGCTCTCAAGGGACACTACAATCAAAACAAATGACACTTTCTGGGCCTCTCTCTGATTAGCCTGTCCCTGTCATACTCTGCTCACCAAAGAGCCTGAGATTTCTCTAATAATGAACTAGGTCAAATATATGGTGATTACACAATGTCCTCTTTTCTTCCTCCTTGCCTCCTTCTCAAAACCCATTGGATGAAAAAGCCAGAGGTCCCTCCCCTCTGACCTTCTCCTCCAAAGGGTTTTGAGAAAGAGGCAAGGAGAGAGGACACGAGGAGTATGAAATTGAGATTCTCCTATAGCCCTCATAAATCATGCCATGCGTTACCAGGGAGCAAGAGGCGAAGCGAGAGGGTTTGGCTGACCAAAATATGCCCACGTTAAGCAGATCATGAATTATTAAGCAAGTGAGGAGTTTTTGTATGGAGGGCAATGAGAGCATGTCGAATTTAGTCAAGAGAAAAATGAATTGCTATTTTGATACGTGAGGCTTATTTGATCTAATACAAGTTTAGTAATGCTTAGGTTGTTACGAGACTACTGATATGTGTGAGGCATGTGACATCCTGAAAACCTTGAAAAAAAACATCTTATATTGGAGTTGTCCATATTGAAATTCGAGATGGTCTATACATATTCATGAGACTAGCATAGCATCTCACTGTCCATTGAATACAGGCAGTTGCTTCAACACCACTCATCGAATATTCAAAAAAGTATTGAAATAACAAGATGTATTCCCCAATCCAAAGAGAGGAATAGGCAGGAGTTTGACAGCTCGCTGTTCCGCTTTGTGGATAACGAATTCCATTGTTAAGGCGAAGACACAAGCGTCTCGTCATTATATCCAGTATCTCTGGTCAATACTTTGGGGAGAAACGAGTACAGATCAATAGCGCTTTTGACGCTTGTCTTCATCAAAACTTTTAAATCTGCAGTGAAGATACTGTTTGCATACTGAAGGAGTCAGTATGCAAAAAAATGGAGGTCCCTACTAGAATAATCATAGTAAGTCCAATGACGTTGAAAAGACGTCTAAAATTAGCATTTTAGGTTCTGAATGAAAAGTGAAGAGACGTCTTTTCCGGACGTTGAAATCAAATTAATTTTCAGTTCTGAAAGAAAGTTGAAAATAAATATTTTTCAGACCTTGAAATCGGGTTCATTTTCAGTTCTGAATGAATCTTGAAAAGACGTCATTTATAGACGTCTATGTTTGGGCCAAATCATTCTGAACCAAACAAAGACGTCCAAATGTCGTCAGTGTCGGTCCTGCTTAATGAGGTATAGCCTATGTGGTAGGCCTACCATTGAAAAAATATATACATAAAATAAAAAGACAGCCAAAAGACGTCGGCCCGTGCTTACTGGGGTAGCCTACCATGTTGGCCTCCATGTGGTAGGCTCACTGTTTGTAAAAATAAAAAATAAAAAGGCCGTTGCATTGGCTTTATTCGTCCTGATTCCTGTGATTAATCTATTTCGCTACCCAACTTTATCAGTTATCCTGAGACTTTTTGCAATTGTTTTACACAATGGGGAATGCAGAAGTATATACCTTTTCGCTATGCTCAGCTTGTAAAAAACGTATGGATACAAACGCGAAACCACTGATCATGACAATATAGCCCACGGGATGAAACTCCTGGACAACAGTTGTGAGTAACCTGATTATCCATTATATATTGTCCATTTTACTTTAACCTGTCCTCTTTTTAGGATATGTTGTTAACATGTAAGACCATTTTTTATTTGATTGGGCGCCATTTAGGTTAGACTATTTGATCAGAGAAACCTGCATGATTTCCGTCTCTTTACATTGTCATACATTTTTATCTCCAGCCTGTAGACTATAGAAAAAGCCACATACTCCTTCTACCATCTGTTACATGATTTATGCTAGATCATTTTTGGGACAGAATATTGGTGGAGCGCCGCAGCGATGCGTCTCTCCAACAGCACCCTGGAGAGGCGCGCTGGGAATGGACAAGATAAATATTTGGGTCTCTGCCTTTGACAAAGTGGGCAATGCTTATCATAGGGTGGCATCAGCGCTCACCTAAAAAAAAAGCCCATACGCCACTGGTTGATAGAAATGGTCTTTTGGACAGAATTATGTGAGGTTTTATGTGTTGTTGGAGTTGCGTTTAGGTCAGCTTAGCTCAGAAAATGCCGCCCTCGTCAATCTGCTGCCATAGGCGGCCGCCTAATCAGTGGGTCGGCCCTGGAAGGAGTAAACAAATAGGTTGTTTAAGAGTGGACCATGTTTTTATTGTTGGGTTTACTGTAACGTGAATTGAGATGTTTAAATGCACTTTAGATCAAATTTGATTTGATTTATGGTCCAAAATGACTGCAATCGCTTTCAGTCCAAATGCAAGGTTAATAAACAGGTGGGAGGCCTTCAGGAGGTTGACAAGTATGTATGACATATGGGGCTATCAACTGTGACTCATTCAGAACTCTGATCTAAAACCACAGAAGACATCACCTAGATGCCCGAGAACATGTTATATGGAGAAAATAATGAATGCCATTATTGAGTTGACTTGGACTAGTTCTTTCCTGCCTCTTTGCTGCATGCAAATTGGGTCTCCAAGACCCAATGATATCCAAATGACCTTTTACAGTATAAGATGGATGATTCATCTGGAACAAATCAATGCAGGCTGTAAAACAGATAATATCCATTCAAGATAAATTAACAACTTCCATTTGGCATAGCTAATTAATGTTAAATAAATCCAGAGGTCCAACGTTTCCAGTTCTCTGTAGATTGCCTTTACCGCAGCATAAGGCAAATCCACAAATATTTAATTAGGACCTAGGCCATGTATTTATGCCATGACTCACTTTGCTGATGCTTTTGTTAAATTTTATAGAACCAAGGCTGCAACCCGTATCATCTGCAATATGTTTCAGATTCCGACACAACTGTATCAGTTTCCACCTCTGATTTGATTTATTAGGACCCCCATTAGTCGACCCCAATGGCAACAGCTAGTCTTACTGGGGTCCAACACATAACGAAAAAGACAAAATACTTTATAATTGACAAAAAATAAAAAATAAAAACAAACATTTTAAATTACAGCAGATTCATCCAAAACATAATCATTTTATTGCATGTTCTTCAGTGAATGTTAAATGACAATCAAAACACCCCGGAAGAAATAAGGGCTGACGAAAAAAAGATAAACATATTTCAAGTATTATGTGGGGGAGATGAAAAGGTAAAAAAAGGCAGGGTTGGGTTTGAATAGGAAATAGGAACAAGTCAAGTTTGATCCATTTTGAATAGCTCAAACTTTAACTAGATGATGTTCCCTTTTCTCTCAATCTGTTCCTTCCAAATCACTCCTGAGCCTTATCAGTCAAACTTGATTATGCACATTTCCTCCATGTCCACAAGTGGTTGCTCTGAGTGAGGGAGGAATAATGAACTGCCATGCTTCATCAACCCAACAACCAATCCTCAATTCCAGGCACCAAAGGTCCTGCGTCTGAAGAACCTCGTTAGCAGACCTCATAGACGCCTGTCGAAATCACTCCACTGCCACAGATCCCTACATCACTTTAGTGCCGGCAAAACCAAAACAAACAAACCCAAAAGCAAAGAAAAGTATAACCACAGTGAATTCTACATACTACTTTATCTATCCCACATGGCAGTCAAGTCTATTACTGAAATACAAGATAAAATGCAATGTGAAAATACACAGAAAATAAAACATGATAAAACACAGAACTCTTAGAACACAGGAAACACCGGGAACAGGAAACTCAACATGAGACAGAAAAAAGGATGTTAGGGAAATATCTGACTTCATAATCAAAGCCACAACGTTCTAATTTGCCTGGAAGGAGTACTGCTAATAATCTGGTCCCTGGATTTTTACCAGTATTCCTCTACTTAATTGAAGAAGGGGGAAACCACCGGCACTAACTTCACTTTCTCAGGAAAACCCTGACTGTTTACCTTGAATAACACCTTGGCCAACTGTTACTGTATGAAGGCATGATAGAGGCTGAGATGAGTAAGTGGTGGGGAATGAAACTCGTTAACCTTCAATCAAACACATATTGGCAAACTGTTACTCCCCAGCCCTGTAGACAACCCTTTTAATGTGAACACGAAAACATTTAGCTATCTGCTGTAGTAGCTGAGAAAACACTATAGTCATTGTAAGCCGAACCAAATACAAGGCTTAGGAAATGAAAACCAATTATAGTTGCGTTAGCGTATCGAGAGAAAGTATCAACTTCTTTATACTTGGACCTGACTCAGCAAGTCTGCTTGAAGTGTCCTCATCCTGCATTGTTCAACAGTACAGTGGGTTTCTGTAGCTGGCAGCATTGAGAGTGCAGAACAGCATAGCACTGCTGGAGTCAAAACAAATCAGTTTGTACCTTCGGTGATGCAGAATGTACACTGTCGCACCAAGGAAATGTATGTCCTCAAGATATTTATGTGCAGGTATTCAATCCCTTTTCCAGCCTGGCCTGCCACACTGAAACCCCAGCATCAGAATCATCACGGTAGGTCCCTTACCCATACTAAGGTGAGTCATTTGTCGCCCACTCTCTTAGGATAGTTAAAAATATATATAAATCACTGCTGATGGAATGATCAGGTCTGTTTTAAGGTTCTATCACGATCTGTATGTCTGCTCCAAAATAGATAGCTCAGATGTGCGAGTGCCTTTTGAATTCTGCTCCAAATAGTGAAACAAATGTTGAGATCTTTATTTCATGAAAGTTTGTGACTCCAGTGTCCATTATGGTCTGCACTGAACAATACGAATGCAAATGCTAGTCATTAATTATAGTGACATTGTACCTGTTGTACCTGGCAAAAATAATGGTGCCAACATAGACAACGATTTTAAATTACACATTTGCATGGACATCAAATCTGTCAACTAGGGAAACGCCCCAAACGCAAAAGATAACCGAATATAATTATAACATCATTCATAGGCTGCAGGTATTCAAGTCTTTGATGATTGACAGCTTATTCATTGAGAGGTTTTAACAGGTCTATCTCTATGGAGAGGCCTGAGGGGCGAGGGGAACCAAAGCAAAATGGCCTGAAGCACTGAGGGGAGCTACAAAGGGCTGTCATTCACAACCAGTCTCATAGATCTCACCTGGGAGAAATATGAAACACCAAGACAAAACCCAAGTTCATACCTCAACTGCTGTCCATTACCTCTTCTGCTACCAGCAGAAAGAAGGTACGATCATTATCTTATATCATACAGTGTGAGTTTTAAATGTTTCTCATTTATGGTCATTTACCAAAATCCTGTAATTCACTCTGGATGAGGGAACTATGTTTACGTTAATTTTTAATTGTGCTCATGCAATGATTGGAGTGATACGATGAACTGGAGTGACATGCTCGTTATATTTCTTAATTAGGCATGATCAAAGCCATGTTAATGATGTACCCAGGGTCCTAACATGAACAATTGTGTGTGTTGCTATCAGAACTGTCGCAGCTGCAATCACATATGTATTGCATACAGCAGGTTAGATGGATTGAACATCCTGATGGCATTTGATTTGTTTAGAGATTGCTTATGTAACCTGCACAAGTACAGTGAAATGCCTTTCTTGCAAGCTCTTTCCCAACAATGCAGTACTCAATATCAGTAGTACTATAAAGTAAAGTAGAACGACAACAAAAAACACGAGAAATGGAAATACAAAGAACACGAGAATGTAAGTCAGCTATATACAGGGTCAGTTCATACTAATAGGTGAAGTGACTGCCGACTTACTATCTGCCTTGTTCTCTAGAAGTAAATTAAAAGAACATGATTGCCAAAGTTGGACGTCAGGAGCTGGATTGTTCCCAATTTAGACTTTCCTGTTTTTTTTATTTTTTAAAGAGCAAGTAGAATGCAGATGGGCATGCTGGAGTAAGATGAATTTCAATGATAAAGGGTTCAAGAGAAGATTAGGTGAGAATTAGAAAGTCTTTCAAAGAGAGTCATTCAATTGTTGTAGCAGAGAGAACGGTCTATGACTAGGGTGGCTGGAGCCATTGACAATTTTTAGGGCCTTCCTCTGACACCGCCTGGTACGGCCCAGTACAGTGATGTACTGGGCCGTAGGCACTATCCTCTGTAGTGCCTTGCGGTCGGAGGTCAAGCAGTTGCCATACCAGGCAGTGATGCAACCAGTCAGGATGCTCTCGATGGTGCAGCTGTAGAACCTTTTGAGGATCTGAGGACCCATGCCACATCTTTTCAGTCTCCTGAGGGGGAATAGGTTTTGTCGTGCCTTCTTCACGACTGTCTTGGTGTGCTTGGACCATGTTAGTTTGTTGGTGATGTGTACACCAAGGAACTTGAAGCTCTCAACCTGCTCCACTACAGCCCCGTCAATGAGAATGGGGGCGTGCTCGGTCCTCCTTTTCCTGTAATCCACAATCATCTCCTTTGTCTTGATCACGTTGAGGGAGAGGTTGTTGTGCTGGCACCACACGGCCAGGTCTCTGACCTCCCTATATGCCGTCCCGTCATTGTTGGTGATCAGGCCTACCACTGTTGTGTCATCGGCAAACTTAATGATGGTGTTGGAGTCGTGCCTAGCCGTGCAGTCATGAGTGAACAGGGAGTACAAGAGGGGACTGATCACGCAAAGGTATTGATGTGAGTTTGTGTCTCTGCTTCCCTACTCATTGTTTTCACCATATCAATTGCGGCTGGTAATATCAAAGTCTCTGCAATAGTGTATGGTTTCATAGCATAGTGGGCCAAGCCATTCAGTGGAAATTATTTAATTTAATCTTTTAGATTAGAATATTTTTCATTTACATTTTTAAGATAAACCACATTACAATGATTTTGAGATACAAAGACGATATTATATTTGTTTTTGTATATATCTTTTCTCAGGATTTCTGGAATTTCTCCCGCGACCCTATTTTCATATCAAGCGACCCCCAGTTTGGGAACTGCTACTTTAGTGCCTTGTTGCATACAAGTGCCTTGCATACAATGTTTTGGGATATTTGGATTCTATTTTATTATTCTTTTCACTCTGTCATTTAGATCATTATTGTGGAGTCACTACAATGTTGTTGATCCATCCTCAGTTTTCTCCCATGAACTCTGTAGCTGTTTTAAAATCCCCAATGGCCTCATCGTAACATCCCTGAGCAGTTTCATTCCTGTCCTGCAGCTCAATTCAGAAGGACGACTGTATCTTTGATGTGTCTGGGTGGTTTAATACATAATCCACTGCATAATTAACTTGACCATGCTTAAAGAGATATTCAATGTCAGATTTCTGTGGCTCAGTTGGTAGAGCTTGGCATTTGCATGGCACATTTTGGGATCCTGAGTGGCGCAGTGGTCTAAGGCACTGCATCACAGTGCTAGAAGCGTCACTACAGACTGGGGTTTGATCCCTGGCTGTATCATAACCCGGCCGTGATCAGGAGTCCCATAGGGAGGTGCACAATTGGCCCAGCGTTGTCCGTGTCGTGTTAGGGGATGGTTTGGCTGGGGTAGGCCGTCATTGTAAATAATTGTGTATCACGAAAAAGGGGTAAAAGTACAACAAGATAATAATAATAATTAAGAAAATATATATTGACTACCGGTCAAACGTTTTAAAACACCTACTCATTCAAGGGTTTTTCTTTATTTTTTACTATTTTCTACATTGTAGAATAATAGTGAAGACATCAACACTTTGAAATAACACATATGGAATCATGTAGTAACCAAAAAAAGTGTAAAACAAATCAAAATATATTTTATATTTGAGATTCTTCAAATAGCCACCCTTTGCCATGATGACAGCTTTGCACACTCTTGGCATTCTCTCAACCAGCTTCATGAGGTAGTCACCTGGGATGCATTTAAATTAGCAGGTGTGCTTTGTTAAAAGTTAATTTGTGGAATTTCTTTCCTTCTTAATGCGTTTGAGCCAATCAGTTGTGTTGTGACAAGGTACTTCACTGTTAATCTACAATGTAGAAAATAATAAAAAATTAAGAAAAACCCTTCAATGAGTAGGTGTTCTAAAACTTTGGACCGGTAGTGTGTGTGTGTGTGTGTGTGTGTATATATACACTGCTCAAAAAAATAAAGGGAACACTTAAACAACACAATGTAACTCCAAGTCAATCACACTTCTGTGAAATCAAACTGTCCACTTAGGAAGCAACACTGATTGACAATAAATTTCACATGCTGTTGTGCAAATGGAATAGACAAAAGGTGGAAATTATAGGCAATTAGCAAGACACCCCCAATAAAGGAGGGGTTCTGCAGGTGGTGACCACAGACCACTTCTCAGTTCCTATGCTTCCTGGCTGATGTTTTGGCCACTTTTGAATGCTGGCGGTGCTTTCACTCTAGTGGTAGCATGAGACGGATTCTACAACCCACACAAGTGGCTCAGGTAGTGCAGCTCATCCAGGATGGCACATCAATGCGAGCTGTGGCAAGAAGGTTTGCTGTGTCTGTCAGCGTAGTGTCCAGAGCATGGAGGCGCTACCAGGAGACAGGCCAGTACATCAGGAGACGTGGAGGAGGCCGTAGGAGGGCAACAACCCAGCAGCAGGACCGCTACCTCCGCCTTTATGCAAGGAGGAGCACTGCCAGAGCCCTGCAAAATGACCTCCAGCAGGCCACAAATGTGCATGTGTCTGCTCAAACGGTCAGAAACAGACTCCATGAGGGTGGTATGAGGGCCCGACGTCCACAGGTGGGGGTTGTGCTTACAGCCCAACACCGTGCAGGACGTTTGGCATTTGCCAGAGAACACCAAGAGTGGCAAATTCGCCACTGGCGACCTGTGCTCTTCACAGATGAAAGCAGGTTCACACTGAGCACATGAGCACATGTGACAGACGTGACAGAGTCTGGAGACGCCGTGGAGAACGTTCTGCTGCCTGCAACATCCTCCAGCATGACCGGTTTGGCGGTGGGTCAGTCATGGTGTGGGATGGCATTTCTTTGTGGGGCCGCACAGCCCTCCATGTGCTCGCCAGAGGTAGCCTGACTGCCATTAGGTACCGAGATGAGATCCTCAGACCCCTTGTGAGACCATATGCTGACACATGCACATTTGTGGCCTGCTGGAGGTCATTTTGCAGGGCTCTGGCAGTGCTCCTCCTTGCACAAAGGCAGAGGTAGCGGTCCTGCTGCTGGGTTGTTGCCCTCCTACGGCCTCCTCCACGTCTCCTGATGTACTGGCCTGTCTCCTGGTAGCGCCTCCATGCTCTGGACACTACGCTGACAGACACAGCAAACCTTCTTGCCACAGCTCGCATTGATGTGCCATCCTGGATGAGCTGCACTACCTGAGCCACTTGTGTGGGTTGTAGACTCCGTCTCATGCTACCACTAGAGTGAAAGCACCGCCAGCATTCAAAAGTGACCAAAACATCAGCCAGGAAGCATAGGAACTGAGAAGTGGTCTGTGGTCACCACCTGCAGAACCACTCCTTTATTGGGGGTGTCTTGCTAATTGCCTATAATTTCCACCTTTTGTCTATTCCATTTGCACAACAGCATGTGAAATTTATTGTCAATCAGTGTTGCTTCCTAAGTGGACAGTTTGATTTCACAGAAGTGTGATTGACTTGGAGTTACATTGTGTTGTTTAAGTGTTCCCTTTATTTTTTTGAGCAGTATATATATATATATATATATATATATATATATATATATATATATATTTCAACCCATTTGGGGAGTGAAAGACAGAGTAAACATCAATCATTGACAGGGTAAGAAACAAAAAATAAGATCTGTATAACTGATTAACAGAAGCATAGAGGTGACAGTGTTGAGTTTAGATATAACCTCTGAGCAAGCATCACCACTTCACAAACACCGATTCTATCAGAATGTTGAACATTCAATTTCACATGAACCTATAGTTAATTATTAATAAAAAATTATAAACCCTTTTTTATTTAACCTGTATTTAACATTTACAGACTCTTTATGAATCCCTTAATGCCAGTTAAAGAAGAACTCCATCCAAAAACTATATTTTGGCATTTCTTTCATTAGTTGATTGTTGATATAGTCCCATGTTTACCATTTCAGCAATCAAGTTTATATAACTTTCAAAATTCATAAATACAGCCGGTATGATGCATTTTACATCATATGATGCTGCGTTTTGTCCTTTAATAAGTCAGCATACTGTTAATTACTCAATGTAATGAATTCTTACAAAACCACTAGGTTTACAACAGGAATATATAAATATCATACCTTATCTGCTAAATTAAATGTTCCTGAAATCTATTCGAGGAGTATCCAAATTGACAGTCAAATATTGTGAAATGATATTGGCACTTAAGATTGGGAACTGTCCGGCACAAAATGGCTGGATGAACTGTCAGGTTTAGCAATTAATTAATCGGATTGATGAAATCAAAGTATTGTATAAGAATATAGTTTCCTTCATTGCTAAGCTGAAGCATGAGCTGATGACTGCCACAGGTAGTAGTACACTGACCACTCCAAACCTGGATTTGTTTGCCGAAGATGTTTACACAGGTTAAGTTTACTCTTTGTTTGCTCAATCAGATCCGGGCTGAAGTGCCTCGTCTATTTGAGAGAGCATACAGTGGTACAAGCTAAAGTGCCACATTTACGAAGACCCCCACTTTAGCATTGATGGTGCAAATTACCACTATGGCTAATACACTGGACCTCGTAATGTCTGGACGACATTCAATTCAAGGGTTGGCAGGGATGGTTGTTGCAGGGCAAATTCTGCAATAAAATCACCAAAAGTGGGATTGTTTAGAATCAAGGGGAGGGCAAACGAGGCTGTGTCTAGAAAACGGTGGTCGCAAAAAAATGAACACGAAGAGCTCAACACAACTAGAGGTTGGATAATAACATGGGTGCAGCGGCAAAGCTGAAGGGGAGTCTTTGGCAGGCGAACGAGCCGAATGCAGAATTCAGGGAGCGTCGGTGCCTGCCAAAACGCTGTTTGCAGTCAGAGGGGAAGACAATGGATTAGCTCTGAAGTGAGATGCCAGCACACTCCATCCGGCCCCAGTGCTGGTCTGGTCTCTCGGTCAATGTGCTGCTTCATCCAACAACAAAAAACAGTCAGCTGAATTCCTTTGCAATGAAGCAGACTGGAGGGCTTCTAAGAGTAATGACAGGTCAATAACCATGCTCCGTGAATCAGAAATAACACAGAGGGGCCTGACAGCCGACACAGCGGAAATGTACTGTTTATGCTCACTCACTAGGCCATATTGGGGGTCATTCTACAGTCTGACCTGTCATTTTTATTTCCTGCATTTGTTTATGTGGTTGTAATCGAATAGCGTCTTTGTGATCTATGCTGTCTTGGAAATGGTACCGAGGAGTTCTCTCAGCGAAGTGGTGAAATTAATAGACGATACAGTGATAACTTACTCTGTGATAATAATAATAATAAAAAAAGGGAACATTGGAATATGGGCAAATCAAATAGGCTTGTTTTGGACTGCGTTATACAGGTGCCGGAACTTATTTGATCACCCTGTTGCAGAAGAACTTTCAGGAAATTGCAGGAAATGTAAAACGTGTAGTGCATTTGAGGTTTAAAAAAGGCTTCTGAAGTTTGTAATCACTTTGAAATTTCTGACTTAATTTTCGCTTACGAAAAATGTATCAACCCCTACAAAAAATGTTATCAAGGAAAAGCCCAACAACAGTCTTGCCCAAACAATACAGAGATTGGGTACGGTCTGCCTCTAGTGTAAAAAAAAAACTTTCACTAAACAAAAACAAGCTCTGCAGTTTTGAGCAATAACCAAAACCAACACTAGTTATTCCAGAATGTCCCTGGGAAATGATATGAATACATGCATAAGCCGCTCCCATGAATCTCTTTAGTTAGATCTGAGATAATACAGCCCTAAGAACAACAAATGGGAGTATAGATTTTTTGCCAAACACCGGATCGCATTCAGATCAGTATCACATCTACAACAACTAGGCTTGATTTCAAAGCCCTGATCCCAGTAAAAAAGGAACTTTCAGTACCATTCTCATAACCCTTACTCTGACATGTTATTTAAAATTATTTCAAGTTTTGCCTCTTTTTTGTTACTGCTTTTTACAAGCCAAACAACTTTTATGGGCCCTATTTTCATATTCTTACTGCAGTGCATAAAATGTAATCACTCAAAAATATAATGTCTCTAAGTGTTACATATTCCCTGCCAGAGACTCAGAGGTGTCAGCATGTTTAAGTTCGGCTGAACCAAACGACTGTGCTCACATACTCCCATCCTTGAAAAACGAGAAAAAACGGAAATAATACTGTTTGTCCATTTTGAGACGTTGTAGCCAGTATACACTTCCTCAAAATAGTCAGAATTAATCGAAAATAACTCAAGAAATCTGTCATGAATTTTGTACATTTTGCTTAGTTGCGTAATTTTGCATCTGACTAGGATGTTTGGTACAGTATTTCTTAAGTGAAAAAATGTGCATTAGGATGAGTCGTCTCTCGTTGAATGACAACATGCACTTCATTAAAGAATCCCTACTGTTGACCAACCAGCGACAAGGGGGCATAGACTTCGGTTACCGACTCGGTTACCGACTTGTCTCGATAAAAAATAAATAATAATTGTGTGCCCGAACAGCTGAAAAAACCCTTCCCGAAGTCCAAAATGAACAAAAATGTCACAAAATGTTTACATAATATATGCACGAACTGTTCCAAACTGTTTCGGCTGGGAAGCATGTGGACATCTTTAGCAAACCATCTCACAGCCCTCAGAGACACAAACTATGTAACTTTCTAACTTCTGTAGGAGGCCCCCTTCCCCCACTGAAGCCTAGCAGGCCAGGGAGGTTGTAAACTGGCACTTCACACCTTGCCCTCTAAATACACCTCTGCACCTCTGCACCTCTGCTCACCATCTTAAATAAGCATGCCCCTTTCAAAAAATGTAGAACTAAGAACAGATATAGCCCTTGGTTCACTCCAGACCTGACTGCCCTCGACCAGCCCAAAAACATCCTGTGGCAGACTGCACTAGCATCGAATAGTCCCTGCGATATGCAACTTTTCAGGGAAGTCAGGAACCAATACACGCAGTCAGTCAGGAAAGCAAAGGCTAGATTTCTAAAATTATCCGCCGCCATTGTTGCAACCCCTATTACCAGTCTGTTCAACCTCTCTTTCGTATCGTCCGAGATCCCTAAAGATTGGAAAGCTGCCGCGGTCACCCCCCTTATCAAAGGGGGGGACACTCTAGACCCAAACTGTCACAGACCTATATCCATCCTGCCCTGCCTTTCTAAAGTCTTCAAAAGACAAGTTAGTAAACAGATCACTGACTATTTTGAATCCCACCGTACCTTCTCCGCTGTGCAATCCGGTTTCCGAGCTGGTCACGGGTGCACCTCAGCCACGCTCAAGGTACTAAACGATATCATAACCGACATCAATAAAAGACAGTATTGTACAGCTGTCTTCATCGACCTGGTCAAGGCTTTTGACTCTGTCAATCACAGCATTCTTATCGGCAGACTCAACAGCCTTGGTTTCTCAAATGACTGCCTCGCCTGGTTCACCAACTGCTTCTCAGATAGAGTTCAGTGTGTCAAATCGGAGGGCCTATTGTCCGGACCTCTTGCAGTCTCTATGGGGGTGCCACAGGGTTAAATTCTCCACACAATACCCCATAATGACAAAGTAAAAACAGATTTTTAGAAATGTTTGCTAATTTATAAAACATAAAAAAGGGAAATATTACATTTATAAAAGTATTCAGACCCTTTACTCGGTACTTTGTTGAAGCACCTTTTGGCAGCGATTACATTCTTCAGTCTTCTTTGGTATGACACTACAAGCTTGGCACACCTGTATTTGGGGAGTTTCTCCCATTTATTCTCTGCAGATCCTCTCAAGCTCTGTCTGGTTGGATGGGGAGCATTGCTGAAATGCTATTTTCAGGTCTCTCCAGAGATGTTCGATCAGGTTTAAGTCCGGGCTCTAGCTGGGCCACTCACGGACATTCAGAGACTTGTCCCGAAGCCACTCCTGCGCTGTCTTGGCTATGTGCTGAAGGTCGTGGTCCTGTTGGAAGTTGAACCTTCGCCCCAGTCTGAGGTCCTGAGAGCACTGGAGCAGGGTTTCATCAAGGATCTCCCTGTACTTTGCTCCATTTATCTTTGCCTCGATCCTGACTAGTCTCCCAGTCCCTACTACTGAAAAACATCTCCACAGCATGATTCTGCCACCACCATGCTTCACCGTAGGGATGGTGCCAGGTTTCTTCCAGACATGACGCTTGGCTCTCAGGCCAAATAATTAAATCTTGGTTTCATCAGACCAGAGAATCTTGTTTCTCATGGTCCGAGAGTCTTTAGGTGCTTTTTGGCAAACTCCAAGAGGGCTGTCATGTGCCTTTTACTGAGGAGTGGCTTCCGTCTGGCAACTCTACCATAAAGGGTGTCTTTCTTAATGTGTGTCTTTCTGGAAGGTTCTCCCATCTCCACAGAGGAACTCTAGAGCTCTGTCAGAGTGACCATCGTGTTCTTGGTCACCTCCCTGACCAAGGACCTTCTCCCCCGATTGCTCAGTTTGGTTGTGCAGCCAGCACTAGAAAAAGTCTTTGTGGTTCCAAACTTCTTCCATTTAAGAATGATGGAGGCTACTGTGTCCTTTGGGACCTTCAATGCTGCAGAAATGTTTTGGTACCCTTCCCCACGATCTGTGCCTTGACACAATCCTGTCTCGATGCTCTACGGACCATTCCTTCGACCTCACGTCAATTGTGGGACCTTATATAGACAGGTGTGTGCCTTTCCAAACCATGTCCAATTAATTGAATTTACCACAGGTGGACTCCAATCAAGTTGTAGAAACATCCCAAGGAGGATCAATGGAAACAGGATGCACCTGAGCTCAACTTCGTGTCTCATAGCAAAGGGTCTGAATACTTATGTAAATAAGGTATTTTTGTTTTCAATATTTAATAAATTGGTAAAAATGTCTAAAAACCTGTTTTAACTTTGTCTTTATGGGGTATTGTGTGTAGATTTCTGAGAAGAAAAAATATATATATTTTAGAATAAATCAAATCAAACTTTATTTGTCACATGCGCCAAATACAACAAGTGAAATTTACAGTGAAATGCTTACTTACAAGCCCTTAATCAACAGTGCAGTTCAGGAAGAGTTAAGAAAAGATTTACCAAGTAGACTAAAATAAAAAGTATTACAATAAGAATAACGAGGCTATATACAGGGGGCACCGGTACAGAGTCAGTGTGCGGAGGTACAGGCTAGTTGAGAAAATCTGTACATGTAGGTGGGGGCGAAGTGACTATGCATAGATAACAAACAAACCGCGAGTAGCAGCAGTGAACAAAAGGGAGGGGGTCAATGTCAATTGTCCGGTTGCAATTTTATTAATTGTTCAGCAGGCTTGGGGGTAGAAGCTGTTGAGGAGCCTTTTGGTTCTAGACTTGGCGCTCTGGTACCGCTTGCGATGCGGTAGCAGAGAAAACAGTCTATAACTTGGGTGACTGGAGTCTCTGACATTTTTATGGGCTTTCCTCTGACACCGCCTATTGTATAGGTCCTGGATGGCAGGAAGCTTGGCCCCAGTGATGTACTGGGCCTTTCGCACTACCCTCTGTAGTGCCTTACGGTCAGATGCCGAGCAGTTGCCATACCAGGCGGTGATGCAACCTGTCAGGACCCATGCCAAATCTTTTCAGTCTCCTGAGGGGGAAAAGGTTTTGTTGAGCCCTCTTCACAACTGTCTTGGTGTGTTTGGACCATGATAGTTCGTTGGTGATGTGGACACCAAGGAACTTGAAGCTCTCGACCCGCTCCACTACAGCCTCGTCGATGTTAATGGGGGCCTGTTCGGCCCACCTTTTCCTGTAGTCCACGATCAGCTCCTTTGCCTTGCTCACATTGAGGGAGAGGATGTTGTCCTGGCACCACACTGCCAGTTCTCTGACCTCCTCCCTATTGGCCGACTCATCATTGTCGGTGATCAGGCCTACCACTGTTGTGTCGTCAGCAAACTTAATGATGGTGTTGGAGTCGTGTTTGGCCACGCAGTCGTGGGTGAACAGGTATCTTTGGTATCTTTTTTAAAATAAAATAAACAGAATAAACAGTATTGCGAGGAGCACGTTTCTCTATACAGGCATTTGTCTATGAAATAGCTTTAAAAAGCAGGCAAAGGTTTTCATTTAGACAAGGATGTCTAAGTAATAGAAAACCCTCCACTGCCCCTTGTGCCGCCGACTGCTGGTCAGGTGTATATATTTGAATGATAGGTATGATGTGCAATGAATAGATCGTTTTTAAAGGTCGAAATGTGAAATGAATATGGTTGATTTTTAAGGTTAGGGAAAAGTGCAGTGAAGAGAGACACTTTTTTAGGATGTCAATATAAATGAATGTATATATGGTTGTTTGTAATTTTGTCTTGCCTTTTAATCAATAATATCGAGGACCACTTTGGAAACAAGCTTTTTAATGAATACTTTTAAGTGATAGGTCAACATTGTAGCCTAGGTCAACATTGTACATTTTGTTGTATATGTCTTTTACCCAAAATAAATTAAATTCAATATGTAGCTAGCTAAGTGGTTAGCTTCTTCCAAAATCAAGCTTTGCTTGGTAACAGCAGAGAAGCCCCTCCTGGATCAACAGCCTTGCTGTCTGATATTTGTTTTGTGCGTGCAGCATTCTTGAGTTACTAACTGTCATTTCTACAAATTGTTTCAAAGGATCTTCTAATAGACTTAACGAATCCAATGGAAGTAGTGCCTTCCTTGAAGATTACAATGTATTGCATTTCACACAGGGCTTTTCATAAACTGATTGATGTGGAGGTAACTCAATCCATTCGTCACCAATATGTAGCACCCACCAGCACGCAGCAAATTTGTGGGGGAATATACAGTTGAAGTCGGAAGTTTACATACACTTTAGCCAAGTAGATTTAAACTCCGTTTTTCACAATTCCTGACATTTAATCCTAGAAATATTCCCTGTTTTAGGTCAGTTAGGATTACCACTTTATTTTAAGAATGTGAAATGTCAGAATAATAGTAGAGAGATGTTTCATAGACTTCAAGAAAGGATTTGATTCAATTTGGCATGAAGGTCTTTTTTTATAAACTAATAGATGATGTTATTAAATCAATGTACAATAAAAACAAATGTACGGTTAAAATTGGCAACAAGCAAACAGACTTCTCTCAGGGACGTGGAGTGAAACAGGGCTGCTCGACAAGTCCAACATTATTTAACATCTACATTAATGAATTGGCAAAAACATTAGAATAATCTGCAGCACCTGGTCTCACCCTACACAACACTAAAATCAAGCATCTGCTGTATGCAGATGACCTGGTGCTGCTGTCTCCCACTAAGGAGGAGTTACAGCAGCACCTAGATCATCTGCACAGGTTCTGTCAGACCTGGGATATAATGACGAATATAATGATAATCCTAAAAAGGTCCGGAAATCAGGATGACAAATATAAAATCTATTTGGACACAGTTCCATTAGAACACACCAGAAACTACATGTACAGTTGAAGTTGGAAGTTTAAATGTATTTGGCTAAGGTGTACGTAAACTCAGTTTTTCACAATTCCTGACATGTAATCCTAGTCAAAATTCCCTTTTAGGTCAATTAGGATCACCACTTTATAGAGAAAATGAGCGATTTCAGCTTTTATTTCTTTCATCACATTCCCAGTGGGTCAGAAGTTTACATACACTCAAATAGTATTTTGTAGCATTGCCTTTAAATTGCTTAACTTGGGTCAAACGCTTCGGGTAGCCTTCCACAAGCTTTCCACAATAAGTTGGGTGAATTTTGGCCGATTCCTCCTGACAGAGCTGGTGTAACTGAGTTAGGTTTGTAGGCCTTCTTGCTTGCACACGCTTTTTCAGTTCTGCCCACAAATTTTCTATAGGATTGAGGTCAGGGCTTTGTGATGGCCACTCCAATACCTTGACTTTGTTGTCCTTAAGCCATTTTGCCACAACTTTGGAAGTATGCTTGGTGTCATTGTCCATTTGGAAGACCCATTTGCGACCAAGCTTTAACTTCCTGACTGATATCTTGAGATGTTGCTTCAATATATCCACATAATTTTCTTTCTCATGATGCCATCTATTTTGTGAAGTGCACTAGTCCCTCCTGCAGCAAAGCACCCCCACAACATGATGCTGCCACCCCTGTGCTTCACGGTTGGGATGGTGTTCTTCGGCTTGCAAGCATCCCCCTTTTTCCTCCATTATGGCCAAACAGTGCTATTTTTCTACATTTCTCCAAAAAGTACGATCTTTGTCCCCATGTGCAGTTGCAAACCGTAGTCTGGCTTTTTTATGGCGGTTTTGGAGAGGTGGCTTCTTCCTTGCTGAGCGGCCTTTCAGGTTATGTCGATATACGACTTGTTTTACTGTGGATATAGATACTTTTGTACCCGTTTCCTCCAGCATCTTCACAAGGTCCTTTACTGTTGTTCTGGGATTGATTCTCACTTTCGCACCAAAGTACATTAATTTCTAGGAGACAGAAGGCATCTCCTTCCTGAGCGGTATGACGGCTGTGTGGTCCCATGGTGTTTATACTTGCGTACTATTGTTTGTACAGATGAACGTGGTACCTTCAGGTGTTTGGAAATTGCTCCTAAGGATGAACCAGACTCGTGGAGGTCTACAATTTTTATTCTGAGGTCTTGGTTGATTTCTTTTGATTTTCCCATGATGTCAATCAAAGAGGCACTGAGTTTGAAGGTAGGCCTTGAAATACATCCACATGTACACCTCCAATTGACTCAAATTATGTCAATTAGCCTATCAGAAGCTTCTAATGGCATGACATCATTTTCTGGAATTTTCCAAGCTGTTTAAAGGCACAGTCAACTTAGTGTATGTAAACTTCTGACCCACTGGAATTGTGATACAGTGAGATAATCTGTAAGTGAAATAATCTGTCTGTAAACAATTGTTGGAAAAATTACTTGTGTCATGCACCAAGTAGATGTCCTAACCGACTTGCCAAAACTATAGTTTGCTAACAAGAAATTTGTGGAGTGGTTGAAAAACTAGTTATAATGACTCCAACCTAAGTGTATGTAAATTTCCGACCTCTGTAGATAGCAAGTTCACCATGATGCCAATACATGCCATGAGATTATCAGAGATCACGCTTCTCAGTTTGACATCTCATCTAAAGGATAGGACCCTTTGCCGGGCAATGTCCCCATTACTGCCCTGGGGTAATGGGGGTTGGGGTAATGGGGGTCTCCATTCGAAGCAAAGGACGAGTGCCCTTCTTGGCCCCTCAAACACCTCTTCCAGTAGCAAACTGATTTTCCCAGCCAGTCTCCCCTGGGTCTGTAACCCTGGACTTAGCCAGATCCTAACACTGCCTATCACTCTCCCCCACCTGTGAGCAATTACCAGTTATCTCCCCCAGGTATTTCACACCTCTCCCTGCACAGCTAGGTGAAGCAGACTGGAGCTGTTAGGACAGAGCTGCAATGGTCACCTCTGAGTAGAGTAACAGACTGCAATTAAGGTGAATCTATGTTTGCATGACGAAGAGAAAGAAAAGAGAGATATAAGTGAAAAATATAAAGATTTCTATGAGGAACAGTATGTGTATTTATGTGCTTACTCCTGGAGGAAAGGGAAGTGAAGCTACTGTATATGTCAGCATATTCTGAATCCCAATTCTCATGTTTGCCAACACCCATCTAGGGTCTGTTCAGCCTCTTAGTACTATCAGCAACTTATCTTATTGGTGAGGCAAATATCAAACAGAAATAGGTCAAAGTTCAGATTCTGCCTGAAAATAGCATTGCGCCTCTGAAGATGAATAGAAGAAGCTGGGGTGTCAAACCAGGTCCCTTCTCTTTAATAACCTTTGCTAGGCATTAGAGCATCAAATCGCCTATGATGACTCATGTCTAGTTCTGCAAGTGGAAAAGTCTTGGGGGGGGGGTTTAATCGTTGCGCTCCTTGCCTTTTGTCCCTTGAGCGGTAAACTGGACCTGCGGTATGAAAGGCAGGCCTCTATCTTTGGTGCTCAGGAGTCTACTGACTCAGACCTTTTTCCTCTAATGCACTGGGCCTGCCTTAACTTCGACCACTGCAAGCCGAGCTTCTGCTGCTGACAGCAAAGCTCGGATTGGGTAGTAAAGAAAACACATTGACAAAAAATAGCTTTCACACCCGTACTTTCCCCCCTATTTAACAAAGCAGTCAAGAATCTGACTCAAGATAATCCTAATTAAATGTTATACTCAAGTAAGTTGCATATGGAGGAAAGTTAACCTCTCTGAAAGTTGTGCCTTTGCCCTCTAATGTTGGGACGGAGCAAGAGATCTATTTTAACCCTCAAGCCAAATCTATTTATCCCCAATATGCATGTTTCCGCAAACGTATCTGTAAACATTTCTCTGGGACAGATGATTCATTAAATGTAATGACCGACTGAGAAAAAAGCTCCGTGCTGCTGTACCACTGAGAAATAACATTCAATGAGATTCTAGCATTATAAAGAAAAAGGCGGGGGCAAATTGCAGAATATTTCTGAGAATCAATCCACTTGGCCCGAATGAAGCAGCAAAAAGGCACCATGAAAGTTACTATCGAGAGAGTTCTCAAATGAGAACATGGTTTGATTACTTTTAAGGCTGTTTGCATTAGCGGTACATCAGAGCTTGGTATTTTAATCTTAAAAGAAGGACTTGGTACCTACTGTGTGGGTGTATTAGCGTAATCACTGTGCAGTATTACCAAATCATTTATTACCAACATGTAAAACTGGCAACGTTAATTGCCTGTCACACTCACTACGACCATTTTCATTGAGCAAATAATTAGGGGTTTAGCTCTAGTCAAGAGCACCCACAATCATATATGCTTGCCATAAGAAATACCACTACTAATAAACACACTCAAACAACAGCAAATTTTCAAAACAGATTACAGGGGTTTGATAGCGATTCAACTGTCAAAGCTTCAAAATAGGCTGCCTCTCACATCTTAAGTGATGATCTGTTCTTTTATACGCACAATTGCATTACAAGTGCAGTCGGCGAACTTGCCCGGGAAAGCAAAGTATGACAACCTCAGTTTGCAAGACCTCACTATGCTTGTTAAAGCAAACATTTCACCAGAACAGCAGGGACCATCTTTCAGCTCATTCCCCTCACAGAGCCCGTAGTTATATCTCAGTGTCTGATCTAAAGTAGACTCGGCTCTAGGCACTAATATGCATCTCAAAGGAGCTCGAAGAAGGCCAATCCCCCATTTCTAAGGCATTGTGTTTTACAAGCCCTCTCTATTACACACATTCATTAATTTTTTGGGGTTACACAACATGCGCCATAGTGCAGACCAATGAGAGCTTTTAGACTGATTGGCAGACTGAAGAAGGCGAGGGAAAGGGACTTCATTGTGTCTGTGAGATTTCCATCTCAGCTCTGCCCCATGCATGTGATGCCATTCCCATATGCCACAATCCCACTTTTCCCAGGATTAAAAGGCTATTTGTGTCGCCTTTATATTGTGTGAAACACTGAATGCAGTATATGACCTACATAAAACTATGACGTGTAGACATTGAATACATTACATCCTTCCACAGGGATCATTCCTTTTCTCAAAGTCGGTTTGGAAGCAGAGTAAGACATCAAAAGGCCATGTCATAAACCTTACATGACATGACTTATTCCTTTCCTTTTAGATCCTAGTGAAGCAAGGGGAATCATCAGGACCTCATATAACCCCTACGTAGGACTTTAATTAACAGGAACATGACTACAGCAATAATATTAATGGCAGTTCATGGTAAATTCCTAAACATGCAGTGATTTACTGGGACGTTGGCTCGTTGGCTAACCATGAAGGGGGCGGCCATGATTGTCCACTGCTGTGTGTCATGACATCGTGAAATTGTTGTCATGAATAATTCTGACAGGTTTCATCTGCTGCTGATCATTGCATAATGAGGTGCAACTGAGGAAGTCAGGTGGCTTGGTACAAAACACTCCAGGTGGGTGGACTGTGTGTATGTGTTTGCCTCCCATCTCTTTCCCCATTCAGCCCAGTGATAATTTCACCGTCAGTTAAGGAACCCTCCAAAGCGATTTTAATGGGCAGACATTAAACAAGACAAATGTGTGCACTTTTCCCTGCCCACCCTAAGATTTACAGTGTGTGATTTTTTTACTTCCCCTTTTAATTTGTTAAAGTACCTTGTGTTGTAAGCCGTCTGAAACTGGAAAGGTCTGCCAAGTTCAATAGTTCACAGACACACTGACGTAGTAACTATGCACATATCAGGACAGGCGCATCAACAGCTGAAAGACAAGTGCACAATCATGTGGCCTACAACCACATCAACAAAAGACTTAAAACACACTGCACATCTTAGAAAGACTAACTGGCCAACACGAACTGACAAGTCACGGAGACATACAGCTAAAGGTGTTTTTCGAGAACCTAAAGCGGCTTTCCCACCTCTCCTTTATCTGCATTGATATGAAGACACAGGATAGGTGAAAGCAATATGGAGGACACCTACTGCCCATATGCGTACACAGCTGTCCAGCTCTTTCAGATTACTGCCAGTAAGGAAAGAAGGGATGCACCCAGAGACAAATGAGAGACAGAGCGAGAGAGACAGACAGACAGAGTGAGAGAACAACCACAGGAGAACCACAGATAGAGATTCCAGCTGAAACTGCCAGAGTGAGCACTCTGACACATTATACTACGGCAGGTTGCCTGACTGGGGTGGCTCAGCTGGTACTGTGAAACTGTGACTATGACTCATCCAGTCTCTTAAACCTGGGACAGGTGCATTAGAGCCAGCATAGCATGACAGGCAGGGTAATAGCTGACCTGAAAGGTCAGAAGGAAACTACCAGTGCCCAGGCAAACCCCCTGTCATCTCATGTAGTGCTGATCAAACTGCAGGCCTCTCTCTGAAAGCCATGACAGGGATGGAGGTTGTATACTGTAGGATGCACCATTAGCCATAGTTGTGATCTTGGTTTTGATGGCAAAATGGAGAGGGGCCGTGGAATACAAAATGAGACAAGAGTACAAGTTTTCAATCGGCGTACGGATACTGTGACTGCACTTCCCATCTCTCTCTCAGTAGCTCTCTCTGATTTTAGGCACAGCTCTCCCCAAGAGTACCGAGCTTGCAGTGCTCAAAAGGAATCTTCCAGCTGGCTATGATTTTTAAGATGTTCACGTCGCCTCCCTTGCATGCCAAGGGAAATAGCAATACCAAATCCAGTGACACTGTGAAATCATACATCTTTTGAGAGACATTTTGAATGAAAGATGGTGAAATGCTCTCAAGTACATGGCCTTGTCCCTTACCAACAAGGTGAATGAGCAATGTCATGGTCCCTATGGAAGTTACCGATCTGAATAATTTTGAGGCAAATCATTGCAGAGCTATTTTACCATGAAAGTCACGTTGCGTCACATTGCTCTAAAGTCACTGACATTATCTAATATACAGATGGAAGTGTGTGTGTGGTGTGTGTGTGTGTGTGTGTGTGTGTGTGTGTGTGTGTGTGTGTGTGTGTGTGTGTGTGTGTGTGTGTGTGTGTGTAAAGCAGTCATTGTCATAGGTAATAATGTAAAGAACATGACAACTGACAGGCACAAATAGTATGAACTCAGGATGCAATAATATACTGATTAGCTGTAGCTCATTCCATGTCACCAAGAAGGCTCAGATAGGTCAAATCAATAACCAATTACCAGTGGTATGCGGTGGCCAAAGGCATTTCACACAGCACAATGAGTACATAATCCAGCCTGGTCTCAGAGACCAAATTAGTATGAGATGTTACATTTGGTATGGTTATATGAGACAGATGGTTACAGATGGCAAAAACAAAAGTAGGGTGGTTGGTGTGGATTGAAGGGTGGGCGTGTAACGCGAGCAACTAGCAACCTAAAGGTTGTGAGATCAAATCTCATCACAAACAACTTAAGCATTTTTCAACTACTTACTACTTTTTAGCTACTTTGCAACTGCTTAGCATGTCTGCTAACCCTTCCCCTAAAGGCATCAGCATGCTTCAGTTCGGCTGGCGGCTAGCTGAAGTCGGCTAGGCGAACCGAACGAGTGTGCTCATATACTCCCTTAAAAGACATTCGCTTGAAAAACGAGACAAAAGCAGAAACAGTACTGGTTGTCCATTTTGAGACGCCATAGCCAGTATACACTTACTTAAAGTACAATTTTATCTAAGATAACTGAAAAAAAATCTGTCATTCATTTTGCCGTTTTGCCGAGGAGATCTTAGTCGTGCAATTTTACATCTTAACAAAGCTGTTTGGTGCCATATTTCTCAATTACATTTTTTTAATGAAAAACGAGTCGTCTCTCGTTGAATGACAACAAAGACTTTATTGAAGAATCTCTACTGCTGACCAATCACTGACAGAGGCGGAGACTTTGGCTCCGAACTTCGGTTTGCCTCTAGAAAAACTGTTGTGTGCCTGAACAGCTGAAAAAAACTTCACCGAAGTCCAGAACAAACAAAAACATCTCAAAATGTTGTCATAATATATGCACAAACTCTTACGAATTGTTTCGGCTGGGAAGCATGCGGAAGCCTTAACCCTAACCTTAAGCCTTTTAGCTAACCCTTCCCCTAACCTTAAACTAACTCCTATACTTAACCCTAACAACCCCTGACCCTAACCCCTAAACTAGCTAACGTTAGCTAGCCACCTAGCTAGAATTTGTAACAAACGTTTAGCATATTCGTAATATCTAATACGTTTAGCAAAATATAAACGCAACAATTTCAAAGATGTTACTGAGTTACAGTTCATATAAGGAAATCAGTCAATTGAAATAAATAAATTAGGCCCTAATCTATGGATGACTAGGAATACGGATAAACATCTGTTGGTCACAGATACCTTTAAAAAAAGGTAGGGGCGTGGATCAGAAAACCAGTTGGTATCTTATGTGACCACCATGCAGCGCGACACATCTCCTTTGCATAGAATTTATCAGGCTATTGATTGTGGCCTGTGGAATGTTGTCCCACTCCTCTTCAATGGCTGTGCGAAGTTGCTAGATATTGGCGGGAACTGGAACACGCTGTTGTACACGTCGATCCAGAACATTCCAAACATGCTCAATGGGTGAAATGTCTGGTGAGTATGCAGGCCATGGAAGAACTGGGACATTTTCAGCTTCCAGGAATTGTGTACAGATTCTTGCGACATGGGACCGTGCATTATGATGCTGAAACATGAGGTGATGGCGGCGGATGAATGGCACAACAATGGGTCTCAGGATCTCATCACGTTATCTCTGTGCATTCAAATTTCCATCTATAAAATAGAATTGTGTTCCTTGTCCGTAGCTTATACCTGCCCATACCATAACCCCACCGCCACCATGGTGCACTCTGTTCACAATGTTGACATCAGCAAGCCGCTCACCCACACAACGCCATACACACTGTCTGCCATCTACCTGGTACAGTTGAAACTGGGATTCATCCATGAACAGCACACTTTTCCAGCGTGCCAGTGGCCATCGAAGGTGAGCATTTGCCCACTATAGTCGGTTATGACGCCGAACTGCAGTCAGGTCAAGACCCTGGTGAGGATGACGAGCACGCAGATGAGCTTCCCTGAGACGGTTTCTGACAATTTGTGCAAAAAACTATTTGGTTGTGCAAACCCGCAGTTTCATCAGCTGTCCGGGTGGCTGGTCTCAGACAATCCTGCAGGTGAAAATGCCGAATGTGGAAGTCCTGGCCTGGCGTGGTTACACATGTTCTGTGGTCGTGAGGCTGATTGGACATACTGACACATTCTCTAAAACAACATTTTGGCTTATGGTAGAGAAATTAACATTAAATTATCTGGAAACAGTTCTGGTGGACATTCCTACAGTCAGCATGCAAAGTACACACTCCCTCAAAACTTGAAACATCTGTGGCATTGTGTTGTGTAACAAAACAGCACATTACTGGCCTTTTACTGGCCCCAGCACAAGGTGCACCTGTGTAATGATCATGCAGTTTAATCAGCTTCTTGATATGCTACACCTGTCAGGTAGATGGATTATTTTGGGAAAGGAGAAATGCTCACAAAATTTGAGAGAAATAAGCTTTTCGTGCATAAGGAACATTTCTGGGATCTTTTTTTCAGCTCATGATCCGAAGGGAGCAACACTTTACATGTTGCCTTTATATTTTTGTTCAGTTTAATACGAATTGTAATTCATAACATATCATACGAAATGAGTGATGGACATCCACAAATTAATACATAGCCCACCATACAAAACCAAACATATCATACTAAATGAGATGTTTCGGGTTTATGTATAGAGTAATAGGAAATGCTCTGAGACCAGGTTGCAGCACCACACTATGGCCCTAAAGCAAACATACTCATTGACAATGTATTCTGCTAAATGAGAAATTAATAGATCAGGTCGGAATGGAAAGTCTTATGGAAATCATTTTTGGAGAAACAACCGGTGCGCTCTCGCGCAGCGTGTTACCGAGGCAGACCTTGTACGTGATCAGGTAAAAAAATTGCACCCTTTGAATAAAATCTCCCTTGAAAACAAAATATCAGGTTCGCAGGGTAAATGTCATAATATTACAAGGACCAAAACCCTGACACTGGGGGTAGAATTCGAAAAAGGCAACAGTTGGGAGAGGCAAAAGAGTGGCTAGTTGCCATAAGACTATACTGCCACTATTTTCATGTGCTCTTTTCACAATATCTATCCACATGTTTTATATACGCTTTATCTCCAAAAGACCCTGTTAACTGCACATTCACCCTCTTGGTTTCGATTGGGTTCGTGGAAAAAGCAGCGCGACACTTTGGCCACAGTGGCGCACCATAACGCACAGGCATCTGAATTGCCTAAGTTTACTGCGGCGGTACAAACCATTTACCTGAAAACAAACACTGTAAAGACTACTTCAGCTGTGACATAACTGAATGTAAATGTGTTACCTGTGTTTTCAGAGGCTCTCCGTGTTCAATGATGCTTATAAAGGGGATTTCCAAAAAAGAAGCCATAAATTCCACTTGTACGATCTCTTCCTGGGTCTGGGGGAAGGCGAGAACAGCGGAGACCCCCTGAACAACGATAGCCTGACAAACACACCTGAAAAGGGACTCCGGGTCTCCGTTGGCCGGCTCTCGAGGAACCACTTCCAGGCTCAGGTTGTAAGGTAGAAAGTTGTCCCCAGTTTGAACGAGACCGGTGAGGGCGCGGTTCAAGGCAGCCTGCACTCTGGCTGGCTGGCGGGTGGGCAGAAGGGCACCAAGGCGCACGGTGTGTCCTATCTGCGCCAGAATGTGGCACGGCTGGGGATGGAGGTGACAAGGGTCGATGAAGAACTGTAGAATAACTTGGAATCCGAAGTAAAAGTATGCCAAGAATCTTGAGAAGATTAAATTCATCCTGCTGCGCTCTCAAACTGAATGAGATATTGTCAGAAGATAGCATTGCTTGCCTTATTTCTTTCTTCCCTTTTCTTTGATGTAAGGTCCTTTTTTCGACGATTATATTACCTGTGATCTACAGTTGGAGTTACAGTGAGAATGTGTGACTAGGAGAAGGGGAGGGGGTGCACGATGTAAAGGCGGAGATGCCGCTGGACTGTCATCCTCGGAGAACACTAGCGGAGCAGCAGTCGTGAGGCGGGAGTATTGGCCCCGGTATTGACAAATGAACGGACACCTGCGTGTTGCCAACATGAAAATAATGATAACGTGTTTATTTGGAACTTGCACTTTTTTAATTTACTGGTTTTAGCAGAAAAGTTACACCACGTCCTTAAATAGCCTAACTCTCTCATAAATAATTTTTGAACGTTATAATAGCCTTTGTGAAAAAAATTTTGGGGTGGCATTCATTGATTAAATCTCAACCTAAAAAAACTGTTCCTTTCAATTCCAAATGTATTTACAGAAATACACCCGGTCATCAAAGGTCGTGCTGAGGAAAAAATATTTGATTAATGTCCAAAATGAGATGTGACATTCCTAAGAGTGAGCAAATGATTGGACCAAAAAGCAGAATTGCGTCTGCGTCGGAGGACTTGGCACACGCACAGGGCATGGGTAAATCCAGGATAAAATACCGTCTCAGCTAGAGGCCAAACTAACTTTGGGAAACTGTACTGAATCAATCTGGACAGTTCCTCTGCGTTTGGTTTATTTGTTACCAAGTCATGAATTGGAGTCCATGGGTAACATGTCTTGAAATGAATGCACAATCTAAAGCCTAAACTGATTTTGATATAGCTATATATTTTTCTGATTTGGAAATGACAAGTACTTTTTTTATCAAGTTGATGTTAATAATCAAGTTGATAAATTGATAGGATTCACGTAAAGTATCCTTTAAACAATGCAATTACGCCTGCATTTCAATGTCAATGTGTGTGCAATTACACAACACAATTAGGCTATATCAGGTGTACATATGTAATCATAATTAAGATGCGAAGTGTGACCTTTATAGTCAAACAGCATGTTGAAATACATAATGAAATGGACACACTCATTGTATGTCAGCAATAGACTTAATGCACATTATATAAAAGGCCTCCAGCTAATTTAAATGTGGACTGTAATTTGGTTATGATAAACAACATATTTATGTGGATTGCTTTGTGATGGGTTCTTGAGATGTAAAACAAAAGTCAATATCATGGTGCTCCAAACAATGATTTTTGGTACAGGATGAATGCAAAGGCAAGGTGCTGTAAAGACACATTCACAGAAATCAAATATTCAGACCAAGTAACTAATTATTACCAGTTGATATACCAGCACGGATTAAAAACCCTGTCTAGATAACCTGATATTGAATGAACCATTCTGACATGTCCCTAGAAGCATAAATGCCCACCAATTGGCATAATCAATAAGGTCATTAACCAGAATGACTTACTGATACCAGGTAACATTGTCAGTGGCTAAAAAAGAGTGTTGTTGTTTGGTGGAATTATGTTTTTTTTTTTTACTTTGATACATTAATTAAAAATGAAAAACTAAATGTCTTGAGTCTAAGTATTCAACAACCTTTGTTATGGCGAGCCTAAATAAGTTCCGGAGTAAAAATGTGCTTAACAGTCACATAATAAGTTGCATAGACTCACCCTGTGTGCAATAATAGTGTTTAACATGATTTTTGAATGACTAAATCATCTCTGTACACCACACATACAATTACCAGTAAGGTCCCTCATTCAAGCAATGCATTTCAAACCCAGATTCAACCACAAAGGTTTTCCAAAGCATCACAAAGGGCACCTATTGGTAGATGGGTAAAAATTGAATATCCCTTTGAACATGGTGAAGTCATTAATTACACTTTGGATGGTGTATCAATACACCCAGTCACTACAAAGATACAGGCCTCCTTCCGAACTCAGTTGCCAGATAGGTAGGAAGCGGCTCAGAGATTTTACCATGAAGTGACTTTAAACAGTTACAGAGTTTAATGGCTGTGATAAGACAATACTGAGGATGGATCAACAACATTGTAGTTACTCAACAATACCAGTCTAATTGACAGAGTGAAAAGAAGGAAGCTTGTACATAATAAAAATATTCCAAAACATGCATCCTGTTTGCAATAAGGCACTAAAGTAAAACTGCCAAAAATGTGGCTAAGAAATAAATGTTATGAAATGAATACAAAGTGTTACGTTTGGGGCAAACCCAACACACATCACTGAGTACCACTCTTAATATTTTCAAGCATGGTGGTGGCTGCATCATGTTATGAGTATGCTTGTCATCAGCAAGAACTATGGAGTTTTTTTTACGATAAAAGAAACGGAATAGCGCTAAGCACAGGCAAAATCCTAGAGGAAAACCTGCTTCAGTCTGCTTTCCAACAGACACTGGGAAATAAATTCACCTTTTAGCAGCACAATAAATTAAAACACAAGGCCAAATATACACTGGAGTTGCTAACCAAGACAACATTAAATGTTCCTGAGTGGCCTAGTTACAGTTTTGACTTAAATCGGCTTGAAAATGGCTGTCTAGCAATGATCAACAACCCACTTGACAGACCTTGAAGAATTAAAAAAATTATAAATGGGAAAATATTTTACAATCCAGGTGTACAAAAGCTCTTAGAGACTTACCCAGAAAGACTCACAGCTGTAATCACTGCCAGGGGGTTGAATACTTATCAAATGAAGATATATGAATGTTTTATTTTACATATGTACAGTACCAGTCAAAAGTTTGGACACCTACTCATTCAAGTTTTTTTTAAATTAATTTGTATTATTTTCTACATCGTAGTGAAGACATAAACTATGAAATAACACATATGGAATCATGTAGTAACCAAAAAAGTGTTAAACAAATCTAAATATATTTTAGATTCTTCAAAGTAGCCACCCTTTGCCTTGAGGACTGCTTTTCACACACTTGGCATTCTCTCAACCAGCTTCACCTGGAATGCTTTTCCAACAGTCTTGAAGGAATTCCCACATATGCTGAGCACTTGTTGGCTGCTTTTCCTTCACTCTGCGGTCCAACTCCTCCCAAACCATCTCAATCACCCTCTGCCTTGGTCAAATATCCCTTACACAGCCTGGAGCTGTGTTGGATCGTTGTACTGTTGAAAAACAAATGGTAGTTCCACTAAGCACAAACAAAATGGGATGGCATATTGCTGCAGAATGCTGTGGTAGCCATGATGGTTAAGTGTGCCTTGAATTCTAAATAGCACAGACACACCATCACACCTCCTCCTCCATGCTTCACAGTGGAAACTACACATGCGGAGATCATCCGTTCACCTACTCTGCGTCTCACAAAGATACGGCAGTTGGAACCAAAAATGTCCATTGCCCGTGTTTCTTGGCCCAAGCAAGTCTCTTCTTCTTATTGGTGTCCTTTAGTAATGGTTTCTTTGCAGCAATTTGACCATGAAGGCCTGATTCACGCAGTGTCCTCTGAACAGTTGATGTGTCTGTTACTTGAACTCTGTGAAGCATTTATTTGGGCTGCAATCTGAGGTACAGTTAACTCTAATGAACTTATCCTCTGCAGCAGAGGTAACTCTGGGTCATCCTTTCCTGTGGCGGTCCTCATAAGAGCCAGTTTCATCATAGAGCTTGATGGTTTTTGCGACTGCACTTGAAGAAACCGTATTTTCTGTATCGACTGACCTTCATGTCTTAAAAGTAATGATGGACTGTCGTCACTCTTTGCTTATTTGAGCTGTTCTTGCCATAATATAGACTTGGTCTTTTACCAAATATAAAACATATTTAGATTTGTTTAACTCTTTTTTGGTTACTACATGATTCCATGTGTTATTTCATAGTTTTGATGTCTTCACTATTATTCTACAATGTAGAAAATAGTAAAAATATTTTTTTAAACCTTGAATGAATAGGTGTGTCCGAACTTTTGACTGGTACTATATATATATATGTGACGACAGTCCAAAGTATATATGTATGTGTATATATGTATATATATATTTTTAAAAATTATTACACATTTTTTAATTTTTCTTCCACTTTGACATTAGAGAATTCTGTATAGATCATTGACAAAAACTGTAAATTAAATCTATTTAATCCCACTTTCTAACACCAAAATGTGGAAAAAGTCAAGGGGCGTGAACACTTTCTGATGGCACTGTGGGATTTCTGGGAATAAAAATAAAAACGTTCAAACTCAAAATATTAGTTTTGGTCATATGTTTGATGGCATATTATTGGGAGATTATTTAGCATTATGATTTATTTTTCACCATTATAATTTCTAGACACAATCAAACAAAAAACGTGTTCTCGCTGAGGCATTCAAATATAATTTCAATGGAATTTGAATAAAACATTTTTTTTGAAGGACTACAGCAATTAGGTGCAGTATGTTTTGGAGGACTTGCAAACATCGTTACACAGGTTTGTATTGTCAAACAAATTGTTTATCCTTAGAATACATCGGTCACTCAGGGCTTCAAAAATGTGTGCCTACCATTTTTTCCCCAACAGAGAGGAACAATTGACATTTCTTGCATTACTTAATGCTTCATTTACCAAGTGGCATGTTCATTTTTTAAAATTTTAATTCTTACACTGTGCTGGGGAATATGTTCAAAAGCTTGTTAAGAGGAGTGACTGGTGATGCTTCCCTCTGCTACACATGGGTAAACGTATTGTGTGCATCCCTCTTTCTCAGCAGTCACGGTTTCTGGCTTTCTTTCACAGCAGGAAGCCCCAAGCCTTTTGTTAAGGTGGGCATTTGTGGCTGCATTTAGACAGGCAGCCCCATTCTGATATTTTTCCCAATAATTGATCTTTTGACCAATCACTCAGATCTTTTCACATCAGATCTTTTTCAGAGCTGATCTGATTGGTAAAATAGCAATTAGGGGAAAAATATCAGAATTGGGCTGTGAGGCACAGATAACTTGAAGTGTCTCTAGATATCGCTCTCATTACTTAGAACTCCCTCTACCGTGTTAAATAAAAAAGGAGCTGGAGTGTGAAATGTAGTTTTTGAGAACAAATTAAACGTGCCCCTGGCTTACATGGTTTAGCGAGAAGGGAATGTGGGGGGAAATACATTGAATCACAGGTCACCTCCTCAGGCAAAATCAGGTGGTCTATTTGCTTCTGTGTTAACCTTGAAGAAAAACAGCGGATCCACTAGGCCAATTGGTCAATCTACCTCTAAATGTGTGACACAGGCGAGTGTATTATGAAAGTCTCTCAGTTGCTAAAATACTGACTGAAGGAGCCCCTCATGACAACACATGGAGAGATGTATACTTTACTATGACGGTAACATTTATAGTGCGGGTATTGTATGCCAACAACAATGAAAGCCTTAATCTAGGAATTAGTGGCATTTCGGAGACATTTACCAGATGTTACACAGAATCCAGTGTGGGCCCGGTAACACGTTTTGTGAGAAGCAAGTCAACTCTACAAATCCAAGATAGAAATTGGGCCTCTTGATATTACCCAAAACTAAAGAAGCTTACTTAATTGACCTAACCTAGGATTCAATTAAACCATGATCTGAAATTAAATCAAACAATGATTAAAGCCAACCCAACCCCTGCACATTGATAGAGAATTCTGTAAAATGTAGTAAAATATGGTATATACAACTTCAGAGAAGAGAATTATACAGTCAGATCAAATGGTAGTCTTGAAGTACTTATCTCTTGCAAGCATTACCCTTTCCTTTGAACTTGCATTCCAATGTCATTTCTCCAATTTCGCAAGTCCCTGTGAGATTGACTGCAGAAGTTGGACATAAATCCAACAGCAGTGGAAGCACAACACGTTTTCAGCTTGAGAACCACCAGGCGAAACTTCATCCATCTGCTAAAAACATGGCTAATTCCCCAAAGTGACATTGCACAACCACGCAGTCATTAAATCTTGTTTGCCCAATTACTCCTACCTGGGTGGAATGCATAACTAGGGAATCTTTCGCTTTGACTGTGGCCCCCACCGAGGCGATCGGAGAGGCAAACAGCACTCAGACCCATTAGAGTTACTGCTGCCACCTCTGTCAGTGAAGCACCCCCCCCCCCCCCCCCACACACACACCCCTCCACCCCACACATCTACCCACGGCCAATTCTCCGGAAGGTACTATTGATTAGCACCCAAGTGCCTTGATCTAGCATCTAACTTATTGTGATTCCTTCCTAGTTAATCTCAGAGGCACAGACACAATTGTTTGCTTTGCTCATTCATTGAGTGACAAAAATAAGGTGTCTGAACATTGTAAATGGTTTCTAAGTTGGGCTGTCATAAATCAGTCACCCCTCCCTTGGCATGTCACCCTTAAATTTGATACTTCACGCTTGTTCCCATAGTGGGAAAGTGTCTCGGAAAAACTAGTGAAGGGCACAAACTAAAAAAACATTTATCCCTGTATTTGACCCCTAAAAATATTTCAGATGACATGTTACCCTTGATGTCCAACTGCCGTTGAGTTGAATTGTGAATGTGTGTCTGCAAAGCCTTCTTAGCTCACTCAATGCTTCAACCCCCCCCCCAAAAAAAACTCTCAGCAATACCTCACAATGAGTGCCATGCTATGCTTATAACTCTAGGCTTGGGGAAAAGGTCATTGGTTTGTGAGGATTGGTGGCCATTTTTGTTAGGTAAAACGATCATTCTCGACTGTGTTCGCATTTTTGAGCCAGCACAACACAATCTAGTACCGCTTTTCCTTTTAAGCGAAGAAAGGTGGAACTGGGATGACTTGCTTTTAAATGTCAGAGAGCTGTTTTAACATTCCATGAACATCCCCGGCACCACATGTGCGTGAAATGTAAAAGGAGGTGTGAGGGGAGAGTACGGGGAAGGTACCGCTTGAGATTCCCCTCCAGCCAGGTAAATCGGAATGCTGACTGCAAAATAAAATCTAACTCTTCTTGCACACCCAGACCCACACACACACACTCACACCCTCTTCACAGACAACGTTCTTTTTAAAATGCCACAGTGTCCGAGTGAGTAGTGACATTTTAATAAGGCAATTAGAGGTTGTAAATGTGAAAGTTAATTGAGCCTTTTTTCATGTAAATTTACCCCCAGGATGAGAAGAGAAAACATTATACCGTCTCAATCCAATCTCGATTATCTTGACCTCTTTGGTCATTCTCAAACACACCGCTATTGAGATATCATACTGTCTTACATTGAAAAACAAAAACGATCCCAATTCGATTTCATTTAAAACATTTAAAATCTCTATAGCTACAGTAACTGGACATGATCACAGGGGTTAAACAAATTCTGCACATGATTACCCTTCATTTTGAGATGGTGATGTGATTTTGTTTTCCCTTGATCTGAAAAATATGAAGATTTCGGCAATTCTGTGCATCTGTTTGCAGCCTGCATTCCTAATAAACTGTCTGTCACCTGATGGGATCACCATAGATATTCTCAAATTGCAGCCACGGTGTAACCAAATGCTTATTACAAATGGGACAGGTAACATAGGTGAAAATCTGTCCACGGGAGATGACTCCAAGCAACGGGCAGTATTACCCCAGTTCCCATATAGAGTTAAACAAAGTTATTTCCATTCACATAAACTACCTCTGAACATTAAATCCAAACTTTGACAAACAAAAGTAAATACTCCGATTGCGTAAGCTACTTCTCTCCCCCTGGTGCGAGCCCCCTTGGTTAGAATAATTCTGGGCGTTGTTTGTTTTTCTGTCAGGAATTAGAGCAAGCATATGGCAATACAGCGCCTAATCTAAACAACAACTCCCGGGGAAACCCCTGCAAGAATGGACACAAAGAAATTCAAAGGAGGATTAACAAGTCAAGGGTGTGCATATCTGCTCTCTGACCTTTTGATACTTCTTCACTGACACATACATTACTACCAAGAGTGACAGTTTGGGGGTGCCGGAAGGCAAGTTTGGCCTATACGGCACTGAAGACTCCATGGCTAGACAAGGTGTAAGCATTTCACTGCAAGGTCTACACCTTTTGTATTCGGCGCATGTGACAAATACCATTTGATTTGATTTGATCGGATACACTCTCTACTGGAACTGGTTTTCCAAGAACAGGTGAAGTGTCAGAGTGTCAGAGTGCATGTCCGAACGACGAAGGGGTGTGGCACGGAGGGGGAGGTAGAAGGGATCATACCGAATTCAGCTCCTTCACCTCATGAGAAACCTGTTCTCGCCTGGAGATTCATTTCTGCCTTTTCGACTGCCACTGGGTAAGCCTTCAGTCATTCACCCAGAATTCAGTTCATGAGAATCTCTTGTTTTAGGTGCAACATGAGCATACAGCATAGCTCAATGTCTTGTCTTCTTCTCCCCGCTGCACACACTGGGTTTTGACACCTAAAACTAGCAGAGACATCCAGTCTTCTCAGGTTTTTCCCTGAAAAAATGAAAAAAAGCAGTTCCGTCTTCCTCGCTCCCCAGCGTTCCCCCAACCCTTTCCTTCTTCCCCCCTCCCTCCCTGCCTTCCTTCCTCCCACCTCCTCAGCGAGGTTTTCAATGCTTGCTTCCCGTGGACTGGAGCTGCCAGGGCTCAAGGCTGTGGATTCACAGACGCGGATCCTCCAGATGCTTCCCTCATGTTTTTTTTGTTGCCTCATTACGTGTGGACCTCGCAGGGGAAGGATGCAGCAGAGGCATGCAGTTGATTCCCTCGGGGGTGGGGACTAACTTAAATGCTGCCATTAAACAAAGCCTAATATTGGTTTATTATCTCTCTCTCTAAAGCCAGATGTTTGGTTGAATTTGTTGAGATGGATCATCATCGTCAAAACAAGATGTCTAGAAGTTAGAATACATCAGTACATCGTTCTCCATACAATGTCATGGTGGTGGTGTCTCTTTTCTTAAGAATCATTTATACCATACTATAAAAGTACACTGCATTGCTCTCCAAAGCAGTGGCTCAAAATGTCGTAACAGACACCTGAAAACTAAAAGCTCTCGTAAGTGACGCGAGAAAATTTAACTGCATCACTGACAACTTGTCCTTTCTTCAGGCAGACAACCATTATACCTTGTCAAACAATGTAGAAGTCACAAATGTGTTTCCTTTACAACCTAACAAATCAATTCCTTACTAATGGGACCAGGACAGAAAGTATTGCCAAGGTCTGTTGTTGCACACTTCTAGCCTCTCTTTTCTCATACGGTAACTGAATTCCAAAATTCATTGTCTTACATCAGCAGTGTTGCCAACTCATTTTCAGGGTAAGTTGCTAGAGGCAGGTTGATTTGTTGCTAAAAGTTGCTAAATGACGGTGTGATGTCATTGCGTGATAACGTAAAACTGAGTCATTACGTAGAATACACAATAACGTTACTCAAATTGACTGGCCATCTCTGTAAAAAATATGATTTGACATTTATTCAGGTACAGATTCCCACTCTTTTCTGTACTTCTGGCTGTACATTTTTTATTGAGGCATGTTGATTGATGTTGTAAATTCTGTACAAGATCAAACATTCGTGACCAACTATATTCATTGGGTTTGGCTCGCCGAACCCGTACTACTGCTGCTGCAGTCAGCCAACAATGATTTGCAATTTGCTGAAATTGCTGCTGGTCTGCTGCTGCCTGTGCACGAGCTGAGCGCCTGCTGCTGACGTCACTCACAATGCACTTTTGCAGCCAGGCACGTGTGTTGTGACTGGGTGTGTGACAGAGAAAATCGTTTGCACTCCTTTTACATTTTTTATTCATGTTGTGCTGTTGGCGATAGGTGCACTTGATTCAGAAGCCCTGCGCACCGGGTAAGCAAAGTGTTCCAATTTGGAACCATTTTATTTGTCTTAAAAGACAAACTCCGCTTAACCGGCAGACCAGGAGATCTGTGGCTAAAGCCAGTGTGCCTACTGCGCTGGCCAATTGGATATCTCAAATCACCGTGCCTACAGAGATTCCACAACCCAGGCCACAGCAAAGTTTGATACTAGCCTATGTAAGATTTAATCACTTTTAAAACCATGACCACAGAGAGACTGTCAAAGAATACAGCAAAGAGCGGTGTTTTTATGAGTGAGTTCATGTTTAAAATATATTCAGAACTGTCACAACACTTTTTATTCAACACTATTACAAAACATAAAACGAGCATCTCTCTACTTTCACTCGCGCTGCAGCTGCAATGAATGAGTAGCCCAGTGTATCGATAGCCCTGCGTTTTCATTATATTAGCAGCTCGTTGTGTCTATTTTAATATGGGGGAATATTTCACTTTCTCTGGTCATAGGAACAACATGAATTTGTGCCCGAGGCAGATGCGGTGCGACTCGAGTTTCGCCATTAGGTGGAAGACGGTGTCCCCTCTCTCTGGTCAGTCTCACCAGAGGAAAAGAAGGAGAGAGCAGGGACCGTGAGAGGTCGACCCTCTGCTGCGCTCTCCCTCCCTCCGCTAAGCCAATTTATGCTTGATCCAAAAATGTGGTCGTGACTCCGCTAGGTACAAGAAGTATGAAAGCCCTGAAGTCTGCGGAGGCTGCATCACAGTAAATGCTGTACAGCCACCTCAGATGTCGGATTGACTATGTAGAGCGTTTAATGTCGTGTTCAAAATCAAATCAAAAGTATTTATATAGCCCTTCTTACATCAGCTGATATCTCAAAGTGCTGTACAGAAACCCAGCCTAAAACCCCAAACAGCAAGCAATGGAGGTGTAGAAGCAGTGGCTAGGAAACACTCCCTAGAAAGGCCAAAACCTAGAAAGAAACCTAGAGAGGAACCAGGCTATGAGGGGTGGCCAGTCCTCTTCTGGCTGTGCCGGGTGGAGATTATGACAGAACATGGCCAAGATGTTCAAATGTTCATAAATGACCAGCATGGTCAAATAATAATAATCACAGTAGTTGTCGAGGGTGCAACAGGTCAGCACCTCAGGAGTAAATGTCAGTTGGCTTTTCATAGCCGATCATTGAGAGTATCTCTACCGCTCCTGCTGTCTCTAGAGAGTTGAAAACAGCAGGTCTGGGACAGGTAGCACGTCCGGTGAACAGGTCAGGGTTCCATAGCCGCAGGCAGAACAGTTGAAACTGGAGCAGCAGCACAGCCAGGTGGACTGGGGACAGCAAGGAGTCATCATGCCAGGTAGTCCTGAGGCATGGTCCTAGGGCTCAGGTCCTCCGAGAGAGAGAAAGAAAGAAAGAAAGAGAGAAAGAGAGAATTAGAGAGAGCATACTTAAATTCACACAGGACACTGGATAAGACAGGAGAAATACTCCAGATATAACAGACTAACCCTAGCCCCCCGACACATAAACTACTGTAGCATAAATACTGGAGGCTGAGACAGGAGGGGTGTGGCCCCATCCGATGATAGCCCAGGACAGGGCCAAACAGGCAGGATATAACCCCACCCACTTTGCCAAAGCACAGCCCCCACACCACTAGAGGGATAACTTCAACCACCAACTTACCATCCTGAGACAAGGCCGAGTATAGCCCACAAAGATCTCCGCCACGGCACAACCCAAGGGGGGGGGGGGCGCCAACCCAGATAGGAAGACCACGTCAGTGACTCAACCCACTCAAGTGACGCACCCCTCCTAGGGACGGCATGGAAGAGCACCAGTAGGCCAGTGACTCAGCCCCTGTAATAGGGTTAGAGGCAGAGAATCCCAGTGGAGAGAGGGGAACCGGCCAGGCAGAGACAGCAAGGGCGGTTCGTTGCTCCAGTGCCTTTCCGTTCACCTTCACACTCCTGGGCCAGACTACACTCAATCATAGGACCTACTGAAGAGATGAGTCTTCAATACAGACTTAAAGGTTGAGACCGAGTCTGCGTCTCTCACATGGGTAGGCAGACCATTCAATAAAAATGGAGCTCTATAGGAGAAAGCCCTGCCTCCAGCTGTTTGCTTAGAAATTTTAGGGACAATTAGGAGGCCTGCGTCTTGTGACCGTAGCGTACGTGTAGGTATGTACGGCAGGACCAAATCGGAAAGATAGGTAGGAGCAAGCCCATGTAATGCTTTGTAGGTTAGCAGTAAAACCTTGAAATCAGCCCTTGCCTTAACAGGAAGCCAGTGTAGGGAGGCTAGCACTGGAGTAATATGATCAAATTTTTTGGTTCTAGTCAGGATTCTAGCAGCCGTATTTAGCACTAACTGAAGTTTATTTAATGCTTTATCCAGGTAGCCAGAAAGTAGAGCATAGCAGTAGTCTAACCTAGAAGTGACAAAAGCATGGATACATTTTTATGCATCATTTTTGGACAGAAAAGTTCAGATTTTTGCAATGTTACGTAGATGGAAAAAAGCTGTCCTTGAAACAGTCTTGATATGTTCGTCAAAAGAGAGATCAGGGTCCAGAGTAACGCCGAGGTCCTTCACAGTTTTATTTACACTTCCTTATGTCTAAAACACAGGCTTCCAGCGAGGGCAATTTTGGGGCTTCACCATGTTTCATTGAAATGTACAGCTGTGTGTCATCTGCATAGCAGTGAAAGTTAACATTATATTTTCAAATGACATCCCCAAGAGGTAAAATATATAGTGAAAACAATAGTGGTCCTAAAATGGAACCTTGAGGAACACCGAAATGTACAGTTGATTTGTCAGAGGACAAACCATCCACAGAGACAAACTGATATCTTTCCGACAGATAAGATCTAAACCAGGCCAGAACTTGTCCGTGTAGACCAATTTGGGTTTCCAATCTCTCCAAAAGAATGTGGTGATCGATGGTATCAAAAGCAGCAGTAAGGTCTAGGAGCACGAGGACAGATGTAGAGCCTCGGTTTGATGCCATTAAAAGGTAATTTACCACCTTCACAAGTGTAGTCTCAGTGCTATGATGGGGTCTAAAACCAGACTGAAGCATTTAGTATACATTGTTTGTCTTCAGGAAGGCAGTGAGTTGCTGCGCAACAGCTTTTTATAAAATTTGAGAGGAATGGGAGATTCGATATAGGCCGATAGTTTTTTATAATTTCTGGGTCACGGTATAGCTTTTTCAAGAGAGGCTTTATTACTGCCACTTTTAGTGAGTTTGGTACACATCCGGTGGATAGAGAGACATTTACTATGTTCAACATAGGAGGGCCAAGCACAGAAAGCAGCTCTTTCAGTAGTTTAGTTGGAATAGGGTCCAGTATGCAGCTTGAAGGTTTAGAGGCCATGATTATTTTCATCATTGTGTCAAGAGATATAGTACTAACTTTTTATGGATATGGGGCAGCATTTTCACGTTTGGATGAAAATCGTGCCCAGAGTAAACTACCTCCTACTCAGTCCCAGATGCCAATATATGCATATTATTATTAGTATTGGATAGAAAACACTCGGACGTTTCTAAAACTGTTTGAGGCAAAAACCTGAGAAAAAATCCAAACAGGAAGTGGGAAATCTGAGGTTTGTAGTTTTTAAACTCAGCCCCATTGAATATACAGTGGAATATGGGTAATGTTGCACTTCCTAAGGCTTCCACTAGATGTCAACAGTCTTTAGAACGTTGTTTCAGGCTTCTACTGTGAAGAGGGGCTGAATGAGAGGGGAATGAGTCAGAGGTCTGCCAGCAGCCTCGGTCTCAGTCACACGCATTCACATGAGATGTAGCTCTCCTTCCATTGCTTTTCTACAGACAATGGAATTCTCCGGTTGGGACATTATTGAACATTTATGATAAAAACATCCTAAAGATTGATTCTATACATCGTTTGATTTGTTTCTACGACCAGTAATATAACTTTTTGGAATTTTCGTCCGACATTTCCGCTGGACTTGCCCGCGCCTCGTGAGTATCGATTTGTTTACTAAACGCCCTAACAAAAGGAGGAATTTGGACATAAATGATGGACTTTATGGAACAAATCAAACATTTATTGTGGAACTGGGATTCCTGGGAGTGCATTCTGACGAAGACCATCAAAGGTAAGTGAATATTTATAATGCTATTTCTGACTTATGTTGACTCCAACATGGCGGTTATTTATTTTGGCTGGTTTGGGCTCTGAGCTCCGTGCTCAGATTATTGCATGGTATGCTTTTTCCGTAAAGTTTAAAAGAAATCTGACACTGCGGTTACATTAAGGAGAAGTTTATCTAAAGTTCCATGCATAGCACTTGAATTTTCATCAACATATATATGAGTATTTCTGTGAATTGATGTGGCTCTCTGCAAAATAACTGCATGTTTTGGAACACCTGAACATAACACACCAATGTAAAATGAGATTTTTGGATATAAATATGCACTTTATCGAACAAAACATACATGTATTGTGTAACATGAAGTCCTATGAGTGTCATCTGATGAACATCATCAAAGGTTAGTGATACATTTTTTCTCTATTTGTGCTTTTTGTGACTCCTCTCTTTGGCTTGAAAAATGGCTGGGTGTTTCTGTGACTTGGTGGTGACCTAACATAATCGTTTGTGGAGCTTTCGCTGTAAAGCATTTTTGAAATCAGACACTGTGGCTGGATTAACGATAATTGTATCTTTAAAATGGTAATACTTGTATGTTTGAGAAATTTGATTTATGAGATTTCTGTTGATTTGTATTTGGCGCCCTACAATTTCATTGGCTGTTGGCGAGGGGTTCCGCTATCGGAAACCCAGTCCTAGACAGGCTAAAACACATGAGTGTCTCCCTTGATCCTAGGTCCTGGCAGAGTTGTGCAGACTCAGGACAACTGAGCTTTGGAGGAATACGCAGATTTAAAGAGGAGTCCGTAATTTGCTTTCTAATGATCATGATCTTTTCCTCAAAGAAGTTCATGAATTTATTACTGCTGAAGTGAAAGCCATCCTCTCTTGGGGAATGCTGCTTTTTAGTTAGCTTTGCGACAGTATCAAAAATAAATTTAGGATTGTTCTTATTTTCCTCAATTAAGTTGGAAAAATAGGATGATCGAGGAGCAGTGAGAGCTCTTCGATACTGCACGGTACTGTCTTTTCAAGCTAGTCGGAAGACTTCCAGTTTGGTGTGGCGCCATTTCCGTTCCAATTTTCTGGAAGCTTGCTTCAGAGCTCGGGTATTTTCTGTATACCAGGGAGCTAGCTTCTTATGACAAATGTTTTTCGTTTTTAGGGGTGCAACTGCATCTAGGGTATTGCACAAGGTTTAATTGAGTTCCTCAGTTAGGTGGTTAACTTATTTTTGTCCTCTGACGTCCTTGTGTAGGCAGAGGGAGTCTGGAAGGGCATCAAGGAATCTGTGGGTTGTCTAAGAATTTATAGCACGACTTTTGATGATCCTTGGTTGGGGTCTGAGCAGATTACTTGTTGCGATTGCAAACGTAATAAAATGGTGGTCCGATAGTCCAGGATATGAGGAAAAACATTAAGATCCACAACATTTATTCCATGGGACAAAACTAGGTCCAGAGTATGACTGTGGCAGTGAGTAGGTCCGGAGACATGTTGGACAAAACCCACTGAGTCGGTGATGGCTCCGAAAGCCTTTTGGAGTGGGTCTGTGGACTTTTCCATGTGAATATTAAAGTCACCAAAAATGTAAATATTATCTGCTATGACTACAAGGTCCGATAGGAATTCAGGGAACTCAGCGAGGAACGCTGTATATGGCCCAGGAGGCCTGTAAAACAGTAGCTATAAAAAGTGATTGAGTAGGCTGCATAGATTTCATGACGAGAAGCTCAAAAGACGAAAACGTCGGGGGGTTTTGTAAGTTGAAAAAACAACATGATGGAACTCAGAAATCTCAGACTTCAGTGCGTTCAAGACAACTGGGAACTCCGAAAAAAATTGATCTGACTTGGAAACATTTTTTTGAACGGTCATCCAACTCTGTATTCCAAGTCGGAAAATCTGGTATATTTCTAGACCTCCAACTTTCTGATCTGAAGATCACTGATGTCATGATTTGACCTCGTTTTTATTTTTGAGTTCCCAGTTGTCCTGAAAGCAACATGACCATCAGATGCAGGTACCATCAGTCCAGTAATATAAAAAAGCAAATTATTTGCAAAGTATTTCAATTTATGGTTAGCTGTGCCTCGCAAGTGCTCCACCAATTTATCTATTTTGTAATTGAAGCTCGAGTTTTGCAATATGGTCTGATATTAACAATATTGGCACACCAGTCATATAACCAATATGCTGTGATAATGTATTAAGCCTACTGCACAAACCTCATTCGTACAGAACATTAATTCATTAAGTTAATGTAAAACAATTTAAGTCATGTTTAAAAAAAAATCTGAGCGGTAGATCTCAGTTTACTGTTTAACTGTGAAAGTGATCTTGACTCAGGAAAGGTTCTTGACTCAGGAAAGGTTGGCGACCACTGTCTCGCATAAATACATTCGTTCTTTGGTTCCGTCTTTCAGGGCAAAGGCTCAGGTTTCTCTAGGAGAGCAGTTTATCACAGACTAAGATAGAGTTCTTTCAAACCTACTACAGTAGGAAGTCAGCTTACAAAGCTGGGAAACACAACAGGTGTTTCCTTTCCCTGAGATGTTTTAACAAGGCCTTACACTTGGGAACAATTACCCCTCAATTAAGTGAAACAGCACGGACGGCTTCGCTATAAACAGTTTGTTTAACCAAGTGTAAAGTAAGAGGAATCGTGTGGTGAGGTGACCACGTGCACAACAGTCCCAGAAGAAAGGCTTGTTTAGAACAGTGAGAAACACAGAAGGATGTCACACTTAAAATGGCACTTTTTTTTTCTCAGTGCTGAAAAATCGTCTCCATAGCATCTGGCTAATGAATCTTGATTTCTTCTCTGGGAACAGATTCTATTTTCCCTCATTTGTTTGTATATCTCTAAAGCGAGCTAAGTGCTAGCAGCTGGGGTTTTGGTGAGTGCAGCCTTCGCAACACAGGAGGGCTTTAATTGCTCAAGTCTTCGAAGGATAAACAGTCGCAAAGATGGGAGTTTCAGCCAGGTGTTTTTATTTGATCCGGTGTGATTCGCCCGAAAATGGGACAAAATATCATTGCAATATCCCAATAAATACTTATCATGTTGACGTTCCTGCGTTTTTGCTGCTTGCTTCACAAATCCACTGGAGGACCATCCTTAAAAAAGTAAGGGGAGGGAACTGACGACCCACTATTGAGTATCCGGGCATTGCTTCCAAGGGCAGCGTCCTCACGGCACCTCGCTCTGTTGTGTTCAATTTCTTGCCCCCTTTTTTTTCTTCAATGGCGGCATCTCACTGGGATACTCCACTGGCACAGATAAAAGGTAATGAGTTTCATCTCATTACATCCGCTCTTCTGCAGGAATATGGAGATTAAACAACGTTAAAGAAGAGGAGCAGATCCCTTTATTGGAGCCCGAAGCAAGGCCTCTCTCGCTCTCTCTGCCTCATTAGGTGGTTTCATATTCAATGTATTGACTTGTTTTTAAATGATTTCGTCTTCTGCTTTAGTCAGGTGGCAAGAATGGTAACTTTGATATATTCTGCATAAGTAATGGGGAGAAGCTTCATAATACAGGGACTTCCGTCCTTCACATGCCAAGACATCCATTAGGCATTCACATGACAAACATGGGTTTTGATTGCGTTACAAAGGCTGAATTGGCTTTGCACTCCACAATCAATTTAATTTTGTACCACGATGGCTTGATGTGTTAAGCTGGTGTGTACATACACACCCCCATAAAACAAGATAATGACGTTCACTCCTCTGTTAGTTCAGGTGATATGGAATGCTTCTATTACAGCTAACGACCATCGACCCGAACTAGCTTCACATTCAGCCCCCCTCATCCTCCTTCTCGCCCACCTCTCACCTCTCCAGAGGCTTAAAAATAATAATTCCTTATTGATTTTCCCACAAATGGTCATTTGCACAAATGGAATCGTAATGAAACATTGTTTTATCGTCCCTACTCCAATGTGAGAATCGATTAGAGAAAACCCACATTACGTATTCTTCTCAAATACCCCATTTTATTGTGATGGATATGAACAACTCAATCAAGAATGCATTTTCCATCATGTTTTACCAGCCTGACCAAGACAAGGATAAGGGTCGCTTGTGGCTGAGGTGCTAGCTAGACTCAGCCAAGCATGAAAGAGAGTGGGAGGGAGGACTGATTGCAGAAAACAATAGCAAATAATAACAGCTGCCTCAGTCAGGCTCTACAGTGCCTTCAGAAAATATTCATACCTCTTGACTTATTCAACATTTTGTTGTGTTACATCCTGAATTCAAAACGGATTAGATTTTTTCCCCTCACCCATCTACACACAATACCCCATAATGACAAAGTAAAATCATTTTTACAAATGTTTGCAAATGAAATACACTACATGACAAAGTGTGTGGACACCTGCTCGTCGAACATCTCATTCCAAAATCATGGGCATTAATATAGAGTTGGAATATTTCTGTAGGGACTTGCTTCCATTCAGCCACAAGAGCATTAATGAGGTTGGGCGATTAGGCCTGGCTCGCAGTCGCTGTTCCAAATCATTCCAAAGGTGTTCGATGGGGTTGAGGTCAGGGCTCTGTGCAAGCCAGCCAAATTCTTCCACACCGATCTCAACAAACCATTTCTGTGTGGACCTTGCTTTGTGCACAGGGGCATTGTCATGCTGAAACAGGAAAGCACCTTCCCCAAACTGTTGCCACAAAATTGGAAGCGCAGAAAATTCTAGAATGTCATTGTATGCTGTAGCATTAAGATTTCCCTTCACTGGAACTAAGGGGCCTGGCCCCAACCCATCAATAACAGCCCCAGATTATTCCTCCTCCACCAAACTTTACATTTGGCACTATGCATTGGGTCAAGTAGTGTTCTCCTGGCATCCGCCAAACCCAGATTAGTCCGTCGGACTGCCAGATGGTGAAGCGTGATTCATCACTCCATAGAACACGGTTCAACTGCTCCAGAAGCCTAATTATATGTAATTTAGGGGAAGATTTTTCTTCAAAAGAAAGAGTCCAATGGCGATGGGCTTTACACCACTCCAGCCGACACTTGGCATTGCACATGGTGATCTTAGGCTTGTGTGCGGCTGCTCGGCCATGGAAACCCATTTCATTAAGCTCCCGATGAACAGTTCTTGTGCTGACGTTGCTTCCAGAGGTAGTTTGGAACTCTGTACTGAGTGTTGCAACCGAGGACAGCCGATTTTTACTCGCTATGCACTTCAGCACTCGGCGGTCCCGTTCTGTGAGCTTGTGTGGCCTACCACTTCGTGGCTGAGCCGTTGTTGCTCCTAGATGTTCCGACTTCAGAATAATAACACTTCCAGTTGACCGGGGCAGCTCTAGCAGGGCAGAAATTTGACGAACTGACTTGTTGAGAAAGTGGCGTCCTATGACAGTCCACGTTGAAGGCCACTGAGCTCTTCAGTAAGGCCATTCTACTGCAAATGTTTGTCTATGGAGATTGCATGGCGGTGTGCTTGATTTTATACACTTGTCAACAACAGGTGTGGCTGAAATAGCTGAATCCACTAATTTGAAGGGGGTGTCCACATACACAATATATACAAAAGTATGTGTGGGGTACAGAGATGAGGTAGTCACTTAAAAAATCATGTTAAACACTTATTGCAGAGGGAGTCCATGCAACTTGTGACTTGTTAAACACTTATTTAGGCTTGCCATAACAAATGGGTTGAATACTTATTGACTCAAAACATTTCAGCTTTTAATTTTTAATTAATTTTAAAAAATGTCTACAAACATATTTCCACTACCATTGTGGGGTATTGTGTGCAGGCCAGTGACACAACATCTCAATTTAATACATTTAATTTCAGGCTGTAACAACAAAATGTGGAAAAGGTGAAGGGGAGTGAAACTTTGAAGGCACTGTACATCTTTTTTTCAAAGAAAAAGAGCTGAATGTACAAGTCTACATTTCCTCATCATATTTACTCACAGTTTACTAGAAAAAAAAAAAAAACGGAATTACCTGGAGAAAGCCCGACAAAACGAATCAATGTGGAGGCAGCGGAGCAGACAGTCAAGAGGGATAATAGTAGGAAATTAAACATTAGCAGGTGGGGATCGAGTTACACCGGCTAGATTGGAATTCTTGTCCCATGTGCTACATGAAGGAAGCAGGTTCCATACACCACTAATCAAAAGGTTTGGTCTTATGCCTGGCTCATTTATTGTTGTGTATCTGCAGAATTGTAATCTCCCAGAATTAGAAATTACGGGAAAAGTCCAAGGAAAAATCCAAGAAATTTGAGATAGTCGTGGAAGAGGCGGACATTCCAGCAAAAAAAAGCACAAGGCAGAGGAATCTGGCTCATCAAATTCCAGTGCAGCACCGCTGTGATTATCACCCGCGCTAGCAGCAACAAACTGGGAGGTCACAGCAAATCAGCCTAATTTCACATCCCCAAAGCCCCTCATTGACTCAAATGGGAGTGTCACATATAATCACGCAGAAAGGGCAGCTCACAGTGGCCAAATGCTCATCTCCATTCTCAGTGAGTGAAGTCACCCAACATGTGGCACATTTACAATGATGGGCCAAGCATCTCTGTCAATTCAGGCAATGGACTATTATGGAAAAGAGTGCCACGAGGTCAAAGGGTCAATTACTTCCCTTGTTACTCAATTGAAGTGCACAGACAGTGCCTTCAGAAGGTATTCATATCACATGACGTATTCCACATTTTGTTGTGTTACAGCCTGAATTCAAAATTGATTAAATAGATTTTTTTCTCTCACCCATCTCCACACAATACACCATAATGACAAATACATTTTTGCAGATGTATTGAAAATGGGCAAGTCTAAGAGCTTTGCACACTTGAATTGTACAATATTTGCCCATTTAAAAAAAAAAAAATCTTCAAGTTGGTTGTTGATCATTGCTTGACATACATTCTCAAGTCTTTCCATAGATTTTCAAGCTGGTTTAAGTAAAAACTGAAACTGGGCCACTCAGGAACATTCAATGTCGTCTTGGTAAGCAACTTGTGTACATATGGCCTCGTGTTTTAAGTTATTGTTCTGCTGAAAGGAGAATTTATCTCCCAGTGTCTGGTGGAAAGCAGACTGAACCAGGTTTTCCCTGTGCTTAGCTCTATTTATTTTTATCATAAAAAACTATAAGTCCTTGCTGATGACAAGCTTACCCATAACATGATGCAACCACCACGTTTGAAAATAGGAAGAGTGGTACTCGGTGATGTGTTCTTTGCCCCAAACATAACACTTTGTATTCAGTACATAAATGTAATTTCTTCACAATTTTTTTGCAGTTTTACTTTAGTGCCTTATTGCACATAGGATCCATGTTTTTATTATGTACAGGATTCCTTCTTTTCACTCTGTCAATTAGGTTCATATTGTGGGGTAACTACAAATGGTGTTGATCCATCAGTTTTTTCCTATCACATCCATTAAACTCTGTAACTGTTTTAAAGTCACCATTGGCCTCATGGTGAAATCCCTGAGCGGTTTCCTTCCTCTCCGGCAACTGAGAAAGGAAGAACGCCTGTATCTTTGTAGTGACTGGGTGTATGGATACACCATCCAAAGTGTAATTAATAACTTCACCACCCTCAAAGGGATATTCAATGTCTGCTTTTTACATTTTTATTTCTACCCATCTACCAATAGGTCCCCTTCTTAGCTCCCTGGTCTTTGTGTTTGAAATGCCATGTGCAATTGATGGACTTTATAGATAATTGTATGTGTACAGAGCTGAGGTAGTCATTAAAAAAGCATGTTAAACACTATTATGGCACAGATTCATGCAAGTTATGTGACTTGTTAAGCAAATGTTTACTTCTGAACTTATTAGGCTTGCCATTACAAAGGGGTTGAATACTTATTGACTCAAGACATTTTAGTTTTAAATGTATTAATTTGTCAAATATATATAATTCCACTGACATGATGGGGTATTGTGTGTAGGCCAGTGACACAAAATCTGGAAAAAGTAAAGGGGTGTGAGTACTTTCTGAAGGCACTATAGGTATGGAACTAGGAGTGAATGTATTAAGTCTCATCTCGAATCTTGAGGTAATTTGTTTACTGGCTTTCTTTACTCCTGTGTTTAAGTGTCCATTCTCCACTGGGAGTGTCAGGTACTCATAACATTCTGAAGGATGCTTATAGAATTAAGGTAAAAACCTTAATTTGCAAGAGGAAGGACAAAATACCTTTCTTTTTTGAAATGGGGTTCTTTCTTCAGCGAGACGGTTTTCCATTCGATTTTTCTATGCACTTGATAAAAATGTATGTTCTTCCATTTTGATGAAAATAAATTATATTCAATGATTTAATTTTAGCACAAGGCTATTTCCATAGTTGTGTCCTTGTATTAAGCATACAGGAGTAATAGTTTACCAATCTTTCACAGCGGGTCAATTGCAAAAAAGGGCCAAGAACCAACAAATGTGCATATTTTGTTTTTATTTCCCATGATTTCAGAAAGGTAAAAAAACACTTATTGTGGTGAATACAGAACACATGCTTACAAAAACACAAAAAAAGTACAAATCCAGTTGGTCTGTTTGTCTTTATTAGAGGAACAAAACAATTAATCCCCCACACTGAACACTTCACTCTTTCAACCCTCAGAAGCACCATCTAACTGGCCTGCCCCCCCCCCCCCCCCCCCCAACAGTGAGTTAATTGGGTTCAATGTTGGGTTTCGTGTAAGTCGCTCTCCTCTGTGAACAGAGGCAGAAGTTCTAAAGCAGGGATGGGCAACTTTGATGGGGGTGGGGGCCCCCAAAAAATCTGAACTCACCATGAGGCCGCAGTGGCTCGTGGGTCTGTGTACCCACATCCATACCTACACATGCAGTCAGAGCCGGCCCTAGCCTTTTGGGAGCCCTAAGTGGAATTGTGTTCAGGGTCCCTGCCTACCTTGCAATCAAAATATTTAAGCAGGCCCCCCTTGACAGCGGAGACAAAACATTGAAGTTTTAGAGTTAATTTCCTGCAATTCTACACATTTTGCCATGGGGCGTAGCAATTATTTCCCAATGTTATGCAATTCTATCAATTTTGCCATGGAGCGGAGCAAAATTGGCAGTTTTACATCTGATTGCCTGCAATTCTACACGTTGCCATGGTTGCTATACAAATGTTTGGAGTTTATAATATGATATCTGAGTTAGAATGACTAACAAAATCAAAGGGGGGCCCCCCGGTTGTTAAATCAACTATGATTAGAACACATTTATAGAGCTGGCTGGACTAATTTACCAATCTGAAAAATGTTAGCTGACATAGGATAATTGTGTGACTGTCAGTGACTGATATAACAAGAGGAAAACTGCTGATGCAAAACCACATTTTGAAATTGCACTTTATGTATGTTCTACTATTCTGACTCTTAACAGTAAATTGAGACCTCAACTGAGATTATTTTTTACAACTACGGGCCTACAAAAGGAGAGTTGCCAATCCCTGTTCTAAAGCCATGGCTCTCTCTGCACAGGAGGGCTGCTGTCCTTATCAGTTCCCTCTTCTCTATCGAAGAGGCACACACATTCTTCTGATCTCATCAAAGCGGGCGAATGAGAAAAATACGAAAATCAACCACTATTTCTTTGTCGCTGCCTCTAACTTAGTGCCCCAGGTGGAGAATTAGCAGTGATGAGAGGAAGAGCGATTTCTGGAGGATTCTGAAAACAACTGATTCTGCAGTTGTATAGCGTTGCTGGGCACTGCACAAACAAATCCATGTTTGCTACAGGCACGGAAAAACTGTACAGTCTTCAGGCTAGTTCCTCAGGGTTAATCAAACATATTCCTCTACTGTTCCGTATTGTTTTTTTAACACCACCATTTTCTTTGAGATATTCCTGCCTTGAGCTGTTTTTAGCCAAACAGGTTAACACAGAATATGTGCATATTGCTAATGGGAAAACAGTTTTGCTTGACAGAAGGTGAAGGGGACCTATGAACCATGGTGGTAATACCTATTTTGCGACTGAAATTAACACCAGCCTCATCAATGCTAAGCCAAACACACCTGGGTGCACATCATGTCCTTGTCGCACAAATTCTTCTACTCTATTAACTGGTTGAATGCTATAGAACGTAGCCAAGCCGAGGTAAAAAAAAAGAAAACAAAGGAGAGGATAATGCAGGAATCTGAGGAGGTTAGCCAGATTACAAAAAGGATGAAAGGTCAGAGGGCAATAACTGGATCCTGTTACACCGATTTTTGGCTGATGGAATTTTTGGTGTGAAGGAACAGGGCTGTGAGTTGAGGAGGTCAAGGGACGTCAATATAGCGCTAAGATCAATTATGTCGCTCAATCTGGCTGCACTAGACTACTGCAAGTAGCCTGTGGCTAACATTGAACATGTCGCACAAACAAGGTGAGCACGTTTTCTTCATGTTAAATTAACTCCTTTATCCAAAATATGGCGAGGGATCATGATACAAGCAATACGGTCCATGGTATAACTTTTACACCCGACGTCCTGCTGAACATACACTCTCCCTTACAAAACAAACACTATGAATGGCACACACTAACTTATATTTCCCTAGCCTACCGGTCTGTAGTGGGGGGGGGGGGGCTTGCAGTGTCTTCCCTCCCCCTAGTAGGGTCCCTGCTGGTGGGATGGGGGAGCCGTGGCCAGGGGTGGTGGCTCTTCTCTAGCTGGGCTTGGTGAGGAGCTGTGTGGAGAAGTCGTACAGGTCCTTGTTAACCTTCTTCAGCGTTCTCACTTCCTCCTCCAGCTCCGACACGCGCACCTTGGTGTTCTCACCATCACCAAACACACTCTGTAGTTTTAACAGTAAACAGAGAAAGAAGAGAGATGGGGAGCAAGAGAGAGAAGGAAAGTGAGAGTGTAAAATTATAGATACATCGGGGTTAAGCAAACACATTTGTAGACACAGAACATTTCAATCTACCACCTCAGGTATCAGGTCCCAGCGGATTCTAAAACGGGGGACATATTTGCTTTTCTCTCATAGACCCACTCATCAAAATCGACAAAAGGATGAAACCTCTCCAATATTTATGGTAATGTAATGTATTTGGAGTTTAAGGCTCCATAGTGTGCAAATAAGCGGGGGAATTCATTTTCAGTGATGGTACAATCTGGCAAAGAATAAACCTAGCTCCCCAAGGAAAGCCCACTGCCCGTTTCGGGAGTTGGGTTCCGGGGCGGTGGGTCGGCTTGGGGTGAGGAACATCAAATCTCGTTTGAAAAACCTCCCTAATTTCACAGAGTCAAATATTGACATTTCCCATTGTGTCCAAATTCGCAGCGCAGGCAGCCGTTGGATGACAGCGGTCCATATTTGTCATATTTCCTCCCAAGATTAAAGAGTGGAGAACTATTGCCCGTATTCAGCTTATTTATTAGTTTGCCTGCCTTCTTGGGTATAGATGTACCGGGCTGGGTGCTTTGGTCTTGCCTGTGGGAGCAAGCGAGGGCTGTTCTCCCTTTTTGGATGGAGTAAGACTAATCCACTTAACCATATCAGTACCGAGACCACAACAAAAATCAGCCTTTCATTTATCTGACTTCCATTTATCTGCATGTCCAGCCCTTATATTTAGCCCCACAATGAAGTGTTTTACCATTTTCTTTTCAGGACAACCAGGGCTACAAGTAAAACATGAAACATATGACATAAACAGTTGCATTAATGAGTTTTATTGACAAATGTCCACACAAAAAAACAATATTTATATGAATGCTGCAAGTACAGACATTGTTTGCTCAGTTGGAAATTAATATCAAACTAGTCAGTGACAACTGTGTGGAGTTTGTGACAGCGACTATGTGAGCTTATTACAGTATTATAGACACCATGAGAGTCTCAGCTTTTCATAGATGGCTTTTAATAGTTTGAAGCTCAAACCATACGGACTCGACAGAGCATTTTGTAGAAAGACTTGTCCCCGGGCCCCTTCGGGATCCTCACCTTGTCTAACACACACAGCTCTAGTTCAGCCCAAGTTAATCACACAGACTAATGTTTGGTACCAATGGATGTAGAAGAAACGTATCCAAATGGTACAACCCAAAAGTCTGTAGCTTAAAGACACCGTTTAAAATAGGTTAAGGGCACTAATTCGGTTAAGGGCACTTGGGGGGGGGGGGGCAGTGTGGTGGAGTCGTCAGCGGCTCACTGAGCCCAGGGATAAGATGCCTCTGGTGACGGCCTCGTCTAGTTAGCAGACAAATCCCTCTGCGAAAAAAACACCAACCTGCTCCTTCCTGGCACACACAATTACACACATGCAAGACCGCACACTGCATCCACATGCTGGTCGAGTGGATGCAGTGACACAGAGGTGCAGAGGTTCCGTGCTGATTCATTAGACTTATTAAGAGTAATAATAACAGATTGAAGTAATATAGCGCCTTTCAATCGGTTCCAAAGTGAATTACATTGTTTAGGGGTAACTCGCCCTGTCCACTGTGTAACACCCACCTGCGTGATGCATGGCAGCCATTTTGTGCCAGAATGTTCTCCAAACATAGGCTAAAATTACATGGCCATAATAGTGAGTGGGTAGTTTTGAATCCTATACATTTGGGGCCATCCATGTTTTTTTATTAGCTTTAGAACTGGGTTGGACCTCCCAGTGCTGGATCTAGTATAGAGGCAGAATCAATCCCAGAGGAGAATCAGGCAAGCAATCCACCATCACCAGCCACAGGCCCATTAAATGAAGGGCCTTGAAGGCAAGGATAAGAGAGGAATGCTGGAGAGCCCAAGGTGGAGCAGGGGGCCCAGAAGGGAGCGGTTGGATAGTGCCCATGATTGGACGGGAAAAGCAGCTGCTGTTGCTGCTGCCACCAGGACAGGGATATACTGAGATCTAATCATAACCAACATACAGTCCCAGAAGAGCAGACCCTGGCTTTAAAAGGCACAATCTGTTATTTGAATTTCCACTCAAAAGTTGCACTTAGTTGCACATGGTGGGGGTGGGTCTTTGCAAAAGTAACCGTTACCAAGTCATTTAAACATGGTTCAACATCAACAAAATGGCCCGCTGGCCCAGGGCCAGTGAAAACATGCGTCGGGCCAGTGGATCTCATCAATGCAGAGCATTTGGCTTGAAAGTTCGACATTTACATGCTCTGTCGCAGTCTGCCATAAGAAAACGGATTGTGCCGCGTCGCAGTCAGCACTGCATTGTTTATATTGGCCGTTCATTTAAGCATCCACCACAATCCCCGCAAGTCATAACTTCTTGACCACCACATGAGTAATCTATACTGACTTCTAGTAATGACTTGCATTGAAAAATTATATTACACAGCTTTTTAAACACAGACTACCGGTCAAAAGGTTTAGAACACCTACTCATTCAAGGGTTTTTCTTTATTTTTATTTTTTTTACAATTTTCTACATTGTAGAATAATAGTGAAGACATCAAAACTATGAAATAACACATATGGAATCATGTTGTAACCAAAAAAAGTAAAATATATTTTACATTTGAGATTCTTCAAAGTAGACCACCCTTTGCCTTGACAGCTTTGCACTCTTGGCATTCTCTCAACCAGCTTCACCTAGAATGCTTTTCCAACAGTCTTGAAGGAGTTTCCACATATGCTCAGCACTTGTTGGCTACTTTTCCTTCACTCTGCAGTCCAACTTACCCCAAACCATCTAAATTGGGTTGAGGTCGGGTGATTGTGGAGGCCAGGTCATCTGATGCAGCACTCCATCACTCTCCTACTTGGTAAAGTATCCCTAACACAGCCTGGAGATGTGTTGGGTCATTGTCCTGTTGAAAAACAAATGACAGTCCCACTAAGCCCAAACCAGATGGGCTGGCGAATAGCTGCAGAATGCTGTGGTAGCCATGCTGGTTAAGTGTGCCTTGAAATCTAAATAAATCACAGACAGTGTAACCAGCAAAGCACCCCCACACCATAACACACCATAACCTCCTCCTCCATGCTTTATGGTGGGAAATACACATGCAGAGATCATCCGTTCACCCTCAACACATCTCACAAAGACATAGCGGTTGGAACCAATAATCTCATATTTGGACTCCAGACCAAAGGACAAACTTCCACCGGTCTAATGTCCATTGCTCGTCTTTCTTGGCCCAAGCCAGTCTCTTCTTATTGGTGTCATTTAGTAGTGGTTTCTTTGCAGCAATTCGCCCATGAAGGCCTGATTCACACAGTCTCCTCTGAACAGTTGATGTTGAGATGTGTCTGTTACTTGAACTCTGTGAAGCATTTATTTGGGCTGCAATTTCTGAGGCTGGTAACTCTAATGGACTTATCCTCTGCAGCAGAGGTAACTCTGGCTCTTCCATTCCTGTTGCGGTCCTCATGAGAGCCAGTTTCATCATAGCGCTTGATGGTTTTTGCAACTGCACTTGAAGAAACTTTCAAAGTTCAAATTTTCCAAATTGACCGACCTTCATGTCTTAAAGTAATGATGGACTGTCGTTTCTATTTGCTCATTTGAGCTGTTCTTGCCATAATATGGACTTGGTCTTTTACCAAATAGGGCCATTTTGTGTATTTTATTTATTTAACTAGGCAGGTAAGAACAAGTCAGGTAAGAACAATTTCTTATTTACACTGACGGCCTACACCGGCCAAAACCCGGACGACGCTGGGCCAATTGTGCGCCGCCCTATGGGACTCCCAATCACGGCCGGTTGTGATACAGCCTGGATTCGAACCAGTGTGTCTGTAGTGAGGCCTCTAGCACTGAGATGGCCTTATTGAAGAGCTCAGTGACTTTCAACGTGGCACCGTAATAGGATGCCACCTTTACAATAAGTCAGTTCGTCAAATTTCTGCCCTGCTAAAGCTGCCCCGGTCAACTGTAAGTGCTGTTATTGTGAAGTTGGAACGTCTAGGAGCAACAATGGCTCAGCCGCAAAGTGGTAGGCCACACAAGCTCACAGAACAATGGCGTCCTCGGTTGCAACACTCACTACTGAGTTCCAAACTGCCTCTGGAAGCAACTTCAGCACAAGAACTGTTCGTCGGGAGCTTCCATGGCTGAGCAGCCACACACAAACCTAAGATCGCTTGGCATTGCGCATGGCGTCGGCTGCAGTGGTGTAAAGCTCGCCGCCATTGGACTCTAGAGCAGTGGAAATGCGTTCTCTGGAGCGATGAATCACACTCCACCATTTGGCAGTTCGACGGACGAATTTGGGTTTGGCGGATGCCAGGAGAATGCTCCAAAGCATATGGTAACTGTAAAGTTTGGTGGAGGAGGATTAATAGTCTGGAGCTGTTTTTCATAGTTTGGGCTAGGGCCCAATGAAGGGAAATGTTAATACTACAGCATAGAATGACATTCTAGACGATTCAGTGCTTCCAACTTTGTGGCAACAGTTTGCGAAGGCCCTTTCCTGTTTCAGGATGACAATGCCCCCATGAACAAAGTGAGGTCCATACAGAAATGGTTTTTCGAGATCAGTGTGGAAGAACTTTACTGGCCTGCAGAGAGCCATGACCTCAACCTTTGGGAAGAATTGGAACACCGACCGCGGACCAGGCCAAATCACCCAACGTCACTAATGCTCTTGTGGCTGAATGGAAGCAAGTCCCCACAGCAATGTTCCAACATCTAGAGAAAGCCTTCCCAGAAGAGTGGAGGCTGTTATAAAAGCAAAGGGGGGACCAAATCCATATTAATGCCCATGAAGCACCAGTGACTCAGTCTACAAAAAAGTGGTCAGATGAAGCAGATGCTAAACTACAGGACTGTTTTGCTAGCACAGACTGGAATATGTTCCGGGATTCTTCCGATGGCATTGAGGGGTACACCACATCAGTCACTGGCTTCATCAATAAGTCAATCGAAAACGTTGTCCCCACAGTGAGTGTACATACATACATACCCCAGTTCAGTGTACGTACATACTCCAACCAGAAGCCATGGATTACAGGCAACATTCGCACTGAGCTAAAGGGTAGAGCTGCCACTTTCAGGGAGCGGGACTCCAACCCGGAATCTTACAAGAAATCCCGCTATGCCCTTCGACGAACCATCAAACAGGAAAAGCACCAATACAGGACTAATATTCGAATCGTACTACACCGACTCCGATGCTCGTCAGATGTGGCAGGGCTTGCAAACTATTACAGACTAGAAAGGGAAGCACAGCCGAGAACTGCCCAGTGACAAGCCTACCAGACAAGCTAAATAACTTCTATGCTCGCTTCGAGGAAAGTAACAAACATGCATGAGAGCATCAGCTGTTCCGGAAAACTGTGTGATCACGCTCTCCGCAGCCGATGTGAGTAAGACCTTTAAACAGGTCAACATTCACAAGGCCGCAGGGCCAGACGAATTACCAGGACTTGTACCAGCTTTGAAAGGCTGGTCATGGCTAAAATCAACACCATTATCCCAGAAACCCTAGACCCACTCCAATTTCCATACCGCACCAACAGATCCACAGAGATGCAATCTCTATTGCACTCCACTCTGCCCTTTCACACCTGGAAAAAGGAAGGAACACCTACGTGAGAATGTTATTCATTGACTACAGCTCAGCGTTCAACACCATAGTGCCCTCAAAGCTCATCACTAAGCTAAGGACCATGTGACTAAACACCTCCCATGCAACTGGATCCTGGACTTCCTGACGGGCCACCCCCAGTTGGTAAGGGTAGGTAAGAACACATTGCCCACGCTGATCCTCAACACGGGGGCACAGCCAGGCACGACTCCAACACCATCATTAAGTTTGCTGACGGACACAACAGTGGTAGGCCCGACTACCGACAACGATGACAGCATATAGGGAGGAGGTCAGAGACCTGTCCGTGTGGTGCAAGGACAACAACCTCTCCCTCAACGTGATCAAGACAAAGGAGATGATTGTGGACTACAGGAAAAGGAGGACCAAGCACGCCCCCATTCTCATCAACGGGGCTGTAGTGGAGCAGGTTGAGAGCTTCAAGTTCCTTGGCGTCCACATCACCAACAAATTAACATGGTCCAAAGCACACCAAGACAGTCGTGAAGAGAGCAAAGAAGATTTGGCATGGGTCCTCAGATCCTCAAAAGATTTTACAGCTGCACCATCGAGAGCATCCTGGCGGGTTGCATCACTGCCTGGTATGGCAACTGCTCGGCCTCCGACTGCAAGGCACTACAGAGTGTAGTGTGTACATCACCGGGGCCAAGCTTCCTGCCATCCAGGATCTCTATAACAGGCGGTGTCAGGCCCTAACAGGCCCTAAAAATTGTCAAAGACTCCAGCCACCCTAGTCATAGACTGTTCTCTCTGCTACCGCACACCAAGCGGTACCAGAGCGCCAAGTCTATGTCCAAAAGGCTTTTAAACATCTTCTACCCCCAAGCCATAAGACTCCTGAACAGCTAATCAAAGGGCTACCCAGACTATTTGCATTGACCCCCCCCCCCCCCCCCCCCCCTCACGCTGCTGCTACTCTGTTATTATCTATGCATAGTCACTTTAATAACTCTACCTACATGTACATATTACCTCAATTACCTCGACAACGGTGCCCCCGCACATTGACTCTGTACCGGTATCCCCTGTATTTAGCCCCGCTATTGTTATTTACTGCTGCTCTTTAATTATTTTGCTTTTCTCTTACCTTTTTTGGTAGGTATTTTCTTAAAACTGGGGGCTTGTAAGTAAGCATTTCACTGTAAGATCTACCTACACCGGTTGTATTTTATTTTTTTCGTGGGGGGGGGGGGGGGGGGGGATTTTGGAATGAGATGTTCGATGAGCAGGTGTCCACATACTTTTGGTCATGTAGTCATGTAGTGTACCATACTAAGCAAATGTAGCATATTACTGGTTTAATATAGTGAGACCACATGCTAATCTATGGGTCCCACATGACCCCGATGCATTTTAAATTTGAAACTACAAGTAGAAATTATGCTCGGGCCAGGAAATCTTTGGCCAGTGAGAAACGCTGACCGCCCCATTGTCTTTGGTTTGAGAGGTTAACGCATCTTTCAAATGAGTCAGTGGAAATGAAAGTTACAGATTGTGCCTATAACTGACTGTGTGGTCTTTATAATGAAAACCAATATCTTGAGGTGCATCATATTGACAAGCCTGTTCATTTCAGCCATGATCTCCAGATAGGAAATCAACTCTCCCTAGCTAAGAAAGGATATGAGATGGATGGATACACCAAGTCTCCAGATAAGACACAATATTGTAATATTGACCTTTGCTGACGCCATAGCCGGTAGGGTCTCTCCTCTCTTACAGTCAGTACGTTGACGCACTGTGGTGTAAGTACGTATGAGCTGGCAAGTAGTAGCTACAGCTGTATTTTCTTATCGTGGCCTTTGTAGATGTCTGAGAGTAAAGTGCAAGTAACGCTGTGAGGAGTTAAAGGGTCATAATGAAGAGTCTTCTGCTGAGCCTTCTGGCAAGGAGCCTGTAAAAATGTTAACCTACAGTGACTAGTGTCTTTAGAATGTATTCATATACCCTAGACTTATTCCACATTTGATGTGTTACAGCCTGAATTAAAAATGGATGATTTTCTTCTTTTTTTTATCATCTCACCCATCTACACACAATACCCCATAATGACAAAGTGAAAATATGTCTATAGAATTGTAAAAAAAAAAAAAGATAATTAAATAAAGAAATTACATTTACATAAGTATTCCAACCAGAGTCAGTACTTTGTAGCACCACCATTGACAGCGATTACAGCTGTTAGTCTTTCTGGGTAAGTCTCTAAGAGCTTTCCACACCTGGATTGTGTAACATTTGCCCATTATTCTAGTCAAAATTCTTCAAGCTCTTTCAAATCGATTGTTGATCATTGATAGACAACCATTTTCAGGTCTTGCCATAGATTTCCAAGTAGATTTATGTAAAAACTGTAACTCAGCCATTCAGAAACATTCACTGAGGGGGCTTGTAGCAAACAGGACGCATGTTTTGGAATATTTCTATTTTGTACAGGATTCCTTCTTTTCACTCTGTCAATTAGGTTCATATTGTGGGGTAACTACAATGGTGTTTATCCATCAGTTTTACCCTATCACATCCATTAAACTCTAACTGTTTTAAAGTCACCATTGGCCTCATGGTGAAATCCCTGAGAGGTTTCCTTCCTCTTAAACAACTGAGTTAGGAAGAAGGCCTGTATCTTTGTAGTGACTGGGTGTATTGATACACCATCCAAAGTGTAATTAATAACTTCACCGTGCACAAAGAGATATTCAATGTCTGCTTTTTTTATTTTACCCATCTACCAATAAGTGCCCTTCTTTGAGAGGCATTGGAAAACCTCCCTGGTCTTTGTGGTTGAATATGTGTTTGCAATTCACTGCTCAACAGAGACTTTACAGATAATTGTATGTGTGGTGTACAGAGATGAGGTAGTCATTCAAAAATCACATTAAACACTATTTCACACACTGAGTCCATGCAACGTATTATACGACTCAAGCACATGTTTTACTCCTTAACGATGTTAGGCTTGCCATAACAAAGGGGTTGAGTACTTATTGACCAAAGATATTGCAGCTTTTATTTTGTAATTTATTTGGGGGGAAAATACTCTAAAAACATAATTCAACTTTGATATGGGGTATTGTGTGTAGGCCAGTGACAAAAAAATCTAAATAGTATGCATTTTTAATTTAGGCTCTAACAACAAAATGTGGAAAAAGTCAACGGTGTGAACACTTTCTGAAAGCACTGTACATAGCATTTACATACATCTAACACCCTTAGAACATGATGCGGTGTAGAATGCTGAGTCACACGGCCCCCTGAGATGTTGACTTGCTCACTAACCTTATGTCGACAAAGACACAGATATTTGAAATAACATCTATGTGGAATTGTATTGTGTAATGATGTGCATTTTGCATTGACCTGCCCACTTACCTTGTCTGTTACGGCACTCATGACGGAGTAGAGTTTGTCTGCTTTCTCCAAATAGGTCTCCTTTTGGGCCTAAAAGAGAGAGAACATACAGTCAAACAAGGTGCACAGGCCATGTCCAAAGTCAAATCCAGAAGTCAATAGTGGCGTGAGTGTGTGACAATGCCAACAAAGGGCCGACAATGACAATACCAGAAAATAACAACAAGGGGCGTGATCCCGCTCCCCAGATTTACAGAGCGGATCACAATTGCAATGTACCGCCCCGTCCGCTGACCCCCAACTGTGTGGGAGTGCTGACTTTATTTTACGGCGCGAGTCAATAAATGCGGATGGACAATATGTTGAAATGGAGGTGGGAATGGTTCAGGTGCGAAGACTACACGCCCACGAGTAGGAGTTATGCATGGCGGTGTAGAGAAGTGGTTCCCGACTCTGGTCTCGGGAGAGCTATCTTGTGGGGAGGTCTTCAGAGGTAGCTAACTACCATAAAAAAAAAACACAGGTTCGTAAAATTGAGGGAGCATGGGAATAAACAGGCCAGAATACAACAATCATTAAGTCTCAAAGGAAATAATCACCTCATCTAAAAAGAGTAACACCTACTGAAACCTATAGTGACCAAATATCTACTGCATCAGTCTTTGAAAAGTGCTGGGGGGGCGTTACACAGGTCAAGCGGCATACCACCTCGCATCCCACTGCTGGCTTGCTTCTGAAACTAAGCAGGGTTGGTCCTGGTCTGTCCCTGGATGGGAGAACAGATGCTGCTGAAAGTGGTGTTGGAGGGCCAGTAGGAGGTCATCGTTCCTCTGGTCTAAAGAACAAACAATCCAATGCCCCTGGGCAGTGATTGGGCCATTAAACGGGTGTCCTGACGCTCTATGGTCACTAAAGATCCCATGGCACTAATCGTAAGAGTAGGGGTGTTGACCCAGGTGTCCTGGCTAAATTCTCAATCTGGCCCTCAAACCATCATGCCCACTTAATTATCCCCAGCATACATTTGGCTCATTCATTCCCCCTCTAACTATTCCCCAGGTAAATGCTGTAAAATGTGTTCTGAGTTAACTTACCTGGTTAAATAATCATAAAATGTTTTACAATTAAAAAGTGGCATCCTATTGAACTCAAATAACACAAATTGTGACATGAATTTAGACCAGACATACCCAGTTCTTCATCAGTCCTTTATTAAATGCTGAGTAACCTGTCCTGTAGCAGCTGGAGCATGTTACAAGGGTAGGACTTTGAATGCCACTGCAGCAAATCAGACAAATTAGAGCTGTGGTGAAGGACTGCAGTTGACATACACCACACTGATGAAATCCTAAAACATCAAATGAGTCCACATACGCATCACTCCCTTGCAACAGGATCAACTTCATTTGAACAGAAAATGTATGGAACGCTATACATTCTTGATCGATAAAATGTATATTTGTATAATTTAAGTGAAGCAAAGCAGATGAGCCATAGCACATGAATAACATTAACTGTCTCAACCTTGAATGGAACTCATTTATACAGAATCGGGATAAACAAGGCAAGATTGTCATCAAACTACAGTGCCTTTAGTTTCTTCATGTGCACTGCTCTGTTTTAGTTAGTCTCAACTGAATAAAAATTATCTATATAAGGTCAAAGAAGCAGCTCTGTATCTTACTTACCAAATTATTTGACATTCATAATTCCAGGCTGTTCTAGATTTAACCATTTTATAAATGAAAGTCACAACTTTGTTTAATTTTCGTGCCTTTTAAATTGGGGCCATGGAAAAAGAAATAGTAAATTATAGGTGTTCAATACATTTTTATTTAATTGATTAAATTCTAATTGGAATTTTCAAATAGGTCATGCATTTTAAAGCTTTAACATTTCATAAATGTTGTGATACTGTGATAAAGTTATCCCTATATAGATTGTGTTTCATCCATTATAAATTAAGGGCTTTATACTGTATCTCAGGTCAATGATACTCAGTCGTCTTCAGCCTCCCCTAAGACGGAGAGTTAGGAAAATGTTGCTGTCCTTTTTGATGTCATAGTGTTTTCAGTGTCTTGTCATCTTCAAGCTGCCTTCCCCCAAAGAGCAATATCTGTTGGTCCACAGGGACCTGCTCCACATGCTAGACCTTGATCTTGAACTGGGACACGGTCTCAGCCGGCATCACATCGTAGGGTTTCACATTATTCAGGGTAACCTGAATCGTAGCAGGCTTTGTAATCAGCACAGACACATTGGATCCTGTACTGCAGACCATAGTAGCGCAAAGTTTTTGAATCGTCACTGATATCCTGCCCATTACTTTTTAGCTTCTGCGTGGCAATTGGCACTTCAAAATGTTGGTTGATGAGACTTCTGAGATCCGCCACTGTGGTTCCTGTATGCACACTCAGGGAGTGGTTTTCCCCATTTAACAATGTGATGGTGAGGTCCATGATAGAGATTGTATAACCTGAAAATGAATTAAACGGAACATTTATTTCATGGCCCTTATAATAATCACAAGTAAATCGGTGCCCAACAATAACGTAATTGTAATAACTATGAATTAACATGGCATTTTATATTATTTAGGCCTACCTGATAGGCATGATTTCTAGCGCAAAATCATTCAATAGGGAATAGCAAAAATATTTTGCTTTTCATTTAATATTGTCCTAAAAGAAAGCCTGTGTTGTTATTTTGCCTGAATAGTTTTGATAAATCCGTTAATCTACAAGTATTTCAACCAGTTAACGATGACAGCTCTCTCCTCGTTTAGAGCGGAGCAGGTATTATAACAGCTGAGTGCCCTGCCCCTCAAATTAAGATTCGTTCTATCCTTGATTCACCACTTTTATTTTCCATTCTCAGTTTCCATTCTGCTGCTGGGTACAGAAAGTTGAGCGCAATAAATTGTTTATTTCAAGGACAGACTTTGACCAGAGTTCTAATTATGGAAGGAATAAAATAACCATTTAGAGTAATTTAATTGCACCTAATTTGACTGGGGCAAATTAGTGCACAACATTCCACACAGTAGGCCTATACTTTACCTAGGTGTACCAGACAAGAAATGAAAGTAAAACCTAGGGCTACTGTGTCTGGAAAAAAAACATGTGATAAAGGACAGGAATTCCATGTAGTTGTGCTACGTCAGACATATAGTGGGGTCTGAAATCATTGCCACTCTTGATAAAGATGAGGAAATTCCTCATCAATGGGATTCAATGAGTTTTAGCCTTGGTTTGTTTGGACCATGTTAGTTTGTTGGTGATGTGGACACCAAGGAACTTCCACTGCAGCCCCGTTGATGAGAATGGGGGCGTGTTCCGTCCTCCTTTTCTGTAGTCCAGAATCATTTCCTTTGTCTTGATCACGTTGAGGGAGAGGTTGTTATCCTGGCACCAAACTGCCAGGTCTCTAACCTCCTCCCTATATGCTGTCTCATTGTTGTCAGTGATCAGAGTTTTTTCTCTCTCTGGTTGTAACATGCTGGTAGAAATGAGGCAAAACGGATTTAAGTTTCCCTGCATTAAAGTCCATGACCACTAGGGGTGCCGCCTCTAGATGAGCATTTTCTTGTTTGCTTATGGCCTTATACAGCTCATTGAGTGCCGTCTTAGTGCCAGCATCAATTTGTGGTTGTCAAAAGACAGCTACGAATAATATAGATAAACTCTTGATAGTGTGGTCTACAGCTTATCATGAGATTCTCTACCTCAGGCGAGCAAAACCTTGAGACTTCCTTAACATTAGATTTTGTGCACCAGCTGTTATTTACAAAAACACAGACCGCCACCCCTCGCCTTACCGGAGGCAGCTGTTCGATCTTGCCGATGGACCGAAAACCCAGCCAGCTGTATGTTATCCATGTCGTCGCTCAGCCACGACTCGGTGAAACACAAGATATTGCAGTTTTTATGTTCCGTTGGTAGGATAGTCTTGATCGGAGCTCATCCATTTTGTTATCCAATGTTTGCATGTTGGCTAATAGGACTGATGGTAGAGGGGGATTACTCACTTGCCATCAGATCCGTACAAAGCACCCCGGGCCTTGCCGGGTGTCTGAAGTAAATCCTTGGCGTCCGACTCATTAAAGAAAAAATCTTTGTCCAGTACGAGGTGAGTAATCTCTGTCCTAATATCAAGAACCTATTTTCGGTCATAGGAGACGGTGGCAGAAAGATTATGAACAAAATTAGTTATAAATAACGCGAAAAAATACACAATTGGTTAGGAGCCTATAAAATGGCAGCCATCTCCTCCAGCGCAATGGACGTAAAAATAAATAATAATAAAATAAAAAAGACGACACTGGCGAGGCCACCTCCAAGGCGATGATGGACATCTTCAACACCAACGGTTCTCCTGAGGTCCATCTTGAGTGACCGAGGTCATGAACGCTGGAACAAGGTACGGGTGTTATAGGTTATATTCTGTCACCAATGGTTTGTTTTATTTATTTTTTGTTTTTTCATGTTACATAATCAGATATATTTCAATATCTTACATTGTCAATAGATATCCCTTTCCTACCCCTTCCTCCAGGTTTGGATAAATGGACCAACCAGACACTCAAGACTGCCATGGGCAAGTCCCTTGACGGGTACCAGGAACAGTAGGAGAACAACCTGAAGGAAATTGTCTTTGCACACAACAGCAGCGTCCAGGCCTCCAAGATTGGACGGGAGCCGCAGCTGTTGACTAGGTAAACAATGCAATTATATATTCAATTATTGCATATACTGTAGTCTTTCAAATGTGATTGACTTAGTGTTATTGTTTGCCTATTGCTATTTTTGTATCACTTAACCCCCCCCCCCCCCCCCCCCAAGCGGTATCCCATCCACCATAGCGAGAAAGCTCGGATCAATCTGATTTGCTCTGAGTCAGAGGGGGACCAGCTTATAGGCTATACCTTCCAAAACTGTTGAAAAGTACATATCTCTACATCAAATTGTCTCACAGTAAAGTTTAACCTGTGTGTTTACAACACTGTTTCCTACCCTGTTCCCTTTAACTGTGCTCCTGTTCTCCAGGACCTAGGGGTTCTGCCCAACACAGATGTGGATCCACCTGATGTCCTCCACTACCTGTTCTCCAGGACCTAGGGGTTCTGCCCAACACAGATGTGGATCCACCGGATGTCCTCCATTACCAACCACCCACCAACTTTTCATTACATCATCTACGGCTACTGTTGTTGTCATGTCATTATCTGCTGAGAACCTTTTCTTGCTCCATCATACCGGGCACATACTATGTGAGATACACAGATGAACTAAAAACACTAGCACTGCAAACCCTCAGAACAAAGAGAGCAGCAGTGCCTGGACATTGCAGTCTCCCTCTTCAAGTCCCCCTTCCGAAGTGACAGGCAGAACATCCCACCCACACAGGTGGTTGCCCCCTCTACATTCCAAACAGACGAATTCAATCTTTTTGGATATAATTGCAATGTGAGTATACAATCAAAATCTGTGAAAATAAATGAATGACACAACTTTTCCAAAAAAAAGACCAGTATATATATTATAATCTTCAATATTTCCAGGTTGGTTTTCACAGCTGTTTCACAAGGTGTTCATTATTTTAAGTTGTAAGCTATCCTTTGATGGTATTTATAAATTCCTAGGACCTACAACAGATACATATATATTCAACCACAATGGTCCACTGAATCATAGAGGACTACTGAAATAATAGCATTTCAGTGTAGGGAAGGGCAGGTTAAAATAAAAACATGCCAGCCAGACATACCAGCGTAAGAATCTAAATGATTTGCATATGAATGGAGTGGAAATTAACGAACTTCGTGATCTGTAAGGTAAGTAAACAATGTGCCAAGCAGATTACACGGTTTCTTTGCTATTTCCCAGAAAAGTAGCAACGTTTAAGACATTGATTTCATGCTGTTGTAATCTTAACAAGGTGCCCAAAAGTCGTTTGAAGTAATGTTTTCCATTCTATTAGCTAAACAAAACTTGTTTAAACAGCATAATTGCTGCGGAAATCAGCCTCATTTGCATAGCGGAGATGAAAAGAAGGTAATTTAGGCTGTAATGATCTCCACACCGTTGATATAGCAATGCACGTTAATAGTTTATCGAATCCCACTGTGAAGCAGGGGACACACACACACACACTTTTTAATATAAGTTCCCTATATTTTTGAGCATACAATATAGCTCAGTATTTTTATTACTTATTTTATACAGTCAGTTTTGCTCATCTTTATCAAAAGGTGTCAATAAATTCAGACCCGACTGTACATGTGAGCAGCTGGGAGTTCACAGGTAAGTGTAGAGGTAGTTTATTTTTATTATGCTGACCCGCAGCGGTCTAGGTCACTGCGTAAACATGCAGATAGCAGGGTTTATTTCAAAGATGAGTAATTAACTGTGAATGCACTGGAAATTAAAGTGTGTACAGGGGAAACAAAATATTTAAATAACAGTTTGTGGAAGGCCCTTTCCTGTTTCAGCATAACAACTCCCCTGTGCACAAAGCGAGGTCCATACAGAAATGGTTTGTTGAGATCGGTGTAGAAGAACTTGACTGCCCGTCCTCACAAATGATCATGGCTGAATGGAAGCACGTCCCTGCAGAAATGTTCCAACATCTAGTGGAAAGCCTTCCCAGAACAGTGGAGGCTGTTATAGCAGCAAAGGGAGGACCAACTCCATATTAATGCCCATGACTTTGGAATGAGATGTTCGAAGAGCAGTGTCCACATACTTTTGGTCATGTAGTGTAGGTCAATACCATGCTCCCCGACACAACAGCGCCCCACACACACACAGTCTCAGCTCCTTCCCACACCCATCAGCTGTTCCTCAATGAGAGGAGATAAAACCCTTCCTATCGCCATTTGTGTTATCTACCCGTTAAATTAATCTTATCCTTGAACGCAGTACTCTGCCCCCACCCCAGAGGAACTGTCCAATTAGCCTTACATGGAGATACCCCCAACCCTGCCCCCCACAGGGAACCACCCCAGCCTCTGTTCCAGAAGAACCCCCCTGGAGAGTGACTGTCCCCCAGCATGGCTTTATCTCCTCTCCCTGACCCTTCACCCCAGGCAGCCAGCTCGCTAATGGGTTCTCTCGCTCCCTCTTCTCTGGACCCGGGCCAGACCGGCCTCTGCTTCATCTGAGGGCAAGCCACCGGCACCCACACAGTTTGTGACGGTTGGTGCTGAGCATTTAGTGTTTTTTGAGGTCGGTTCGCTTTCGGTTCGATTATGAAAAAAATAATCATGGTTTTCAATGTCTAATAGTTATTATATATTTTTTACAATAAATGCACTCTGCATTATGTGGGTAACCATGATTTATTCACATTACTCTCCCTCAATAAAGTTTTTCAATTGTGAATATTACATTTGTTTTATTATTTCATTCCAAGTCATCATCTCATCTCTATAGAGCTACTGGCTATGCTGTCTGATAAAATCACAAGTAGTAGTTCTTCAAAGTAAATATGGCATACTTTTATGACTGCTGAATACCAACTATCAATCACTTAGATAATGTATTTTTAGGTAGAGATACCTCGCGAAGCAACTGCTCTCTATCCCGCATTCTTCTCTGTGTTTTTAATTGAACCTTTATTTAACTAGGCCAGTCAGAAAAAATTATTACTTACAATGACGGCCTATCCCAGCCAAACCCGGACGAATTGTGCACCCCTCTATGGGACTCCCAATCACAGCCAGATGTGATGCAGCCTGGATTCGAACCAGATATTGCAGTGACACCTCTTGCACTAAGATGCAGTGTCTTAGACCACTGCGCCACTCGGGAGGTTAGTTTGCCCCCACACTAACCTAACGTAGAAGAAACACACAGACGGGACAAGTAGGCACGCAATGGATTATGATCATTGTAGTTAATGACCACGTTTTCTGCGTTGAACTATGTAGAATATTGGCCGGTTGGAAACTACAACTCCCTATTACATCGCACAGTTCAGGCTTGATCTGATCTATCTCTATAGAAACTGCGCAATGTGCGCACAGTAAAAAAACTAAATGGAATTTAAATAATTGAACCTATGTTGGTCAATTAGTTGTTTAACAACGGAAAAATAACAGAAATTTCAGTTAAACTCAGCACTTGTGACAGTAGAATGACTTCTCCACTTTCTGCAGTGTAGCAGCACATTCGCACACAACTTCATGTGTAGGCACTCGCATGCACACATACAAACACACCCACAGACCCATGTACACATGCCAGAAGAAAGCAAATAAGGAAAACTAAAAAGTAATAATTTGGAATTGTTTGCGGTGTAATTTGCACGCAGCACGGCGCACGATCAGAAAGAGTGTGTTGTGATGACGGGCATACCCCGGGGGCACGACGGCAATATCGTTTTTTGGAAATCCTATTAGTATTAATATATTTTTTCTAATAATTCTCTGTGTTTCTTTGGCTTTCGGAGCACGGGTGAAAAGCTCATTTCTCGACAGCGACAGTTATAAACCCAGCAGCTCCGAGATTAGCCATTATGGAAATAAGCGACCTATGAGAAAGCGAGGGAAGGGGAGAGAGAGAGAGAGAGAGAGAGAGAGAGAGAGAGAGAGAGAGAGAGAGAGAGAGAGAGAGAGAGAGAGAGAGAGAGAGGGAGAGGGAGAGAGAGAGAGAGGGAGAGAGTGCGATAGGAGGGAAAAAACTGGGCCAGCACAGTGGTAAGCGAAGGGTAGAAACCCTGAGTGGGCAGGTGGTAGGTAATTCAAAGACCCTTCCATTACCATTTCATATAGCCTTGTGTAATGGATTTTGACACTGCCAGGATTACGTGTGCCACTAACAGCTGTCTCGTCACCACATTGCAGCAATTCATTTAGAGTGGGTGGTTACGGGGAGAAGTAAAGTTACCTACAGTAAGCAAAAACAGATGCTTACTATACATATGCTTAAATTCTAATCCCCTCAAGGCATGGATTCATTGCAAGAGTTATTGACACCAGGTATGTAAATAAACTGCCAGGTCGTGCTCATGATTGTCCTGTGATATCAGTGATGGGACAGCTGCTTATAACTGACAAACATCGAACAAATTCAGATTAAATACCTTACCTTCTCATTCCCTTTTAAAATCATAGCACCAACGATTTAGCCACGGCGGCCCACCGCTACTAAATAAATATAGGGGAAACACTGATGATAAACCAAAAATTATGACCTGGGTGTGGGGGGCCAGGCGCAGGCACACTCCTCCGGTCTCCACGCCCTCGCCCTGTTCTGAGGGGTTGAGGTGGCGGCTGAAGCGTGGCAGGGGGATGCCCGGGCGGCTGTCAGGCAGGAACATGTTGGCAGGGGCAGGGATGATGAGGGCATTTGTGACTGGACCTGTGAGGGAGAGAGGAGTAAGAGTAAGGAGAGAGAAGGGCACAGGCAGAACTGCCGAAAGGAGGGCGAGCAGGAAAGAAAGAGAGATGAACATGAACACCCTCAGCCCCCCCTTGTAATTATCTAAGTGGGGGAGACGTTTTCTTTATGTGCTCCATCATTCCCTCCCTCCCCCCACCGTGTTCACATCCTCCATAACTGGGGCATGGTCAGAGTTTTACAAGAGACTTTGAACAGTGTCATTGATGCTGAGCGTAACGAGATACCCGGAAAACACGGCTCTCGTTTCCCATTAAAAAGCTTAAGAGAACACTCTCCCACTCTCCGCTTTGAGGAGTTGATTATTTTGTATTTTTTTTAAACGCACCAAGGTCGAGGAGCACCCAGGCTTCTTACAGTGATGGGGCGAAATAGATCCAAGCTTCTGTACGTCCTTTTGATGAGTGTGTGCTGTCAAGCGCTTTGGAAAGCAAGCATGAGCTGTCGTTTTCTACTACGTCCATACAAACAGCAAGCCATCTACATCGTGAACCTTTACATGAAAGTTGAAGTGCTTCTAAGGAATCGAAGCGGCACGCCGCCAACCTGCAAACCTCACCTGCCCGAAGGGAATGAGGAAAGAGGAAAGTGGAGAGGGGGGAATCGAGGACTTGAACTACAAATCTCCACTCGGCCCACAACCCTTCGACTGGCCTTACTTAAGGCAGAGCTTTGCTTTCTAAGACGGAAATAATAACTTTCTGACAAAGCCCACTTCCTGTCAATATTTTTTTTTACGATGCCAACACTTACATGAGCTTTAGTGCTCTTAAACTCAAACAGACAATCTTTTATATGCCTATTACTGTCAGTCTTCCACAAGCGGCCATCAAATCATCCGAATTGCCCATCTGTCCGCCAGGATAGAAACATCTTCCCCAGGGTATTGGCGGCTAGACGGGGAGGGGGGATTTCAGCAGGGGCATCCAGGTATCTTCTGCATGCCCCGAATCGAGCGCTAGTTCACAAGAAACGAACGGAGAGAATATAAATTCGATGGGGGCTCTGACACAGACTAATTCCAACTGATGGCCTTAGGTGAGAGCCATCTCAGCGCAGAGAGGACCATAATCACAAATCATTGCGCCACTGAGCTCATATGGTGACTCCTTTTTCACATTACCAAAAGAGAAAAAAAGGCCCAGGCTAAAATAGAGTTGCAATACACTATGTCAGAATGGATCTAAATGTATGATAAACCTAGGCTGGGTTTATCTATTATCAAACAGCTACGTTTTAACTTAGAAATAGGCAGGTCTGAAGCCGAAAAAGGACATTAACATGAGCCCCACAAGGCCTACTTCATCCATGCTCTACCAAGGTTTTGCAGCACACAACTTTGACCTACTACAGTAGCTATGTTGGTGTACTGTACTTCAAACTATGTGTAGGCAGGTTGCTTAGGATTCAAACCTTTTCAAACATCCTAATTCATACTCTTAGAGGAGGTGCTCCCACAATAATGTGATTTATACCACATACAATATAGAGCTGGGCAATATGGATAAAAATCCAAATCTTGATAAATTGCCTGAATTGATGGGATAACGATAAATAGAACGATACGTTTATAACATTGTGCACAAGTTTTTTTTAATTTATTATCCTTTTAACTAGTCCTACAAGTTTGATGGTTGCAGCCATCATTAACAATCACCCATATTAGCAAACTTATTTAATTAGAAATTTCACATTGCTTTAGTATAGGCTACTTATCGTAATGAACAACTTCAGCAAAATGCTTGCGATAAGTGAGGTCGGTGTCTATAATTTTTGGTTTATCATCAGTGTTTCCCCTATATTTATTGAGTAGCGGTGGGCCGGCGCAGATTTTTTTTTTAATTTAAAAAAATTGGGATGGTAAACTTAAACGACTAAAGCCAGATATAAAGTACGTAGAAAAGATAATGGAGCTATATCTTCTCTAAATAAGATCATCTTTGAGAACTAACAAGCACCAAAATAAAACACTTTTGTTGCTTGAGTCACTCAGATGGCATAAGAACACAGCATAAGTCATGTCAAAATGTGAAGAATTTCTGGAAATTTGCTTTAAAACAGCAACATTTTATCTCAGAGGAGGGCATTTCATATTTTAGATCGGAGACTGCACCATTGGCCATGCCCACTACAACGGTATGATACATCAGGTATGATATGGCAGACATACTTGCTGTCTTGTAACCTTAATACATTTTTATAATAGCGTAAAGAACATGTGAATTTGATATTAAGCCGAACTTTAAAATCCCAGTTTAAAAGGAAAACACAACTCAGACCAAACTGATAAATAGATCTGAGTTTCGTATATACAGTAGTATATCCATGTATGTCCATGTTACTCAATAACACTATAATATTCAGAGCGACTTACAGAAAATGTTTCACCCTGTAGGGTCGGGGATTCGAACCAGCGAGCTTTTGGCTACTGGCCCAACGCTCTAACCACTAGGCTACTTGACTGGTCCTTGAAGGCATAGATATCTTTCTTATATCTCGTCCGTCCTAGCTGGCTGGAGGCCAGCATTCATTAGTCGAGATTAGTCATTTCACAACGTTTGTTTTTCATTAGGTCATCAACATCCATTTGGAACATCCCTCATCTCACTATTAGGTTGACATTAACCAGCTCTGTATCGCACAGTGGAGTACGCTCTACGCACATCCATTTTGTCTCCGGTGCATCGTAAGAGAAGGTAATCAGGGTAATCTGTCAAGTTACGTGAATAAGTCTTTGGGTGTTGTAGCCCAGGAGTAAATCATACTTGACTTGAGTGAAAATGGTCAAAACATTGTTAGCCATTCTAACTTTATGAGAAGACTTGACTTTTTGGCAGCATTAAGTCAGTCTGCAGCTATCCATCCTACATTACATTCTCATGTAATTCCCGGAGGTTAGAGAGAGGGGCAGTGAAAGAAAGAGTGTGTCAGAGATCGAAAAGAAAAATGGAATCATTCAAATGAATGTAGGATATAGCATCAAACGTCATTGCATATGCAAACGCGAATTAACTTCCTGTCTCTTGAGACGCTAAACACAGACCCAAAAAGTGCCGACTGGAACAAATTGCCAGTTGTGCGTTGGCGTAGTTGGCTGAGCTTCACTGTAAAATGGTTGCAGTCAAGAAGACAAATACCTCAATAAAAACAAAAGGTTCCCTCAGTGCGCCCATGCAATCTAATTAACTGGCCCCGCTTAGTTAGCATCATAGACTGAAAAATAAACACCAGTGGAAAAGAGAAAGTATTCATGAGTAGAATATGGACATCTTGAGGGAGCGTGTACTGTACACACGCTGACACTAATTCTATCGAGGGCAGATAAAACACCCAATGGAAAGCGCTCCAGGATTAATGCTACTCCTTAAAGGGTGTATGACACATTTTAACAGGGCAAACTGTTACAAAACTCAAACCACACAGTAACCTATTACGCAACCAATAGCAATCTCATTTCACCTCATTTTAAAAACACCTTATGTGCATTTTTAGAGACATTCTGAAACAATTTCTCTGTGACATAACTCTCGGGGAACCACTAAGTGCACTTGCCATAGAACATATCGGTGTCATCTCTATGGCACTGGCACTGCAAAAATTGCACACATGTTCAGCATTTTAGACAGTGTAGCTATCCTATGACATTTATTTTGCAACAAAATGTTCTGACAAACAAATTACACGTCACAACATTTTCGATAGCGTGATAAAGACAAGGTGATTTGCAAGGTATTGGCCTATTCATCACAGCTGTAATATCATAATAATAACCAGCAGTTTGTAACGTAAAACATGAGGCAGGGATGGATTGATCAGTGCTTGTTCATTCAACATACAACCCGTTAGCTGTCAAACTCAATGCCTATCCAGGGGAGTAGCCTACCTAGGGCTGTGGCAGTCATGCAAATAACTGCCAGTCTAAATGGTGATTGACCGTTATTTCAAATAAATATGTTCAGCATCTCCGGCATCCACGCATTGCCTACAAGCCACTGATGTGGACATTTGGAACATATACATTTTGAAAAGTAGAATAAATCCATTTAATATAGCCTATGCCATCACAAACAAAATCAATAATTTATTTTAGGCAGGTCTAAAGAAACATGAGGTGAAGAATATGTAGCCTATTTGAGAAGAACAGAATAGCATATTCTGAGTCCTTATGTTATACCCTGATCTGGCTATGCCATATGGCTGTGGGCTACACTAGTTCATTTAGCAGGCAAGATTTGCTTATAATTCCTGTGGTATTATTTTATAGTAAGACAATTGAACATAGCTGAATAAAATAGAAAGGATATTTTTATCAAACGATTTCAGAGGGAATGCGCACATGCGGGTATTCTGTGTTAATAATATTCAAAACTCTATTTATATATATATATATATTTTTTTTTTTACATGTGATTGCGCAATGACTGGGCTTCTGAGAACACATTTCACTAGGCTCTCTGTAGACTATGGGCTCTCCAACCGTGTTCCAGGGGTCTTGGGCTTATAGGCTACGTTACGAGTTATTTGGCCACTTACCAAACCATATATGGGCTAGGTGACATGATGCATGCGAATAAGATAAAATAAAAGAATGCATGCGCTGTTTCATGCCTTGGTCTACACACTCTGGGCAACATTCACAAGTGATAATATTTTCACCCATCAGACTATTCTGAATTTAATCTTGTTTTTACATATACTAAATAATGTGTGATTTAGAATGGTCCATTATCATGTAAAAAAAAGCCTCATCCGTATGCACTTGAATTTCCAGTGATTAATTTTCATGCCAGCCAGGTAGGCTGCGCCAGTTGTAAAGGGAAGCAATGTGCTTAATATTAGGAAAGTTGAGAAATAAATATAGTAAGCCTATAGAAAGCTGATGGGATCCTCCTCTTTTTAATAAAGGCCATCAAAACTCTTTTCTCACGAAATTACATAGCCTATAGAAATGTTGTGCAACATGGGCTTATAGGAACACATTTCATTCCATGCATCAACCAGCTATGAGGAGTTGGCTCTTGTTTTACAACAGGTGATCCCTATCCCGCTCAAACTCAATGCCAGGGCTCTCATCAAATGTTTGATTTGATTGCATTTGCATTGACGTGATGGTAATGTGGTCATCGTAACAGCCCTAAGCCTTCTCATACGTCCAAAAGATTACTGACTGGGAGATTACTGACTGGCCTCGTCTTAAAAAACAACATGGTCTCTGCCTAGAAAACTCCTCGGACCAGTTAGCCTATTATTCAAGCTATTATTGGAGGGACAGCACAGCACACAAACAAGGCAGAGAGAGAGAGAGAGAGAGAGAGAGAGGGGTTAGCAGCCCACGGGATCACTGGGCACCGGGGCTATAGCTGCGCACATTTTCCACCTCTCAAAACGTAGGCTACTTCTAATAAAGTTAACAAAGCACTCGCCAGTCCAGCTAGCTAGCTAGTGTAATGAATAGCCAGATGCTGATATGTCAATAACAAAAAAATGTGCAAAGCTGGGGGACATGGAAATAAAATGTGCCATTCTCCTGACTGATGGACCGGGCACCACTTATAAGATGTGAGTGCCCTCGTCTCTACATTTCAATGCCACAGCAAACTTCCAGTAACTAGGGTTACTATAGACTAGGCTAATTATTGTACTGTGGTCACAGTATTGACAACAGAAATGCTACAATAATTTCAATGAATCAATAAAGAAGTTAAAGGGAAAAGCTACCTTTGGCTGGCTGTCACGTTCCAATAGGCCTAAATAGGGCTGGGCGATAAGGCCTAATAATCATATTTGTACAATTTTCTACATTGTAGAATAATAGCGAAGACATCAACACTATGAAATAACACATATGGAACCATGTAGTAACCAAAAAAAGTGTTAAACAAACCAAAATTTATTTTAGATTCTTCAAAGTAGCCACCCTTTGCCTTGATGACAGCTTTGCAAACTCTTGGCATTCTCTCGACCAGCTTCACCTGGAATGATTTTCCAACAGTCTTGAAGGAGTTCCCACATATGCTGAAAAGTTGTTGGTTGCTTTTCATTCAGTCTGCGGTCCAACTCATCCCAAACCATCTCAATTGGGTTGAGGTCAGGTGATTGTGGAGGCCAGGTCATCTGATGCAGTACGCCATCACTCTCCTTCTTGGTAAAAAATCCCTTTCGGTAATTGTCCAGTTAAAAAACAAATTATAGTCCCACTAAGCGCAAACCAGATGGGATGGCGTATCGCTGCAGAATGCTGTGGTAGCCATGCTGGTTAAGTGTGCCTTGAATTCTAAATAAATCACAGACAGTGTCACCAGCAAAGCACCCCCACACCACCTCCTCCATGCTTCACAGTGGGAACCACACATGAAGAGATCATCCATTCAACTACTCTGCGTCTTACAAAGACACGGCGGTTGGAACCAAAAATCTCAAATTTGGACTCATCAGACCAAAGGACAGATTTCCACTGGTTTAATGTCCATTGCTCGTGTTTCTTGGCCCAAGTAAGTCTCTTCTTATTGGTATCCGTTAGTAGTGGTTTCTTTGCAGCAATTTGACCATGAAGACCTGATTCACGCAGTATCCTCTGAACAGTTGATGTTGAGATGTGTCTGTTACTTGAACTCTGTGAAGCATTTATTTGGGCTGCAATCCGATGTGCAGTTAATTGTAATTAACTTATCCTCTGCAGCAGAGGTAACTTTGGGTATTCCTTTCCTGTGGCGGTCCTCATGAGAGCCAGTTTCATCATAGCGCTTTTTGCGACTGCACTTGATGAAACTTTCAAAGTTCTTGACATTTTCCGGATTGACTGACCTTCATGTCTTAAAGTAATGGACTGATTCTTTGCTTATTTCAGCTGTTGACATAATATGGACTTGGTCTTTTATCAAATAGGGCTATCTTCTGTATACCACACCTACCTTGTCACAACACAACTGATTGGCACAAACGCATTAAGGAAAGAAATTCCACAAATTCACTTTTAACAAGGCAAACCTGTTAATTGAAATGCATTCCAGGTGACTACCTCATGAAGCTGGCTGAGAGAATGCCAAGAGTGTGCAAAGCTGTCATAAAGGGTGGCTACTTTCAAGAATCTCAATATATTTTGATTTGTTTCACTTCTCTAGGATATGTGGGACGCTACCGTCCCACTTGGCCAATAGCCAGGGAAAATGTAGAACGCCAAATTAAAAAAAAAATGATATAAAATCAAACTTTCATTAAATCACACATGTAAGATACCAAATTAAAGCTACACTCGTTGTGAATCCAGCCACCGTGTCAGATTTCAAAAAGGCTTTTCGGCGAAAGCATAAGATGCTATTATCTGATGATAGCACAACAGTAAACAAAGAGAGAGTAGCATATTTCAACACTGCAGGCACGACACAAAACGCAGAAATAAAATATAAATCATGCCTTACCTTTGACGAGATTCTTTTGTTGGCACTCCAATATGTCCCATAAACATCACAAATGGTCCTTTTGTTCGATTAATTCCGTCCATATACAGTGGGGCAAAAAAAGTATTTAGTCAGCCACCAATTGTGCAAATTCTCCCACTTAAAAAGATGAGAGGCCTGTCATTTTCATCATAGGTACACTTCAACTATGACAGACAAAATGAGAAAGAAAAAAATCCAGAAAAATCACATTGTAGGATTTTTTATGAATTTATTTGCAAATTATGGTGGAAAATAAGTATTTGGTCACCTACAAACAAGCAAGATTTCTGGCTCTCACAGACCTGTAAATTCTTCTTTAAGAGGCTCCTCTGTCCTCCACTCGTTACCTGTATTAACCTTTTCTCAATAGGGGGTGCTGTTGGCACTTTGTAATAATTTCGTTCCCAAATTAAACTGCCTCGTACTCAATTCTTGCTCGTACAATATGCATATTATTATTACTATTGGATAGAAAACACTCTCTAGTTTCTAAAACAGTTTGAATTATATCTGTGAGTAAAACAGAACTGGGGTTAGAGCAATTTTCCTATGAGGATGTGAGAATGCTGAATTCTGCTGGCTGTTCTGAGATCCGTTTATAAATCTGCCTGTCTTCTATTGGTTGAGATGCACTGCATACGCCTTCCCCTGGATGTCAGCGAATAGTGAGAATTGAAATGGTGTTGCTAGGCAGATCTGAGAGCTTATAAATTGGCTGGGAACGTGGGGTCCGTCCTTTGTCCTCTTCGCCAGGACGCAGAAAGGACCTCTGGCTGTCGTTATAGAAAGCTCCCTTTATAGCCCTTAGATATATCCGGCTCTGTTTTTATTCGATATAGGTGTTAAAGACATCATACTGTTGTTATATTAAACCGAGTTATATCAGTTTATATCATTATATTGCGATTTTCTGATATTTATTTATGCTGCGTTTTAGGGAGTTGGGCACGTCTTTGCCACATGGCTAATGTTTACTGCTAATTCCAACGTTGAAGGCGACAATCTACAACCGAGCAACGATTCTTTTGGACAAAGGACACCTTGCCCAAGATTCTGATGGGAGCTCATCAAAAAGTAAGAACTATATATGATGTTAATTCGTTGTTCTGTTGAAAAATGTTACACTCATATTCCGCCATGAATCTCAGTGCGGTCTCGCTTTAACGCACGCTGTATGTCGTAGTAACGTTAATTTAAAAAATCTAACACAGCGATTGCATTAAGAACTAATGTATCTTTCATTTGCTGTCCAACCTGTATTTTTTAGTCAAGTTTAGGATTAGTTACTGATTAGACTAGGTGCCTCTCCCAAGATTTCTCCCGACATATTGTTGGCAGTTTGGCTACTTTTCTCATTGTATAACCACGATTTGTGCCGCTAAATATGCACATTTTCGAACAAACTCTGGAACAAACTATATGTATTGTGTAATATGATGTTATAGGACTGTCATCTGAAGAAGTTTGAGAAGGTTAGTGAAAAAATTAATATCTTTTGCTGATTTATTCGTTATCGCTATTGTTGGCCTGAATCAATGCTGTTGTGTGGTTGGCTATTGTAGTAAGCTAATATAATGCTATATTGTGTGTTTCGCTGTAAAACACTTAAAAAATCTGAAATATTGGCTGGATTCACAAGATCTTTGTCTTTCATTTGCTGTACGCTGTGTATTTTTCAGAAATGTTTTATGATGAGTATTTAGGTAACACACAATGGTCTCTGTAGTTATTCTAGTTGCTTTGGTGAGAGTTGTGATGGTGGCTGCAATGGTAAACTATGATTTATACCTGAAATATGCACATTTTTCTAACAAAACATATGCTATACAATAAATATGTTATCAGACTGTCATCTGATTAAGTTGTTTCTTGGTTAGTGGCTATTTATATCTTTATTTGGTCGAAATTGTGATAGCTACATATGCAGGAAAAAAATGGTGGAGAAAAAAAAGTTGTGTCTTTTGCTATCGTGGTTAGCTAATAGATTTACATATTGTGTCTTCCCTGTAAAACATTTTAAAAATCAGAAATGATGGCTGGATTCACAAGATGTGTATCTTTCATCTGGTGTCTTGGACTTGTGATTTAATGATATTTAGATGCTAGTATTTACTTGTGACGCTAGTATTTACTTGTGCTCCCGGATCCGGGATTGTGATGAAGTAGAAGTTAATGGCGCCTGTTTGAACTTGTTATCAGTATAAAAGACACCTGTCCACAACCTCAAACAGTCACACTCCAAACTCCACTATGGCCAAGACCAAAGAGCTGTCAAAGGACACCAGAAACAAAATTGTAGACCTGCACCAGGCTGGGAAGACTGAATCTGCAATAGGTAAGCAGCTTGGTTTGAAGAAATCAACTGTGGGAGCAATTATTAGGAAATGGAAGACATACAAGACCACTGATAATCTCCCTCGATCTGGGGCTCCACGCAAGATCTCACACCGTGGGGTCAAAATGATCACAAGAACGGTGAGCAAAAATCCCAGAACCACACGGGGGGACCTAGTGAATGACCTGCAGAGAGCTGGGACCATAGTAACAAAGCCTACCATCAGTAACACACTACGCCGCCAGGGACTCAAATCCTGCAGTGCCAGACGTGTCCCCCTGCTTAAGCCAGTACATGTCCAGGCCCGTCTGAAGTTTGCTAGAGAGCATTTGGATGATCCAGAAGAAGATTGGGAGAAGGTCATATGGTCAGATGAAACCAAAATATAACTTTCTGGTAAAAACTCAACTCGTCGTGTTTGGAGGACAAAGAATGCTGAGTTGCATCCAAAGAACACCATACCTACTGTGAAGCATGGGGGTGGAAACATCATGCTTTGGGGCTGTTTTTCTGCAAAGGGACCAGGACGACTGATCCGTGTAAAGGAAAGAATGAATGGGGCCATGTATCGTGAGATTGAGTGAAAACCTCCTTCCATCAGCAAGGGCATTGAAGATGAAATGTGGCTGGGTCTTTCAGCATGACAATGATCCCAAACACACCGCCCGGGCAACGAAGGAGTGGCTTCGTAAGAAGCATTTCAAGGTCCTGGAGTGGCCTAGCCAGTCTCCAGATCTCAACCCCATAGAAAATCTTTGGAGGGAGTTGAAAGTCCGTGTTGCCCAGCAACAGCCCCAAAACATCACTGCTCTAGAGGAGATCTGCATGGAGGAATGGGCCAAAATACCAGCAACAGTGTGTGAAAACCTTGTGAAGACTTACAGAAAACGTTTGACCTCTGTCATTGCCAACAAAGGGTATATAACAAAGTATTGAGATAAACTTTTGTTATTGACCAAATACTTATTTTCCACCATAATTTGCAAATAAATTCATTACAAATCCTACAATGTGATTTTCTGGATTTTTTTTCTAATTTTGTCTGTCATAGTTGAAGTGTACCTATGATGAAAATTACAGGCCTCTCTCATCTTTTTAAGTGGGAGAACTTGCACAATTGGTGGCTGACTAAATACTTTTTTGCCCCACTGTATATCCAAATTGTCCATTTATTTGGCGCGGTTGATCCAGAAAAAACAGCTTCCAATTTGCGCAAAGTCCCTACAAAATATCTAAAAAATTACCTCTAAACTTTGCCAAAACATTTCAAACTACTTTTGTAATACAACTTAAGGTATTTGTAAACGTTAATAATCGATCAAATTGAAGACGGGTCTATCTGTTTTCAATACAGGAGATCAACAAACTAACGCTACTTTTCTAGTCTTGCGCAACTCTCAAACAGTACACATGACGTTACACTGTTTCCAGGTGGCCTCACTTCTTCATTGCACAAAGGAATAACCTCAACCTATTTCCAAAGAGTCGGGACATCCAGTGGAAGCGGTAGGAACTGAAAACAGGGTGATTAGAAATCCAGTATTCCAATGAAAACTCATTGAACAGACATTGACTTAAAAAAAAGAAGAAAATTTATGGTTAGTCCTTGGGGTTTTGCATGCTACATAAGTTCTGTTATACTTAGACATGATTCAAACAGTTTTAGAAACTTCAGAGTGTTTTTTTATCCAAATCTACTAATAATATGCATATCTTATATTCTGGGGATGAGTAGAAGGAAGTTGAAATTGGGCACACTATTTATCCAATAGTGAATTTGCTGCCCCCTATCCTAGAGAAGTTAACACCTTTTTGGTTACTACCTGATTCCATATGTTTTATTTCATAGTTTTGATGTCTTCATTATTATACAATGTAGAAAATAGTCAAAATATAGAACTACTTTGGACTGGTACTGTACATACATTGTATTGTTTTATTCAGTGAATTTGGCAGAAATATATCATTATATCGCTAAAGAATGTCAACTTTGATTGCATTTACACATTTGGCGCCTTCGTTCCAATATCTCTGCCACAGAATGTCAGATCCTCACAAGGTAATGTGTGTATTGTTCACAAGTGTTGTTCACAAGAGTGGAACTACACTGTCTAAGAAAGGTATTTCAGTTCGCTAATGCCCAAGTTTCACCAAAATGATGGAAAATATGCTTTTTCTGTGTATATGCATGACTTAAAGCAACTATAAATATGTTTATTCTATAATCCAAATATGGGTATGATTGAAAAGCATACAGTAGTTCAAAAGTCTGTTTATATTGATATGTTCAGTAAATTTGATCACAATCTGACTATCCTATTTGGCTGCTCATACAGAGTGGCAGGTAGCTTAGTGGTTAGAGCGTTGGACTAGTAACCGAAAGGTTGCAAGATCGAATCCCCGAGCTGACAAGGTAAAAATCTGTTGTTCTGCCCCTGAACAAGGCAGTTAACCCACTGTTCCTAGGCCGTCATTGAAAATAAGAATTTGTTCTTAACCGACTTGCCTAGTTAAATAAAGGTTAAAAAAAATACATTTTACCTAGAGTTTCAATATCTCTGGCTCAGATAGTCACCATTTTACGAGGTAAAGTTTTCCTGGTTGAGTGGGGTCTCCCGCAGTTTTGTCAGATGGTCTATGTCATCTGAGAAAAGTCTTTGGTGGCGCTACAGGTCAGAACTGTAGCTGAGAAATGAATTGTCATCTTTTCTGTATATTTGCATGTCTTAAACCATTCCTGTATAAAAACAAAATCCATTACGCCCATTTTCACCATATTTGACCTTTAATTCTTTGAAAATGGCCTTACAAATCCTAATTTAACATGACATCCAGACAAACTTCATCCCATCATTGTTTGATCTAGTACGGATGACCACCTGTAACAAGCAACAACAAAAAAAGCAAGCAGTTTTTCAATGTTGGCTGGTCTACTATCCTGAAATTTGTTGTGTTACGATGTTCCAGTAGAGGAAAAGTGATAAAATCATATTTGGTTCAGGATAAAGGGTCATCAAAATAAATAACCTGAACGAATGAGAAAGTGTTGGAAAAGAAGGTAGGGAAATGGAGTGAATGGGCAGAGAAGGAGAGGGGGTGGGGGATCGAGAGTATGTTTGCCAGTTCAGCCAGGCTTGTAGGACAAACATGTGGCAGTGAGACAGAGACACCCTTTTGTTCAAGCTACATGATTGAAAATACATTGAGGAAAGTCGCCAAAGGAATTAGAGTGGGTACAGTAAATCTTTTAGATTCCTGCCTTTGACAAAACGGCTTGCAATACTGCCCTGTACCCACCAGTACAACCCCGGTAAACATAATACCACAAACATGTCCCAGTAACTCTCAGTTTTGATATTAGACCTATGCAATTCACAAATAGCCTACTACACACCGCATTGACGTAACACTGAAAGCAGTGACGTAACACATTTATAGCAGTGTTTAGTTATTATACGACTTACATTTTCCTTCACCAAAATCTATAGCGTGCTTACAATAGTGGAAGCAGGCCTTGGCAACCTCTGTCATCTCAGCTTATCAGGGTGGACACAGGAAGACAAAAAGGTGGAAAGTCACCAATTTGTCAAAGCATTAATCTTCGCTCCCACTTTAAATCTTTACATCAGCAGCTAAATTGACAAAGGGAGGGAGGGAAGCTGTAATTTCTCATCAGCGCACCCAGATTGCTGCCAGAGTCATTTCACGCCAGGGGAGGGAGGTTAAAAAGGAAAAGAACATGGTGGGTGTTGATTTATCGCTCCCCGACGTATGCACAGAGCAGGCAACCTTCAACTGTTAAATCGCTTGGCATACCAAATCCCCTCTCAAAGGAGAGTTTTGCTTAGGAAATGCACAGCCATATAGACTCGGCAACTCTGCCTGGCATTTCACTCTGAAAGTGGAGACCCAAAACTATTCAGTTGAGCGCGTTTGTTTGACTCGGCCTGCTCCCCTCGTCTTTGGCCTGTCACTTTGAGGAGTTGCATTCAGACACTTCTCCCTGGGCTCCTGAGATTAAATTCCATTGGCTAACCTCAGGAGGTCAATCTCAGAGGCTGCATTACCGATTCGCTGATTGACAAACCACTTGGGATACATAAGAATTTGTTTCTATTTACGATTGAAGAGGCATCGCATCACTGATATTGAGGGTGAAACTGACAAAACGTCAATGTAATTAAAAGCAGTGTCCTCATTTGCATAGTGTAGCCAAAACAAACATTACTGAGCAGAATTAGTAAGGTACTGGGAGTGAAATGTAAAGTCAAAGGCTTGAGACACGGCATCCATTGGTTAACAATCATAACTAGGCCTACAAAAAGCTTGGACGGATATCTTCTTGGTAGTCGGTTACATTGGTTGAATAATTTCTGTTTAAATTAACATAAGATTGAGCGAGAGGGGCCGGCCAGAGTCTAAACCGACCGGAGTCTAAATCCATTTTAAGAAATTCTGACATGGTTGACTCAATTCTCTTGGACGAGAACCACCTTTTTGTGACAGATTTTGCCTGGGCTTTTCTGCTGCTTGTTAGTTTTCTTTATCGCTCTGGTGCAAATTTTACAATTATGTGGAACATTTTCAAAAATCTCTACAAAACTCTAAATCATTTCATCAAAAAGGCAGTTGTTTCAAAACACTAAGTACATTTTCAATTGACTAAGTACATAAAAGAAAATCAGTCACTTTTTAACCAAACTTAAAATCAGTGTTTCATCTAGAAATACATGTTTCACATGTTCATATAAAAAGTTATTGCCTTTCACAATGCAATGCGCACATTGCTTTTGATATGATTCTCCTCTTTTGTTAAAGAAAGAAACGCAGCTAAGTTCCATCTGTTTGTCAATTAAGCTAGCTACTAGAGCTAGCTAGCAGGGAAGCTACGTTGGATAAATCAGCTTATCAAGTCACCGGCAAGTGGCTACATGCATGAGTGCTTTTTTTGTTCTGGAGTACAGAGATACTGTTCTGTTTTTCCAACTTTCTCACTATCTATTACCGGAGTGTGCAACTGTCTGGCAGTGTTTCATAGCGAATCAAGTTACAAAATAAGTTGTGGCGGGACACAAGAGGCTCGTGAATGGGTTTTTGAATTTTGGAATATTTTCAAGTGGCAAGTGTGCATCATCTCAATTGAATTCTCATTTTGCCTAAAACAATGGCAGACTCAAGTGATCACTGTCAAACATATCAGCAAGTGTCCACTTGACAAAAGGGCTGAGGGGCCATGTGTTCTTTGAACATAACATTGGCGATGTGTTGTCTTATGTAAACAAGTTAGAGGTGCTGCACAATGGGCAGGTCTGTGTCACTGTCTAGGTTGATTCTGCTGCTACAATTGGAGAGAGTGCAATCAGCCCAGCTGTTTTTCTGTGCATGACAATTCTCCCTAGCCCCGTTCTTATTCCGTGTTCATGGGCATGACAATTCTCCCTAGCCCTGTTCTTATTCCGTGTTCATGGGCATGACAATTCTCCCTAGCCCCGTTCCCATTCCGTGTTCATGGGCATGACAATTCTCCCTAGCCCCGTTCCGTGTTCATGGGTATGACAATTCTCCCTAGCCCCGTTCCCATTCCGTGTTCATGGGCATGACAATTCTCCCTAGCCCCATTCCCATTCCGTGTTCATGGGCATGACAATTCTCCCTAGCCCCGTTCCCATTCCGTGTTCATGGGCATGACAATTCTCCCTAGCCCAGTTCCCATTCCGTGTTCATGGGCATGACAATTCTCCCTAGCCCCGTTCCCATTCCGTGTTCATGGGCATGACAATTCTCCCTAGCCCCGTTCCGTGTTCATGGGTATGACAATTCTCCCTAGCCCCGTTCCCATTCCGTGTTCATGGGCATGACAATTCTCCCTAGCCCCGTTCCCATTCCGTGTTCATGGGCATGACAATTCTCCCTAGCCCCGTTCCCATTCCGTGTTCATGGGCATGACAATTCTCCCTAGCCCCGTTCCCATTCCGTGTTCATGGGCATGATTGAAATCAAAAGCCAACAGTCAAAGATCTAGGAACATCCCAGTTTCTTGAAATCTCACAAAAATCAGATTTGGAAGATACTGACCTTATGACCAAAATTATGCTCTTTACAATTTTAGTGCATTTTGACATTAGAATAAATTATTGACTTATATCGATGCTACACAGGCCATTTTCAACTAGAGTTGGTGCTTGAGTTTAGCTCCTCTTTAAAGTAAAAATGTAAAACACCTGCATGAGACAGGAAACCAAACTGCTTTCTCAACTAAATTGCCAGTGGGTAGGTATCTCCTTGTTCTGTCTTATCTGAGATTCAGCATCAACATTTCTGCTGGATCATTATTTACCTTGTCATGATGTTCAGCAGAAAAGAAGATTAATCTACGAGAGAATGAATATTGTATTACCAGAAGTCACTTGGACAGGCTCAGCCTTCTGCTATACAAGCTTTAACATTTGATGTGGTGTGCTAAATTGCCATGCTCATTGAGCATGAAAGCCCAGATAAAAAAAATAAAATTAAACTGCGGCTCTACTTTCATGTTTGGAAGGAGCACAGCTTTATGTCCCAATTTTTGTTAGTCTTTCAGCCAACAAGGTAATTGAATAATGCATTTGCATCATGGGAAATCTCAAGTGGGGAAGAAAGACAAACAGACAGACAAAGACAGAAAGAGAAAAAAGAGAGATGGCGAGACGGCGAGAGAGGGGGGGAGCGAGAGGGGGGGAGAGACGGCGAGAGCGAGCGAAACGGCGAGAACGAGCGAAACGGCGGGAACGAGCGAAACGGTGAGAACGAGCGAAACGGCGAGAGTGAGACGCGAGAGCAAAACGGCGGGAGATGGGGCAAAACGGCGAGAGACGGAGAGAGAAGCGGCGAGAGACGGAGAGCGAAGCGGCGAGAGACGCAGAGCGAAGCGGCGAGAGACGGAGAGCGAAGCGGCGAGAGACGGAGAGCGAAGCGGCGAGAGACGGAGAGCGAAGCGGCGAGAGACGGAGAGCGAAGCGGCGAGAGAGGGAGAGCGAAGCGGCGAGAGAGGGAGAGCGAGACTAGACGGCGAGAGAGGAATGTCAAAAAAGGAAAAAATGTCAAAAAAGGAAAAAGAGGGAGGAAGAAAAAGAGAGACAGAAACCATGCAAGCAATCAAGCGATTGAGTGGGTGTGCCAGAGAGAGAGGAGAACGAGAGAGAATCAAATTTGCATAACAAGAGTTTACGTTATTTGAAATATCCTATTTTAATAGTTCTTGTTGGATTGTGAGTGTTTATCTCATTTTGAAGGTTAAAAAAAACAGTTATGAAATCTTTTTACGTTGCATGTTGGAATTTACAAGGCTTGAAGTCCTTTTCAGGAGACTGAAAAGACTTCTACAGCTGCACCATCGAGAGCATCCTGACTGGTTGCGTCACTGCCTGGTATGGCAACTGCTCGGCCTCTGACCGCAAGTAACTACAGAGGGTAGTGCGTATGGCCCAGTAAATCACTGGGGCCAAGCTTCCTGCCATCCAGGATCTCTATACCAGGCGGTGTCAGAGGAAGGCCCTAAAAATTGTTTGCTACCACACGGCAAGCGGTACCGGAGCCAAGTCGAGGTCCAAAAGGCTTCTTAACAGCTTCTACCCCCAAGCTATAAGACTCCAGAATAGCTCATCAAAGGGCTACACAGACCCCTCTTTTACGGTGCTGCTACTCTCTGTTTATTATCTATGCATGGTCACTTTAACTCTACCTACATGTACATATTACCTCGACTAACCGGTGCCCCCGCACATTGACTCTATACCGGTAGCACCTGTATATAGCCTCGCTTGTTATTTTACTGCTGCTGTTTAATTGTTTGTAACTTTTATTTCTATTTTTTTACTTAACACTTATTGTAAAGTATTGTTGGTTAACTTCAGGCCAGGGTCCTTTTTTCTCAATTTCCGCCTGACTGACGTGCCCAAAGTAAACTGCCTGTTACTCAGGCCCAGAAGCCAGGATAGGATTGGTACAATTGGATAGAAAACACTTTGAAGTCTGTAGAAATGTTAAAATAATGTATGAGACTATAACACAATAGATATGGTAGGAGAAAATCCAACCGGGAAATTTTTTTTGAGAGCCCATGCTCTTACAATGGAAAGTATAGGGGCATATCAAAATCCAGCTCCCAGATTGCAATTCCTATGGCTTCCAATAGATGTCAACAGTCTATGTTCAAGGTTTCAGGCTTGTTTCTTACAAAACGAAGAAGAATTATAAGTTTTAGTACTGTGACTCAGAGTTGGAAATCAGTCTGTGCGCGTGCGACGAAGAGGACGCACACCTGCTAATATCGTTTTCCGATTGAACATACTTCTTTCCGTATGAAATATTAATTACATTTTAGGGTACCTGAAGATTAAATAAAACAAGTCAAAACACGTTTCTAACAAAGTTTAGCGGTAGCTTTTTGGATTCCTTTCTCTGCATGTTGAACGAGCGGATTACTCAAATCGATGGCGCCAACTAAACAGACTTTTTGGGATATAAAGAAGGATTTTATCTAACAAAACGACACTACATGTTGTAGCTGGGACCCTTTGGACTGCAAATCAGAGGAAGATTTTCAAAAAGTGAACATTATTAAAAATAAAAATAAACTAATTCGGTATTTGTGATTTTATCAAACCTGTGCCGGTGGAAAAATGTGGAAATAGGGCTCCGCCCTCAAACAATCGCATGGCATGCTTTTGATGTAAAGCCTATAGTAAATCGGACAGTGCAGTTAGATGAACAATAATTGAATCTTTTAACCGATATGAGACGCTTGTATGTAACTAAATGTTTAATATCCATAATTTGTATGATTATTTATTTGAATTGCGCGCCCTCCAATTTCACCGGAAGTTGTCGGGACGCCTTGCCCTAAGTTAAGGGCTTGTAAGTAAGCATTTCGCTGTAAGGTCAACACCTGTTGTATTCGGCGCATGTGACAAATACAATTTGATTTGATTTGGCTTTTGGGCTAAAGAGCAGAAACACAGACTTCCTGAAAGAAATTTATGTTGATATTGTAGTACTACAGGAAACATGGTGCAGAGGTGATGTTTCCACTGGCTGTCCACTAGGTTATAGGGAGATAATCATACCATCCACCAAATTAAAAAGGAATCACACAGGGCAGAGACTCAGGGGGAATGCTAATATGGTATAAATCTGAACTAACTAATTCAATCGAATTGATCAAAACTAGAGAATTCTTTATCTGGTTAAAAATCAACAAGGAGGCTATCTTAACAGATAAAAACGTCTTCCTTTTTGCCACATGCATTTCCCCCTCAAAGTCACCCTACTTAATTTTTATTTATTTAACATTATTTAACTAGGCAAGTCAGTTAAATTCTTATTTACAATGATGGCCTACCCCGGCCAAAAACAGAAGACGCTGGGCCAATTGTGGCCCACCCTATGGGACTCCCAATCACAGCCGGATGTGATACAGCCTGGATTCGAACCAGGGACTGTAGTGACACCTCTGGCACCGAGGTGCAGTGCCTTAGACCGCTGCACCACTCAGGAGCCCAAAAGTTTCTCCATTCTAGAGGGGGAGATTAGTCACTTTCAGGCCCAAGGCAACGTACTGGTCTGTGGAGACCTGAATGCTAGAACAGCATAAGACCAGACACTATTAACAGTCTACCGGGAAGCAACCCCCCTCCCCCCGAAACAACTATGACAAAGTGAGAGAAAAAAATGGAGTACAGCTCCTGAAGCTCTGTCGAACACTGGGTCTGTACATAGTCAATGGTAGGCTAAGAGGGGACTCTTTTGGTAGGTACACCTATAGCTCATCCTTTGGCAGTAGTACTGTAGACTACTTCATCACCGACCTCAACCTAGAGTCTCTCGGAGCCTTCACAGTCAGCCCACTAACACCTCTCTCAGACCACAGTAAAATCATAGTGCATCTAAGAGCGGAACCCAACCATGAAGCAGCACGGTCCAATAACTTATATGGTACTAAACATGCCTATAAATGGAATGCAAACAGTACAGAAATCTACCCAAAAGTAATTCGAAGCTAAAAAATAGAATCTCTCATGGACAACTTTTTAGCCTTAACATTCTCCTGCAGCAATGACGATGTCAATTTGGCCATTTGGAGCAAACGTTATATTTGACAAATTACCTTCCTTGGCTAATCTAAAGAAAAATAAGAGCAAACCAAAAATGGATAATGAAAAATGGTTTGATAATGATTACAAAAATCTAAGAAAGTCATTGAGAAATAGATCTAATCAAAAACAGAGACCCAGACAACAAAAATATACGCCTTCAATACGGGGAAAAACTGCAATACAAACACACCCTAAGAACAAAAAAGGAACAGCACATTAGAAATCAGCTGGATGTAATTGAGGAATCCATAGAATCAGACCACTTCTGTGATAATTGGAATAATTTAAAACAAACCTCGTGATGAGGAATTGGCTACCCAAAATGTAGTCTAAGACAATCAGAATCCTGTGGCTACCCCAATTACAGAAGAAGAATTATTGGATAAACTATGCACTCTCCAACCCAAAAAGGCCTGTGGTGCTGATGGTATTTTAAATGAAATGATCAAATATACAGACAACAAATTCAAATTGGCTATACTCAAACGCTTCAACATTATCGTCACTGCCAGTATTTTCCCCGATATTTGGAACCAAGTACTGATCACACCAATCTATAAAAATGGAGACAAATTCCACAAAATAAGAGGAATTTGCCTTAATAGCAAATTGGGGAAATTCTCTGCAGTATCATAAATAGCAGACTACATCATTTCCTTGATGAAGCAAACAGACGTGGAGTGAAACAGGGCTGCTCAATAAGTCTAACATTATTTAACATCTACATTAATGAATTGGAAAAACAGTATAATCAGCAGCACCTGGTCTCACCCTACACAACACTGAAATTAAGCATCTGCTGTACACAGATGACCTGGTGCTGCTGTCTCCCACTAAGGAGGAGTTACAGCAGCACCTAGATCATCTGCACAGGTTCTGTCAGACCTGGGATATAATGACGAATATAATGATAATCCTAAAAAGGTCCGGAAATCAGGATGACAAATATAAAATCTATTTGGACACAGTTCCATTAGAACACACCAGAAACTACATGTACAGTTGAAGTTGGAAGTTTAAAATGTATTTGGCTAAGGTGTACATAAACTCAGTTTTTCACAATTCCTGACATTTAATCCGAGTCAAAATTCCCTCCTAGGTCAATTAGGATCACCACTTTATAGAGAAAATTATTTATTTCAGCTTTTATTTCTTTCATCACATTCCCAGTGGTTCAGAAGTTTACAGACACTCAATTAGTATTCGGTAGCATTGCCTTTAAATTGTTTAACCTCTCTTGGGTACGTGAGACGTTAGCGTCCCACCTCTTCAACAGCCAGTGAAACTGCTGGGCGCCAAATTCAAATACAGAAATACTCATTATAAAAAATTTGAAAACAGAACATATTTTACATAGGTTTAAAGATTAACTTCTTGTGAATCCAACCACGGCTTCAGATTTTAAAAATGCTTTACGGCGAAAGCATACCGTACGATTATTTGAGAACATAGCCCACTAGACAATTCATTACAAACAGTAACCAGCCAAGTAGAACAGTTACACAAGTCAGAAATAGATAAAATTAATCCCTTAACTTTGATGATCTTCATATGGTTGCACTCAGCAGACATTCATTTACTCAATAAATGTTCATTTTGTTCGATAAAGTCTCTTTATATCTCAAAACCTCCGTTTTGTTCGCACGTTTTCTTCAGTAATCCACAGGCTCAAACGCAGTCAAAACAGGAAGACAAAAAAATCCAAATTGTATCCGTAAAGTTCATAGAAACATGTCAAACGATTTTTATATTCAATCCTCAGGTTGTTTTTAGCCTAAATAATATTTCAACCGGACAATAACGTTGTCAATTTAAAAAGGTAAACAAGAAAGGCACTCTCTCAGTTTCGCGCATGAAAAAGCTCTGTGACACTTTAGGGTCCACTAATTCAGACTGCTCTTACCTCCTCATTTTTCAGAATACAAGCCTGAAACAATTTCTAAAAGACTGTTGACATCTAGTGGAAGGCATAGAAACTGCAATTTGAGTCCTAAGTCAATGGATACTGTAATGGCATTGAATAGAAAACTCCAAACCCCCCCCCAAAAAATACTTCCTGAATGGATTTTTCTCAGGTTTTCGCCTGCCAAATAAGTTATGTTATACTCACAGACACTATTTTAACAGTTTTGGAAACTTTTGAGTGTTTTCTATCCAAATCTACCAGTTATATGCATATCATATCTTCTGGGCCCGAGAAGCAGGCAGTTTAATTTGGGCATGCATTTCATCCAAAATTCTGAATGCTGCCCCCTACCCTAGAGAAGTTAACTTGGGTCAAACATTTCAGGTAGCCTTCCACAAGCTTCCCACAATAACTGGGGTGAATTTTGGCCCATTCCTCCTGACAGAGCTGGTGTAACTGAGTAAGGTTTGTAGGCCTCCTTGCACGCACACGGTTTTTCAGTTCTGCCCACACATTTTTTATGTGATTGAGGTCAGGGCTTTGTGATGGCCACTCCAATACCTTGACTTTGTTGTCCTTAAGCCATTTTGCCACAACTTTGGAAGTATGCTTGGGGTCATTGTCAATTTGGAAGATCCATTTGCGACCAAGCTTTAACTTCCTGACTGATGTTTTGAGATGTTGCTTCAATATATACACAATTTTTTTCCCCCATGATGCCATCTATTTTGCGAAGTGGACCAGTCCCTCCTGCAGCAAAGCACCCTCACAACACGATGCTGCCACCCCCGATCTTCACGGTTGGGATGGTGTTCTTCGGCTTGCAAGCCTCCCCCTTTTTCCTCCAAACATAAGATGGTCATTATGGCCAAACAGTTCCATTTTTGTTTTGTCAGACCAGAGGACATTTCTCCAAAAAGTACGATCTTTGTCCCCATGTGCATTTGCAAACCATAGTCTGGCTTTTTTTAATGGCGGTTTTGGAGCAGTGGCTTCTTCCTTGCTGAGCGGCCTTTCAGGTTATGTCTATATAGGACTCGTTTTACTGTGGATATAGATACTTTTGTACCCGTTTCCTCCAGCATCTTCACAAGGTCCTTCGCTGTTGTTCTGGGATTGATTTGCACTTTTCACACCAAAGTATGTTCATCTCCAGGAGACAGAACACATCTCCTTCCTGAGCGGTATGACAGCTGCGTGGTCCCATGGTGTTTATACTTGCGTACTATTTTTTGTACAGATGAACGTGGTACCTTCAGGCGTTTGGAAATTGCTTCCAAGGATGAACCAGACTTGTGGAGGTCTACCATATTTTTTTCTGAGGTCTTGGCTGATTTCCCCATGATGTCAAGCAAAGAGGCACTGAGTTTGAAGGTAGGCCTTGAAATACATCCACAGGTACACCTCCAATTGACTCAAATTATGTAAATTAGCCTATCAGAAGCTTCTAAAGCCATGACATCATTATCTGGAATTTTCCGAGCTGTTTAAAGTCACAGTCAATTTAGTTTATGTAAACTTCAGACCCACTGGAATTGTGATACACTGAATTATAAGTGAAATAATTTGTCTGTAAACAATTGTTGGAAAAATGACTTGTGTCATGCACAAAGTAGATGTAGTAACCGACTTAACAAGAAATTTATGGAGTGGTTGAAAAATGAGTTTTAATGACTCCAACCTAAGTATGTAAACTTCCGACTTCAACTGTATCTAGGACTAAATATCAGCAACACAGGTAGCTTCCACAGGGCTGTGAATGAGCTGAGAAACAAAGCAAGAAGAGCATTCTATGACATTAAAAGGAACATCAAAAAAATATATCTAATTAGAATCTGGCTCCAAATTTTCCAATCAGTTATAGAACCAATTGCTCTATATGGCAGCTAAGTATGGGGTCCGCTCTCTAATAATGAATTTACCAAATGGGACAAACATCCAATCGAAATACTGCATGCAGGGCTTTGCAATACTTGTTCTTTGCAACACACTCCAAATAACACATGTAGAGCAGAATTGGGCCAATACCCCCTCCTTATTCAAATAGAAAAAAAGAGCAATCCACTTTTACAAACATCTAAAAACAAGTGAACCCAAAACATTCCGTCACATAGCTCTGCAATATCAAGAGATGAAACAAGAGAAGAGTCCCCTCAGCCAGATGGTTGTGAGGCTCAGTCCACTAACCCAAACCAACCCCATAGAGCCTCAAGACATCACTCAGAAAATCTGGCCCAACCAAATCATCACAAAGCAAAAAGAAAAATATATCACCTATTGGAAAGACACCACAAAAAATCTAAGTAAACGTCAATGCTATTTGGCTCTAAACAGTCTGCAACCATGTACTATCTGACCACCGTGACTGATAGAAAACTGAAGAAAACACTGACTAGGTACAGACTCAGTGAGCACAGTATGGCTATAGAGACTGGTCGTCACAGGCAAACCGGTCTGCCCAGAGAGGACAGGCTGTGCTCACTCTGCTCCAGGGGAGAGGTAGACACAGAGCAGCATTTCTTATTACACTGTGACAAATATTCAGACCTAAGAGAATATTTATTTCCCAAAATTATAATTCAGTACAAAGAATTTGAAACTATAAAAGACTAAGTAATGTGCAGTTTTGGCAGCCAAATATGTATCCTCCTGCCACAACCATTGAAAAGTACAATGTAATGTCAATATTTCCCATTTAGTTTTGTTTCGTCATGTGGCTTCTCAGTTATGTTGAGGCTAGTTTACTATTGCTGTAATGTGTTAGTCATTAATATTGTTTTTGCTGTTAATGGTCATCCCATTTCCACGACTACTATTATAATTTCTGTTGGTCCCACCATTTATGTTTCATGTATACTTTGACAATGTAAGTCATTTAACTTGCCATGTCAATAAAGTCTATTGAATTGAGTGTGAGGGAGCGAGAGAGAGAGAGGGGAGGGGGAGGGAACAGACCTACCTGTACATTAATACGGGGATTGGGCCAATAAAAGCAACAGGTTGCTGTTCATTTATCAGCACAAAAATACAATCCAAAGTCTAACAAAGCAAAGTAGATAATGAATAATAAAGGTCAGTGGAGGGAGGGGAAGACTAGGGCAACGTTGTGCCTAATAAGGACGGCGATAAACCTGCGTAAATAGGAAGTAGATTTGCTCTCCTCCTGCCTTAGTCCCTCCCATCAACATTATGTTAATGCATATATTATGCACAGCTACAGCAGCACTCGTGGTAACCAGAGTATATCAGTGCAATCCCAATCAACAGGTTTTTAATGTGGTTCCAGGGAGATTGTGCAATTTTCCTTTTCAAGCGACAACCCATGGAGGAAGAACGGGGAAAAGGAAGCAAGTGAGCTACACGAGACATACCTGTATTTCACAACATCTAAGCATTGGGGACCGTTTAAAATGTAGTTTGTGTATAGGGTAACTGAGGAGAGTATATTTATTTCTTGTTGTGGTAATAAGGGCTGGCTAATTATCTCCCACTCAATTACAGATATCGATCCCCGGGACTTGGCTCCCACTTGGAATTACACTAATGGTCCGGGCCCCTCCTACACATGCTCATAAATTATGCCTGCTGCCAAGCAGGGTCACGGTAGCAGGGGCGCAGCGACACGGGGAGGGGAGTGCGCGGCTCGAGCACTGCCAAAACACTGCAGATACTCTTACGTGCATAATATCTAATCGATGCCCGTGGCGGAAACCATACAATTAGGGTCCGGGCGATTATGTAGATAATCTTAACAATTATCATGAAAGCGATATGGAGATTGGATTGTGTGTTGCACTTGCTTTAGGTCAAATCCCTGTCGTAGCGCATTCACTTGAAACCGTTTGCTCAAGTTTAGAGTACTATGAAATGTGACGGGTTAAAAGACTAGGCACCTGAGAACAGTGTTTGGATTGTGTGCATTTTGGCATGTGTGAGCAGAGGAAATATCTCTGACTGATTGCATCCAATGATATGAATGTCGAGCCCATTAAATACACAACATTTGGGCCATGCACTAGCTACATACACTAGCCAAGCAAGTCTGCAACCACCAAACTAAACAAAGAAAATCCTGATGGGATGATATCAGAATTTCATAGACCAATTTATCCTGCCCTTTAAGGTTCACAGAGAGGATATTCAGCCACTCTTGGGAACAATGGAAGTTGATTTAAGAAAATGCTCCTTTATTATTAAAACCAATGCATTTTGGCATGTTGCCTTCTTCAAAACCCTGTTTTGTTTGTCCAGTGTACTCAAGAGTGGCTAAATCTGGCCTCCCGAGTGGCGCAGCGGTCTAAGGCACTGCATCGCAGTGTTGCACTTTGTGACATCGGCTGATGTAAAAAGGGCTTTATAAATACATTTGATTGATTGATTACGGCGTCACTAGAGCCTGGGGTTCGATCCCAGGCTATGTCAATACAGGCCGTGACCGGGAGTCCCATAGGTCGGTGCACAATTTGCCCAGCGTCGTCCAGGTTGGGGGAGGGTTTGGCCTGGGGGCGCTTTACTTGGCTCATCGGGCTCTAGCGATTCCTTGTGGCGGGCCGGGCGCCTGCCGGCTGACTTCAGCCGTCAGTTGAACAGTGTTTCCTCTGACATTGGTGCAGCTGGCTTCCGGGTTAAGCGAGAGGGTGTTAAGGGTGGTTTGTCCATTTCACCTCTCAGGAAACATGTTCAGTAACATGATTTTAACTCTTTGGTTAAAAGAGACATTTTGTGTTTCCTGATACAAACCATGCAGTAAGAGAAGAATTCCTTTCATAACCATCTAAACTTGTGCCAATGAACTTTGGGGTGTCCTCATTGTAATGCCAGGTCAGTATCATATGATTGCTGAGTTAGTGGTTCAGGGCAGTCTACACTGCCAGACAATTACTTCGACACAAGGCTCTTGTCCACTTCCATGCGGGATCTCCCACTCTGGCACAAACTTGAGGTGCCAATCTCAATCACTCTTTAAGCGGCATGTAACAAGAGCTGAGAAGGAAAGTGCAGAAGATTATGCCAAGGCCGTCTGTGGGAAAGTGGCAGGGGGATGTGAGAGGAGTACATCATCGATTTTCTCTACAGGTCCTTGGCCCGAAAGACCTTGTTAATGCACACTAGCAGTCACTGTAGTTTTCTACCCTAAAGCCATTGTTGAGCAGTTGAGGTAGATCCTAATCTCTTTGGCATCTGATTTGGAGCTCCAGAATGCTTTCTAGAAGTTTTCAAGTAAACAGCGCATAACTTGAGGCCATTTGATTGGACTGCCATGAGTAAAGGATATCACTCTTGGCTTTGTTAACGTCGATGTCTCGATGATAGCCACGTTGTTGCTGTGCTCTTCAACTTTCAGCAGCAGTAGTGCTTTAGAACTGCAAAGTGACATTTGCTGCAGCAGTGCCTACAGTTTGTAGTCTGTCCCTCCCCAAAAAAGGTTAAAACATTGTGAGGAACTTGTGACTCATACAATTACTCAGTGTTGATGACAAAATATTGTCAAAGAGCTTCCAAACAGACCCAAAACTCACTTGGCTACCATAATGGACCAAGAATAAGATCAAATATTTTGTTGATAGTTTGGTGGGCTATTCTTGTCCATTCCCTTGAGGTCTTCAAGTCTGCCCGGTTCACCACTTTTCCAGCCCACTCCTTTCTTGATCAATGGTGGTTGCAGAAGGAATAATAGATATTAGTCAGAGACAACAGCAGGCCAGTAATACTGAGCTCACAGAGACACTAAGGATTAGTGAAGTTGGCAGTTTAATTCACACAGGAGGAGCAGTGCAGACAGCAGTGGGAGGGGGGGGTCGTTTGAAGTCTAAATACTGTCTCAATCAGCGGTTCGCCTTAGACGCATAGCAACAGACGTTGGATTAAGTTAATTACGATGCAGAGAATGCCAATCACGATCACCTGTCTGTCTGTGGTGGTGAGGGCGGCGATGGGAGTGGGGTGTGTGCATGTGCGCGTGCTATGTAAGTTCCCTTATTATTCATGAGATGTGAACAAAAAATATTCATGAGTCAGATTTCTAGGCCAAGTCTGACATGGAGAGACCCTTCGCCTCAAGCTTACGTTCTGATTGAACATTTATGTACAGGGTTAAGAACCTAGGAAGTAAGTCATTATCTCTCAAGTAGATTAATGATTTTTATCGCCTCGCTTACAAATAGGTCTAAACATTTGACCCTTTCCTTATTTCCCCTGCTAGGTATGATGTAAGTCAGTTTAAAGATACCATACTGCACTCTGTCTCAGCCAGGAGATTATAAAGAGCACGCAATGGTAGCCTACATCCTGTCCGTTGGCCACTCATACAGAGTCTATCTTTTCCACCCAATGGTGCCACCATCAGACTAAAACTTTTAAATCGGGGACTGGTATGATCTCTCGAATAAGCCAAATGCTAAATAACTTCAACGGAAGTTAGTTTTATGGACATTGACCATACACCTAATTTCCAAAGCCACCATTCCAAAAACTTCCGGTCGCTTGTGAGCAGCTCAGATTTTCCGCCACTACTCGTCTGATTTGTGCCGGTCGAGCTGCGGAGCTTAGTGAAGATGGATAGTATGAGGGAGGGCGACGGGCCTAGGAAAGGTTTTTCTAATTGCCTTCAGGATCATGCATGCCTTCAGAGAGGGCCAATAACCGCCTTTGCTTTCCCAGAACAGAGTTGGGGAAACCGGGCTAGAGCTCGGGAGATTTACAGTGGATGTGGAGGCCGGGACCTTCTGACAACTCAATTACAGGCTGAACTCACCCTCTACGCTGCTCCTTGTGGAAGACGAGGTGGGGGGGATAGGAAGATGGCTGGAGACAGGTTGAGAGCCTCAGATATAATGCAGCCCTTGGAGCATAGACACAGTCAGGGGAGACACAGCGTTGACTTCCATCAATAAATTTGGGCTAGGCAGTTGTGTTCACAGTTCATAGTTGACTGGTGCAAGTGTATATTACGGGCTGTTTATTTACTGCACGCAAATAGACCGTAATCTTAAAGTGTGTGGTTTTCTTTCTTGTTTTGCTACTGGGTTGTTGAATGGTCAAATTATTGTCACAATCTGATTATGTCATTAAAGATTATTTTCAATGTCTAATTGTAATATTTAATTACGGAGTGAAATGACTGAAGAACCGCATAACAAATGACAGAAAAGAAAAAGGGTTGTTTAACTTTGTCATCTAAATTATGGCTTTGTCATTGATCAGCGTTGGACCAACACTGCCAAAGACAGACCACAACAAAAATATCTAACCATTATAATCTTAGTGGTAAATCTTTGAAGCAACATATATTGACAACAATGTTAGCTTACTACCACTTAGAAGTGATTGTTTTGTCTTCGTATTAATTCAACTTGGGGGGACAGTGTGAAGCACATAAGCACTGCATTATTGCTTAACAAATACATTTGTCGTTTAATAGCGAGGCCTGTATTGAACACCCTCACATCAATGGTGGGCTAAAGCCCAATCCATTACCCTGATTCTCACATTCCAATACACGCCTGCTGCTTCTTGACTTGACATATTGCTTGAAGAGCTTTTCAGTGAAGAATGTTCTACCTGAAAATAGGCCACTGAGATAGAGGGGTTTCCGGACAGCCCAATAATGTCAGCGGCAGAGCAGTGTTGATCAGCTCGGAGGCTTTGCAGACGGCGGTCAGCAGTGGGGAGTGTGCATTTTCCGGCTCTGCGAGCGAAATGTGAGTTTCTGAGCGCGTAATAAATAAACCCTGTCAAGTCAACCGTTGGTCAAGACACAGTATGATCCTCTCAGCCTTCTCTTTAGAAAGTCAGATGACTGCAGAGTAAGCGCGGGCGGTATACCGTATACCGGGGTATTTGGAAATAGCCACGGGATGGTTTTTCAATACGACGTTTTTTAAGAAATGGGAATATTTGTAGCTACTTTATGTAAATACCTGCAGTTAGTACGTTAGGAGATAAAGATACAGTTCTTAATTTTATCCATCACCATTTTTTTATTTTTTATTAAGCTTACCAGTAGTCCCCAGTCACATGGTGTTTGTTTACACACAACTGCTAGACAGGAGCCTTGTGAGTCACTCATTAGGTGCAGCACACGCCAGGTGATCTAGTTACAGTACGGAATTCACAACTAAATGTTTGCCAGCTAGATATCTATTACTTAACTACTTAACTATAAATGTGCTAAACGCTCTGCAGTTGGCTTGCTAATTTAGTAGCTAGTTAGCTATCTTTAGTAGCTAGTTAGCCATGTTACCGAATATCCCAGTATGGCACAAGGTTGGTATGAAGGTAAGACAATCTGGATACTGCTCAAGTCTGAGGCCTTATAATGCCCCCTACAAACTCGACAGTGCTAAACAACACCAAGCTCTAACGCTGAAAACAAGATTGCAGTCTCCCAAAAGGTCTGGCAAGGCCACGGTGCGATGCTTACTTCTCCCACAGCCAGAAGACATTTCAATACAAGTGCCGTTGAACATCATTACATCCTCCATCCGGCCAAAACTGATAGACAGCTAACCAGTCACAGTGGCTGAATAAACAACAGAAACATCCTATTAAAACAAAATGAGTTCGCAACCTGCCCAGTGACGCAAATCAAATCCCAGTTCTCTAAAAGCACTTAACGAAAGGGACTCTACCGTCGCACTGAGTGAGTGGGTGTTGTGGCCCATAGAAAAGGTGACAGATGCCTCAATGTGATAGGAACAACTCTCTATTCTGAGAGCTCAGCTCTCTCATAAATTATTAACTCTATCTTACATATCATGAACCGATAATTATATTTTCAGAAGTTGATCAATGATACTACTTGCATTGGCACTTTCTAACGCAGCAATTATATTCTCAATATGTTAGTTATTATTCTTCATATAACATATTCTCTATGAGCTGCCTTGGATACGTACACTGAGTATACCAAACATTAGGAAGACCTTCCTAATGGCATGGACTCTACAAAGGTGTCAAACGTGTTCCACAGGGATGCTGGCCCATGTTGACTCCAATGCTTTCCACAGTTATGTCAAGTTGGCTGGATGTCCTTTGGGTGGTGAGCCATTCTTGAGACACACGGGAGACTGTTGCGTCAAAAACCCAGCGGCGTTGAAGTTCTTGACACACTCAAACCGGGGTGCTGGAACCTACTACCATACCCTGTTCAAAGGCACTTACAGTAAATGTTCTGGCCCATTTACCCTCTGAACAGCACATAAACAATCCTCGTCTCAGCTGTCTCAAAGCTTAAAAATCCTTCTTCAACCTGTCTCCACCCCGTCATTTACACATATTGAAGTGGAATTAACAAGTGCCATCAATAAGGGATCATAACTTTCACCTGGATTCACCTGGTCTGTCCCTGTCATGGAAAGAGGAGGTCTTATTGTTTTGTACACTCAGTGCATATCTGACACACAAACTAACATATAGAGCAAAGGTAAATTAAACGCATCAGCTTGCCTTTACAGACCAACCTAAGTTGAACCGAACGCCCAGCGCAAGACGGGCATTACGTTTGCCGTCTGCTGTTAACTCCCAGTCAACTGATCACGTCACAGGAAACAACAGTAACAGAGAACAAACAAAATTGCACCTGGAGTATACTACAGACCAAAAGGCATGCATGTCAAACCATACACTCCATGACCTCAAAGGAAGGGCAAGCGTGGAAGGGTTTTCTAACACGGTCCGGAGGCAGGGTGATGGATGACTCGGGGCGTTCTGGGAGAAATCAATGTCTCAGCGTGGCATTTGCTATGCCAGCGGCTGAACTGAAGAGATGGGTTTGGGCCACTGAGGTGAGACTTTGGTTAGGTGAGGCGGTCATTCAAGCTCACCTTTGTGGTTGATGCTGCGGATGCTCTGCTTGCTCTGGATGTCCCACAGTCGTATGGTCTCATCGTGGGAGCCCGAGAGGAGGAGAGTGCCATCCATAGAGACAGACAGACATGTCACTAGGTTCCTGTGGAGGGATGAGTGCAAAGGGAGATCACCACCTGGCTGATAAAATAGGATTTTCAAACAACAAATGTTTGCAGATCAACATTCATATCTCAGCTTTTCCTTTATTACCTAAGTAAATAACGGAAGTAATCTAGTCACACAACATCTCAATGTCAGAAAGTAAATTATATCAGATTCCTTTTTTTCTTCTAAACTAAATTGTTCTCCTGATTTCTTAAATGCTGTCATCAGTTTCCTTACAAAATCACCAGAGTACATATTCATGCTTCTCCAGTCACATCACATGGGAGGCCAAAAGTCATTGCTAAAAAATAAACCACATTCCTTACTAAGCCTGTTTTCTTACAGCAGAGTTTCAACATTGTTATCTTGCTTGTTTCTGTTCACATGTTACAGGCAACCTAATTACCATATATGTGCCCCCCAGGAATGGTAACAGCAACATTTTCAGTACCAAACGAGTCAAGGGGAAAGAATTCAGATAGTGTACGCTCCTTCCGCCCCCTGCTCTGCAGCTACAAAAAGCCACTCAAAAGTCTTCTAGTCTGGTTCTGCACACCTACTGTGTGCCTGTCCCATCAGTATGGTGGTGGCATGCACCTTGGCAGTCTCGGGTACCATACGGTGAGAGAGATTAGGACGCCTGAACTTCTCTGGCCACTGGGACTTGGTTCGGCACAAAGAGATTCCACAAGGATATCATGGGGTATTAAAGCCACATGAAACAACCCGTCAGTCACCACACAGCTGTTACAGCATCAAAGCCCCTCATCCTGAACCATCCCTCTCTCCACCCCCTCCCCCCCCACCTCTCAGACCCCGTTCAAAGGCACTTACATTTTTCTGCCTTGCCCATTCACCCACTAAATGGCACACATACACAATCCATGTCAATGCTTAAAAATCCTTCTTTAACCGGTCTCCTCCCCTTCATCTACACTGATTGGAGTGAATTTAACAGGTGACATCAATAAGGGATCATAGCGTTCAGCTGGATTCATCTGGTCAGTCGGCCATGTAAAGAGCAGGTGTTCCTAATGTTTTCTACACTCAGTGTATATTACATAGACCAGACCTTGAAGGCAGCCCACCTGTGTCCTTTAAAAACCTGGTTGCCCTCGTTGTCCGACTGGAACGTCTTATCCCGACTTAAGCTCTGCAGATCAGAAGAAGAAGAAAAAAGTTAAAAGTTGATCAGAGTAAGCAATCCTCAGACAGTTTTTTTTTTTTTTAAATACCCAGAGCCAATGAGCTTGTGTCTCAGGTACACTTACATAGGTATGTGAGAATGCTGTTCATTGACTACAGAACGGCGTTCAATACCATAGTGCCCTCCAAGTTCATCATTAAGCTAAGGACCCTGGGACTAAACACCTCCCTCTGCAACTGGATCCTGGACTTCATGACTGGACACCCCCCAGGTGGTGATGGTAGGCAACAACACATCTGCCACTCGGACCCTCAACATGGGGGCCCCTCAGGGGTGCGTGCTTAGTCCCCTCCTGTACTCCCTGTTCACCCACGACTGCATCGCCGCGGACGACTTCAACACCATCATTAAGTTTTCCGACAACACAACGGTTCTATTTTAATAGTTCTTGTTGGATTGTGAGTGTTTCTCATTTTGAAGGTAAAAAAAACAGTTGCATGTTGGAATTTACAAGGCTTGAAGTCCTTTTCAGGAGACTGAAAAGAGTTCTACAGCTGCATCATCGAGAGCATCCTGAATGGTTGTGTCACTGTATGGCAACTGCTTGGCCTCTGACCGCAAGGCGCTACCAAGGGTAGTGCATACGGCCCAGTTCATCACTGGAGCCGAGCTCCCTGCCATCCAGGGTCTCTATAGCAGGCGGTGTCAGAGGAATTGTCAAAGACTCCAGCCACCCAAGTCATAGACTGTTCTCTCTGCTATCGCACGGCAAGTGGTACCGACGCACCAAGTCTGGAACCAACAGGACCCTGAACAACTTCTACCCCCAAGCCATAAGACTACTAAATAGTTAAATAGTTAACCGGACTATCAGCATTGACCCTTTTTGCACTAACCCTTTTGACTCATCACATACACTGCTGCTACTGTTTACTATGACACAGTATTCCTAGTTATATATATACAAATCTACCTCTAACTCGTACCCCTGCATATGGACTCGGTACTGGTACTCTTGTATATATAATTACACATTGTGTATCTATTATTACGTGTTTTACTTTTCTATTATTTCTCAATTTTCTTTCTCTGCATTGTTGGGAAGGGCCCGTAAGTAAGAATTTCACTGTTAGTCCACATCGGTTGTTTATAAACTATGAGACAAATACAATAAGAGTAATATGTCTCTCTCATCTATTAAGTTGGCTGGATATTTCTGGCACTCGTCAGCCTCTAAGTGGTTTGATCGCTTTACTTAATTGCATTAATTAGGGATGGGGTTGCGTCAGACATGCAAGTGAGGGAGGAAGCCACTGGATTTTACTATGACACACTAATCATTGCATCACGTCTATACGGCCGGTCTTGAGAGCACTCAATTAAACATGAAAAGTGGACTCGAAAAGGGATTTAATTGAAGCCGTGGCTATTAATTCTATCGATGTGTGTACAAGCCTGGCTTGGGCTGGAGACTCAGCTGTACAATTGGTCAGATGACTGAAATGCAAATCATTAAGGGAAGGTTTGAGGGAAGCATCATGTCTCATTTCACACCACTACATTAACTAAAATGTTGGAGGTGGAGTGAAAACTCATTCACCACGATGAAGGCCAGATTCTTTTTTGTCTAACATTAGCCTGTTAAACTGTTCAAATCAAGTGCTTAAATCAGTGAGGGATGTCCGGAACCATTTAGCAAGACAATTGTGTTTTCTATGGCAAAAACTTCTTGGCAGAATTACATTTCTAAACCTTCACACTGAAGAAAAAGGAAACGGCTAGCTGCTGCCTCGCGTGAGGAAGGGAACGGTCTGATTTTCTGTCTGCCTCTTTATCCAAATGTGAAAATTCTGGGCTCACGGTCTCATCTCCTGCTGAACAATTTAAACAAGGGGAACGAAACAGCACAACAAACGCAGCTCTCTCGGAATGCAACGCTCATATCCCCACTGGCAGAGTTAATGCCCGCCATGCATTGAAACACTCATCACATAGAAACGTCTGCCCAGCTACGGTACGAAATCCCCTTTATTAAACAATGATCCACGGGCACATTCAGAGTTAAGCTGTTTAGGAAATGAATAACTCCCCAAATCGGGTAAACAGCACAATTAGAGGAGCAGAAAGACACATGCTAGCAGAGAGTTAATGCCTTTTAGATGCTGACTGTAGAGATGGCAGAGTTCCGATATTATACTCAGAAAATGTTTAAGCTGAATCATGAAAACATGGAAACGAAAAATGTGGTTGTTCCTATAGGGAAATTATGGTTAACTTATGGGGTTGATGCAAGGTCCAAATACAGTATACAGGTAGCTTCAATACAAAGGGATATCACTCTGTGTTAAAAATAAACTACAATATGTTCAGATATGCAGCAACCCTATTGGATTCTAACAAATTATGTAAAAATGAATACATTTATTTTTTTTATATATAAAACATTTGTAATGGAAGCCAGTTGGCCCAAAGCAACAAAATATCCATTCTCAATCACAACGAGGACAAATGAGTAACAGATTATCTGCAATCCCTTTCGTATGAATGACAGAGAATGCAGCATAATGAGACGGATCATTATACTTTGATAGCTAGGGGGAAGCCAGAGGGAAGAGGAAATGATGCAGGATTAAAAAGCTGTGATTTCACTCAGCAGCAAGTTCCAGCATCTATGGAGGACCGATGCAACAACGCAAGGCTTGGCATTAAAACATTGTTTAATCAAATACCTGTTATAACAAACGACGTGTTCCTCTCTTTAAACAGAAGATAATCATTATTAGTTGTACTCAAATCCAGGGCTATAAAAGCTTTTTTCTCTCCTATTACCTTAATTAACCAATTGATCTTTAAGATGACATGCCTAAATAATTAAGCGTCTAAAGACTGCGGATGGAAGTCAAAAGGCGTACGAGTCAATGGGGCAGCGGCAGCTTGGCTTTGAAAATCTTTGAAAGGCAAGCATTAAAGATAAAAAAAAAATTAAAAAAAATACATGAGGAAAGTTAGCACATTAATAACCTATGATTCCAGATACAGGACCAAGGTGAAAAGGGGTCGGTAGGCATTAATAAGAAGCTGAGAAACTTCGTTACCCAAACCGGGTCTTGACTTGAGGAATTTTCTCAATAATTGCAACAGGTCTTTTCAGTACACATGAAACACACTTCAATATGAATAAATGAAATGATAAGCTCCCTCAGAAATCTTTTATCTTTCAAATCAATTACTATTTTATAACTGAGCCATTCTTCCTGAGGTCAAGTCACTCCACTACAACATTCAAAGCAATTATTGCGATACTTTCATGTCAAAAAAGTGAACATAAAAGGGTTGCAGAATCCCCTGACCAATAGTAGAATGATATTAGACACAGTAATCTGTACCACAGCCAAACATCTCTAAAAACAATTATACCAACTAAAAGGACCAGTCTATATGACCGTTTCTGTTAATAATCTCATGTAATCATTGTGCCACCAATAGATCCCCCTGTCCCTTTTGGTTGTATTAATATTCAGTGAGAGGACTGGAACAATAACCATGTGTCAATGAGAGGGGGCATGGAAATGGAGAGGACATAAATAAGCTCTTGGTTGGAGAAGAGATGAGTAAGGGAACTGTTGAAAAAAATGACAGTCCTTGCAGATAGATACACCACATGACCACATGCTCGTCGAAGATCTCAGTCCAAAATCATGGGCATTAATATGGAGTTGGTTCCCCCTTTGCTGCTATAACAGCCTCCACTCTTCTGGGAAGGCTTTCCATTCGATGTTGGAACATTGCTGCGGGGACTTGCTTCCATTCAGCCACAAGAGCAGTAGTGAGGTCGGGCACTGATGTTGGGCAATTAGGCCTGGCTCGCAGTCGGCGTTCCAATTCATCCCAAAGGTGTTCGATGGGGTTGAAGTCAGGGCAAGTTCTTCCACACCGATCTTGACAAACCATTTCTGTATGGACCTTGCTTTATGGACGGGGGCATTTTCATGCGGAAACAAGAAAGGGCCTTCCCCAAACTGTTGCCACAAAGTTTGAAGCACAGAATCGGCTAGAATGGCATTGTATGCTGTAGCATTAAGATTTCCCTTAATTGGAACTAAGGGGCCTAGCCCGAACCATGAAAAACAGCCGCATACCTCCAACAAACTTTACAGTTGGCACTATGCATTGGGGCAGGTGGCGTTCTCCTGGAATCCGCCAAACCCAGATTAGTCCGTCGAACTGCCAGATGATGAAGCATAATTCATCACTCCAGAGAGCGCGTTTCCACTGTTCCAGAGTCCAATGGCGGCGAGCTTTACACCCATCCAGGCATTGCGCATGGTGATCTTAGGCCATGGAAAACCATTTCATGAAGCTCCCGAGAGGCAGTTTGGAACTCTGTAGAGTGTTCCAACCGAGGATAGACAATTTTTACACGCTACAGCACTCGGCAGTCTCGTTCTGTGAGCTTGTGTGGCCCACCAGTCCCGCGGCTGAGCCGTTGTTGCTCCTAGACGTTTCCACTTCACAATAACAGCACTTATAGTTGACTGGGGCAGCTCTAGAAGGGCAGAAATTTAACAAACTGACTTGCTGGAAAGGTGGCATCCTATGACGGTGGCACGTTGAAAGTCACTAAGTTCTAAAGTAAGGCCATTCTGCTGCCAATGTTTGTCTATGGAGATTGCATGGCTGTGTGCTCGATTTTATACACCGGTCAGCGAGTGTGGCTGAAATAGCCGAATGCACTAATTTGAAGGGGTGTCCACATACTTGTGTATATATAGTGTATTTGTTATCCATCAGCAGCCATCCATCAGCAGCCGTCCATCAGCAGCCATCCATCAGCAGCCATCCATCAGCAGCCATCCATCAGCAGCACTCTTTCACAGATGCAGACTTTTCTCCACTCAAACCTGATGCCTCTGGGATATCACTTATTTGGCCATACATGCAAGAGCCACCCACAACATTTCCAGTGGTGCTGATGGATTTGGGAGAGGCTTTCACAATTAAAACTAAAAAGAGATATCGAGTAAGGAGGTTGAAAAACCGAAATGTGCGAGTTTAATTATGGATACATAAATGTAGTAAATAAATGGAGCAGTGAGCGATCTGCCTTTACTCAGACAGTGATTCTCAAGCCATGGAAGTAAGCATTGTGAAGCACTCCCATCTAAACTTACTTCAGGAGAGAGAGGAAGAGAAAAAGACAGGATTTGTCTATCATGGGGGGTGATGCCTATGGGCAATGCACAGTGAGTGACTTGCACACAGTTTTGTGCGACTGCAAGAGCCAGGATAAGGGAAATTAGGTTTTAAATGGAAGTGGGGTGGTCTAACAAGAGGGGGATCCTTTCTTGTGCTAAAATGTGCACATTCATTTCTGTCATGTTTAATTGAGTCTTTTATACAAGTTCCTTTGTGGTACCTGACATGAAACTCATGGCAAGTAGAAAGGAGGAGAGGACAAAGCTTGAAACTCAAATTGAACCACATCCATTAATGTCTTCTCTGATCTAGTTGGTTACGTCAGTTACATACAATATTTGGATTAATTCTCTGCAGCTCGACAAAGCCATTTTTCTGCATTGAAATGTGACTTTAAAGGGGCACAAAATGAGCCTATCCAGCAAACAAACCATCAATCATGCCAAATACAGAAGTCCATCTTGTGTTTAAGCCGAGGAAGACGCAGGAAGCTCTTGATTAGCACGTTGCAGTACTACTAGATTCACTTAGCCAGAAGGGCTGGCAGACATAACTCTGAACCTGACGTGTCTCCTTTTCTCCTTGAAAGAGAGCGGTCAGAAAGTATCCCACTAGACGAGACTGATGGGAATGTATAGAAACTGTGATATATGGGGGCAACCAAGAGCACCGTAGGGGGGGGGGGGGCGGCGGCAAAGAAGTCCCTTGGTATCGGGCAATAATAGCAATGAAAGACCCCAGGCAATTTAAACCCAAAACACAGGCCTAGCCGGTGTACCCCCCCCTCCCCTTTCCCCCATTCCATCACCTCTCCATCTTTCAGGCCAACAGCGTGGGGATTCACCCGTACAAGGATGGTGCAATGTTAGAAAGTTCATGGAAAAGCAACAGAGGAGTACCTTTAGAGAATTCCCCGATACATGTACAGAATTACAAATTGTGGCAGATGGTAGACTTCAGGTTTTATTAATATTTTCCCTTTGAACTGAAGAATTCTTTCTCAGTGGCTTAAGCTGGAAAAACTGGGGTGAGCCCAAGCGAAGATTCTGTAGGATGCTTTAGAGTAGTGTTCCGGAAATGCCCCCCAATCTCCCACTAGACAAAGCTTTGTGTAAGTGTAACCTGCCTTGACCTTCCCTGTGCACCAGAGAGACGTGGGCTGGTCCAAACATCACTCACATTCCCCTCTTCATTAACAAACTTTAGCAGCCAAGTTCCAGGCCAGCAGTGTGGAGACACATCAAGGCGCTGTCAGCTGATCAGAGGGCCACTCTTACGAAGTGTACTGTATTTTGGTGCTTCACTGGAAAATGTACAGGACTAACTCAAAAGGGAATTCAGTCAAAGCTGTATTGTGCGGCAATTGACAGGTGGAGGGGGATTCTTTTATTTGTAATGTTCTCAATTTATTAAGTTGTCAGTTGTGTGTACTTGGTGACGTGTTTCCGCCTTCACTTGTGGAAATTAAATTGTCTCACTTTCAAATAATTAATAATCGGGTAACGGGTTTGATGACAGTATATGCAATTCTAAGGTTATTTTCAAGGGCTTGACATTAACGTGCTTATTTGCCTCAGGCTGTTCATCTGCAGTCTCCAAAGTTCTATGAACTGGCTATGGTTTTACAGATGACTGTCAGTTCAAAGTCTCTCTCGATTACGTCACTTGCCCTTGCGGCGTCGCCAGACTGTGGCCCATTGTGCCTGCTGTATATCTGCTTTCCAATTTGCCGTCACCCGGCTGAGCTCACCCCTGTCCAGACACTTCTCTCCGTGGGTACTGTCCACAACGGGTTGGTTATATATAGTAGGGCAACCCGTTTATAATGTACAGGGAGGCCATTGATGAACCCTTGATGTTATGAAACAAAAAACCCATGTTTGCGTGGGCAAGGTTGTGCTTGACGGATGCTCCATTAAGAGAGACCCACAGTTTGTAATTCAAATGCGTTGTGAAGTTAATCGATGAAAGCTCAGGGTTAAACAGCGAGGGTGGCGAAGACAAAAACTCCACCGTGCTTCTACACCTGCATTGCTTGCTGTTTGGGGTTTTAGGCTGGGTTTCTGTACAGCACTTCGAGATATTAGCTGATGTACGAAGGGCTATATAAAATAAACTTGATTTGATTTGAAAAACAATATAGCTTACCTGGCTACAGAGGGACACCTGAAATATACCGCCGTCACTGCCACCGCAGAAGAGGTAGTACTCGCAGGGGTCAAGGGTCACTGACATGATGCCCACGTCAAAAAGAACAGACAGGAGCATCTCGCCAGAGGATAGCTCCCATAGCTAGAGAGTTTGAGAGAGAGAGCAAAAGACAAAAAAAGGAGAGTTTTATGGTTAATTTGATCTGAGTTGTGGACATTGTTTAACTTCAGCTTTAAAAGATACTGTATAACGTCACATTATCAGTATGAGCTCACACTGCAGGGCTGTTAGTTTGACCCTGTCTGTCTTAGAGGAGTGGGCCGTTTAAGAGTGCAAGACACTAAAATACATCTTAGTCTGCAGAACGTCTGCAAATTTCTGTTCCAACCTCAACTTAATGACTTGGATAGATCAAATCATTTAGTGCCTATGACACTTACATTGTGCCAAGATCTTGATGGCCATTCATTGAGCTAATCCATTATTACAGCTAGCAGAGAAATGAAGAAGAAAAAACTGCTGAGGAACAGATTTTGGAACTGGAAAGTACAGTGGCTTGCGAAAGTATTCACCCCCCTTGGCATTTTTCCTATTTTGTTGCCTTCCATTTTAATTTCAGGTTGTATTTTTGGGGGGGTTTGTATCATTTGATTTACACAACATGCCTTCCACTTTGAAGATGCAAAATATTTTTTGTGAAACAAACAAGAAATAAGACAAAAAAAACTGAAAACTTGAGCGTGCATAACTATTCACCCCCCCAAAGTCAATACTTTGTAGAGCCACCTTTTGCAGCAATTACAGCTGCAATTCTCTTGGGGCATGTCTTTATTAGCTTGGCACATCTAGCCACTGGGATTTTTGCCCATTCCTCAAGGCAAAACTGCTCCAGCTCATGTTGGATGGGTTCCACTGGTGTACAGCAATCTTTGAGTCATACCACAGATTCTCAATTGGATTGAGGTCTGGGCTTTGTCTAGGCCATTTCAAGACATTTAAACCACTCAAGTGTTACTTTAGCAGTAGGCTTAGGGTCATAGTCCTGCTGGAAGGTGAACCTCGGTCCCAGTCTCAAATCTCTGGAAGACAAACAGGCAGAATTTACCTGTGTTTAGCGCCATCCATCGTTCCTTCAATTCTGACCGGTGTCCCAGTCCCTGCCAACGAAAAACATACCCACAGCATGATGCTGCCACCACCATGCTTCACTGCGGGGATGGCGTTCTCTGGGTGATGAGGTGTTGGGGTTTGTGCCAGATAGTGTTTTCCTTGATGGCCAAAAAGCCACATTTTAGTCTAATCTGACCAGAATACCTTCTTCCATATGTTTGGAGAATCTCCCATATGCCTTTTGGCAAACACCAAACGTGTTTGCTTATTTTGTCTTTAAGCAATGGCTTTTTTTCTGGCCACTCTTCCATAAAGCCCAGCTCTGTGGAGTGTACGGCTTAAAGTGGTCCTATGGACATATACTCCAATCTCCGCTGTGGAGCTTTGCAGCTCCTTCAGGGTTATCTTTGGTCTCTTTGTTGTCTCTGATTAATGCCCTCCTTGCCTGGTCCGTGAGTTTTGGTGGGCGGCCGTCTCTTGGCAGTTTTGTTGGTGCCATATTCTTTCAACTTTTTAATAATGGATTTAAAAATGGTACTCCGTGGGATGTTCAAAGTTTCGGGAAGAAAAAAAAAATTATAACCCAACCCTGATCTGTACTTCTCCACAACTTTGTCCCTGACCTGTTTGGAGAGCTCCTTGGTCTTTGTTACATTACAGCCTTATTATTAAATTGAATAAAATGTTTTACTCCCTCAATCTACACACAATAACCCATAATGACAAAGCAAAAATGGGTTTTTAGACATTTTTGCAAATGTATAAGAAATTGAAATATCACATTTACATAATTATTCACACCCTTTACTGAGTACTTTGTTGAAGCACCTTTGGCAGCGATTACAGCCTCACGTCTTCTTGGGTCTGACGCTACAAGCTTGGCACACCTGTATTTGGGGAGTTTCTTCCATTCGTCTTTGTAGATCCTCTCAAGCTCGGTCTCGATCTCTCCAGAGACGTTAGATCGGGTTCAAGTACGGGCTATAGCTGGGCCACTCAAGGACATGCAGAGACTTGTCCCGAAGCCACTCCTGCGTTGTCTTGGCTGTGTGCTTAGGGTCATTGTCCTGTTGGAAGGTGAACCGTTGCCACAGTCGGAGGTCTTGAGTGCTTCATCAAGGATCTCTGTACTTTGCTCCGTTCATCTTTCCCTCAAACCTGACTAGTCTCCCAGTCCCTGCCGCCGAAAAACATCCCCACAGCATGATGCTGCCACCACCATGCTTCACTGTAGGGATGGTGCCAGGTTTCCTCCAGATGTGAAGTTTGGCATTCAGTCCAAAGAGTTCGATCTTGGATTCATCAAACCAGAGAATCTTGTTTCTCATGGTCAGAGTCTTCAGGTGCCTTTTGGCAAACTCTAAGTGGGCTGACGTGCCTTTTACTGAGAAGTCTGGCCACACTACCATAAAGGCCTGATGGAGTGCTGCAGAGATGGTTGTCCTTCTGGAAGGCTCTCCCATCTCCACAGAGGAACTCTGGAGCTCTGTCAGAGTGACCATCGGATTCTTGGTCACCTCCCTGACCAAGACCCTTCTCCCCCGGTTGGCAGCCAGCTCTAGGAAGAGTCTTGGTGGTTCCAAATTTCTTTCATTTAAGGCCACTGTGTTATTGAGGAACTTCAATGCTGCACACATTATTTGGTACCCTTCCCCAGATCTGTGCCTCGACACAATCCTGTCTCGGAGCTCTACAGACAATACCTTCGACCTCATGGCTTAGCTTTTGCTCTGACATTCACTGTCAACTGTGGGACCTTATATAGACTGGTGTGTGCCTTTACAAATCATGTCCAATCAATTGAATTTACCACGGTGGACCCCAATCAAGTTGTAGAAACATCTCAAAGATGATCAATGGAAACAGGATACACCTGAGCTCAATTTCGAGTCTCATAACAAAGGGCCTGAATACTTATTTTTTTTATAAATTAGCAAACATTTCTAAAAACCTGGTTTTCGCTTTGTCATGAGGTAATGTGTGTGAATTGATAATAATAACAATCAATTTTAGAATAAGGCTGTAATGTAACCAAATGTGGAAAAAGGGGTCTGAATACTTTCCGAACGCACTAATTTAGTTCTGATATGGATGGAGGGACATGATTGCAACAGGTGTGACCATATAGCCCATATTTGTTCTTGTTTTTTTTATTAAGAAATCTAGCAGACTCCAAGCCTGGTAAAAATAAAGTGATGAAAAAGACAGATTACTAATGACATGAAAAGTATATGCACTCCCTTTGGTAGCACCATAATCAAATAGATTTTGATCGCACCATTTATCAAAAGCAAACTTTGCTAACAGCTTGAAGGAAAACCCTGATAGCTCTTGGGAGAGAAAAACTTTGAGAGCCAGGCCTGAACAAAGCCAACTTCTAGACAACCCAGTCATGGAATTACAAAAACAAGAGTACACCAAACATTAAAAAACACAAAATAAGATACGAAATCATTCAAAAACACCCCATCCCATCTCTCCTCCAAGACACTACTCTGCTGAGTCTGAGTATACTAGAGGGAATGGTGGGGCTCAACTATTTAGAGCCTGTCATAGGGGTGGGAGGGAGGGGGGGCTAGTGAAAGTTATCTGTAGCCCAACCTGCCTTGTCCTAACAAGCCCTGTTCTCTGGCAAGCCGTCTGCTTCTCCTTCAGCCAACACGATCACTCCCCGTCATCGGACAGGGGAAATTATTTGTCTGTGGAGACTGACAGCCTGGAATCTATAGAGCAGCTGATGATATTGAACATGACACTACGAGCCGCTGACAAATTTGGTATGCAGTGAAGACGTATTAGAATTGAGCAAAAGAGAGCCCGACATGGCATCCTGCACAATGAGACTCAATATAAGTGAGGTAGACTTTGAGTAGCATTATGTGCGTGCATATTGTCTGATTTCAAGTTATATATTTGAATGAAACACGTGTATGAAGGATATTCTCATCTGTTGAGAGGCTTGAAAGTTGAGTATTTTAAAGTTGTTTCTTGTGTTTCTTGTGCTAAGTTGATTTACTGCAAATGGTAGAAATTATGAAAAGTAGTCCATTTGAATTATATAACCCAATGGATGGTGTAGGAATAGCGTTAAAGTTAAGCACGAGTAAGACTAAAGTGAATGTTCTGGATTTACAATTTACTTACGCATTTATCCTAATGGAAATAGTTTGCCAGCTATTCGTCATGAAGGGACGCTATTGACTTAGCCAAAACATGCTACAATAAATCAACCTTTAGAATTATAGATGGAAAATGGTAAGTAGGGCTCTGTGTTACATTGACCCATGCAGAAAATCTTAAGTATGAAAATGTTTGGTGAACCTAAATATGAAGTCAAAAATATTAGCCTAATAAAAAAAAGGTTGTTAGCCTACATCTTAAACATGTTCTGAAGCTGGTGGGCTGTTCCAACTGTCACAAGGGACATGAGACTTTCAAGATGAAAGAAGAAGAGAGATGGAAGAGACAACCCACGCCTGTCAATTAAATATAAACCACTGGGGAGGAAAGGTGAGTCAGAATTATCAGAGCTCCACTCTGTAATTTATCAAACTATATCTATACAATATGGGCTAAATCACGTCACACTAATTCCTTTCAAACTATGGAATATAATGGATTGATCGACAACTTGCATGTTAAACAACTACGATGATTCTTGTTAAAAGAGCTGCAATTGCGTCACTTGAAAACATTTGAAAGAGGTAGTATTTCCATTTTGATTTGCTGGACATTTGTTTTGCTATTGGACATGAGCCACAAGCATATTCTTCATTAGATTGCATGTGACCCAACTGCTGAATAAAATACTGTACATCCTGTAAACAAATACTTTTGAACAAGTCATGGGCAGGGACATTGTTCAAAATGATTTCCAGCTCAGAGCAGGTGCCTGATGATGTTCACAGATCATTTGTAACACGACTCTTCGTCTTGGAGATACAGCGCCTTTGGAAAGTATTCCGACCCCCTTGACTTTTTCCACATTTTGTTACGTTACAGCCTTATACTAAAATGTATAAAATAGTTTATCCCCCCCTCAATCTACACACAATACCCCATAATGAAAAAGCAACAGCGGGTTTAGAAAATGTTGTAATATATTTAAAAAACTATGTTTAACCTTAAATATCACATTTACATAAGTATTCAGACCCTTTACTCAGTACTTTGTTGAAGGACCTTGGCAGTGATTACAGCCTCGAGTCTTCTTGGGTCTGACGCTACAAGCTTGGCACACCTGTAATTGGGGAGTTTCTCTCAAGCTCTGCCAGGCTGGATGGGGTGTGTCGCTGCACAGCTATTTTCAGGTCTCTCCAGAGATGTTAGAACGGGTTCAAATCCGGGTTCTGGCAGGGCCACTCAAGGACATTGAGACTTGTCCCAAAGCCACTCCTGCGTTGTCTTGTCTGTGTGCTTAGGGTCGTTGTTCTGTCGGAAGTTGAACCTTCATCAAGGATCTCTCTGTACTTTGCTCTGTTCACCTTTCCCTCGATCCTGACTAGTCTCCCAGTCCATGCCGCTGAAAAACATCCCCACAGCATGATACTGCCACCACTATGCTTCACCGTAGGGATGGTGCCAGGTTTCCTCCAGACGCGACACTTGGCATTCAGGCCAAATAGTTAATCAGATCAGAGAATCTTGTTTCTCATGTTCTGAGAGTCCTTAGGTGCCTTTTGGCAAACTAAGCGGACTGTCATGTGTCTTTTACTGAGGACTGGCTTCCGTCTGGCAACTCTACCATAAAGGCCTGATTGTTGGAGTGTTGCAGAGATATGTCCTTCTGGAAGGTTCTCCCATCTCCACAGAGGAACTCTGAAGCTCAGTCAGTGTGACCATTGGGTTCTTGGTCACCTCCCTGACCAAGGCCCTTCTCCCCCAATTGCTTAGTTTTGCTGGGCAGCCAGCTCTAGGAAGAGTCTTGGTGGTTCCAAACTTCTCCATTTAAGAATGATGGAGGCCACAGTGTTCTTGGGAACCTTTCAAATGCTGCCCAATTGTTTTTGTACCCTTTCCCAGATTTGTGCCTCGACACAATCCTGTCTCGGAGCTGTACAGACAATTCCTTCGACCTCATGGCTTGGTTTTTGCTCCAACATGCAATGTCAACTGTGGGACCTTATATAGACTGGTGTGTGCAATTCCAAATCATGTCCAATAAATTGAATTTACCGCAGGTGGACTCCAATCAAGTTGTAGAAAAACCTCAAGGGTGATCCATGGAAACAGGATGCACCTGAGCTCAGTTTCGAGTCTCAAAGCAAAAGGTCTGAATACTTACTTAAATAAGGTAATTCTGTTTTTACATTTTTTATAATATTAGCAAAAATTTGTAAAAACCTGTTTTCATTGTGTCATGCTGTGTTGTGTGTAGATTGACTTTTATTTAATCAATTTTAGAATAAGGCTTTAATGTAACATGTGGAAAAAGGGGACTGAATGCTTTCCAAATGCACTGTAGAACAGCACGGACTATGTGAACTCTGTACCCCCATCTCAGTATATTAGGATCAAATCTCATTAGATATAGCTGGATACTGCTACTTTTGCATGAATGGTGGGGGGCTCAGTCAGAAGAAATAGCTTACAGGCAGGTAAATATAGTGGACATTTTCACTGTACTGATCGTTGACCCAATGTGTCTGATACTAACAGTAATTAAGTCACTACAGAATGCATATTGAGTTTAACACAGTGCTGTGTGGCTTTAAAAAAATGGAGGTTGTTTGTATACATTTCCCAATGCATTGAATGTATATCATCTTAATTGGATTTTGAGAGGGGTTGACCTAATTTAACGGGAATGCATTCCAGAGATGAGAATACATGATTCCCATCCAAGTCTGCATGCCATCATAACTGCAACCATAGCTTCATACCTTAGCAAAGGATCACGTGTTCGTGCAAGGCTGTGCAATGGAATAAGTGCAGCAATAACATATCAGCAATCCCAATTATACCTATAGCGTGTGAAGTCGGTGCAAAAGCCAATCGATGTTTTGGTCAACCAAAGCACTAGCTCTCGGCTTACTTCCTGGCTGCATGGTGAGAATGCTGAGAATTCAGATGCTTTATTATTCAACATAACTTTGAGATTTTATTTGTTTTGATTTATTAAAACATTGAGAATGCTTACTCAAAATGCCAACTCAACTGCCTCTTACTTTTGGCCATAAAAATAGACTCCAAAACCCCGTAACTAGAGAGGTGCATTAAAACTGATTAAGGCACTTATTAGTTATTCTTTTGATTACATAAAGATAAGGCATAGCTGTGACCGTGGTCCTAAATATTGTATATTAATATAATCTAGCCTACAGTAGATTAGATTAAAGCAGTAATAGACAGGAGGGTGGGTATGAGTTACCTGACGTGATGCGGAGGCTAGGTATGAGGCTTTAGCAGAGAGCTCAAGTAAGCACCACAAACACATGGGAGAAATACCCTGCGGGAGCATGACTGATTAATCATATTGATCAGGGTATAGATATGACAGCTTCTTAATTAAATTCATAACCCAGTGGCATTCATTATTGATGCCTGGGTGAGGGGCTGATCATTTTAACAGGTTGATTTCCATTGTGGCTATATTGTCTTCCATTGTATTAGTGCCCACTTCAAAACCAGGAGCCTCAAGAATTGTGGACTTATTTACAGTCCTCACCAATGCAATATATTGTCTAGAGTAATTCTATGACCTCTACAAACAGATTTTTTTTTCTATATTTGCAAAGATGGCTTGCCGTTACAAATCAATAAGAACACTGGCTGGCTGGCTAAATAAAAGCCTGGGAGTGATTTCTCAATGAGCCGCTGGATGTCAGTCAGTCACTCGGCACAGGAGTCAAAAAGCTAATCAGAGTAGTTGATGCCCTGCGTCGGACACACACACACACACACACACACACACACACGCTCCAGTAGCTCATCCACACATTGGGGGATGAAGGGAGAGGGGAGAGAGACGGACATCAAACACACGGAGCACCAGGGCCTGTGTTGCCTTGCTCCCTATACATAGCTTCAGTTCATCACTTAATATTTGCATTCCGGTATGCCTTTACTACCGGGGCAAACTGCAGGTGGCAGTTTGGTTTTCTCAATTCACTTCAGACAAAATATGACATTAACAAACCACATTTCTATGATGGAGAGAAACGAGATGAATAATTGTTTTGTACAGAAGAAAATTGTTTGTGTTTATACCATAGTATTGTTGAATACTTGATTCTGATTGGTTAGAAGGGCATTCTAGAGCGGCCATTAAACACGGAAGCCAAAACGTGGAAACTATGGATATATCTTCCTCCGTGCTCCAGCACTCTCATAATTCATATGCGTGCCCCTAGAAATCCATGCATTAGCATGTTTCTGTTAGCAGATACAACCTGAAAGAAATACACCATATTACTGGCCTGCTAATGTGCATGGACCTTGTAGGCTAAACTGCCGAGAAAAAACACATTACTGGTCCAAATGGCTGCCCAATCAGGCAGGCTAGATGCAGTTGTGTATGTTTCATGATTAACGACTTATGGTGTAATTGTAACAACATACAGGAACTCAAGTCCTTTTGTTCACCTGACCTAGAATTCCTCACAATCAAACGCCGACCGTATTATCTCCCAAGAGAATTCTCTTCGGTTATTATCACAGCCGTGTACATCTCCCCTCAAGCCGATACCATGACAGCCTTCAAGGAACTTCACTGGACTTTAGGCAAACTGGAAACCATATATCCTGAGGCTGCATTTATTATAGCTGGGGATTTTAACAAAGCAAATTTGAGAACAAGGATACCTAAATTCTATCAGCATATTGACTATAGCACTCACGCTGGCAAAACACTGGATCACTGCTACTCTAAACTTCCGCAATGCATACAAGGCCCTCCCCCGCCCTCCTTTCAGGAAATCTGACCACGACTCTATTTTGCTCCTCCCTTCCTATAGGCAGAAACTCAAACAGGATGTACCCGTGACAAGGACTATTCAACGCTGGTCTGACCAATCGGAATCCACACTTCAAGATTGTTTTGATCACGCGGACTGGGATATGTTCCGGCTAGCCTCGATTTATACGATATCGATATACGATATCGATTTACACGCTGATTCGGTGAGTGAGTTTTATAAGGAAGTGTGTCGGAGATGTTATAAACACTATTAAAACTTACCCAAACCAGAAACTGTGGATAGATGGCGGCATTCGCGCAAAACTGAAAGTGCGAACCACAGCATTCAACCATAGAAAAGTGACTGGGAATATGGCTGAATACAAACAGTGTAGTTATTCCCTCCAGAAGGCAATCAAACAAGCAACATGTCAGTAGAGACAAAGTGGAGTCGCAATTCAAAGGATCAGACACGAGACGTATGTGGCAGAGTCTACAGACTAAACACCTTCTCTGTCTGCTTTGAGGATAAAACAGTAACACCGACGCGGCCCGCTACCAAAGACTGTGGGCTCACTCAGGTTGACCACGGATAAGGAAAGACATTTAAACGTGTTAACCCTCAAGGCTGCCGGCTCAGACGGCATCTCTAGCCGCATCCTCAGACCATGCGCAGACCAGCTGGCTGCTGTGTTCACGGACATATTCAATCTCCCCCTATCCCAGTCTGCTGTCCCCACATGCTTCAAGATGGCCACCATTGTTCCTATACCCAAGAAGGCAAAGGTAACTGAAATAAATGACTATCGCCCCATAGCACTCACTTCTGTCATCAAGTGCTTTGAGAGACTAGTCAAGGATCATATCGCCTCCACCTTACCTGACACACTAGACCCACTTCAATTTGTAAACCGCCCCAATAGGTCCACAGACGATGCAATCGCCATCACACTAAACACTACCCTATTCCATCTGGACAAGAGGAATAACCTACGTAAGAATGCTGTTCATTGACTACAGCTCAGTAACCATAGTACCCTCCAAGCTCATCATTAAGCTTGAGGCCCTGGGTCTCAACTGCGCCCTGTGCAACTGGGTCCTGGACTTCCTGACGGGCCGCCCCCAGGTGGTGAAGGTAGGAAACAACATCTCCACTTCGCTGATCCTCAACACTGGGGCCCCACAAGGGTGCGTGCTCAGCCCGCTCCTGTACTCCCTGTTCACCCATGACAGTGTGGCCATGCACGCCTCCAACTCAATCATCAAGTTTGCAGACGACAACAGTAGCAGGCTTCATTACCAACAACAACGAGACAGCCTACAGGGAGGAGGTGAGGGCACTCAGTGTGGTGTCAGAAAAGTAACCGCTCACTTAACGTCAACAAAACAAAATGATTGTGGACTTCAGAAAACAGCAGAGGGAGCACCCCCCCATCCACATCGATGGGACAGCAGTGGATAAGGTGGAAGGTTTTAAGTTCCTCGACGTACACATCACGGACAAACTGAAATGGTCCACCCACACATACAGTGTGGTGAAGAAGGCGCAACAGCACTCTTCAGCCTCGGGAGGCTGAAGGAATGTGGCTTGTCAGCTGAAATCCTCACAAACTTTTACAGATGCACAATTGAAAGCATCCTGTCGGGCTATATCACTGCCTGGTACGGCAACTGCACCTCCCACAACAGCAGGAATAGACTGAAGAGTTTCAGAAGAAAGGTCTTTGTTTCTGCCCATTTTGAGCCTGTAATCGAACCCACAAATGCTGATGCTCCAGATACTCAACTAGTCTAAAGAAGGCCGTTTTAAAGCTTCTTTAAATCAGTACAAGTTTTCTGCTGTGCTAACATAATTGCAAAAGGGTTTTCTAATGATCAACTAGCCTTTTAAAATGATAAACTTGGATTAGCTAACAACGTGCCATTGGAACAAAGGAGTGATGGTTGCTGATAAATGGGCCTCTGTACGCCTATGTAGATATGCCATAAAATATATTTTTGTATTATTATTTTTTAATCAGCTGTTTCCAGCTACAATAGTCATTTACAACATTAACACTGCATCCTGGAGTCGCCTCTTCGCTGTTGACTTTGAGACTGGTGTTTTGCGGGTACTATTTAAATAAAATTGGCGCCCATTGCATATCCCATTGTGAAATAATGTTTTTTACCATATTGATTCATGTAAATACCAGTTCACTGGTCATGCTTATCGGTCTATAGGGTAATTTGCATAATTTAATGGAATTAAATTGGCTCGTGTGTTCAGTATATTTGTTATGCTTCTTATTTATCCCACCTATAGCATACAGATACAGAGCCTTTGAGTGGAAAATCGATCAGACAGCGCAAGAGCTGCAGTGTCTTGTGGTGCTTTCAAGACAACTGGGAACTCTGGAAAATATATGAGGTCAAATCATGATCTTTAGGTTGGAAAGTCGGAGCTATAGAAAGAGGCCAGAATTGGAATTCCAAGTTGAATGACCGTTCAAAACTATTTTTCCCGTCTGAGTTGGATATTTCCGAGTTCCCAGTTGTTTTGAACGCGGCATCAAATGCAACGAAAGGCAGGCTTCATCAGTGCGTCAGATACCACTATGCAATGAGTTGGTGATAGTTTGAAATCTCTATACATACGCATATTAGATCTCCTCTTTCTAAATTTCGAATGGATATTTTCATTTCTGTCACATGAAACCGCTCGCATGTGCTGTGCCCGTTTGACAATGGTGTTTTCATGCTAATTGGATTATAGAACAAATATTCATGTGTAGCCTGCTGCCATGTGGGCATTGCTGTGCTTATAATGTGATGAAATAATAGTTCATCAACATTTTAAGCGAAACGTTATGATCGGTTGCATCAGACTCATTGCTTTTTTTTAATGTAGCCTACGACTGGTTGTATGAATTTGGGATCGATCGTCCCACAACTGTCCCCAGAATATGCCATTTCTTTCTCGACAAACTGACCAATAGAATAGGTAGCCTAAACTTTCCTACAGTAGTAGGTTGACATAGGCCAGTGATCTTGCTGTTGGTTACTTGTCTTGTTGGCTGAGGAAAAGTACGTGAGGACAGTTATTCTAAGCTGTTCAAAGTGCACATCAGAATTCGGTAAGGACAGCACATCGTTGCATACTCGACTTGCATGTTCTGTTAATTACCATATTGTAAATGTGATTTCTGTCATTCTGAACACCGTGGGTGGATGCCCTAGTCAGGTTATGCACCCAATGCATATGGGTCAGGTACATTTCTCAAATGTCTGGTAAATTAAAGAGTTTCCGGTCAAATGTCCGGCGCCACATTTACCAAAACAGGCTGACTACACCGCTCGTGTCGCGTGCACGAGCGTCGCAAAATAAATTTAGAAATCTATATTATTCAATTATTACGCCAACGAGCGTCTGCGTTGCCAAGGGCTAAAATAGAAGTCAGTTCTATTTGTGACGCAGATAGGCTGCAAGTCCTGCCTCTCCCATCTCCTCATTGGATTATAGAAGCAGGTACCCATGTGCCATCTCCTCATTGGTTATACCCACGTGGGTGACTGAAAGACGAACAATGTCAGTGGCGGTAATGCACCTAATTTATGAAAGTTGCCAATCGCAATATTCTTCAAGAGGGAAAAAAAACCTGGAAGGAAGCGAGATGACTAGAAACGATTCGGTTGACCGTTTTGTGTGTGGAATAATTGGCGGAGTAGAGGAAAATGTGCATTTCAGGTAAAATAACAACTCAATGTTTATATCCCAGGACAAATTAGCTAGCAACAGCAAGCTAGCTAAATAGGACAAATTAGCTAGCAAGTGCAAGCTAACTAGCTAAATTGCAATAAATGTTTAATGCTTTTTGACCTGTCCCCAAATTAATATAATTGGTTCAGAGTTTGTTTAGATATAATAACCTGAGTGTCGTCATCACGTTTGGTGTGGGGGGACAAAATACATTTATGCATGATGGCGCGCGGCCGGTTTGGGTTCCGTGTAACGGAAACCTTAGCACACACGATCTGGTACGTCACAGGCCTGCAACCCGTCAAATCAGGCTCCCTTGTTCGATTGGCTTGTCAACCGTCAGCTCATCCAATAGGGTCCTCACAGAGCTACAGTAGCCATCAAACGCCACCAGCCCTTGGATCTGTCATGTAACCATTCGCATTTTACAAGCCTGATTGCTTCAAATCCTGTCAGTGCAAATTCAAACGGAGAAGAAAAAAAGATTTTTGTTACACTGCGTCATTGAAGTGTTGCTCGACAATGTCAGAATGGTGTTGTTCAAGGTAAGAATGACAGGCAGAACTGTTTGAAGGAAATTAAGCAATGGCAGGAGTCACGAGCATCAATGACTGATATGGGGGTTCATTGATGTTGAATCCAGACAAGTCGGGTGTTATTCAGTTCCTTGGATAATCCCCCTTGTAGTTTTTCCTTCTGACTTTGCCCCTCTTTGCGCAACACTGCTGTGACCTTCAAACATGGCTTAACAATTTTCACAACCGTCAGTGTGGTATTGATTTTGTTTCTCTAGTTCAGGTACTCCCAGGGGTACACGCAATGTCGTGGGGGGTACATCAAATAAAAATTATTCACATTTATAAAAAATAAAAAAATATATATTTTCTTCAATTTCAAACAGTACATTTATAGTTTCCAACAGGGCTATACATTTGGGTGAGGTTTTTTTCTCACCTGAGAAGCCTCCTTTCACTGCCAAAAATAAAATTAAACCATCTAGTGTTTAGCAAAATAACAATGTCAAATACAGGTAGCCTAGTCAAATAATTAACATTCAATCACATTAACCGTTACTCTCTCGTGGGAAACCTTCACTCGTGCCGACATTTAGAAACGAGACATGACAATTTGAAAAATAAGCCACGGGAACTTTTTTGAGCGGGAATGAAGATGACTGTCGAGTAGTAAAGACATGTATAAAAGCGGCAGAAACAATTAATAAGAAGGAGTTAGAAGCGTCTTTTATGGTGTGCTACCGAGTGGCTAGAACAGGCAAGCCCCAAACTATTGTGGAGGACTTCATTCTTCCTGCTGCCGCGGATATGACTGGGACAATGCTGGGGGAAAAGGCCCCAAAAAATATACAGACAATGCCTTTATCAAACAACACTGTTTCACGACGCATCAGTGACATGGCAGGAGATGTTTTCAAACAATTACTGCTTCGCATACAAGCCAGTGAATTATATGCCTTACAGCTGGATGAGTCAGACGTGGCGGGACTAGCACAGCTCCTGGTATATGTCCATTATGTTTATGGGGGGGGATAAATTAAGGAAGACATCCTCTTCCGCAAACCACTGGAAACCAGGACCACAGGAGAGGATATTTTTTAAAGGATATTTTTTAAAGTACTGGAGAGCTTTGTAACATCAAATAGACTTTGCTGGTCAAGATGTGTTGGTATCTCTACTGATGGCGCAAAAGCCATAACAGGGAGAGAGTGGTAAAAAGTTGCTCCCGCGCCACTTGTGAACACTGCAGCATCCACCCAGAGGCTCTTGCTGCCAAGGGAATGCCTGATAGCTTGAAAAAAGTTTGACACTACAGTGAAAATGGTTAACTTTGTTAAAGAAATGCCCCTGAACTCTCGTGTATTTTCTGCATTATGCAATGATAATGGGCAGCGACCATGTAACGCTTTTACAACATACAGAAGTGCGCTGGTTATCAAGGGGCAAAGTATTGACACGTTTTTTTTATTTTTTATTGAGTGACGAGCTTAAAGTTCTTTACTGACCATCATTTTCACTTGTCTGACCGCTTGCATGATGACGAGTTTCTCACGCGACTGGCCTATCTGGGTGATGTTTTTTGAATGATCTGAATCTAGGATTACAGGGACTCTGCCACTATATTCAATGTGCGGGACAAAATTGAGGCTATGATTAAGTTGGAGCTCTTCTCTGTCTGGATTAACAAGGACAACACACAGGTCTTTCCATCATTGTATGCATTTTGTGTGCAAATGAACAAGCTTACGGAAAATGTCAAATGTGATATAGCGAAGCACCTGAGTGAGCTGGGTGCACAAATACACAGGTACCTTCCCCAAACTGACGACACAAACAACTGGATTCGTTATCCCTTTCATATCCTGCATCCAGTCCACTTACCGATATCTGAACAAGAGAGCCTCATTAAAATTGCAACAAGCGGTTCTGTGAAAATTGAATTTAAATCAGAAGCCGTTGACACATTTCTGGATTGGGCTACGCTCAGAGTATCCTGCCTTGGCAAATCGCGCTGTTAAGACACTGATGCCCTTTGCAACCACGTACCTATGTGAGAGTGGATTCTCGGTCCTCACTAGGATGAAAATTAAATACACGCACAGACTGTGTGTGGAAAATGATTGAAGACTGAGACTCTCTTCAATACGACCCAACATTGCAGAGTTATGTGCATCCTTTCAAGCACACCCGTGGTGAGTTATTCTCAATTTTTTATGAACAAATAAGGTTTTCTATGTAAGATGGCTAAATAAAAGAGCAAAATGATTGATTGTTATATTATTGTTTGTGCCCTGGTCCTATAAGAGCTCTGTCGCTTACCACAAGCCGGGTTGTGACAAAGACTCACACTCATTCTCATGTTTAATAAATGTATCGTAGTGTGTGTGTGTGGCAGGCTTAAAATTCTGGCAAAAAAAAAAACATTTGAGAGTGCGCTGACCCTGGTGCTACGCAGCTGGAGGTTGAATGTTTGAAGGGGTACGGGACTATAAAAAGTTTGGATAAAGGTGGGAAGATATGGAGGCTAATGCTACAACCTCACGACACGTTCCCTTCTGGTAATATTTGTTATCATTTTTACCCTGGCCTGTGGAGGAGAGAAATGTGCTATACATGGAATCTGTGCTACCCAAGCAGTGTGAATCCTTCCACTGTGGTGTTTGTTTCACAATGCCAGGTCTAAATAGTGTGGTCCTACCTGTGACTACCATTACACTCCAAAAGAGATTGTACTGTACATAGGCATTCCATTTGGAGAGTCCTTGCCTTGATTCACATTTAAAATTCGATCATGGTCTGTTTAATGGTTTCAACAGGGGCCTTAAGATGCTTTATATAAATGAGGTAAAAGGAGGAAATATCATTCACTTTAGAGGCCCAATACAAGATTATTATTCTTCGTTTTAAATTGGATAAAACCATTTTATCAATTCATATGATCGTGCAACAGTAAATAAGAAAGGTTTTAGCAATTATCTTTAAAGTCCCAGTGTGGTCAAAATTCCAATTTCCTGTGTTTTGTGTCATATTTGTACTACAGCTGATGAAACTAGCACTTTAAGTGTGAAACAATTTGATCAGTATTATTTCCTGATTGTATTCTTAACCAATAACAATCAACACTGGATCTTCTAAAATCAGCAGGTTTTGCTATTAACAGCTAGTTTTCAGGTTACATGTCTCTCCTATTAGGCCCTTCCAAATAGGTTCCTAACTCAGACCACTCCCAGACAGTCTTAACTAAATTCTTGCTTGACAAATAGATTTTTGCTATTTTAAATTTAAAACTATAACAGTTAGGAACCCAGATATTATTTGATAGTGAGATTTAAAAAAAATGGCTGCATTGGGCCTTTAACTAATACAATGGGATAGAGTGATTGGCAAATCTTCTGCATGTCAAAAACTGCATATCTTGTTTTGTGTATCTTCATGCAATTAGAGAGAATTGCTTTCCTATTTTGGGACTTGAGCCACGAAACATTAAGGGTTGTTAGCAAGTTAAATGAGTAACAAATAAAATTATACTTAAGACCCAAATAAAATTATACTTAAGATCCAATGGGGATTCACGTCTGCGAGGTACCCTTTCATCAATATTCATGTTTTTTCTTCTAACACTGCTTGCGTGGACTAACACAATTTAGCTTCAATATTCCGACTGGTCGATAAGTCTGCATGCAAGTGACCTGTAAACTAGGCTACCACCTCCCACTTCAGTTCCAGTAAACACAAATCCCAACGCTAAGGGTAATGTAGCACATAAAACACCATTGCAAGACAGTTCAAATGACGCTCTGAGACAAAGGCCTAATGTTATTTTTTAAATCGAAACAGAGTATCAAATATGTTTACTAAAACTAATTGAGGTTTTTAATTAAGATTGCACTGGTATAAAAATGTGTCCTCCTGAAGAATTCCTAAAAAAGAAAAGAAAAACATTGGTAGGCCCGTAGGTATCCATTTAGAATACAGATAAATCACATCGCTAGAGTGCACGCCAGAACTTCGTTAGATTAGATGTCTATCAATAAGAATGTTGTGAATAATAAAAATGACGGGTGGAAGACAACATAAAATATGCATTTGTAAGCCCACAATCATTCGCAAACTTCAGATTGCATTGTGCTCTTCCACCTCAACAGCTTGAGGCATGGAAAGATTATTTTTTATCCATTATATTCTCATTGGAAGGAAATGTACCATTAAGAGTTTCTTTGTGTTCCTACAATAAAAACAAAGTTTAAAAAATGTATTTAAAAAAGCTTTGTGCTACATACACAAGACCAAATTTCATACAGACAGCCTCAGAGGCAGTTCACAATAATTCCCCTTTGGACAAGCATAGTAAGGATGCGCGGAAAAAGCCCACCTTGACTGTCTGGTCCAGGGATGCAGTAGCTACTCGAGCCTGGGGTCCCATCAGGCCACAGTGGATGTCGGTTATGGGGAGAGAGTGACGGGACAGGACATGACGAGGCTCAGGGGTGTGTGACGGGTCCAGCTGCACCACACTGTAACACAGAGGGAGGGTTTAGTCATTTATATAAACTCAGCAAAAAAATAAACGTCCTCTCACTTTCAACTGCATTTATTTTCAAACTTAACATGTGTAAATATTTGTATGAACATAAGATTCAACAACTGAGACAAACTGAACAAGTTCCACAGACACGTCACTAACAGAAATGGAGTAATGTGTCCCTGAACAAAGGGGGGGGGGTCAAAATCAAAAGTAACAGTCAGTATCTCCTCCTCATGGACTGCACCAGATTTGCCAGTTCTTGCTGTGAGATGTTACCCCACCCCACTCTTCCACCAAGGCACCTGCAAGTTCCCGAACATTTCTGGGGAGGAATGGCCCTAGCCCTCCGATTCAACAGGTCCCAGACGTGCTCAATTGGATTGCGATCCGGGCTCTTCGCTGGCCATGGCAGAACACTGACATTCCTGTCTAGCAGGAAACCACGCACAGAATGAGCAGTACGGCTGGTGGCATTGTCATGCTAGAGGGTCATGTCAGGATGAGCCTGCAGGAAGGGTACCACATTAGGGAGGATGTCGTCTTCCCTGTTAACGGACAGCGTTGAGATTGCAGGCAATGACAACAAGCTCAGTCCAATGATGCTGTGACACACCGCCCTAGACCATGATGGACCCTCCACCCCGCTACAGAGTACAGGCCTCGGTGTAATGCTCATTCCTTCGACGTTAAACGCAAATCCGACCATCACCCCTGGTGAGACAAAACCCCGACTAGTCAGTGAAGAGCACTTTTTGCCAGTCCTATCTGGTCCAGCGACGGTGGGTTTGTGCACATAGGCGACGTTGTTGCCGGTGATGGCTGGTGAGGACCTGCCTTACAACAGGCCTACAAGCCCTCAGTCCAGCCTCTCTCAGCCTATTGCGGACAGTCTGAGCACTGATGGAGGGATTGTGCGTTCCTGGTGTAACTCGGGCAGTTGTTGTTGCCATCCTGTACCTGTCCTGCAGGTGTGATGTTCGGATGTACCGATCCTGTGCAGCTGTTACACGTAGTCTGCCACTGCGAGGATGATCAGTTGTCCGTCCTGTCTCCCTGTAGCGCTGTCTTTGGAGTCACACAGTAGGAACATTGCAATTTATTGCCCTGGCCTCCTTGCAGCATGCCTAAGGCACATTCACGCAGATGAGCAGGGACCCTGGGCATCTTTCTTTAGGTGTTTTTCAGAGTCAGTAGAAAGGCCTCTTTAGTGTCCTAAGTTTTCATAACTGGGACCTTAATTGCCTACCATCTGTAAGCTGTTAGTGTCTTAATGACCGTTCCACAGGTGCATGTTCATTAATTGTTTATGGTTCATTGAACAAGCAAGGGAAACAGTGTTTAAACCCTTTACAATAAAGATCTGTGAAGTTACTTGGATTTTTACGAATTATCTTTGAAAGACAGGGTCCTGAAAAAGGGACGTTTCTTTTTTTTGCTGAGTTTACATCCGCATAAACAAATGGTGGAATTTCATGTTAAGCAATGAATGTGACTAGCATTGATCTCAAACTAACCTCAAAACACCAATACAGAACCATGACAAGAATGTTCAAATCTTTCTACCTCAACCATTTGAAAGTAAACCAAAAACATATGTATTCCCTTCACATTTTGACCATTTAAAAACTTAAAATCTCACAATTATTTTTTGTGAGATTATTAGTGGGAAAAACAAATATTTTGCTGTATTCTTATAGCCAAGGAATTTGGACCAAAAATGCAATTTTCTGAGTATATACTGTAGCTCTGAACATCACTGGTTCTGGCTCAGTCGAGACAACTTGCCAGAGCAGGACAGGAGAGGAGGCGGCCTATAGGTGGATAAACAGAGCAAGAGAGCGAGAGGGAAAGAGGGGGAGGATAGAAAGCCTGATTATCTGAGCGGGACCCAGGACCCATTCTGTCAGCTCGGCAGCAAGAGGTGCTCCTTGGCAGGATCTCAGGGACAACCTGTCTGCAGCAACATCTGTGACAAACATAACCCGTACAGGCACACACACCACAGCATAGGCTACTGCGTGTGCACACAAAAAGGGAGGAGAAGAAGCAGCCTGGGGGCATTTTGAGGAATATCAAACCACTAACAGAATTCCAGTTCCAATACTCCCTTTGAGGCAATTTCGGAGCTATTCCAACGATGCTCAGGGTGTATCACGGAGATATTAGTGGGGACTTAAGCCACGTCCGCTCATTACATCCCTCTGGGATGGGGTCAAAGCAAACCACTTAATGTCGGTGTGTGGGCCCAACCCAGGCCATTCTTCACATGTGAAAGGTGCATTACCCGATGCAGGTCGGTGGCCATTTAAAATTCCTCTCAGACCCGTAGCACTCTGTTCTTTATGCTACATTGAGTTTCACATTGTCCCCTCAAAAAGGCGAAGGTCAGAGAAAGTAGCTAACACTGGACTCGTATTCTTCAAACTGTAATTGGGAATTAAAGTCAGTCTGGCGAAGAGAGCGGATGTGTTTGTGGTATATAGTCGAAGCCTCAGTCATGTAAATAAACTGTTGGAGATTAATGATTGTTGGCACTATACACCAATACTTAAAGAACATGCTGACACATTGATGAAATGGAAAGAATTGACGTGGGAGTAGGGCTGGCACAATTACCGTATAACCAAGACCGTCATGAAAAGAAAATAACCGCCATAACCGTTTAAAAAAATTACAAATTCTGGAACGAACAGCTGACTGAAGATGGGACGCCAGGCATTTGTGCGGTTGAGTCATGGACGTGATAAAAAAAAAAATGGTGCACCTTGCTGAAACAAGCAAAGAGTCTTGGGTTGCCTGGGCAACACACCGTACAATGCAGAACTCATAGAAATAGAGTGAATAGATTGGGCTTTCAACCTAACAGTGGCAATATATGCGGTAGAGATCAATCGAACTCGACCAAAACAATGGAATTGAAGCATCTATTGTCAACAATGATTTCTGAATGCTAGCTATGCTAACCAGCGTACATGAACAGGAGTTAGCATTTAGCACTCACTTCTTATAAACGTGAGAAGGGACAACTTGTAAACATTATTAAGCAAAATAAATTTAAAAATAAAAAATAAAGCCAAATATCTCAAATCAGACTCTCAAAATGGGAAAGAATTTCACATTTTGTTAAACGTTACAGCTTTATTCTAAAATGGATGTAATTTTTTTTTTGCCTCAATCTACACACAAAACCCCATAATGACAAAGTGAAAACTGGTTTTTAGAAATGCATGCAAACGTATAAAAATAAAAACCAGAAATACCTTATTTACATAAGTACTCAGACCCTACCCCAAATTGAGCTCAGGTGCATCCTGTTTCCATTGACATTCCTTGAGATGTTTCTACAACTTTGAGTCCCCCTGTGGTAAATGTGTGGAATCTCTAGTTTATTTGATATTTATAGGCCTACTTTCTTACTTTAGTTTCGGTGCGTGCTCCGTCTCCCTGGTCTCCGCCCGCCTGCCCGTTGCTCGCCATTTCAGTTAACAGCTAGCTTTGAGTACGTATGTAAGTATGTATATACAGTGGCAAGAAAAAGTATGTGAACCTTTGGAAATACCTGGATTTCTGCATAAATTGGTCAAAATTTGATCTGATCTTCATCTAAGTCACAACAATAGACAAACACAGTGTGCTTAAATTAATAACACACCAATGATTGTATTTTTCTTGTCTATATTGAATACATTTAAACATTCACAGCATATGTTGTAAAAAGTATGTGAACCCCTAGGCTAATGACTTCTCCAAAAGCTAATTGGAGTCCAATCGATGAGACGAGATTGGAGATGTTGGTTAGAGCTGCCCTGCCCTATAAAAAACCTCACAATTTGAGTTTGCTATTCACAAGAAGCATTGCCTTATGTGAACCATGCTTCGAACAAACGAGATCTCAGAAGACCTAAGATAAAGAATTGTTGACTTGCATAAAGCTGGAAAGGGTTACAAAAGTATCTCTAAAAGCCTTGATGTTCATCAGTCCACAGTAAGACAAATTGAGAGTCGGGTGATTATAAATGGAGAAAGTTCAGCACTGTTACTAGTCTCCCTAGGAGTGGCCGTCCTGCAAAGATGACTGCAAGAGCACAGCGCAGAATGCTCAATGAGGTTAAGAAGAATCCTAGAGTGTCAGCTAAAGACTTAGGCATCACTGGAACATGCTAACATCTCTGTTGACGACTCTACGATACGTAAAACACTGAACAAGAATGGTGTTCATGAGAGGACATCACGGAAGAAGCCACTGCTGCCCAAAAAAAACATTGCTGCATGTCTGAAGTTTACAAAAGTGCACCTGGATATTCCACAGCGCTACTGGAAAAATATTCTGTGGACAGATGAAACTACAGTTGAGTTGTTTGGAAGGAACACACAAACCTATGTGTGAAGAAAAAAAAGGCACAGCACACCAACATCAAAACCTCATCCCAACTGTAAATTATGGTGGAGGAAGCATCACGGTCTGGGGCTGCTTTGCTGCCTCAGGGCCTGGAGCTTGCTATCCATCGACAGAAAAATGAATTCCCAAGTTTATCAAGACATTTTGCAGGAGAGTGTTAGACTATCTGTCCGCCAATTGAAGCGCAACAGAAGTTGGGTGATGCAACAGGACAACAACCCAAAACACAGAAGTAAATCAACAACAGAATGGCTTCAACAGAAGAAAATACATCTGCTGGAGTGGCCCAGTCAGAGTCCTGATCTCAACCCGATTGAGATGCTGTGGCATGACCTCAAGAGCAGTTCACACCAGACATCCCAAGAATATTGCTGAACTGAAACAGTTTTGTAAATAGGAATGGTCAAAAAATCCCCCTGCCCGTTGAGCAGGTCTGATCCGCAACTACAGAAAACATTTGGTTGAGGTTATTGCTGCCAAAGGAGGGTCAACCAGTTATTAAATCCAAGGGTTCACATACTTTGTCCACCCAGCACTGTGAATGTTAACACAGTGTGTTCAATAAAGACATGAAAACAATATCATTGTTTGTGTGTTATTAGTTTAAGCAGACTGTGTTTGTCTATTGTTGTGATCTAGATGAAGATCAGATGAACAATTTATGCAGAAATCCAGGTATTTCCAAAGGGTTCACATACTTTTTCTTTCCACTGTACACTACCGTTCAAAAGTTTGGGGTCACTTAGAAGTGTCCTTGTTTTTGAAAAAAAGCTAATTTTTGTCCATTAAAAGTGCAAATTGATCAGAAATACAGTGTCGACATTGTTAATGTTGTAAATGACTATTGTAGCTGGAAACTGATTATTTATTATGGAATATCTACATAGGCGCACAGCTGAAAACTTGTACTGATTAAAGAAGCAGTAAAACTGGCCTTCTTTAGACTAGTTGACTATCTGGAGTATCAGCATTTGTGGGGTCAATTACAGGCTCAAAATGGCGAGAAACAAAGACATTTCCTCTGAAACTCATCAGCAGACTGTGTTGTTCCGAGAAATGAAGGCGGGAAATTGCCAAGAAACTGAAGATCTCGTACAACGCTGTGTACTACTCCCTTCACAGAACATGTCAAACTGGCTCTAACCAGAATAGAATGAGTGCGAGGCCCCAGTGCACAACTGAGCAAGAGGACAAGTACATTAGTGTCTAGTTTGAGAAACAGACACCTCACAAGTCCTCAACTTGGCAGCTTCATTAAATAGTACCAGCAAAACACCAGTCTTAACGTCAACAGTGACGAGGCGACTCCGGGATGCTGGCCTTCTAAACAGAGTTGCAAGGAAAAAGCCATATCTCAGACTTGCCAATAAAATAAAAAGATTAAGATGGGCAAAAGAACACAGACACTGGACAGAGGAACTCTGCCTAGAAGGCCAGCGTCCCAGTCACCTCTTCACTGTTGACGTTGAGACTGGTGTTTTGCGGGTCACTATTCTAGTGACATGATTCCATATGCGTTATTTCATTGTTGATGTCAGTCTCTTCGGAAAGTATTCAGACCCCTTGACCGTTTACACATTTTGTTACATTACAGCCTTATTCTAAAATTGATTAAATAAAACAAATTCCTCAGCAATCTACAAACAATACCCCATAATGACAAAGCAAAAACAGGTTAACTTTTATTTTTTATTACAAAATAAAACCTGAAATAGCTTACTTACATAAGTATTCACTGTTCACTCATGACTGCATGGCCAGGCATGACTCCAACATCAAGTTTGCCGATGACACAACAGTGGTAGGCCTGATCACCAACAACGATGAGACTGACCTCCTCCCTATAGGCTGAGACCTGGCCGTGTGGTGCCAGGACAACAACCTCTCCCTCAACGTGATCAAGACAAAAGGAGAGGATTGTGGACTACAGGAAAAGGAGGACCGAGCACGCCCCCATTCTCATCGACGGGGCTGCAGTGGAGCAGGTTGAGAGCTTCAAGTTAAGGTGTCCACATCACCAACAAACTATCATGGTCCAAACACACCAAGACAGTCATGAACTGGGCACGACAAAGCCTATTCCCCATCAGGAGACTGAAAAGATTTGGCATGCGTCCTCAGATCCTCAAAAGGTTCTACAGCTGCACCATCGAGAGCATCCCGACTGGTTGCATCACTGCCTGGTATGGTAACTGCTCGGCCTCCGACCGCAAGGCACGACAGAGGGTAGTACGTATGGCCCAGTACATCACTGGGTCCAAGCTTCCCGCCATGCAGGACCACTATACCAGGTGGTGTCAGAGGAAGGCCCTAAAAATTGCGAAAGACTCCAGCCACCCAAGTCAGACTGTTCGCTCTACCACACGGCAAGCGGTACCGGAGCGCCAAGTCCAAAAGGCTTCTTAACAGCTTCTACCCCCAAGCTATAAGACTCCTGAACACCTAATCAAAAGGGCTACCCAAACCCCTCTTTTTACACTTCTGCTACTCTGTTTATAATCTATGTATAGTCACTTTAACTCTACCTACATGTAACCTCAATGACCTCGACTAACTGGTGCCCCCACACATTGACTCTGTACTGGTACCCCCTGTATATAGACTCGCTACTGCTATTTTACTGCTGCTGTTTAAGTATGTTACTTTTATTTTAAATGTTTTACTTAAGAAAAACGTGTTAACTTCTTAAAGCATTGTTGGTTAAGGGCTTGTAAGTAAGCATTTCAATGTACACCTGTTGTATTCGGCGCATGTGACAAATAAAATTTGATTTGATTTATTCAGCCCCTTTGCTTTGAGACTCCAAATTTAACTCAGGTGCATCCTGTTTCCATTGATCATCCCTGAGATGTTTCTACAACGTCATTGAAGTCCACCTGTGCTAAATTCAATTGATTGGACATGATTTGGAAAGGCATACACACCTGCCTATATAACAAAGGTCCCACAGTTGACAGTGCATGTCAGCGCAAAAACTAAGCCATGAGGTTGAAGGAATTGTCCGTAGAGCTGAGAGCCAGGACTGTGTCGAGGCACAGATCTGGGGAACGTTACCAAAAAATGTCTGCAGCATTGAAGGTCCCCAAAAACACAGTGGCCTCCATCATTCTTAAATGGAAGATGTTTGGAACCACTCTTAGAGCTGGCAGCCCGGCCAAACTGAGCAATCGGGGGAGAAGGGCCTTGGTCAGGGAGGTGACCAGACGGAAGCCACATGACAGCCTGCTTGGAGTTAGCCAAAAGGCACCTTGTCTGTTGAAACCAAGATTTTACTCTAGGAAACCTGGCACTATCCTTACGGTGAAGCATGGGTGGAAGCATCATACTGTGGGTTTTTTTTTTTTTTTTACTCCCTTTATCTCCCGAATTTCGTGGTATCCAATTGGTAGTTAGTCTTGTCCCGTCACTGCAAGAGGCGAAGGTCGAGAGCCATGCGTCCTCAAACACGACCCCACCAAGCCGCACTGCTTCTTGACACAATGCCAGCTTAATCCGGAAGCCAGCCGCACCAATGTGTCAGAGGAAATACCGTACGCCTGGTGACCGTGTCAGCGTGCATGCGCCCGGCCCGCCACAGGAGTCGCTAGAGCGCGATGGGACAAGGACATCCCGGCCGGCCAAACCCTCCCCTAACCCGGACGACGCTGGGCCAATTGTGCGCCGCCTCATGGGTCACCCGGTCGTGGCCGGCTGCAACACAGCCTGGAATTGAACCAGGATCTGTAGTGACACAACTAGCACTGGAATGCAGTGCCTTGCACCACTCGGGAGATGCTTTTCAGCAGCAGGGACTGGGAGACTAGTCAGGATCGAGGCAAAGATGAACAGAGCAAAGTACAGAGAGATCCTGATGAAAACCTGCTCCAAAGCTCTCAGACTGGGGCAAAGGTTCACCTTCCAACAGAACAACGATCCTAAGCACACAGCCAAGACAACGCAGGAGAGGCTTCGGGACAAGTCTCTGAATGTCCACGAGTGGCCCAGCCAGAGCCCGGACTTGAACCCGATCTAACATCTCTGGAGAGAGCTGAAAAAAGCTGTGCAGCAACGCTCCCCATCCAACCTGACAGAGCTTGAGAGGATCTGCAGAGAAGAATGGGAGAAAATCCCCAAATGCAGGTGTGCCATGAAGACTCGATGCTGTAATCACTGCTAAAGGTGCTTCAATAAAGTACTGAGTAAAGGGTCTGAAAACATATGTATATGTGATATTTCAGTTTTTATTATCAAGTGTTTCTAAAAACCTGTTTCTGCTTTGTCATTATGGGATATTGTGGGGTTATATTTGAAAAAAACGACATCTAGGAGATTATGAGAAAGTTGCTTTGGCAGCAGCTAATGGGGATCCGTAATAAATACAAATACATACTTCAGAATACACAAGATCAAGCACACACAAAATAAAAAGTGTTATTTTATTTTGAAAGTCATCTTTAAATTTGCAAGCTATAACTGAATTATTGATGACTAGAACTGGAAACATCAGATGGCTTCCACAACATGTGAACAATATCAGACAAAAAAATAATAATTGACAGACTTAACTAGAAATGGCAGATGTTTTGGTAAGTTGTCAGGTGTAAACACATGACGTTTCCAATTTTCCCTAAACCTTTCCAAAGTGGCATGTGTCGGTAAATTGGAGCGGCAGGCAGCCTATTGGTTAGAGCGTTGGGCCAGTAACCGACAGGTTGCCAGATCGAATACCGAGCTGACAAGGTAAAAATCTGTCGTTCTGCCCCTGAACAAGGCAGTTAACCCATTGTTCCTAGGTCGTCATTATAAATAATGTGTTCTTAACTGACTTGCCTAGTTAAATAAAGTTTTTTTTTTTTTTTTTAAAGGTAATTCCAGTGCTATTACATATTTGCAATCCCTAAATGCTATTTGTTCAGTATAAAAACACAATTTCAACCACATCAACCGCACCCAAACATTGTAGTGGTGTTATGGGGGTATCCAGGTGTCCTTTCAACCTCTCCAAAGTGTCCGAATGTGGTAATTGCACTGTTTTTACACACTGGATGTGCTTAAAAGTTATTGTTCACTATAAAAAAAAAAATTCTACAACACCAACATCTTTCAAACATTGTGGTGGTGTCGGAGGACATACATGCCTACAGCGCATTAGCAGGCAACATATTTTTGATGCGCAAGGATAGTCACTCGGTGGACATTGGATGTTTCCATTAAGTCATACATCAGATAACATTGGTAGGAACAAATCTAGCCAATTGCCAATCTAAGGATTAATTTGATACTCCCCATGCAGCTTTACCTCAAACACAGACCAAATTGAAGCTTACCTTGTAAGTGGTTCGCTGTTTGTTGAAAACTTAAAATACTTTTTTTTTTTTTTTTTTAATACTCTTGGGGCTGGTGATCAATAATGGTTGGTCACAGTCATACAAATAAGATATCCTAATGATCTGCGGAGCCCCGAATTTCGGTGTGTATCAATGTATTCCGTGTTTTTTTCATTTATACTTCACAGTGCTAACTGGAATGTAGGTAGCAGCCATCTTGAAATGAGGTCATTGCCATTGTAAATTTGTATGCCCATATATATGGCAGTAAGTCATACCAAAGATTTGAAGGCACTGATCAATAGCCAAGATACTCAGCTTTCCCAGATAGTGGCTACTGTTCTCATAACAGACTGAATTTCTTTTTTCTTTTTTTTTATCACATAGGGTCCCCAAACATAGGCACTTCACATTTAAGAGGTTTTAATGAGTGGATTAAACACACTTGGTGTGGGGCTACATCATTTGTTTGGCATTACAGGAGCAGACCTGCAAGGGCGAAATAACAGTTTAGACCTATAAAACAATGATTTATTTTCAACTGCAAGTACAGCTTCAGGACTCTTGATTATACACCATAAAGCCTCTGCTTTGAGGGGGAAATGGTTGCAACAAAGGTAGTGCGTTGTAAGAGGAGGACCTTTCAAGAACTTTGATACATCAAAAGCTATTTGGAATTGAGATGTCAAAAGCTCCGCCTGATGTTGACTATTGATATAGGTAATTAGGTAACGGCAAGTCTCATTTCAAACTGTATACTGGGCCATACGGTTGACATTATTTCTTTAGTAGAATTTACTTTTTTTGCTGCTTCCCTTGAGGATATGCATTGGCAATATAATAACATGCTCTACTAGAAAAAGAGAAGGTATTACTTTGGAAAGCAGACTGTCATACATTCATAGTAAATTCAAAGCAATCCCTTATTTTTTTTTCACTGCCAGTTGGTTCGACAGCCTTCCTCAGTCTAAATTTGACCAATTCCATTTAAAATAGCAAACTTAATTTCTGAGGGAAAGGGAAAATATTACAACAGGTTTACATTTGCCATCTTGTTTACCACAACCTGTACATTTCCATTCCCCTTTAGTGCTGGCAGGCACTGGTAATGGAAGTCTCACACTGCCACCTACTGGAGAAGAGTTAGGCTTACTTCAGTACCATTCAACCCCAGAGGAAATTGAATGAAAATAGTGAATCACTGAGTTCCCTGACTGATCGACAATTTTTTTTTCTCGGTGCAAGGTGATTTGTAGATCAGTCGGTCTGTGCTGTCAGTATGATCAGTATAGATGTTTTCTAACTCTGCCAAAACATAGGTTGGACATTGGTCCAGTGCTTGAATTGAAAAGGCCTATCCATTCCCTGTAAACATTTTTTTTTTTAGGTTTGATTAACATCATTCAATGCCATCTTTATTCACCAACTAATTAAAATAAGATCATAAGCAATTGAAAGATGTAGAGCATTACAGTTTTAGCACAATTCAACTCACATCCAGTCTGTACAATTTGTTCTCAAAATAGTTAAGCCTTTTATTCCTCCGATAACAATCCATTCCAACAATTTAAATAAGAGAGGAGTAGCTGTCAGTGTTTCATAGCTCCACACGTCTTTTTGATTAAATACTCAAACTCAGTAAACCAGTTTATTGCTCTCCCTGCCAATTATCAAAGCACTAATCCAATTTTTCACTGAGATTAAGAGATCAGAAGCTCCTTAAATATTCACATCCTAAGGATGGGCTTGTGATAAAAATTACAATTGGGTTTTTGTCCCCTTTTTGTTGAAGGTTCAGAGAAAGCAGTGGAACCTATTTAATGTTCTCTTGATTTGGCAAGCACAAAATGTGTTTATGTCGCACTGGATAACATAGCATGAAATACAGCAGTGTAACAGTGTCAATAGTATAAGCCTAACCAAACGTCACCTGTCACTTCAAAGCCAGGTGCGTCCAACCGTGAGTCAGTAATGTAAAAACCACATTGAGAGAACAATTCCATTTGCCCCCTGTTACTTGATGACAAGCGACAGAGGTAAGAAAGGATTTCTGGCAGCTGATTTAACAAAACAAAAAAAATCATTTTTTTTATTCTGCCGAGAAGTCGCTTTTAAGATAAGAGTGACAAGTTACACATTTTACTCAGATTCTCAGACTGTCCAAGGTAACTAATTAGCTAGCTTTGTAATCCTCTAAGTGTAGACAACCCTAATAATAGATGTGCAGTAGTATGTAATATTTCTTAACTAAGATACGCTAGCTAAATCATTTTAGAGGTTAATAGCTGGGACCCTTTAGATGACAAATCAGAGGAAGATTTTCAAATAGTAAGTGAATATTTAATCGCTATTTGTGAATTTATGAAACAGTTGCCGGTGGAAAAATATTTTGATGTGGGGCGCCGTCCTCAAACAATCGCATTGCATGCTTTCGCTGTAATAGCTAATGTAAATCGGACAGTGCAGTTAGATTAACAAGAATTTAAGCTTTCAACCGATATAAGACACTTGTACATACCTAAATGTTTAAAATCCATACTTTTTATGATTATTTATTTGAATTGCGCGCCCTCCAATTTCACCGGAAGTTGTCCCGCTAGCGGAAATTGGTCATAGATGAAGATCAGATCAAATTTTAAGTCACAACAATAGAAAAACAGTGTGCTTAAACTAATAACACACCAATTATTGTATTTTTCTTGTCTATATTGAATACATAATTTAAACATTCAGTGTAGGTTGGAAAAAGTAATTGAACCCCTAGGCTAATGACTTCTCTAAAAGCTAATTGGAGTCCAATCAATGAGACGAGATTGGAGATATTGGTTAGAGCTGCCCTGCCCTATAAAAAAACCTCACAATTTGAGTTTGCTATTCACAAGAAGCATTGCCTGATATGAACCATGCTTCAAACAAACGAGATCTCAGAAGATCTAAGACTAAGAATTGTTGACTTGCATAAAGCTGGAAAGGGTTACAAAATTATCTCTAAAAGCCTTGATGTTCATCAGTCCAGGGTAAGAAAAATTGTCTATAAATGGTGAAATTTCAGCACTGGTGCTACTCTCCCTAGGAGTCACCGTCCTGCAAAGATGACTGCAATAGCACAGCGCAGAATGTTCAATGAGGTTAAGAAGAATCCTAGAGTGTCAGCTAAAGACATCTCTGGAACATGCTAACATCTCTGTTAACGAGTCTACGATACGTAAAAAAAACACTAAACAAGAATGGTGTTCATGAGAGGACGCCACGGAAGAAGACACTGCTGCCCAAAGAAAACATTGCTGCGCGTCTGAAGATCGCAAAAGAGCACCTGGATGTTCCACAGCGCTACTGGAAAAATATTCTGTGGACAGATGAAACTGATGAAACTACAGTTGAGTTGTTTGGAAGGGAAAAAAACTGTGTGTGGCGAAAAAAGGCACAGCACACCAACATTAAAACCTCATCCCAACTGTAAATTCTGGTGGAGGGAGCATCATGGTTTAGGCTGCTTTGCTGCCTCTGGGCCTGGACCGCTTGCTATCAACGACAGAAAAATTAATTCAAGTTTATCAATACATTTTGCAGGAGCTCACATTGAAGCTCAGATGCAGGACAACGACAAATGGCTTCAACAAAAGAAAATACGCCTTCCTGACCTCAACCCGATTAAGATGCTGTGCCATGACCTCAAGAGAGGGGTTCACACCAGACATCCCAAGAATATTGCTGAACTGAAACATTTTTGTAAAGAGGAATGTTCAAAACTTCCTCCTGACCGTTGTGCAGGTCTGATCCGCAACTACATAAAACGTTTGGTTGAGGTTCTTGCTGCCAAAGGAGGGTCAACCAGTTATTAACCTGTTTGGGCTGCAGGGGGAGTATTGAGTAGCCAGATAAAAGGTGCCCATTTCAAACGGCCTCGTACTCAATTCTTGCTCGTACAATATGCATATTATTATTACTATTGGATAGAAAACACTCTAGTTTTTTCAATATAGTTTTATTAGATTATTGAAATTTTTTCGGGACGTTAGGCGTGTTGCTTTGTCTGCGTATGTTCAGGAAGGAGAGCTTCGCGCCACTTTGCTAGCTTTCCGTGCTAATTGACTGGAGAAGAGGACATTCTAAATCCAAACAACGATTGTTCTGGACAAAGGACCCCTTGTACAACATTCTGATGGAAGATCATCAAAAGTAGGACCCATTTTCTGATGCTATTTCATATATCTGTCGAACATGTGAACTAGTAGTTTGCGCCCAGATTTTGGGCACGCTCTCGCCATAACGTAAACTGCATGTCGTAATGAAGTTATTTTTAGAATTCTAAGACGGCGATTGCATTAAGAACTAGTGTATCTATCATTTCCTATACAACATGTATTTTTTAGTAATGTTTATCAATAGTTATTTGGTCAGAATATGTGAGTGTCAGAAAAATATCCGGACTTTGTGGGAAAAAGATGCTACGTTAGCACAATGTATAACCACTGATTTCAGCTCTAAATATGCACATTTTTGAACAAAACATAAGTGTATGTATAACCTGATGTTATAGGACTGTCATCTGATGAAGCTTATCAAGGTTAGTCAAAAATTATATATCTTTTGCTGGTTTGTTACGATCGCTAACTTTTGCTGCTGGTAAATGGCTTGTGTTTCTGGCTATTGTGGTAAGCTAATATAATGCTATATTGTGTTTTCGCTGTAAAACACTTAAGAAATCGGAAATATTGGCTGGAATCACAAGATGCCTGTCTTTCATTTGCTGTACACCATGTATTTTTCAGAAATGTTTTATGATGAGTATTTAGGTATTTGACGTTGGTGTCTGTAATTACTCTGGCTGCTTCGGTGCTATTTCTGACAGTAGCTGTGATGTAAAACTGATTTATAGCTCAAATATGCAAATTTTTCGAACAAAACATAGATTTATTGAATAACATGTTATAAGACTGTCATCTGATGAAGTTGTTTCTTGGTTAGTTTGGTTGGTTCTTGGTTTGTTAGGTTGGTTTTGTGCATGCTACCTGTGCTGTGAAAAATGTCTGTCCTTTTTTGTATTTGGTGGTGAGCTAACATAAATATACGTGGTGTTTTCGCTGTAAAACATTTTAAAAATCGGACATGTTGGCTGGATTCACAAGATGTTTATCTTTCATTTGCTGTATTGGACTTGTTAATGTGTGAAAGTTAAATATTTCTAAAAAATATCTTTTGAATTTCGCGCCCTGCACTTGAAGTGGCTGTTGTCATATTGTGCCCGGCTTCGGGCTTGCAGCCCAAAGAAGTTAAACAGTGTTGGCGTAATTAACACACTCCAGTGTAAGAGCTGTTTGTACCTGGCTAGACTCCAGACCAGTGCCAGGTTGTCTTTGCCTCCTGAGATGAAATGGCTGCTGTCGTCACTGAAGCGCAGGCAGGTCAGGTCTTGGTAATGGCGGCTCAAGATGGCCAGCAAATTCCCAGAGGAAACCTAGAATGACAATTTCATTAACATCAAATGCCACTTAGCCTAGAGATAAGTTAATTGTATCACTGTATGAACATCTATTTCACTGACCAATGGAGTATCGCCTTATGAGAGTCATGCTGTTACAATCAAATTTTAGATAATGATACCCCACTTTCACTTTGGAAAGCTGAAAAAAACCTACAACTTGTGTTTATTGATGCATCAAACAGATGGTGAGGAAATCAAACAGCAAATTAAGGATTTACAGTCACTAAATATGTGATTAAAATTACATTTCATGAGAGTAATCTTCTCATTAAAAAAACAGTCTATGGTGAGGACATAAAGTAGTTTGAAACTGGTGAGGCAAAGGTGATCTTTTTGCTGATACTAACAGCAGCTCCTTAGGTCAAACGTTAGGCCTAGCTGTAGCTTCCTCACAACTTCAGTCAGGACCGATAATGTTATCCTCAAAGTAGTACAGAGACATTGAGGAGAAGAGTATACATGTCAGCCATAGCGTAGTCATTCCATACATATTACACAACTTAAAGTCAAATTTGAATTTGAATAACTATGACATCCCTTTTGCGGATGTTTTATATGTGACTCGTTTCAGGAAACTAGGCGTATGTCACGTCACTACTTCACAGGAGGCATTTGTGTGGAGATGAGTTTGGATTGGTCTGCCATGTAGCATGCTTCTGTTTATAACGTGAGCTTGTCAGTATGTGTTGATAGTCCTTTCTACCACAGCGTTTTTTAAATATATAACAACCATCAAGAACTACAAAAGTTTGGCAAATTTTCTCAACATTTATACCCTGAATTTAGCAGGCGCTATCGACAGATCAGTTGGAAAAAGTGATTTTCTACTTTCTGCACACGCCACGGTCAGTGTGAACCAGAGTGACTTGACAAAACACTGGCCAAACAAGATGTAGCTACACTCAAAACGGAATTAAACGGTTCAGTCTGCCGTGAAGCATTCATCCATTTATACGTGTAAGAGTCTAGCTACATTTTCAGATATATACAAGTATTTTCAGAAAGTCGTTTTCATTGCAAGTTAATGCGGACTGTTCGCTAGCTAGCGAACATTAGCTTGCTGGCTCGCTAGCTAACGTTACGTGTATGCTCTGTGTAGTAATATTATTCGAATCAGAAATCCATTTGCATTCTTAGTTATAGCCTAATGTTAGCTAGCAAACATTGAACCTGGTTGGTTAGCTTTAGCTACCTGCAGATTCATACTACAGCTATGACAATGTTTGTATTGGTTGGTAGTAGTAGGAGTTGGGGTTATGCTGGTTCATTGTTTAGCTAGCTAGCTACTAGTACATGTCTAAACAAAAGAAAAAAGACTGCATGTCTAAAAACACTTCACCAGATGAATACATGACCCATCAAGTTAGCCAGGTGTGTCTTGGGATGATTATGGCCATCTATAGTATTTCATGAACATGTGTACATTTCTAGACAATAGTGACTCATCCATTAACTAAATGTGGCTGGGGGGGTAGTTATAGCATTTCCTTCACATGACCCATCAATTTAGACAAGTGTGTCAGGTAAGCATCATCTAATAATTATAAAATATTTGTATCTGGACACTATCCGTTTTTGATATTGCTACTATGCAAGTTACCATTTCACCTTCTGTATCCTGTGACAACTCAACTTTATATTTTATATAGTGTGTGTTTACCAGACGGTAACGTGAAGAACATGACCTGCACCAAAGTCAGATTAGGATATAGGCCAAGGACCAGATCAAGTGTATTTTTACTTGGTGTTTTTCCTTATTGTAGGCTACTACTGTCACCACTTTTAGTCTTGAAATCTTTGGCTGTTGAGTAATCACTCTGTTTAGCAAATGACCTCATGTGAATCCTTAAAGAGATGGGTGGGGCTAAGGCTTAAGAGGGTGTGAATGATGCTGAATGGGTGTAGACAACAAAGAGCTCTCCAGTAGGTGTACCGAAACATTCATGGGCCATTTTCTCAAAAGTGGAGTTACAAGTTTATCAACTTTAAAGCAGAATTACTTCAATTGTTCTTCAACTGCAGTGTATGATATACCACTTTCTAGCTGAGTCTCTACTTTTATCCAATGTAAAAACCACAAATGTTGCTACATAAGACCGAATCGAGGCGGTCGGTTATATGTCTCACCTCCCATAAGTAGATGGCATCAGCAATGCCTGCCACCAAGTACAGGCCATTGGGGGATGCAGTCAGGCATGTCACAATCCCAGGGCACACAATTTTCTGCTGCAGCTGATCCTGAAATAAAAAAGATGTACATGTTTGATGCCTGTCAGCCTACATCGGAATGGGATATTTAGTTCCATCAGCTTTGTAGCCAATGCCGGTATTTGCATCTAATTCTATAGATATTCATTCATTCAGGCAACCTTTGAGACTATTGCCACAAAAACATGTTTGCTTTATTCCACAGATAAAACGAATGTCAGCATTTTAATATGACCCCCACATCTTGTTCACCCACTGGAACAATATAGTTCACATAAAAGTAATGTGTTATACATAATTCCACACCATGAATGTACAGGTGTCTGCCAAAATAAAGGAACCAACTTAAATTGGGTCTTATATTCACCACGAGCCATAAGTGTTCAATTGGGTTGAGACCTGGTGATTGACACACACACAGCCTTTAAACCCCCTAAGCTTCTTTGAGACCCCTCTTTCAAAGTCACGGATATCTTATTCTAGCCATGGTAGACATAATAATGGGCAGCTATGCATGTTTTATACATGACCCTAAGAATGATGAGATGTTAATTGCTTAATTAAGTCAGGAGCAAGACCTGTGTGGAAGCACCAGTTTTCAATGTACTTTGTAGCCCTCATTTACTTAAGTTTTTCCTTTATTTTGACAGTCAACTGTATTATCATTATAGTACTATGGAGTGTACCATCACTGCCCCAATATTCTTCAAGCCCGGAGACCCCCATAGTGTGCAGAATAATGTTCCAGTCCAGTCCTAATGCACCTGATAAACTGTTGATTAGATGAATGAGGTGTGTTAGTGCTGGACTAGAACAAAGCCAAAGGCCTGTATACCTTGTGATTCAGGACTAGAATTGAACAACACTACTGGTCATCTCTATGACTGATTAAGTGACACTCCATGTGTCCTTCATAAAAAAAATCGTGCATTCATCCCATGTGTAACAGTTAGGCCCATCTTCTATCCGTATCTAGCTAACGACAGAAAACACGTTTCACAATGAATAACCTTAGCCACCTTGCTAAACTAGCTAACCGGACAGACATACGATCAAACAAGCTAGCCACATGTAACGTTAGCTAACTATGTCCAAAGACCTTTCAGTGCATTATCTCCAGATAGCTATAAACAGCGCTCGCGCCCCTAGCAAGCTAGCCAACGTTACCTAGCTACCTTTCTCTGGATTTCCCACACGTTGATGAAGTTTTTCCCGAGTTGGGCTCCGAGGATGTACTCTCCATTCAAAACTGTGAGTGACCTCGAAGAAGTATTGCCACCTCGATAGGCCAAGAGATTTGTACCCGAATGGAGTTCCAAAACGGCACAGTTCCATAGCTGTCCAGCCGAATCGGCACTCAAAACTATTTCCATAGGCGCGGACATCTTGGTACAGCACGCGTGTTGTTTTGGAAGTAAAGGAACTCAACGCATGCGCATACACGTCATTTCCTGATTGAAGGTATGGATTCTGGGTTATGTAGGTTTATTACGTTTACCTTTATTTAACTATGCATGTCAGTTAAGGACAAATTGTTATTTACAATGACGGCCTACACCGGCCAAACCCTAACTCGCACCAATTGTGCGCGGCTATATGGGACTCCCAATCACGGTCGTCTTGGCAACAGAGAATATATGCAGCAAACACACTTGTGTAAAAACAACGTAATTTTATTGCTTTCATCCCGATATCCGTTTTGTGCTTTGGCGATACAAACATACCTCACACAGAATAATAGCAACAAGTTCAAGAAAATAATTGCAAAGGAAAATACATTGAAGAAACAAACCACCACCGTTATATCTATTTCAATTTGTACATATATCTCTACCCATCACACAAGATGATCAATCATGCCAAATAACTAGACCGCGTGACAAATTACCTGATTTCACTTTCATTTATTGGAATTTTTCTTTTTCAAGAGCTCTACTTTTGCATCTATCACCAATTATGGCAGGAAGTTGAGTAACATACTGAGTATGCAATTGTGGATTCCATTCACTGTAGCTCCAGAAAATAATTGTAGGGGGGGGGGGGGGGGGGAGCCATGGAAAATAAACAAACCACCACCGTTATAGCTACACCAATGTACACTGCACAAACATATAAATGCAACATGTAAAGTCTTGGTCCCATGTTTCATGAGCTGAAATAAGAGAATTTAATGTTAATTTCTCTGCCTCACAACCGCAGAACACGTGTATGGCGTCATGTAGGTGAGCGGTTTGCTGATGCCAACGTTGTGAATAGAGTGTTCCATGGTAGTGGTGGGATTATGGTATGGGCAGGCATAAGCTATGGACAACGAACACAATTGCATTTCATCAATGGCAATTTGAATGCACAGACACACTGTGACAAGATCCTGAGGCCCATTGTCATGCCGTTCATCTGCCGCCATCACCTCATGTTTCAGCATAATAATGCACAGGCCTCATGTCGCAAGGATCTGTACACAATTCCTGGAAAATGTCCCAGTTCTTCCATGGCCTGCATACTCACCAGAAATTGAGTATGTTTGGGGCGCGCTGGATCGTGTAAGCGTGTTCCAGTTTCCGCCAATATCCAGCAACTTCACACAGCCATTGAAAAGGAGTTCCACAGACCACAATCAACAGCCTAATCAACTTTGTGAAGATGTGTCGCGCAGCTTGAGGCAAATGGTGGTCACACTAGATACTGATCCACGCCCCTACCATTTTTATAAACGGTATCTGTGGCCAACAGATACATATCTGTATTCCCAGTCATGTGAAATCCATAGATTAGGGCCTAATTTATTTATTTCAATTGACTGATTTGCTTATAGGAACTGTAACTCAGTAAAATCTTTGAAATTGTTGCATATTGCGTTTATATTTTTGTTCAGTATACAAATGATTGTATTGAAAAATAAAAAGAGTATGTAACCTATAAACACATAACCTATGAACAATATAAACACTAGTGGCATTAACCAATGCAAACCCGAAACAGAACACACAACCCTTCTTATTCTTTATCTTTTCTGCAGTGCCTTTTCTTCATCTGCTGCACAATCATAAGGTCAAACTCCTCTCGCTCTCTGAAATGATTAAAGGGAAATACTATCAGCAAAATAAAAACAAGCTACAGTCCATGAAATCACAAAAAATAACAGACAAATACAGAGTCAACCTCTCACCTATTACTGATGCCAGGCCCTTGTGAGTATTTCTCTTCGGCCTTAACCAGGGATATGTTTTCGACCTCCGAGATTCCATGAATGACAGCCTGAAAATATCAAACTTGTGAGATGGAATAAAAGAAAGGACAGTTGGAGAGCATAGGATACAAAAACACATTTGACTTACATATAGTTCTGTATTTGCATACTACTGCAAGAACACTAGCCTGGTCGCATTTGAATGCGCTTCACTGTAATAGCTAACTCTCACAATTGTTGTCATGCCATTTGTGCATGTACAAATCTAGGACCAATCTGCAACAACACTCAAGACATTGAGTCACCTCTGGTAAGAGCACTTCGAGGATGAAGCGGATCTGATCCAACTCTGGCAGACTTGGCAAGGTGTCCTCCATGATGCTCCTGAGGTAAGTGAAAACCTGCTCCACCTGCTGGTCCGTCTCAAAGTAGGGGTCCACTGCTTGACCACTGGCCTTGCGGAAGGCCTTCAGCCACTTGGACACCACCTGACCGCTGATAATAGCCTATGATATGGAGAAAAGAGAAGAAAAGGTGCCTAACTATTGCCCAGGGATAAGCTATGTTTTACTCTCTTCTTCCCTCAGCTTACTAACTCTCTGACCTGCAAGTGCCTTTCCACGCCTCTTTTATCGACGATGAACTGCAGTAGTTTGTCGTTGGCCCGGTCCCGTGCAGCCTTGGCACGGTCAGGTAGCAGTCTCTTGGAGACCTGTGGCTCCTGGTCACTGCCCTCGGTGGTCGCATGGTCTTCCGGAGTCCCCTGGTAACTTCTCTGGTCCTCCATGTCTTGACTTGGCGAGGCCAGGTAACTGTCAGACGGGCCGAGAAGGTACAGCTTTCTCATAGGGATGCCTGGAGGGCAGGAGCACAAAAAGGAGTAATACATTGGAATTGGCAATAATTATTATACAGTGAAAATCTGACAATGTTAAACAAAAGTGTTAAACTTTCACAATGGTTCATAGAGAAGAATGCCCAATTGTTATCAACCAGAGTAGGCAGGTTCCTGTCAAGAAACGTTTCTCCATATCCTCATTCTACTATCACCTCCTTGGCACATGGTTTGTTTTGATAGTTGTTCCTGCCAGTCTGTGGAAGCACCGGACTTGCTTGCACCTAGGAATTTGCATTAAATAGCAATGAAATAGGTACAAAAAATGACTTTGAACACAGGCCATTTCAAAACTTACTGATGTCATCAGCAACATACTCAACGAGGGAACCGGAAAATGAACCACAACCTGGGGGAACAAATGCATAAACATTTGATTCACTGGTCATTCAATTATATGCAGGCTTAGAACTTAAATTGATTGAAACACTAGCTACAAAACATTGTGTACTGCATATCCAACTGAAGACATTGGACAAAGAGTCAAATCCTAACCTCCTATGTTTGAAGGTTCTCTTACCAAGGCGAATTCTATAGTCCCCAATAAGCTTCAGGCAATAGTGGATGGCAGTACCATATTTCTCCTTGGCTTTGTCCTGTGAGAGATACCCACATTTCACCTCACATTCTCCATACATACATCAACTGAAGTAACATATAGACAGTAAGTAAATAAGTAATAAGTAAAAATAGTAATTTCAATAGCTAGGTTTCCATCCAATTGGTGACTAATTTTCATGTGAATAATCTAAAAACTGTAGAAAAACAATATGGGCATTTTCCCACGAGAGATGCGTTTCCATCAAATTGACTTGTTGCGGATAAAAGGCAGTGCGTGATGACGTAGTGCACATAAACATAACTGGGTTTCCATCACATTTTCAACTCTACTGATGGTTTTGTCACAAAAAATGTTGCGTTATATAGCGAATGTACCCACTCTGGTCTTGGCACATGCGCCCTAGCCAACAGCTCGCAGATACAGTGCGGGTATAGCCTACATCACGGGATTATTTTGGACAATAGAGCGATATTATTTGTATTTGTCAAACGGCAGACAAGCATCGATTATCATGTCATCAGAATAAGATCCTCAACATTTATTGGAAAGGAGCATCAAGCTCATCAAGGTGCACTGTCACCACCCTGTGACTTATTTTGTCTGTAGCCTAATAAACTGCATGCTTTCCCGAGTCATAGTGGAAGGACAACCCGTCATCGCATGACTCCACGTTTACTTCGATATGATGGTTATCATCTCAATATTTCTCGCATAATACAATTTACAGACATGAAAATATCACCTTGTCTAGCATGTTTGATTTTGTCGACATTTGGAACGTTTGATGCTTCTATCAGATCTGTCGTGGCATTTTTACCTAACATGTACTTCACTTGCATAAAAAGGTTGAATAGAAAACTGGATCTACATGTCAATATTTGGAAGTCAACCATGGCACATTAATGACATAATATTTATCATATACTTTAAGTGCAAGTAAAGCAAAATCTCACCACCAACTCATTTGACTCCTCACAGTCAAAGGGCTTGATATTCTTTAAGGAGACCTTGACACTAAAGAAGGGTAAAATAAAATGTTTATTCATCCTTCAAAGTCGTGTCACTAAATAAATATGTGACTTACCTTGGAGCCACAGTAGGGCAGAACTATGCGAATGATTCATGTTTCCTTCCTGCATTCTTTCGTAAAGACCAAATTCCTTCAGGTTACAGCCATAAACATACATATTTGTCTTGTTTACATAGAGATCATTGGTTACAGCTAATAACAGCAAATGAAAACAGCTTCCCAGCATAAATGATGTCTAAAAACATCTACACTTTCATATCTACAATCATTATTAGTATTACTGAAGATGCTCACCCCTTCCTCTTCTGTGTGAAAAGAAATGTGTTGATGAACACGACGCTGGCTTTCTTCTCTTTGCGGGAAACATACATGACCTGACGATGAAATGAGAAGCAAACATGTCATACATGCAAGTGTAAGTCCAGTCCCATTCCAAATCACTAATGAAAATTACCATAGCAGGCCAGAAGGGGCAACGTCGATATTTACACCAGACACAAGCTCCCTTTGTGATGGATAGGGTTTCTGGGGGGGGGGGCACAAAAAGAAAAGCATCCAATCTTTCATAACACAGTAAACCAATGAAACAATATCATATAAACTTCATGTGAGACATGCAGTTTAGAGAGCAGTGTAAAACTTGCTTACTCGTCGGTGAAGTGAAACTGGGTAGGTCATCATCCTCCTCGTCCTCCAGACTACTGTCCTTCTGTTCGTCGAAGGACACTTGGAACGGTTGCAGTGGGGATGAAGAAGGTGGAGTAAGGCTAAAATCACTTGACACATCGGCCACACCTATGCAGTGACACAAATTTCACACGTACCAACTTTTTACAATCTACAATCTTCAAATGGAATATTCAAGTGTTCCTGCTTACATTGAATGGCATACAGTACATTCGGAAATTATTCAGACCCCTCGACTTTTCCCACATTTTGTTACATTAACAGGCTTATTCTAAAATGGATCAAATACATTTTTTCCCTCATTCATTTACACACAATACCCCATAATGACAAAGTGAAAACAGGTTTTTAGAAATTGTAGCAAATGTATAAAAAAATGTTTTTAAACTTATTTACATAAGTATTCAGAACCTTTGCTATGACTCGAAATTGAGCTCAGGTGCATCCTGTTTCCATTGATCCTCCTTGAGATGTTTCTACAATGTGATTGGAGTCCCCCTGTGGTAAATGTAATTGATTGAACAGGATTTGGCACACACCTGTCTATATATAAGGTCCCACAGTTGACAGTGCATGTCAGAGCAAAAACCAAGCCATGATGTCGAAGGAATTGTCCGTAGAGCTCTGAGACAGGATTATCGAGGCACAGATCTGGGAAAGGGTACCAAAAAATAATTGCAGCATTGAAGGTCCCCAAGAACACATTTTAGAATAAGGCTGTAACGTAACAAAATGTGTAACAAATTTTATTTGTCCCATGCGCCTACACCTGTTGTATTCGGCGCATGGGACAAATAAAATTTGTTACACATTTTGTTACGTTACAGCCTTATTCTAAAATGTATTAAATAGTGTTTTCCCCTCATCAATCTACACACAACACCCCATAATGCCAAAGCAAAAACAGGTTTTGACATTTTTACAAATTAAACAAATATAAAAAACAGATCACATTTACATAATTATTCAGACCCTTTACCCAGTACTTTGTATGACTCCAGAAGCTTGGCACGCCTGTATTTGGGGACTTTCTTTCATTCTTCGCTGCAGATCCTCTCAAGCTCTGTCGGGTTGGATGGGGAGCGTCGGTTTGAGGCTATTTTAAGGTCTCTCCAGAGATGTTTGATCAGGTTCAAGTCTGGGCTCTGGCTGGGCCACTCACATTGAGACTTGTCCCGAAGCCACTCCTGCATTGTCTTGGCTGTGTGCTTAGGGTCGTTGTCTTGTTGGAAGGTGACCCTTCGTCCCAGTCTGAAGTCCTGAGCGCTCTGGAGCAGGTTTTCATCAAGGATCTCGGTACTTTGCTCCATCCATCTTTCCTTTGAGCCTGACTAGTCTCCCAGTCACTGCCACTGAAAATACATCCCCACAGCATGATGCTTCCACCACCATTCTTCACCGTAGGGATGGTGCCAGTTTTCCTCCAGACGTGATGCTTGGCATTCAGGCCAAAGAGTTCAATCTTGGTTTCATCAAACCAGAGAATCTTCTTTCTCATAGTCTGAGAGTAGACCTTAACGTGAAATGCTTACTTACAAGCCCTTAAACAACAATGCACTTCAAGAAATAGAGTTAAGAAAATATTTACTAAATTAACAATAAAATAACTAACGAGGCTATATACAGGGGGTACCGTTACCGAGTAAGAGACGGTAGCACCAACATTATGAACAAAATAAGTTACAAACAATGCAAAAAAAACAAAATACCACAGGTGGTTAGGAGCCCGTAAAACGGCAGCTATCCCCTCCGGCGCCAAAAGTCAAGGGGTCTGAATACTTTCCGAATGCTCTGTATGCACTTAGAATCTATTTGGCTTACTGTGAACAGTGACATTCTCTTGAGCTGCACCCGGACTTGTTTTCTGAGAGGCACAATCGTTGTTTTCCTCAGACTGAGGCTCCTGTGGAGACATAAACAACAGCATGACATGGTTGTTATGATGGCATTATAAACTCAACTGGCATCAAAAGTAGTGGAGAGCAATGTTAAAGCATTAAATCAGTTGCAGTGGTGACTGACTAGTTCTCATGAATTAAAATTGTCTGTGTGACATTTGTGTCTAGTGTCAAGTTTGCAGCGCAGAAGTACCTGTGTCTCAGCGTGCCTATACATAAGTCTGAACTTGGCTGCCCTTTGCTTAGGTGTCTCACAGCCATAGGCATCCCATAACTTGGGACTGGAATGGCCTGATGTGTTCTCTGGTGATGTATTGAGAGTTGGACTCTGTCTGGCCTGCTTTGGTGGACTGGTATCCTCATTCTCACTCAAATTCCTAGAATTCCACAAGCTGGACCACTGGGCTTGCTGGGTCCGCCGTCTCTGACTATTGCAAAACTTCCTTCTAATCTTACGGCCTTGTGAGGACCTCGTTTGAGCGCACTTCAGTATCTACTACTGTCTCTAAGTTTTGTGCTTTCCTGGTCTGCTTCTGTATCACTTGGCCTCACATTTGCTCGGATGACGCGTCTTGCTCTCGTTTCTTGCTCTTCAGGCGCCGATGGCAACTGTTGGTCTCTTCCCTTTTCGGATGTTCTGGGGTCTCCTAACACCAGAGTGCTGCTCGTCTCTCCTGAGGGGAACATATCCAATGCCAAGCGCAGTGCTCTCCGGTATTTCAATTCTCTTATTGGGTCCCTCCTTTTGTAAGCATGATCACCTGCGCGAGGATGAAAGATACTATTGTTGTTCAGTCTTCACGAGTTTGGGATAAGAGTGATGTGGGAGATCTAAGTGACATTGTATGCAAGCACACATGATCATATTGTAACCAACGATCACATAATAGCAAACAAGGCATTGTAGTAGACATGTATAATCTCATTTGAACATGTAGGTCTACTGTCTATGTTAGCATCTTTACTCTTATCTGATCCCATGATGTCCAAAATATCTGCCCTTTACACTAGATTATCAATCATGCCAAATAACTAGGCTGCGTGACAAATTAAATAATTTCACTATAACTGGTCAGGTCTTTATTGTTTTGCAAAATCAAGAAATCTGCTTTTGCATCAGTATCACCAAATATGGCAGTTGAGTAACATATCGAGTATGCAAATGTGGATTCCACTCAACTGTACAACACTTTGTTCAACAAGTACTCACTAACTCAAGGGCCTACTTATGGGAAGTCACTCCCTAATCTGAAATGGTATCGGAATTAAATTATGTAAATGTTTTGACAACTGCTGAAAGTGAGCCAGGTTTATAATGACAAAATGTTTATCATCTCAACGGGACAAATTGAAGTGGAACCGAATGTTGACTAGAGAAACACCAACACACAAAGGCCTAGGCAGCTACAAGGAAAGACTCCCTGCTTCAGATGGCTTGTAGGTGATATGGGAGATGAAGTTGGACAGTATAAAGGTGTCAAACTCTGCATATCTGAAAAGGAAATGAGGCTCATTGTACACGAACAGAGCCACTTCCTATGCCTCTAGTCATGTGACATAAGATAACTTGTGGTTAGGAGGAAAAATTGACTGGCACTGGTTAATAAATGAAGGTACTGTATGTTGACAGAGAAGTGTTGTGGGACTTACTCAGATGTCCAGAGATGCTCTCGATGCATTCTTGGGTCAGGGCTTGCGTTTCCTTCTGCTGCACCCACACTCTGCAAAACAAAATACACACTCCTCTAATGGTTATTGATGAATGTATCCATGTCAGAGCGAGAGAAGAGTGCTGAGTTTGTCAATAACAAGAGGGGCCTACCTGTGACCTTCTCCCAACATTTCCACTTCCATATCCTTCTTCCTCTTGGAATTGCACACCCTTCTCAAAACCTTGTACAAGTGAAACAATAGCTGCATGTGAAACGGATGCCAAATACTGCACCCCTTCCCTCCAAAATACTGTACTAGAGAGAGCTTTTGAGAACATGTGTACAGATTCCACGTGTTTACAATTCCATCTGATACTGACAGGGATATGTGGTCCTTTGTGTATGTGCACGTATCCAAAGGATGTTAGCCTAGTAATGTATTTGTCTTACCTTAGCTGGCCAGTGGTGGCCTTTCCACTTGCATAGGAGATATTCAGATGCTTCCATGTAACTAGCTAGCTAGCCAGAATCTGCAGGGCGACAATCTCAATGTGGTGAGCATAGAATTAAGAATGAATATTATCATTCTTATTACTATGGCTGTGAGGCTATCGTCTAGCTATAACGTTTCAAAAAGATTACTGGCAGGCATGGCTGATATTTGATAGCTCAAACAAAAAAAACAAAGTCCTGTTACTATTTCCTAAATGTTCCTTAAGTAACTGTAGTTGATGGGTTTACTGTTCCTTCGTATCAAAACAAATCCTAACCACTTTCGCATTTGCAGTGGGCCAGCCAACTACTGTAGTCGTCATTATGAGCAACAAAAAACAATGAATATCCCCTGACATACCACGCAAATAGATTTTGCAGTATATGTTACTCACTCAGTTGATTGAGGTGTGACAAGAATTAGTTTATTCAGTCACCACACCAGCTAGGCTACAATTTGGTAGAAATTAGAAGAGTACTGTAGCTAGTTGCTACAGCAGTAACGTTAGCTAGCTACTATCAGTGATAGCTCCGAATGAAACTTTACCACATGCATAACATAAAGTCCCCCCATATTCAACTCTCGTCTCGTGGCCAGCCGCGTCATACGCAAGCACGCAAGCAGATTTGAATTGGGGAAGGGGCAGGCTACGCGTAGGTACAGTGTGTTAATCAAAATGTTATACGATAACAATTACATGGCGTATACAGAATTTACTTTTCGTAGCAGGTTCGGACAATTTACACGTTTACATTTTAGCAGACATTCTTATCCAGAGTGATTTACTGGAGCAATTAGGGCTAAGTGCCTTGCTCATGGGAACATTTTTCACCCTAGTCCATTCAGGCGACCTTTCAGTTACTGGCCCAACGCTCTAAACCGCTAGGCTTCGTGCCACCCTACACAGCAGGTTAGCATAAATGGCACAGCAGGTTAGGACAATTAGGTCACGGTTAGGAAAAGGGTTAGGGTTAGGGTTAGTTAAAATGCAAAAAATCACTCAGAAACAACTAAACATTTTAAATTTCGGCTATTTATGCATCACTTCCGTCCGTAGCTGTAGCCAATCTAGTCACAACCTAGTTTAACTATTGCCACCACAATCACAGACTGTGAGGCTAATATAATATTTCCAGGCTGCATGTTTAGCGAGAGAGGTGTTATTTCAACAAAGTGTGCGCTGTAAGGCAAGCCTGCATTAGCATACACTTGTCGATGCATCTGTCCAGTAAGCCTCCGGCTGCTACCAGACGCCCTTGTGTGAGGGCCTGTAGGGGGCACTCCTTGCTCTGATACAGGACATTCCAAAGCCCTAGACCAGTAATTTATATGGTCGCACGCCAGGGCAGTGATGATAGGGACAGTGTCCTGCAAAGGGTGCCGTCACCCTTTGGTTGGGGGGCCCCCGTGATAGCATATGAACACGTCATAAGCAATGGCAAAATGTGGAGAATTGCAGGAAATTTGCTTTAAAACAGCAAATATTTCTCTCAGCCTCATGGCAAAATGTGTGTTTAGCTAATTCATAACAATAGTCAATCGAAGGTGTAAATTAATTCGCCTAACTACTCAAACTGAATTCTTCCGCTGCTCTATGTTCGCTACATACTTCAGTCTGAGACTGCCATCTTTGAAGTTGTTTGTGGTGAAGTCAAAATGAGGGATGTTGTACAAAACAAAGTCAACAGCGATTGGATCATCTCTAACCAATCAGAGAATCAAAGCCAATGACAAATGTTCTACACGTCGCTTTGCCCACATGTTTTCTGGCTCTGGCCCAACCCAAAATGTGTAGAATTACAGGACATTTGCTTTAAAACGTCAAAATTTGCTCTCAGCCTCATGACAAAATGTGTAGAATAGCATTATAAAACTGCATTTTTTCCTGACAATTTTGTTGTTGTTTTTGGGGGGGTTGGTGGTCCCTTGGAGGGAGGTGGCCCAAATGCATTATTCTGGCCATGGTGAACAGTCATCGCAGATCATCTCTAGTACATGTAGCCAGTGAAGGTTCATTCCGGTGTCATGGCCAAATTCCCAACCTAGGCTTGGCTCCTCACATTATCATTCCCAGCTCACTGTGAACCCCTCTCCTTTCCACTACATTCAACAGGTCGTTGTTGTATTATGAATGTTCTTCTCAACAACAACTCTCAACCTGTTCTTATTTTTCCCATTTAAAATATTGGTAGAAGAGAATAGAAATTAAACTGACAAATGAATGGCCAGCTCCAAAATAATTGGACACACTTTATTTTATGAATTCCCCCTCCAGGACAATTTTTGTTTGTAATTTAAAACATGGTGCAAATTAATCATATATGAAATATATAAAAACCAGTACACCAGGCACAAAATATTATCTATCTAGTGTCTTCTTTATACCCACTCCCGTCGCGCAACTCCTCCACCTCTTAACCCTCCCCATCCCACCATCCCATGTACATAAAACTGTTTATTATAGGGAAGAAGGTAAACTACAACCAAAAAGTAGGAAAGAACTAGTAGGGTAAGAATAAAAAAATTGAGGGGGGGGGGGGGGGGGGAGAAGTCAAAACAGGACAAAACAAGAGACGACCAGACAGTACTTATAAAGTACATTCAAACATTTACACACAAATAAATACAGAGACCTTTAACCTAAACGAAAGTGTGCCTTCTTGAAATATCCCAAAACATGGGCAACAACCCTAAGTATTCAATTCAATTATAGCCTAGGTAAGGGTACGGTTCAACAATAAAATAAGCCAACATATATAAATGTGAGAGTGGTAAATGCAGCTGAAAACCATACAAAAGCAACAAATAAGTATAACCCTTTTGTCCATGACTAAGTTTTACCATTTTTGTTTAACAATTCTTAAAATATAATTGAAAAATAAACAAAAAACTATGATCATTGACCGTTTCCCCAATTAGTTTCCTAACAGTAAAAGATGTACAGCAGTGATATCCATATAATATCAAGTCCAGGTCCCTCCTATTGTCCTGGAGAACAGTGTTCCCCTTGAATCGTCTTCGCTGACCCCACTGGCTATGCATTATGTTCCTGGAAACCATGTGTAATTCAAATATTTTATCACATTGAGATATGGATTATAGACAGTTGCAGACAGTGTCTATGAATATCGACTCAAACAAACTACGATTTATTATATGCTTGTTATGATCTTTGATTTATTTTCCACACTGCTAACATAGCCACTGCTTATAAGCCTCCATGGCATTGAATAATGATGCTTAGTTAGCACCCTGTGCTATTACACTCACATGTTATCAATTGCAGACTGACGCAGAGGACCACGGCCAAGGCAAGAATGCTAGTCTGGGGTGCGGCAACTCCGTCATCCAAAAGCTCGGAGGCATGGCCGCTGTCCCTTTTGCACTTCTGCCTGTAAATATAACCATGGTTCAAGAAACAATATCAACACTCATAAAAGGTAAACCAGCCAGGCTTATTTAGCTGATTCATAACAGTAGTCAATCTGAAGGTGTAAATTCATACCAGCTCAGTGTAAATCTATACCAGCTCAGTGTCACTGGATTGATACTTACAGCTGCTTCTGTAAATACAGCTTGCTGGACTCGCAGGCCTTGGTCTGGCTCTCGGCTGCTATCCGCTGGCTCTCAGCAGCTGAATGCAAAGCCACACAGGACGCCCACTTGTGAGAGGCCTGTGTCAAGTTCTCCTGAAGTAATTCGATGTGCTCTGAAATCATAATAAGGCCTAAATCAGAACATTGAGTGACAGAAATAAAACATGTAATCTGTGTTTACAACAATAAGTTTTGAAGTTCAATGACAGTGACATTTAATACTAAGGCATACTTTGTGTAGTTAAGGCAGTTTTCGATTTCTTTTTTGATAGACAAAAATAGGACATCCCTAGTTCACATAATGCCTTATTAACTTATAAGGTCATGTCTGGCCCTAGGATTGCTTATCAGTATGAGTGGTGTACTGTACATGACTCCATGACGTCTCTTAACTATTTTGGGAATTGTCTGGCAGCAAAGGGGTTTCACTCACATTAGCTATGTTTTTCAAATTTTCCAATGTAGGCAAGAATGCAGCAATAGATGCTAGCTATGCTGTTTGACAGGGCTCTCCTAGGCAGCTAAAATGTTGTAAACGTATTTCTCATTAATACCCTGTTGAAGGCGGGGTGCCAGATATTTATCAGAACAGGCATCTCCCCTTTCACACAATGTGTCATTTTCATATCGCCTTTACTCAGGAACTTAGAATTTCCTTCTGTTGTTCAAAGTCAGGAAATCTACTGTGAAAAAAAAAAGTCACAGCTACGGTATTTATTTACTAGCCCCTTGGTTACAGCTTACTTAGCTCTGGAATACACTTCTTATCCGTAGGGTTTTCAGCATTTAGCGGTTAGCTCACACCCCTTGAGTTTTGTTGTGTTACAGCCTGAATTTAAAATGGATTCAATTGAGATGTTTTTGTCACTGCCCTACACGCATTACCCTATAATGTCAAAGTGGAATTATGTTTTCTGAAATTTTTACTAATTAAAAATTCAAAGCTGAAATGTCTTGAGTCAATAATTATTCAACCCCTTTGTTATGGCAAGCCTAAATACGTTCAGGAGTAAAAATGTGCTTAACAAGTCACATCACTCTGTGTGCAATAATAGTGTTTGACATGATTTATAAATGACTACCTTGTCTCTGTACCCCACACATACAATTATTTGTCATGTCCCTCAGTCGAGCAGTGCATTTCAAACACATATTCAACCACAAAGACTAGGGAGGTTTTCCAACGCCTCGTAAAGAAAGGAACCTATTGGTAGATGAGTTTAAAAAATTAAAAAGCAGACATTGAATATCCCTTTGAGCACGGTGAAGTTATTAATTACACTTTGGATGGTGTATCAATACACCCAGTCACTACAAAGATACAGGCGTCCTTCCTAACTCAGTTGCTGGAGAGGAAGGAACAGGGATTTCACCATGAGGGCAAGGGGGACTGTGAAACAGTTACAGAGTTGAATGGCTGTGATACAAGAAACTGAGGATGGATCAACAGCATTGTAATTACTCCACAATACTTACCTAGTTGACAGAGTGAGAAGAAGGAAGCCTGTACAGGAAAAAAAAAATCCAAAACATGCATCCTGTTTGCAACAAGGCACTAAAGTAATACTGCAAAACATGTGGCAAAGTAATTAACTTTTTGTCCTGCTAAAAAGTGCTATGTTTGTGGCAAATCCAATACAACACATTACTGAGTACCACTCTCTGTATTTTCAAGCATAGTGGTGGCTGCATCCTGTTATGGGTATGCTTGTCATCGGCTGTTGTTCCTGAGTGGCCTAGTTACAGTTATGACTTAAATCGGCTTGAAAATCTATGGCAAGACTTGAAAATGGCTGTCTAGCAATAATCAACAACCAACTTGACAGAGCTTGAAGAATTAAAAAAATAATAATGTGCAAATATTGTACAATCCAGGTGTGCAAAGCTCTTAGAGACTTACTCAGAAAGACTCACAAATGTGATTCTAACATGTACTGACTCAGGGATGTGAATACTTATTATGTAAGTGAGATATTTCTGTATTTCATTTTTAATACATTTGCAGACATTTCTAAAATCATGTTTTCACTTTGTCATTATGGGGTATTGTGTGTAGATGGGGGGGAGAGATAATCTATGTAATCAATTTTAAATTCAGGCTGTAACACAACAAAATGTGGAATAAGTCAAGGAGTATGAATACTTTTTAATGGCACTGTAGAAGTAGCCTGTGTGACAGCTTTTAAAGAACGGTTAACAGATGGGATGGCTACTGAAGACATTCACTCTGCTAGAACTTGCACTTAAATCCTAATTTGTTATCCGTTTCGAACGTTTGTAATCACAGCCTCAGATGATGTAAACTCATTTTTGAAGGAGCAATATCCAACCAATCATGTGTATTTATTTACCGTAGCTAGGGTGGTTTCTATGGTTACAGGGGAAAATGCTGCTAAGAATAACGTGGCTGAGAAAGTGCTCCTTTCATGGTAGCCAATACCAGAGGCAAGAATCCCATACCCTCCCACCGTGACATCAATTTTCCTACCTTGGTTTAGCATGATTTCTGAAGTGAGGTTTGCCTCGATTTCTTTATGCATCTCGATTTCTTTTTCCAGGACTGTAATGTTTCCACCCAAAATAACCTGCAAAAAAGACAGTGGTGGGCATTGAGTAACTCCTCAGGAATTTCCAGAACTAGTTAATACAACTTCTGTGAACATTGGCACAGTCATCCCAAGGAGTCTCTCCTATCACATATTTGAAATGTTGAGTGAAAGCAGGCTTGTGACAGAACCAGATTTGGCTATGAGAACAGCCTCTGAAAACATTCCTTTCATCCAGCGTTTTTATATGAAACAACACCAATGAACACATGTACTCTAATACAGTATCTACGAAGAAAAGAGGTGGAAATAATGATCTCATGAAAGACAACGGTGAAAGATTATGACCTTTGTGCTTAAAGAACATGGACTGCTGCCGAAATGGCAGCATTTTCCCTACACACTTCTTGTCAAAAGTAGAGCACTATATAGGGAATAGGGTGCCATTTCAGACACAGACATGGTGTGCCCTATTTCTGCTTTCCCTCTTCTTCCAGGAAGGGTTGATCTTGACCTCCCACCCACTCCCTGGGAAGGACTAGCTGCTTTTAATATTTTGATTGCTGCATTTGCAGAGTATTTGCATAACTGTCCACATTAAATGGATACTGTCTGTCCATTGTGCCTCTGGTTGTTATGTAAAGGCCTAATGTGGATTTTCGGTCTGCCATTTATTTTCACAAGTAATCATTTGGCATGATACATTAACGTGTTTTCACTAAAACTGTTATAAACAGTCAAATGGAAATGGTATAAAAAAAAAAAACATGAAATCATAGCCATGCCCGTTTAGATTAGGTTTGGATGTCCGATCAATTTAAAAATCAAATCAATCTAAAATGACACAATGTATAAGGGCATCAGGTACAACGGAGAGGGTAGAAGGAGAGAGGCAGATGATAACTGTTGCAGCTTGAGGGATTGAGCAAGTCAGTTGTAACCTCAGGCCTGCGGGAACCAGAGAGGAGAGTGGGAGAGGAGGGGAGGGAAAGCAAAGCGAGGCAATGCAAACACTCACGTTTTCCTGCCGACAGTCATCCAGGGACATGTTGGTCTGGCCCAGGCGCTCCAGGAGCCTCTCTGTCTCCCTGAGCTGCCGGGTCTGGTTGGCGTGGCCCTCCTCCACCATCTCCTCCAGGGCTGCCTTGTTCTTGGCGTACACCACCCTGGCCCCCTCGTGCTTCTCCGTCAGGGTCTGTAGTTCAGCTCGGCACTGGCTGGCACTCTTCATGTCCGGAGAGGTGGCCCACACCACAATGATAATGAGGGAGATTACCGACCACAGGGCCAGGCAGGCGATCACAATGTTGCGGGTGGTCTGGGATGACTTGGAGCTGGCCATGGTGGACAAGAAGGCTGTGGTGGTGGTGCTGATGATGATGATTGGAAAAAGTTGATCCGGAGTGTTACCTCCCGCAGGACAGGAGTCTTAGTAAAGAGGCAGGAGGTTCCTCTCAGAGTGAGTAACTGACTGAGTCTGTCTAAAGGATGGACTTCCCCTAAAACTCTGCCTCTGCTGGACAGGAAAGGGGTGTGGCCCTGGCTCTCCCCCCACTGTCACCCTCCCTTTCCTCCCACTCTGTTCCCTTCGTGCCCTGTTAGGGGGGGGGGGGGCAGTAATTAAAAAGGAAATCACAGCATTAGACACGAGAGACTGAGACAGGAGATATGAGCTGTTCTCACACACACTGCGTCGGCTGCAAGGAACACTATGAGGGGAAAATGAAAGCAAAAACTCTAAAGTGCCTGGTGAAAAGCTGTGTTTTTCCCTGAAAGGGTGTGTGTGTGTTTCTGTTTCCATTTCTCAGTCGCAGAGAGAAACCTGGCAGGACTCCCAACTCCACATAGAGCTGGCCTTGAACGCAGCTTCGCGTGGAGAGTTCAGTCACACAGCCTGTTTTGGTTCTTCAGCTATGTCTTATTTTAAACACTTTCACAAGAGCCTGAGTGCAGTGGCTGAGGCAGCGACTCAGTGTTTCCTGAGCTCATTCCAGCAGGGCCCTAAGAGAATCCATGGCACACAGACACACCCCAAACAACTCAGGCAACCCAGTTACTATGCTCTTAGAAAAAAGGATTTAGGATAACCCTTTTTGGTTCCAGAGAGAACCCTTTTTGTTTCCACAAAGAACCCTCCTACATGGAACCTTAAAGAGTTCTACCTGGAGTCAAAAAGGGTTCTCCTATGGGGACAGCCGAATAACCATTTTAGGTTCTAGATAGACTAGGGGAAAAAAGGTGCTGTCTGCCCCCTTCTTCAACAAATTACGACATAAAACTGAACTCTGCTCCTGTTTGAGTATGTAATCTGTATACCCGTAATAGATAATGATGTAGTTGGATGCATTTTGGTTGTATGTATTATTTTCCTCTGTCACAATCTAAACTGACACCAATGTTATGCCTTTGTCATGCATGTTTGATTTCATTATATTGAATTCCTCTGATCAAATACCCACCCAAGTTCCAGATGAAACATTCCACAGTAGTCTGAGAAAGGAATGACTCACTTTGCTTTTTCAGCTACCCTCCTATGTGACAATAAAAAATAAAAAAAAGGGCCTGGAAAGCACAACTTCCTCACTCTTTGTCCTCATGTACCTCTTTGCCAAAACATCCAAAAATGGTAAGGAAAATTAAGAGGATGTGGAAATGAGATGGCTATTGGTTGGATACTGAGTGAACAAAACATTAGGATCACCTTCCTAATATTTATTTGCACCCCCTCTCCCTTTTGCCCTCAGAACAGCCTTAATTTGTCAGGGCAGGGACTCTACAAGGTGTCGAAAGCATTCCACAGAGATGCTGGCCATGTTGACTCCAATGCTTCCCACAGTTGTGTCAAGTTGGCTGGATGTCCTTTGGGTGGTGGACCATTCTTGATACACACGGGAGAGTGAAAAACCAAGCAGCATTGCAGTTCAAAGGCACAAATCTTTTGTCTTGCCCATTCACCCTCTGAATGGCACACATAGACAATCCATGTCTCAATTGTCTCAATGTTTAATACTCCTTCTTTAACCTGTCACCTCCCCTTCATCTACACTAATTGAATGGGAGCATAGCTTTCTCCTAGTCAGGCTATTTCATGGAAAGAGGTGTTCCTAATGTTTTGTACACCACATGTATATAGTATATTACAACACTTCAGGAACTGGCACGGTTCCAGTAGTAAGTTGAGTGAAACGCAAAATACCTTCAAAAATTAGAAGTATTTAGGTATTGGTACAAATTAAGGAAACAGGTTTCAAGCATGTTCTTAGAAATTGTTCCTGAAATGTTCTAGAATTCAGGTGGAATATTTTCAACTTATCAAACAAGAATGTGCCTTGTAAGTTGAGGCAATGGCATATACAGTACTAGTCAAAGGTTTGGACCCACCAACTCATTCAAGGGTCTTTCTTTATTTTTACTATTTTCTACATTGTAGAATAATAGTGAAGACATCAAAACTATGAAAAAACACATGGAATCATGTAGTAACCAACAAAGTGTTAAACAAATCAAAATATATTTGAGATTCTTCAAAGTAGCCACCATTTGCCTTGATGACAGCTTTGCACACTCTTGGCATTCTCTCAACCAGCTTCAAATGGTTGCACCTGGAATTCATTTCAATTAACAGGTGTGCCTTGTTAAAAGTTAATTTGTTGAATTTCTTTCCTTCTTAATGCGTTTGAGCCAATCATTTGTGTTGTGACAAGTTAGGGGTGATAGCCCTATTTGGTAAAAGACCAAGTCCATATTATGGCAAGAACAGCTCAAATAAGGAAAGAAAAATGACAGTCCATCATTACTTTAATACATGTCATACAGTCATTTTAATACAGTCAGTCAATGGGGAAAAAGTTTCTTCAAGTGCAGTCGCAAAAAACATCAATTACTAGGATGAAACTGGCTTTCTGTCACACCCTGATCTGTTTCATCTGTCTTTGTGCTTGTCTCCACCCCCCTCCAGGTGTCTTCATTCTTCCCCATTATTCCCCGGTGTATTTATACCTGTGTTCTCTGTTTGTCTGTTGCCAGTTTGTTTTGTTTTGTGAAATCTACCAGCGTTTTGCCCCTTGCTCCTGGCTGTTCTAGTTCTGGTTTTCTAGTTTTTCCCGGATTTGACCATTCTGCCTGCCCTGAGCCTGCCAGCCGTTCTGTACCTTGCCACACCACACTGGATTATTGAACCCTGCCTGCTCTGACCCTGAGACTGTCTACTGTTCTGGACCTTTTGCACCCTATCTGAATTACTGACCTCTGCCTGCCTTTGACCTGTCGTTTTGCCTGTACAAGTAATAAACTTTTGTTTCTTCCACATTGTCTGCATCTGGGTCTTACCTGAAATGTGATGCTCTCATGAGGACCGCTACAGGAAAGGAAGACCCAGAGTTACCTGCAGAGGATAAGTTAGTTAGAGTTAACTGCACCTCAGATTGCAGCCCAAATAAATGCTTCACAGAGTTCAAGTAACAGACACATCTCAACATCAAATGTTCAGAGGAGAATCAGGCCTTCATGGTCGCATTGCTGCAAAGAAACCACTACTAAAGGACACCAATAAGAAGAAGAGACTTGCTTGGGCCAAAAACCACGAGCAATGGACATGAGACCCATGGAAATCTGTCCTTTGGTCTGATGAGTCCAAATGTGAGATTTTTGGTTCCAACCGCCGTGTCTTTGTGAGAAGCATAGTAGGTGAACAGAGGTTCTTCGGGTTGTGTGGTTCCCACCGTGAAGCATGGAGGAGGTGTGATGTTGTGGGGGTGCTTTGCTGGTGACACTGTGATTTATTTAGAATTCAAGGCACACTTAACCAGCATAGCTACCACAGCATTCTGCAGCGATACGCCTTCCCATTTGGTTTGCGCTTAGTGGGACTATCATTTGTTTTTCAACAGGACAATGACCCAAAACACACCTCCAGGCTGTGTAAGGGCTATTTGACCAAGAAGGAGAGTGATGGAGTGCTGCATCAGATGACCTGGCCTCCACAATCACCTAACCTCAACCCAATTGAAATGGTTTGAGATGAGTTGGACCGCAGAGTGAAGGAAAAGCAGCCAACAAGTGCTCAGCATATGTGGGAACTCCTTCAAGACTATTGGAAAATCTTTCCTCATTAAGCTGGTTGAGAGAATGCCAAGAGTGTGCAAAGCTATCATCAAGGCAAAGGGTGACTACTTTGAAGAATGTAAAATATAAAATGTATTTGATTTGTTTAACACTTTTTTTTTTTCTTTTTTTACTACATGATTCCAAATGTTAATTCATAGTTTTGATGTCTTTACTATTATTCTACAATGTAGAAAATAGGGAAAATTAAGAAAAACCCTTGAATGAGTAAGTGTGTCTCAACTTTTGAATGGTATTGTAGCTGGAAAGATAGTTGATGGTGTGTCACAACAAGATACAGTATATGACAATGAATGGACGACCAACAGACTGGTAGGCTTCATGGGTATCTGGTTCATACAGCGTTTCAATTAACTCCCAAAGCATTTTTGCACTATAAAATACACACTGCTTGAATGTCCCCTTTAGTGACCAAATACTTTGTCATGTTCTTGAAACTGTTTGTCTTATTAACAAAATAATTATGGGATATATCTGTCTCTTTTTTTGGCCAGGCGATTGACAGGAGTGTATGAGGAGAACAGAGGTTGGCCCAAACACAAAGAGAGGAGCTGCCAAGCCAGTACTGTCAGTCACCAAAGTGCATCTGGCAGCAAGCAAGATGAATGTCCACACTATTGATCACTATTAGAAATGGATCGGTTAAGGGCTTTGTAACACCACTTCAGGACCAGGCAGACACAGGTCATCTGCTTTCAAAGCATTGGTTTGATATGAAGCAACCAACTGTCTTCTTGAGATAGGGAAGGGACACCTTTATGAAAGTGTACTGTATAACACTTCCCCCTTTTTCAGTCTCAAAGTACACTATTTATACAAAAGTATGTGGACATCCCTTCAAATGAGTGGATTCGACTGTTTCAGCCACACGCTACCTTCCCGAATGCATAATGCCAACTTTAAAGTTTGCGGGAGAGAAGGGGGAGGTCGGAAGCATTCTATTCTATTGATTAGTAAAATGTAAATGAGAATTTTCAAAAAGAGCAATACAGAAAGTCAAAGTTTTACTGTCATGTTGACATTTTGTGTCACAGTGACATTTTTGAAGTCTCGATAAAGATCCAATTCAATGAAGTCACTACTAAGCTGTATGTATTATTTTCCTCTGAGTCACAATCTAGACACTATGGCTTTGTCATACATGTTTGATTTTATTATATTGAATTCCTATTTTCATATTGGAGATATGAGTTATGCGTTGGTAGGGTGGTGTTTGCGTTTCACCCATGGAGCTCTTGCCTTGCAGCGATGTCATTTGAAAGAGGCCCCAAAATAATATAGTCCCACACTGTTTTGGGGCAGAGTGCTTTTTGTGTTCATCCCTTCAAGGACAGGGAACCACACCGCAATACACAGTAGATCTCTGTTATGTGTCACCTGTCCTTGAAGGGACATAGTAATGGTGTCTAAGAGAAGTCAAAGCTAAGTTGTAATATGAAATGTTACCATTACTGCTTGTCATGCTGTAGTATAGGCCACTAAACACAGGCAAGACATGGCAACAGAAAGCAGTTTACAGTTCATATTTGAAAAATGAGACTGAGATGTGTTATGTTGTACAGTGGAGAAGTAGCATGAAGACACAATACTATAATGTTCAACAAATGTTACTTTAATGGGCAGCTTATACAGCAGCAGCACATACTCTCCTCTTGATCAGCCACTTCTTTTCAGTGTTATGGTGATATACTGCCATCTAGCGATTTAAACTTCAAGGAAGCGTTTGCAAGCCAAATTTAATCCAATAGGACACTTGTACTAAGTTTCAGCTCTATTTTCTTTTTTTGCTGGGGTATATTCTGGGGAAAGAGTGGTATATGAGACTGGCCAAAAACTGAAAACACTATACAGATGTAGGATCTTATTTTGAGCCATTTTGCTACAGCAGGAAAATAATCTTGCAGCAACACGAAATGTAAATTACTCTAATGAATAGGCATTTTCGTAGGGGTTGATACATTTTTCGTTAAGGCAAATTAAGTCTGACATTTCAAAGTGGAAATGACATGCTTTAGAAGCCTTTTTAAACCTCATACACTACAAGTTCGTACTTGTTGCTGTGCAGGAAAATAAATTCTTAGCAACAAAAGAGTGATCAAATGAAGAACCTACATCTGTAGGATCAGCTAGTATAGAGTGGTGGAGTCTTTAGTTTGATGCAAAGCAACCACTTAACATATGAATGAAACTTAGGCTTTTCACCTATCCCCATGTAATCAGAACAATCACAATGACGTGTGTCACACCCTGATCTGTTTCACCTGTTTTTGTGCTTGTCTCCACCCCCTTCCAGGTGTCTCCCATCTTCCCCATTATCCCCGGTGCATTTATACCTGTGTTCTCTGTTTATCTGTTGCCAGTTCGCCTTGTCTCGTCAAGCCTACCAGCGGTTTCCCCGTACTCCTGTTTTTTATTTTTATTATTGAATTGAAAACATACAATATATTTGCAGTGAAGCCGCTCAACAACTACACCAAACCAGTCATCCAACAGACTCCCATTCAGAGCGACACACAGAAGTATCCAGGGTCAATGCCCTGCTCAAGGGCATATCTCGACAGATCTCCCACAAGGCCAAAAACGGGGACCTGAACCCTCCAAGATCCCCCCCTAACAGTTCCCCAATAGCTGCATCTCAACCATCTGAGACCCCTCCCACAGTACCCCCCCAAGATTTTTTTTTTTTTAAATTCAACTCCCCACCTGCCAAGAACCCCCCCAATGCACCAACAACCAAGAAAATTAACTAAAAAGAAAAAGACAAAGGAAAACAGAAAACAACAATTAAACAAAGGCAACTCCACTCCCACTTGTCTCCAATTGCACATCCCAACCCTCAGCTTCCCTCAGCCCATCCCACCTATCTCTGCTGGCAACCCTCTTCAGATTTCTACGCATCATATATCTTTCAACTATGCTGTGATATTTAAAGTACAATTTCAATCTATCTAATCAAATAGAATCCACAGATTGCGAGTAGAAGAAAAATACTTTTACTAAGAGTATTAGTATATTAGTAATTGACTGATCCGGTCTCTCCAGTACAGTACAGTACTATTTCTAGGGTCAATTTTAGATCAATGTTATGCATTTTCAGCCATTCCTGAACCTGAGACCAGAAACAGGCTACCTGAGGGCAATACCAAAATATATGGTCTATTGATTCTGGATCCTCACAACAAAATCTGCAGAGCTTCGATGATTTTATGCCCCAAATATTCAACATTTTGTTGGTGGCAAGAATTCTATATAATAATTTTAACTGAAAAGCACGAAGTCTTGAATCTTGCGTCGTTTTAAATATCAACTCATACCATGAAATCGGTACATCAAAAATCTCTTCCCAACTATTTTGCAATCTGTATGGCACAGTTGTCAACATCCTGGTCCTCAAATGAAACTGATATACTTTCCTATTTATGCTATTTTTATTCCTCCGCAAGTTTTGATCCTTTATATCGGGCAGACAGACCAGTTCTCTACCTCCTCCTGCTGCCACCTGCCTCCTCCATTTTTGGGGTAATGCTGTAATCAATTGGTTGTACTCTTGGATTAAGCAGACCTTCCCGTACAATTCTGATAACTCCATGAAAGACATAACTCAACCATTCCAATTTACAATATAATTTAAGAACAAAATACCCTTTCCCATAAATACAGATATTTTATCAACCAGCACATTTGTGTTCAGCCATTTGTTGTAATATTTGTTCTATCTTTTCAGGGGGATGAAATTGAAATTGTAGCCAGCTCTGCAATGCTTATTTGAAAAAGAGAGATACTTTGAAAAAATTATCATTTTCAATTAATCAAAAATGAGACATGGCAATCTGAACAAAAGCAAAAAGGCCATTTTTAAACAATGGATGAGCTTTTCTTAGTAATCTACTTGAGAACCATTTAGGGATCAAGTAAAACTTTTGAATAAATTACGCTTATAGAGAGGTTTAGTGCTTTTATATTTAATACTCTCAACCCACCCTATTCATTATATAGATAGGCACGCTTTATTTTGTCTGGTTTAGCGTTCCAGATAAAGCGAAATATTCTTTGCTCATATGATTTGAAAAACGAATCATCAGGATTAGGCAGCGCCATAAGTGAGTAAACTGAGATATGACTAAGGAGTTAATCAGGGCAATTTTTCCATAAATAGACATGTATTTACCTCTCCATGGTTGCAGGATCTTGTCTATTTTGACAAGTTTTCTATTGAAATTCATTGTGGAGAGCTTATTTATTGTAACGATCGTCTATAGGTGATTGAGCGGACCAATGAATACATAATGAATTTATTAAATCAAGACGACGAACACGAAGAACACTTGATAACTACAAAACAAATAACGATGTGAACAAACCTGAACTAGAGAACATATAACATGAACGCACGAACAGGAAGGAACACACGAAAATGAATGAAAGAACGAAACGAAACAGTACCGTGTGGTGCGACATACACAGACACAGCAACAATCACCCACCAACAAACAGTGAGAACAGCCTACCTTAATATGGTTCTCAATCAGAGGAAACGTCAAACACCTGCCTCTAATTGAGAACCATATCAGGCAACACATTAAACCCAACATAGAAACACATAACATAGAATGCCCACCCCAACTCACGCCCTGACCAACTAAACACATACAAAAACAATGGAAAACAGGTCAGGAACGTGACATTTATATCTTTTGTGATATGAATACCAAGTATGTCTACTTAACCGTCAGCCCATTTTATAGGTAGAATGCAGGGTAATGTAAAAGTTTTATTTTTTAAAGATCCAATACGTAATATTGTACAATTAAAATAATTAGGTTTTAGTCCAGAGAGTACAGAAAATTTATCTAGATCTTCAATGAGATATTGCAGAGATCTAGCTTGCAGACTTAATATAACATTTGAGTCACACATGGACACCTTTTGTTTTTAAGCCTTGGATTTCTAATTCTCTAATATTGTTATTGGATCTGATTTTAATAGCTAGCATTTCGATGGACATAACGAATAGATATGGTGGCAGCGGACACCCTTGTGTAACGCCTGTTTTCGCTCTAGTCCCTGTTTACTAGTTTTTTTTACCATTCTGACTGCCCTGACCCTGAGCCTGCCTGTTGTTCTATACCTCTCGGACACTACTCTCAATTACTGACCTCTGCCTGCCCTCGACCTGTCGTTTGCCTGCCACCTGTTTTGTAAATGAACTTTTATTTCGAACTGTCTGCATCTGGGTCTTATCCTAAGCTGTGGTAATGTGATTGATTAGATGGCGCTGAAGGAGATGGCTGCCGTTTTACGGGCTCCTAACCAATTGTGCTATTGTGTGTTTTTTCATGTCATTTGTAACTTATTTTGTACATAATGTTTCTGCCACCGTCTATTATGACTGAAAAAAGCTTCTGGATATCAGGACAGTGATTACACACCTTGTACTGGACAAAGATTTTTAAAAGAGTCGTATGCGAAGGATTTACTTCAGACACCCGACAAGGCCCAAATGTATAACTGTAATATCTTATGTTTCACCAAGTCGTGGCTGAACGATAACATGGATAACATACAGCTGGTGGGGTTTACGCTGCATTGGAAGAGCTGTAAGACAGGGGGTGGCGGTCTGTGTCTATTTGTAAAGAACTAATATTAAGGAAGTCTCAAGGTTTTGCTTGCCTGAGATAGAGTATCTCATGATAAGATGTAGACCACACTATTTACCAAGGGTCTTCATCTATATTTTTTGTAGCTGTCTATTTATCACCACAAACCGATGCTGGCACTAAGACCGCACTCAACGAGCTGTATAAGGCCATAAGCAAACAAGAAAATGCTCATCCAGAAGCCGTGCTCCTAGTGGCCGGGGACTTTAATGCAGGCAAACTTAAATCCGTTTTACCTCATTTCTACCACCATGTTACATGTACAACCAGAGGGGGAAACAAACTCTAGACCGACTTTACTCCACACACAGAGACATGTACAAAGCTCTCCCTCACCCTCCATTTGGCAAATCTGACCATAAGCTATACTCCTGAGTCCTGCTTACAAGCAAAAACTTAAGCAGGAAGTACCAGTGACTCACTCAATACTGAAGTGGTCAGATGACGCGGATGCTAAGCTACAGGACTGTTTTGCTAGCACAGACTGGAATATGTTCTGGGATTCTTCTGATGGCATTGAGGAGTACACCACATCAGTCACTGACTTCATCAATAAGTGCATTGATGACGTCTTCCCCACAGTGACCGTGCCTACATACCCCAACCAGAGGCCATGGATTACAGGCAACATCTGCACTGAGCTAAAGGGTAGAGCTGCCGCTTTCAAGGATCGGGACTCTAACCCGGACGCTTATTTGAAATCCCGCTATGCCCTCCGATGAACCATCAAACAGGCAAAGCGTCAATACAGGACTAAGATTGAATCGTACTACACCGGCTCTGACGCTCGTCGGATGTGGCAGGGCTTGCAAACTATTACGGGCTACAAAGGGAAGCACAACCGTGAGCTGCCCAGTGACACGAGCCTATCAGACAAGCTAAATTACTTCTATACTTGCTTCGAGGCAAGCAACACTGAAGCATGCATAAGAGCATCAGTTGTTCCGGACGACAATTTGATCACGCTCTCCGTAGCCGACGTGAGTAAGACCTTCAAACACGTCAACATTTACAGACGGATTACCAGGACGTGTACTCCAAGCATGCGCTGGTCAACTAGAAGTGTCTTCACTGACATATTCAACCTGTCCCTGACAGAGTCTGTAATACCAACATGTTTCAAGCAGACCACCATAATCCCTGTGCCCAAGAACACCAAGGTAACCTGCCTAAATGACTATCGACCCGTTGCACTCACGTTTGTAGACATGAAGTGCTTTGAATGTCTGGTCATGGCTCACATCACCACCATTATCCCAGAAACCCTAGACTCACTCCAATTTGCATACCGCCCCAACAGATGCACAGATGATGCAATCTCTATTGCGCTCCACACTGATCTTTCCCACCTAGACCAAAGGACCACCTACATGAGAATGCTATTCATTGACTACAGCTCAGCGTTCAACACCATAGTGCCCTCACTAAGCTAAGGACCCTGGGACTAAATACCTCCCTCTGCAACTGGATCCTGGACTTTCTGACGGGCTGCCCCCAGGTGGTAAGGGTAGGTAACAACACATCTGGCACACTGATCCTCAACACGGGGGCCCCTCAGGGGTGCGTGCTCAGTCCCCTCATGTACTTCCTGTTCACCCATGCCTGCATTGCCAAGCACGACTCCAGCACCATCATTAAGTTTCCTGACGACACAACAGTGTGATCACCGACAACGATGAGACAGCCTATAGGGAGGAGGTCAGAGACCTGGAAGTGTGGTGCCAGGATGCCAACCTCTCCCTCAACGTGATCAAGACAAAGGAGGGAGAGGTTATTATCTGGTTTTATCCTTGCACCACACTGCCATACTGAGGTTACACTTCCAATATGGTTTCTGGTGTTGTTCTTCTTCTTCACTACAGAAAAAACATTTAGTCCCATATTATAGTATTCAGGGAGGACTTTCCTTACATTCCATCTGGTGGATATGATAAACTCCAATGTATAAAGGCACTACATAAATGCTTGACAAAACAAAATAATGTAATTCTACACGTGAGTATACAAAACATTTGGAGCACCTTCCTAATTTTGAGTTGCACCCCCTTTTGCCCTCAGAACATCTCAATTCGTCAGGGCATGGACTCTACAAAGGTGTCAAAAGTGTTCCACAGGGATGCTGGCCCATTGTCACTCCAATGCTTTCCACAGTTATGTCAAGTTGGCTGGATAACCTTTGGGTGGTGGAACATTCTTGATACACACAGGAAACTGTTGAGCATGAAAAACCCAGCAGCGTTGCAGTTCTTGACACACTCAAACCGGTGCACCTGGCACCTACTACCATACCATGTTCAAAGGCACTTAAATCTTTTGTCTTGCCCATTCACACTCTGAATGGCACACAGACAATCCATGGCTCAATTGTCTCAAGGCTTAAAAATCCTTCCCATCGTCTACACTGATTGAAGTGGATTTAACAAGTGCCATCAAAAAGGGATCATAGCTTTCACCTGAATTCACCTGGTCAGTCTGTCATGGAAAGAGCAGGTGTTTTTAATGTTTTGTACACTCCATGTACATAGTGTGATAGAAGGTTCTTATATATCTGGTGCTTTGCCAAATGTGGCATAAACCCTTTGCTTCTGAATGATTTCTGAAGCATATGTTGTGCATTAAAAAGGGTTTATAAGGGCTTAAAAGTTGTAGTTCATTTAAATACAGAAAATAAATATAAAAAATATATATTTTTCCGTCTCTTCCTATCATTCAACTTTTTTTTGTACAGAAGGACACATGTTCTTTGAGGGAAAAACTAAGGGGACTTCACAGACATGGAAACCAATATTTAATTTCCCGAAATGGTTAAAGCTAGAATTGAAACAATAACAAAATCGGACACCCCGCCTCTGTTTTGGTTAAAAAGAAAAAGTGTTTAGTATCCAAATCACAATTATTCGGCAAATACATTTGCATGCACAGGAATTTGACTCTGTGAAAGAGTGCTGCCACAATAAACAGAATTTACAGACAGACAATAAGCTGAATATATGGTCCTATCAATAGGGGGCGGGGGTATATGGGACACAAGGTATGATGACTGATATGTTTGGCAAGGTAGCCCCAGCACCACCAGACAACATGTTGATAGGTACAGTATCTGTATCGGCTGTGAATGACAATAAAAGATGAAAGACAAGTGCAGTGGTGGAAAATGTACCCTATTGTCATACTTGAGTAAAAGTAAAGATCCCTTAATAGAAAATGACTAAAGTGAAAGTCACCCAGTAAAATTCTACTTGAGTAAAAGTCTAAAATTACTTGGTTTGAAGTATATTTAAGTATCAAAAGTAAACGTAAATGCTAAAATATACATAGGTATCAAAAGTAAAAGTCTAAATCATTTCAAATTCCTTACAAACCAGACAGGACCATTTTCTTGTTATTTTTATTTACTGATAGCCAGGCGCATGCTCTCACCCTCAGACATAATTTACAAACTAAGCATGTGTTTAGTGAGTCTGCCGGGTCAGAGGCAGTAGGGATGACCAGGGATGTTCTCTTGATAAGTGTGTGAATTAGACCATTTTTTTCCAAATATAACGAGTACTTTTGGGTGTCAGGGAAAATGAATGGAGTAAAATGTACATACTTTTCATTAGGAATGTAGTGAAGTAAAAGTATAACGTTGTCAAATTTAAATAGTAAAGCATAGATACCTACAAAAACTACTAAAGTTAAAAATACTTGACAGTACTACTTACAGTTGAAGTCGGAAGTTTACGTACATCTTAGCCAAATACATTTAAACTCAGTTTTTCACAATTCCTGACATTTAATCCTAGTAAAAATGCCCTGTTTTAGGTCAGTTAGGATCACCACTTTATTTTAAGAATGTGAAATGTCAGAATAATAGTAGAGAGAATGATTTATTTCAGCTTTTATTGTGTTCATCACATTCCCATTGGGTCAGAAGTTTACATACACTCAATTAGCGTTTGGTATCATTGCCTTTAAATTGTTTAACTTGGGTCAAACGTTCCGGGTAGCCTTCCACAAGCTTCCCACAATAAGGTGGGTGAATTTTGGCCCATTCCTCCTGACAGAGCTGGTGTAACTGAGTCAGGTTTGTAGGCCTCCTTGCTCGCACACGGTTTTTCAGTTCTGCCCACACATTTTCTATAGGATTGAGGTCAGGCCTTTGTGATGGCCACTCCAATACCTTGACTTTGTTGGCCTTAAGCCATTTTGCCACAACTTTGGAAGTATGCTTGGGGTCAATGTCCATTTGGAAGACCCATTTGCGACCAAGCTTTAACTTCCTGACTGATGTCTTGAGATGTTGCTTCAATATATACACATAATTGTCCTCCCTCATGATGCCATCTATTTTGTGAAGTGCACCTGTCCCTCCTGCAGCAAAGCACCCCCACAACATGATGCTGCCACCCCCGTGCTTCACAGTTGGGATGGTGTTCTTCGGCTTGCAAGCATCCTCCTTTTTCCTCCAAACATAAGATGGTCATTAAGGCCAAACAGTTCTATTTTTGTTTCATCAGACCAGAGGACATTTCTCCCAAAAGTACGATCTTTGTCCCCATGTGCAGTTGCAAACCGTAGTCTGGCTTTTTTATGGCGGTTTTGGAGCAGTGGCTTCTCCCTTGCTGAGCGGCCTTTCAGGTTATGTCGATATAGGACTCGTTTGACTGTGGATATAGATACTTTTGTACCTGTTTCCTCCAGCATCTTCAGAAGGTCCTTTGCTGTTGTTCTGGGATTGATTTGCACTTTTCACACCAAAGTATGTTCATCTCTAGGAGACAGAACGCGTTTCCTTCCTGAGCGGTATAATGGCTGCGTGGTCCCATGGTGTTTATACTTGCGTACTATTGTTTGTACAGATGAACGTGGTACCTTCAGGCATTTGGAAATTGCTCCCAAGGATGAACCAGACTTGTGGAGGTCTACCATTATTTTTTCGGAGGTCTTGGCTGATTTCTTTAGATTTTCCCAAGATGTCAAGCAAAGAGGCACTGAGTTTGAAGGTAGGCCTTGAAATACATCCACAGGTATACCTCCAATTGACTCAAATGATGTCAATTACCCTTTCAGAAGCTTCTAAAGTCATAACATAATTTTCTGGAATTTTCCAAGCTGTTTAAAGGCACAGTCAACTTAGTGTATGTAAACTTCTGACCCACTGGAATTGTGATACAGTGAAATAATCTGTCTGTAAACAATTGTTGGAAAAATTACTTGTGTCATGCACACAGTATATGTCCTAACCGACTTGCCAAAAGTTTGTTTGTTAACAAGAAATTTGCGGAGTGGTTGAAAAACAAGTTTTAATGACTCCAACCTAAGTGTATGTAAACTTACAACTTCAACTGTAAGTACTTTACACCACTAGACAAGTGTAATATTTGCACATTGCACATTGCACACGTTATATTAGCAGAACACTACAGTACTTGCTACAGTGCTACAGTTGCTACAGTACTATGTGAATGATGGTTTATTCTACATGGAACTATTACACTTGAAAGTTATCAAAACACTTTGTTTAGAATATCTACTTAAATTCTGAAATTGCGTTCCCCATCCATTTGATTACATCAATGGAAGGGACTTAACCACCCACTGGAGACTTGAAGACAGAACCTCACGCAGAGAGCTGTGCAAATAGACCATAGAAATGCCATTCTAGTACTGGTTAGACAGTTGAAGTTGTACTCTAAACACAACATTAAACAAAATCATATGGATTAATATCAGTCTGAACAAGGTGTAGATTAGAACACACATTGTTTGAACTTGTAACAAGAATGCATGGGATTATTACTAATAAGACTCAGCGCATCCAATGGCAATGTCCACAATAGGTATAACGCCGGGAGCTGCTTGCTGATATAACAGCTCCAACGCAGTCACATGCTGACCACAGCTAAATAAATGTACACATACAATGTTATTCAATCATTGCACCCATACTGCTCACGCGCCTCAGCGAGTGTCTGCATGGCCAGGCGCTAAAATAGAAATAGGTTCTATTTGTGACGCTCAACGCATTGCAAGTCCGGCCTCTCCCATGTCCTCATTGGTTTTTAGGAGCATATACCCACGTGGGTGATTGAAAGATGAACTGACGTCCACACTCCAGTCAGTTATAGTAATGCACCGTAAAGTTGGTTGCCAACCGCCATATAAAGTCCAAAGAAGTAAAAAAGAAGCCTGAGGAGAGATGACGAGAAAGGAATTCGGTTTACTGTTTTATCTGTGGATTAATTGTCAGAGTAGAGGACCTTGTGCATTTCAGGTAAAATAACAACACAATGTTTATATCCCAGCACAAATTAGCTAGCAACAGCAAGCTAGCTAGCTGAATTTCCATAAATGTTTCATGCTTTCCGACTTGTCCCCAAATTAATATAATTGGTTCAGAGTTTGTTTTGATATTTCAACCTGCGTGTCCTAGTCGTGTCTGGTGTGGGGGTACACAATCAACATCCATTTTGGTCAGCATGTTACACTTCCGACATCGCCTAAATAAAACAATGAGCAAGTTCATTTTGCATGGCTAGTGCCCTGGGTGGGTGGAGATTTAATTTTACAACCAATGGAATGGTCTAAAATGTGCAAACCTCACCCAACCGGGGCACGGGGTGGTGCAAAACTAACTCACCCATTGAAACTGATTGTTGGTTATTGCGGGTTAGGGCGGAACTGATTGAATATAGCCCTTAGACAATATTTTTTATTTGGCTTAGTGAACTCAGATCTCTACGATTATTATTCTACTGAGGAGAGGAAAACCTGCCGAGGAAGAGGATGGAGTTGGTCTTGTTTTTGTCTGATGAAGAAGACACAAACCCCGCCCCCTGTTCATCCAAAACAGATTGGCCCTGCACCCGTCGAAAGCCTCCATCCCTCACCTGTGCTAACACTTTGGTCACCTTTGAACACGTCACTAGTGACCCATAACCCCATGTGAGAGTGTCCCTAGTGGACAAAACAGGCGAAAACATCTCTAGAAAGACAACGTATACACAGGTCAGAATGTCTCCTACACATTTGGTTTCCTCAAAGCAAGACTTCTGTGAATGACTAATTATCAAGTTAACAATAGCAGAAACAAATAATGAAACACTATAAGCTCATGTAATGCATTTTTATATTAGACAGCATTTCACAGCCTTGATTAAAGAGATAGTTTAGGCTCTGTCCCTGCACTGTCCCGGAAGTGCAGGTCTACATATTGCAGGATTTGGGCCACTGCACTGAGGAGAAGGATGCCCATGTTCTCATCAACTTCCAGCTCATACGAGTAGTTCTTCACTGTATGTAGGAGGTGGACATGCAAAGCAGAGCCCCAGCCTTGGTCATACACACACACACAGAGAGAGAGAGAGAGAGAGAGAAGTCAACTGAGGATGTTCACAGTAGAACTACATACAGTGTGTGTACATTCCAGATATTCAAATAGCTAATGACTAACTCGTCAATAAGGGTTTTATAGAGAGTGCTGTCTGCTGAATGTTTTCGTCATGGCCGGTTTCCTGACACACCTGATCCACGTGTCAGCAATGCCACTTGATGCACACCTGCAAAACACATTTGTTTCTCACGCTGTCAATTGACCTCAGAGTATTGACAGTTCTTACATGACAACCATTACTGCCATTGCTGAAACACTTCCGCTTTTCCTCTCCCAGGTCACTGATGTCCCAGGTCACTGATGTGTTCTCTGGGCTGTTGGCAGGTGGTGCCTAAGCCTTTTGGTGTAGCTGGACACCTTTTAGAAGCATCCACTACAAGGACGACACTGTGGACCTTGTCTTTAAGGGACGGCTTCTTCAGTCTCTGATCTCACAGGCTTCTCAGGACTGAACTGTAGAGGATGAATGGGAATAAGAACATTAGCTTGGTTCGTCAAACCTATCAGCTGAGAGAGTATTGGAATAGTCTCTACTAAGCAGAGTAATTTATATCAGGGGTGAGCAACTCCTGTGCTGTCCTTTGTGGCTGCCTGCATTATTATGTTCCAACCCAGCACAAACGCACCTGATTCATAACAGTGGTTTTAATTGCAGACCGTGATTAGGTGAATCAGGTGTGTTAGAGGTAGCCTGGTATAAAAGCCGATACACACTGTGGCCCCTGTTTCTCAACCCTGATCTATGCAAATTTCGACTCCCGATACCTGCACTGTGTCTTAAGGCGTCCTCATACATCGGTTCAGTTTGCTCCTAGTAGAACATGGCTAGGCGAAGTGAACGTCTGTGCTCACATACTTCCTTAAAAGACCTTTGCTTGAGAAACGAGGGATGTTACTGTTTGTGCCTTTTGTAAGTTTGGGGCAATTATGTTGCATGAGAGATGGAATCCAAATCTATCGCCGGACATACAATTGTATGCCTACTCACATTGTAGGTCACTCACAGTCCTCTGTGTGGCCATTTCCCACAAATCCCAATAGACAATGCAGTACATTTGGGAGCCTAACATGGAACCCAAACCGGCTGCGCGTGTGCGCCATCGTGCATAAATGTATTTTGTCCCCCTACACCAAACGCAATCACGACACGCAGGTTAAAATATTAAAACAAACTGAACCAATGACGTTAATTTGGGGACAGGTCGAAAAGCATTAAACATTTGTGGCAATTTAACTAGTTAGCTTGCTGTTGCTAGCTAATTTGTCCTGGGATATAAACATTGAGTTGTTATCTTACCTGAAATGCACAAGATCCTCTACTCCGACAATTAATCCACACATAAAATGGTCAACCGAATCATTTCTAGTCATCTCTCCTCCTTCCAGGTTTTTTCATCTTTGAACTTATATGGTGATTGGCATCTAAACTTTCATAGTATTACTACACCGACCGGCAACACAGTTCGTCTTTCAATCACCCACTTGGGTATAACCAATGAGGAGATGGCACGTCGGTACCTGCTTCTATAAACCAATGAGGAGATGGGAGAGGCAGGACTTGCAGCGCGATCTGTGTCAGAAATAGGAATGACTTCTATTTTAGCCCTTGGCAACGCAGACGCTCGTTGACGTGCGCGAGCAGTGTGGGTGCAATAATTGAATAACATAGATTCCTAAATTAATTTTGCAACGCTCACGCACGCGACGCGAGCGGAGTGGTCAGCCTGTTAAGGTAATGCTGCCTTTGCAGACTGACACATCTGAGGTTGAAATGGTCTGATGAGTTTGTGCACAACGTGTTGGAAGGCAGTTCCTCTGTGAGACTCAGTTGGACCAACAAACACAGCCTACTTCTCCCCAGAGAAACCTCAAGCAGAGTCTACGAGGGAGTCGGATCGAAAGCTTCCTTTTCATCATCTCACAGAATCGAGCACTGCATCCGACCATGAAAGTGACAAGGAGAATCATGTTGTGCTTGTCAATCATACTGAATGGTAAGTACATTTTACAATAACAATGGTTAAAGATATTAAACATTTGATATAACCTCATTGAGTGTTTTGTTGGTTGTGTTCCTCAATGCATTTAAATGCTTTACTGTCAGTTAAAATTGTACTGGTACAATCCTTCAGTAACCGTGACACTTTGTTGCAGTGACAGTTCAGTAGGCATAGCAAGACATTATGAAATGGAATGCATTTTCCAATCAGAATTGACTTGAGGAACTAGTTATTAGGGGTTGTATCTGGACCGGGCCACTGCCTGTAGCCCTATATGATTTGCCTCCTGTGACTTTCTACAGGTGTACGTTTGGGAGAGTCCCTGGGTGTATCACTGAAGAGCTTATCAGTGAAAGTGGGCGAGGATGCCACTCTGGACTGCGCTCTGTCCACTAACTGTAGCATGGCCACTGTGAGCTGGTACAAGCAGAGTCAAGGAGAGAGGCCTGAACTGGTACTCAGCTACCGCCTGACCAACACCTCCCACGTGCTCTACGGCCACGGCTTCCATCCCAACAAGATCACTGTCCAGACCAATGATAGCAGGCCACTTCACCAGCATCAGTTACTGATCCATGGATCTAAAGAGAATGACATGGCTGTTTATTTCTGTGGACTAACAGAAGGATTTGAAAGAACAACTGATTTGTAGAGACGGATGTGAGGTGTACTATGTAATAAAACTGTACTGTATCTACAGGCTACTCTGTATTGGTCTTCCAAAGCAGCTCCTAATAAACTCAAGTTGATGTTGTTTTGTTGTTGTCATGTTCTAAGAGTGCTGTATCTCCTGAGTGTCTTTTATGGGGTTTCATGGACTATTTATATTGGGTTAACTAACATTTATAATGTAGGCAGAAAGGGAGAAGGGCAGAAACATATCATGTAAAGTGAATTGTGGTTTACCACAGATCATTGACACTGTCAGAATCACCCCATACTCCAGCGTGGGCAGAACCGGAGAAGTCGTACATCTGTTTCAGACACAAGCACTTGTGCCAACCGTTCTTTCCTGTTTTTCTATCCTCCTACAAACTGAATAACTGATCTACTTGTTTTGAGCCTGATATAGAAGGGGGCAACATGTGCCTTGGGAAAACACTCATGTTCCACCCAGATAGTTTTTCACAACATTTCCTCTCTGCACCAGTGTCCTTCCTCTATAATAACTTAGTTCTGAGAGTCTAGCTATTAACATTACCTTTCGAGAAGATGGAAATAGGAATCTATCATTTATTGACATTCTCCTAATTAGTGATGAACTGACGGTTCTTAGAACGATTGGGCTAAATGCTCAAATGTTGTATAAAAGATATGAGGTGAAGAACTGCTTTTTGTTGAATGTCTAGCAACCCAAAGATTGCATGTTCGAATCTTATCACAGGCGACTTTAGCATTATAGCAACTTTGCAACTACTAACTACTTTTTAGTTCCTTTGCAACTACTTAGCATATTAGCTAAACCTAACCCCAACTCTAACCTTAACCCTTTTAGCTAACCCTTCCCCTAACCTTAAACCCTTAACCCTTTAACCCAACTCCTAACCTTAAGTCCCAGCTAAATGCATCATATCGGGATGATTTCTGTATTTTGAAAGTTACATATCTTGAAAGTCCATGTTTTGCTTGTCAACAATCAAGTTATGTCAACGATTGACGAATGAAACAATATTGTTTTTGGGTGGAGTTTTCCTGTAATAAGTGCTGGCCTCAACACATTACAGAAAGAGATGAATTAACTGTATAGGAAGCTCTGGGGACAGGTCGTCTGCATACCGGACAGCCAATAGATTGGCGGATGCAAACAGATCATCTTTAGCGGACAACAGTTGGTAAGGGGTTGAACAAAAAAATCTGTTCGCGATTTCGTTCATACTGGTTAACCGGCATCTGAGTTGTGCGGTTGCAATATCAACAGCCCCTTATCTCTGATATATCTTGGCATGCATCATTCACGACTACGTTTAAGTTGTGTGCTGCTCAATGGATATATAATGCACAATGTCTTAGGAAAGACTGTCTGGGTTGGCAATAGTCAGTATAGAAAATAGTCGGGCCCACAACCTGGACCTACAGGCCATGGCGAAAACATTTGCACACAGAAAAGGAGGACTTCAGGACACGAGAGGAGTCTCTCTAGTTGGATTTAATTTGATTTGATTTAATTGACCTTGAATATTGACATTTGTGTAGGCTATTATCCAGAGTTCAGCAATAAATAAATAGTAAATAAATAAATAGTCCTCAAGCTGACTATTTTTTCCCTCATTGTTAGGCTATTTGATGTCATTTTTATTTTCAAAAGTTTATAAAGCCTCCCAGGTGGCGCAACGGTCACTACAGGCCCTGGTTCGATCCCAGGCTGTGTCACAACCGTCCGTGATCGGGAGTCCCATAGGGCGGTGCACAATTGGCCAAGCGTTGTCCGGGTTAGGGGAGGGTTTGGCCGGGGGGGCTTTACTTGGCTCATCGCGCTCTAGTGACGCCTTGTGGCGGGCCGGGCGCCTGCAGGCTGACTTTGGTTGTCAGTTGAACGGTGTGGCTTCCGGGCTAAGCAGGTGGGTGTTAAGAAGCGCGGTTTGGCAGGTCATGTTCCAGAGGATGCATGACTCAACCTTCGCCTCTCCCAAGCCTGTTGGGGAGTTGCAGCAATGAGACAGGATCCTAATTGGATATTATGAAGTTGTGGAGAAAAAGGGAAGAATAATTTTTGTTTGCAGCTAAATGCAGTATGTAGTTATAAGTAGTACACTGCATATAAAACAATCCCTATTAAGCTAGTGTTTTGAGGGTGGACTGACTATATTATTTGGCATTAATAGTCTATTTTTACACAACTTTCTATCCAAGCTGGGAGAGAGCGAGAGGACGGCTCATGTTATGCAGGTAGGCTATACAGGACAGCTGTATATTCAAAACATTTATATTGGTAGTTGATTAGTATGCTGTTGCATCTAACATTTATTTTACAATGTGCAATATTTGAATTTCAACTTAATTACTGAACAAGTAGGCTAATTACATTAATGCCAGCAGTCTAAAAATGGCAGCATTGCCACAGCGTGTATAGCTTTGTCAAACTTTAGGCATAACATGATAAAATGACGACCAAATAGGCCTATCAATAACCGCTTATCCATTAGCTAAAGCAAAATTAAGCCCTGGCACCACAGAAAGCCTATCATCGATAGGCATGCAGGTGCATAGACAGTTCACAATTTCAGCACCATGGACAGCGATTGGTAGTCTATTCTTGTAAAAAAAAAATGGGGGGGGGGGGGGGGGATTTGTAACATATATGTTTTGCCAATTCGTAACATATTGTTCTAATTGCAATTGGTAACATTTTGAACAAATTACAATTCGAAATATATCATATAAATTATAATTCTTAATATGATACGAAATGGATGATGGATTTAATACATTCCAATACGAAACGTAACATGTCATGCTAAATGGAGTGTCTCGGTTTTACAGACGGAATCATACGAAATGCTCTGACACCACGTTGGTGTGAGAGGAGAGAGCTGCATGATACTGGAGGACAAGACACCAAGACCCTCAAGGGACTCAGGCAGTTGGCTTTTCTCCTCTCCAGAGCACCAACTGAAACAAACCACTCAGCCAGAATGAACAGAGCAGGACTATGTTTCACTTTACTACTACTGGGGTAACTTTCAGCTCAACTTTCAATGCAGATTGCACTTCATTCTATCTGCATTCTTGCAGTGTTCTGATGATAATGATAGTCATGTTTTTCCTCAGGTGTGTACATGGGGGGAAGCCCTCTCAAAAGGATGTGGTGTTTAGTAGGGGCATCCAGCTCTTTGTAGAAGGTAAGCTGGAATTGTAATACCTTTTGCTGCAATGTGTATTTGAAGGCTAATTGTTATTGACACATTCTCACACAAAGGAGCTCACAATTGTCTGTACTTCAATAACATTTGCTCAAGCGAGTTCTAAGACTTCTCCAAGTGTTTGGTTCGAACACACCTTTTCAGCCCAAAGTCTTCATGCATGTTGACTTTCTTTCTCCTGTCAGGTTTGAACCCTTCTGATCCATCTGTACTCATCCTCTCCTCATTCGGGAGTGACCCTGGTGCTTCACACACACCTATGCTGGTGTGTGTCCTCAGTGGTTTACACACACACCTGGTGGACATCATTTGGTGGATCAACAACACCGTGGTTACCCCAGAGAACAATGTTGTTTGGAGTTCCAGGGGAAGCAATGGCACGTACACAGCTACTGGACTGTGGACTGTGTCTGGAAAGGACTGGAACCCACAGAATTACTACCAGTGTGGAACCAGACATGAAGGAAAGCTTTATATAAATGTAACACAGTCCTCACTTTGCAGGGATTTTACTTAATTACAAATGTTTGTTAATTTATCAAAAATGATCTGTACTTGACAGCCTCCTTTGCATTTAATGTACAGTCTTTAAACTTATTAAAATATGAATGCCATGATGTTTTTTTTGAGTATTTTAGTGAAAGGTTATTTTCCTGGCTGCTATTACTATATGTTGACACAAGAGGGCGCTCCCAGCCTAAAGTTGGAGGAGATGTGGTCGTGTTGGGTGACGGTAAAGTTCTTATGCAGGGCATCTCTTTTACACACTCACTGATTTCAACTGACACAATGTTTTTCTCTCAAGCTGTTATATAAATGGTTTAAAAAACGGCACTTCTTAATCAAGCACATGCTGAATTGTTCAAATACTCTTTAATTGATATTCCAATTATTGTTTCGTCCTCTCAATAATAATTTATAAGGTTGTGATATCATCATCTATAAAATACAGAAAGTAAAAAAATATATAATTTATAAGGTTGTGATATCATCATCTATAAAATACAGAAAGTAAAAAAATATATAATTTATAAGGTTGTGATATCATCATCTATAAAATACAAAAAGTCTGACACCCACTTCTTTATTTTGCCCTTTGTCCTGCTAGTCTGATTCCTATGAATAATTAACCATAACACCCCAATTGCCAGTATCAGCCAATGACCTTGGTGTTGCAGCTCAGCTAACTGCTTGCTGTGTTAGGAAAGTCAGCAGATTTGGGCTACTTGTTGAAAAACCCTGGAGATATGAGGAAGTACTGAGTGGGAGATAGGATGGGGAAGCGTGCACGTCGTGTGTGTTGTCTGTCCGTGACCTGTGGCCTCCAATTTGTAAGGCGACAAAGACATCCTCACCATACTGTATGTTCCCGAACAGGAAGTGACAGGGGCAGTGGATGGGCTGGATCGGTCAGTTTACTTTAGGGGAACGTTTTTTTGGCAGTAACCCCCATCCAATTTATCTTACTGTCAAGTGCAGCCCGCTGGTTTCACAATAACTCTAACGTGACCAGGGATTTGGGTGCGTCTTCTGACACTAAGTCAGTAGATTCTAATGGCAAATCGATGACACGCATCCCAAGATATAGCGTAACGAGCGTGCAAAGACACGTCATTGAGTGAACTACTGGTGAAGCATGTTGTTGCCCCTATGCACTGATCTGTGGTCAGCTTTGCCTTTTACCTCCGAAAGGCCAAGGTCAGGATAGGAGTGGGGTTATCCGATCCTAGATCTGCACGTGGTCGTGGAGCCAAGCTGCACGTCTACTAGAGACACCAGGGAACAAACAGTGCGCGCCACATCAGTGTCACTGCATCTGGGTTGTTCTAAGGAAGAGGTCAGTAAGCACATATAGTTCTTCTGGTTTGTCTGACTCAGCAAGAAGTACCTTTCTGCTCAGCCCTCCCTGATTGGCTGTGGGGATGAGAGCTATGTACTGCATAGCTATGGGAGTTGTAGACGGAGAGTGAAAGGGAGGGAGGGGCTTATAGACAGCTAAACAGGGAGCTATGTCGACTATTTAGCCGTGTGACACTGCAGTCTTTTATGACTGGCTTCTCACCCTAATCACACACACACACATTCTGAGAAGTCACACACACACACACACACAAACACGCACGCACACACACGTTACGCTCACTCCCTATCCCAAGGCTTGCCAGCCCTATTGGAGGCAGTGGCGTTTTCACTACGGAGGGAGAGGGTTTGCCCGTGGCCTCGATAACCTAAAGTGCTGAGAGGATGGAAAGGAGACGGCGGGATCTGTATGATGCCAGTCGGTGGTCGGATCAGGGAGAAAATAGAAACGAAGGCCTGGTCTTTCTGGCTTCATTAAAGGGCTGATTTAAACTGTAAAAGATGTTTTCGACAAGACGTGGGCCTTTGTCTGCAGTTCATTACATCAATCTGCTGGGATGTCCTGCAAAACAAACAAACAACATTTTTCATTTTTTCTAAGGAAAGTTCCAGACCAAAGTAGCTATGCTAAATAGCCCCCCAACCCACTGGCAACCTTCCGAATCCCCACTGAAGATAAGGATGTATTCCCTTTCATAGGTTTAGATCATGCAGTGCAATCTCAGGTGTGTGTACCCGAATAGTGAGTAGAATGAATGAGTAGTGAGACATGCCGCAGCTAAATGTGTTGACATGCGACTGCTGACGTCAAATGTGGTTATTATTAGTGGCCCTCAATGACAACAGTTGTCGGACTCCACTGGCCTGGCTGCCTGCAGGCCTGCTCTACCGTTTGGGCTCTTGGCGTTCCACAGCTGAACCCTGTCTGTGTGCCTGAGAAGCTGCAGCCATGTTGTTCAGCTGCAGAAGTAGTCCTCCCAGAGTAGAGGAATGTAGTAAACAAGATACCAGTCGTGTTTTAAGCCTGAAAGTCAGTATGATTGGAACCGGTTTTGTATTAAGTGTGTTAGCAAAGGAGAGAGGGGAGATGTTAGTTAGCTCTGCATAAACCTCATTTTGAAGCTAGTTTATGCTCTATAACCTCTTGGCCTCATTCCAACAAATCCTACTTATGAAAGCGCCTGAGCAGGGATAAACTCCTTTGACCAGCTCAGAGGAACTGAGGTGCACTATTTTAGTCTTGACCAAAGATTTGCAAGGGCAGTGTGTTGATGTAGTACAATGCACCACCTACAGCATCACCCACTCCCTACCCCCACTACCACTACTATTTGAGAGTGGTTATTTCATCCAGTCCCGTCCCTCAGCTTTTTACCAAAACAGTGGGGGGGGGGGGGGGGGGGGGGGGGGGGGGTTTCAACTGTCGACTGCCCCCTTTAAAGGATTATGGATCAATACACTAGTAAACATGGGTAGAACATGATCAATTTCACAGAAAATAGGAACAGGTATCATCACTATACTGCAATCTGAACACTGAATCTAGATAGGTTGGCCAAAGTATCAATAACCCCAAAATTCACAAAATACTGAAAATAAATGTGATTTAAACAGGATCATTGTGAAATGATTGTAAGCCATTTTAGGGGTATGAACGTGTTTATGACGTGTTTACGAAGTCTTATAATGCATTATAATTGTACATAGTCTGAGTGGAAGATTGATGGTTTCAGTTCAGCCCCAGGGAACATCCGACATAACTAAAGTGTCAGGTGATAACCACATGGGAAGTGTAAACATTTGCACAGTTGGCAATTCTTAATTGGAAGCCAATTGTGGTGTCACGTGCATCATACAGGTCATCGGAGCTACTGTGGAATTTGTCCAATCACTAGAAGGCCCTACCTATAAGTCCAGCAAACACCTTTTTGAAGTCTGCATTCTGAGAATCGTGTACACCAAACGATGCATGAAACATGGAGAGGGGGCGATATGCACTTTTGCATTCTAGGAGAGTTCTACTCTAGGAGAGCAAATTCTTTTCATTGGTCATCTCATATTCATTTTCACAGCTAGACAAAGTAATTTCTTTGTTTTGGACATTACAGTATGAAACAAAATGAACTGAAATGGTTATACTCTAATCTAGACACAACCAGACTTACTAATGTTTTGTTTAATAAGAAATACTAGTCAATCTGGCTATAATTGCTCTAAAGTAGTTTCATAATTGTACTTTTAAAAATATGAGGCGTCGGTCTGAACAGCCCTTAATCCCTCCTAGACTAGGGAGGATGTGCAGTTTTCATTGTATACCATGTTGACAACATCTCAGTCCTCTCTCTCTGTCCTTCTCTGTCTGTCTGTCTGTCTGTCTGTCTGTCTGTCTGTCTGTCTGTCTGTCTGTCTGTCTGTCTGTCTGTCTGTCTGTCTGTCTGTCTGTCTGTCTGTCTGTCTGTCTGTCTGTCTGTCTGTCTGTCTGTCTGTCTGTCTGTCTGTCTGTCTGTCTGTCTGTCTGTCTGTCTGCCTGCCTCTCTCTCTCTCTCTCTCTCTGTCCCCCTCTCTCTCTGTCCCTCTCTCTCTCTGTCCCTCTGTCTCTCTCTCTCTCTCTGTCTCTCTCTCTCAATTAAATTTGAGGGCTTTATTGGCATGGGAAACATATGTTAACATTGCCAAAGCAAGTGAAATTGGTCATCTCATGTTAATTTCACAGCTAGACAAAGTAATTTCTTTGTTTTGGACATTACAGTATGAAACAAAATGAACTGAAATGGTTATACTCTAATCTAGACACAACCAGACTTACTAATGTTTTGTTTAATAAGAAATACTAGTCAAACTGGCTATAATTGCTCAAAAGTAGTTTCATAATTGTACTTTTAAAAATATGAGGCGTCGGTCTGAACAGCCCTTAATCCCTCCTAGACTAGGGAGGATGTGCAGTTTCATTGTAGACCATGTTGACAACATCTCACGCCTCTCTCTCTCTCTCTCTCTCTCTCTCTCTCTCTCTACTCTCTCTCTCTCTCTCTCAGTCCTCGTCTCTGTCGCTCTCTCTTTCTCTGTCAGTATCTCCCTCTCCCCCTCCCCCCCTCCCTCTCTATCTTTCCCTCCACCCCTCTTTCTCAAGACAAAAAGGTGACTAATGCTGGCGGCAGGCCAGATCTGTATTTACATGTCTGTGAAGGGAAGGCGGGGTAACAGGAACCGGTCTGAACCAGCGCGCGCCGACTCTAAGGGCTATTCCAGTTCCCTCCCGCTCCTCCCTCTCTCCCTCTCACTCTCCTTATCTCCCCCCCCCCTCTCTCTTTTCTCTCAGACTCAAGAGAGGACTGGCTGAACTTTTCCTCAAGCACCCAGTCACATTCTGTCTCCTGGAACAGGACCTGGGTACACATTCCTGGAAAGTGAAAGAGGATCTATCTCCCAACCGCAGTACAACAATGTTGATGGAGTGATGCGTGGGGATCGGGGCGGCGCAGGGCGCAGCAGGATAGGTGTTTACGCCACAGTTACATGAAGTAGTCAGGAGGTGTCATGGGTATGTCATACATGTAAAGTATTATCAGGCGCGCATACTTGATGACATGAGTACATATCTACGCCTACCTAATCTGAGAAGAGCAATATGTACCGGGTAGTGGGTACACCGTATGTGGATCATGGTTATGGTGGGGAGGAGATGAGGAGGTTTAAAGTAGCCCCTCTTGCTTGCCCATGATGTGGCTTCATTTGGTTTGGGAGTCATCAGGTGGCTATTTACGTCCAATATACGCTCAAGATCTGAATCAGGACAACATGATCATCAGCACGGAGATCAAGTTTGTCCAGTCCAGGAAATGAATTTCTCATCCTGACCATATATGCAGGTGTCGAGAGACTACGTCTTTGGCAAGCAAGGATATGACACTCAACTGTTTCTTACTGTTATATTTTGAGGGCAATAATTAGTAAATAAAAATTACAATTAAATTATATTTATTTCAGAACAAAGTCATCAATAGAAAATGCATTTGGCAAAACATCAGAATAAATTAGACATAAATCCCATTTTTACAGCCCAGTACCGACTAACACATGATGACAGCTAGATTGACGTTATGAAATCCATAGATAGAGTGGCGGGAATCAGACGATGTATCTGAAAGTCAGGGACAGGATCAGGCTGGTGCAAGTTGCTTCCCACTACAGACAGTTATGCTACAGACTCCCACCTCAGACAGTCACATCAGTGCCGGCTCGATCCTTTTGGGAATGAGCCATGGGTCGGACAACATTTTGCAGTTTTAAAGCAAATTTCCTGCAATTCTATACATTTTGCCATGACTTTATGCCATGTTCATACAATATATGGGTGAGAGTGAATAACAAAATAAATGGGGGCACCTGGAGGTCAGGGCACCTGGAGGTCAGGGCCCATGGAGGTCAGGGCACCTGGAGGTCAGGGCCCATGGAGGTCAGGGCACCTGGAGGTCAGGGCCCATGGAGGTCAGGGCACCTGGAGGTCAGGGCACCTGGAGGTCAGGGCCCATGGAGGTCAGGGCACCTGGAGGTCAGGGCCCATGGAGGTCAGGGCACCTGGAGGTCAGGGCACCTGGAGGTCAGGGCCCATGGAGGTCAGGGCACCTGGAGGTCAGGGCCCATGGAGGTCAGGGCACCTGGAGGTCAGGGCCCATGGAGGTCAGGGCACCTGGAGGTCAGGGCCCCTGGAGGTCAGGGCACCTGGAGGTCAGGGCCCCTGGAGGTCAGGGCACCTGGAGGTCAGGGCACCTGGAGGTCAGGGCACCTGGAGGTCAGGGCCCCTGGAGGTCAGGGCACCTGGAGGTCAGGGCACCTGGAGGTCAGGGCCCCTGGAGGTCAGGGCACCTGGAGGTCAGGGCACCTGGAGGTCAGGGCCCATGGAGGTCAGGGCCCATGGAGGTCAGGGCACCTGGAGGTCAGGGCCCATGGAGGTCAGGGCCCATGGAGGTCAGGGCACCTGGAGGTCAGGGCCCATGGAGGTCAGGGCACCTGGAGGTCAGGGCACCTGGAGGTCAGGGCCCATGGAGGTCAGGGCCCATGGAGGTCAGGGCACCTGGAGGTCAGGGGACCTGGAGGTCAGGGCCCCTGGACACGTGCTCTGCGTGCCTGGTCGCAAATTTGGCCAGGATTACTACAAGGTTTAGATAGCTTGCTAGACTAATTCACCTAGCAATTCAATAAAGGTTAGCTGACATGGGCTTATTGAACAAGAGGAAAACTGCTGATGCACAAGCACATTTTAACTCCCGTATTCTACTCTTCTAATTCTCAAGCGGATGCTTATGATGCTTATTGGCAGGGCCGGCCCCGAGTCACAGGATGGAACAGGCTACAGAACACCTCAACACACTGAGAGTCAGATGAGAGTGGCACTATTTGTGGACCCTGGGGAGGACAGTGTCCAAACAGGACTCGCCAACTCAGTCCGCTGTCATCACCGGAGACGGACTATTTCAATTCCAGTCACCTCAGGTTATCAAGTGGAGATAGAATTCTAATTCGTTTTTCCGGCCATTATCAGATGTCCAGTTTGATTTCCATTCCATGTTCATTCATCGATTCTTGAGAGTTGATATTTGATTTATCTCTTGACTAGTTGAAGCGGCAACCAAACACCGAGGGGTTAACAATAAATATCATGAAAGAAGTCATGTTCGTTATCTCTGTAATGTTTCCCAGTGATTTATTAAGACGCACAAATGACAACATGTCAATCCCACTAGGCTCTTCGTCAGGTCATTTCAACAATAATGTACCAGTATGTAAATCGGAATATACACGCTTGTGTCAACATATGCATGTACACTGAACAAAGTTATAAATGCAACACGCAACAATTTCAACAATTGCAGGTCGTATAAGGAAATCAGTCAATTGAAATAAATTCATTAGACGCTAATCTATGGATTTCACATTACTGGGCAGGGGCGCAGCCAAGGGTGGGCCAGGGAGAGCCTAGGCCCACCCACTAGGGAGCCAGGCCCAGCCAATCACAATGAGTTTTTCCCCACCAAAGGGCTTAATTACAGACAGAAATACTCCTTCGTTTCATCAGCTGTCCGGGTGCCGGGTCTCAGACGACCCCACAGGTGAGGAAGCCACATGCATGTATATAGATTTATTCCATGGAATTCACATACACGCTTCTTGGTAGAGAATGCAAAGCTTTTTTACATGGTAATGATAGCCCAGAGATAGCATGGGGTACTCATAGCGGCAAACTGTTTTTGAGGCGAACTAGAGGGGGGTAGAACACGTTGTAGACGACTTCTGTTTCTGGTTTATATGGCTCAAGAATACAGGGGAAACGTAGTTGTTGGATTCAGTCAGGCCACTGGAGGAGGCTGTGTTAAGGGACAGGTCACGACCTTTGGCCTCACCTCATAACTCAGCCAAGAGCTTCACTGCACTGAGGAGGATTCCAGTCCAGAGTCTCCATTCATGCCGATTCAGAGGTTTTATAACCCGTGACCAAAGATCCATGCTACCAGGCAGGTAGCATTTACCAGGCAGGGGCATTTACACATTTAAGAACAGACCAGTGTAAATGCCCCTCCAGACTAGTGTAAATGCCCTACCAGACCAGTGTAAATGCCCTTCCAGACCAGTGTAAATGCCCCTCCAGACTAGTGTAAATGCCCTACCAGACCAGTGTAAATGCCCTTCCAGACCAGTGTAAATGCCCCTCCAGACTAGTGTAAATGCCCTACCAGACCAGTGTAAATGCCCTTCCAGACCAGTGTAAATGCCCCTCCAGACTAGTGTAAATGCCCTACCAGACCAGTGTAAATGCCCTTCCAGACTAGTGTAAATGCCCTACCAGACCAGTGTAAATGCCCTTCCAGACTAGTGTAAATGCCCTACCAGACCAGTGTAAATGCCCTTCCAGACCAGTGTAAATAGCCTATATGTCCACTCCAGAAACTCAGAACCACCTTAAGAAGCAGCCAGAGCAAAAAGTATTTTGTTTTTCCATTGCATAACTGAAGCAGGATTTTATTTACTCCCCACCCCCCCAACACACACACACACACACACACACACACACACACACACACACACACACACACACACACACACACACACACACACACACACACACACACACACACACACACACACACACACACACACACCATCCAAAAAAGGGAACAACTCAAAGACAGTACATTCCCCTCACCCTCCCCTCTCAGATGTAATGGGTGTAGCTAGATATGGCCTGATCTGACTTGGTGTTCTGAAAGTAAATGATGGCTACTTGTTTTCTATTTTGGCACAATAACCAATGTTCACGTTTGGTTTGAGACAGAAGATATTTTAAACTTTAAAAAAAAAACATTTACCTTTATTTAACTAGGCAAGTCAGTTAAGAACAAATTCTTATTTACAATGACGGTCTACCCCAGCCAAACCTGATATACTCAGCAAACTGGATGCAGTCTATCACAGTGCCATCCATTTTGTCACCAAAGCCCCATATACCACCCACCACTGCGACCTGTATGCTCTAGTCGGCTGGCCCTCGCTACATATTTGTCGCCAGACTCACTGGCTCCAGGTCATTTATAAGTCTATGCTAGGTAAAGCTCCACCTTATCTCAGCTCACTGGTCACCATAACAACACCCACCCGTAGCACATGCTCCAGCAGGTATATCTCACTGGTCATCCCCAAAGCCAACACCTCCTTTGGCCACCTTTCCTTACAGTTCTCTGCTGCCAATGACTGGAATGAATTGCAAAAATTGCTGAAGTTGGAGACTTATATCTCCCTCACTAACTTCAAGCATCGGCTGTCAGAGCAGCTTATCGATCGCTGCAGCTGTACACAGCCCATCTGTAGATAGCTCATCCAACTACCTACCTCATCCCCATATTGTTTTTATTTACTTTTTTGCTCTTTTGCACACCATTATTTCTACTTGCACATCATCATCTGCACATCTATCACTCCAGTGTTAATTTGCTAAATTGCAATTACTTCGCTACTATTGGCCTATTTATTGCCTTACCTCCTTACTCCATTTGCACACACTGTATATAGATTTTTCTATTGTGTTATTGACTGTACTTTTGTTTATTCCATGTGTAACTCTGTGTTGTTGTTTTTTGTCGCAGTGCTTTACTTTATCTTGGCCAGGTCGCAGTTGTAAATGACAATTTGTTCTCAACTGGCCAATCTGGTTAAATAAAGATTAAATAAAAAATAGGGACATTCCAAATGTAGCATAGCTTCCCGAAACAAACTGTCATGAACTTGACTTATCATACATATAATAGCATTGACCAAGAACGTCCATTTTGATACTTTTTGGGGAATTATTTTATATTGTTTCTTCTGAACCGGTTTGAAGTTGATAAACTGAAATTGAAACAAAACTGCATGGAGTCTTCCTCTACCTCAAAAGTCCTTCGTAGCAAACCAAAAACCCCGAAAAAGAGTCGAGCATCCCTCCTCGCTACTCCTTACACTGTTCAGTCCAAGCAAAACACACTAACTTCCAACAGGATTCCCCAAACGACACTCCATATTGTTCCAGTAGGCGCTATTTGAGTTGAACAGCTGTGTGAGTGATCCCCCACCCCCTCCTCAGGGGACCCTTCTCTCACAAGCCCCCCATTCACAGACCTCAAGACAATCTCGTGGTGGGGGGGGGGGGGGGGGGGGTGACTGTCCGCCAAACCATCCAAAGATCCTCTACACTGTGTAACCCAGGCACAGCGGTAGAAATGGCTCCTGTTCAGTGCCATGTGTCTGACCGGTGTGTCTCCAGAGTATACAGAGCACTGGTTCTATTGTATATGCTGCCTCTGCAAGGCATTGGGTAGAGATGGTAGAGATGTGTTTGCCCGAAAACTATGTGTGTAGAGAGGTGCCACATACTCTGTGATTTGACACAGCTCAGACTGTATCTTCCAAATGGGATATAACTTCATTGATTTGGACACCGTATCTGATCTCAAAAGCCTCTTGGGGCAATTTAAATCAGAAACGCTCATCCATCTCATTGTAGAAGATTGGGAGGGGCTCAAAACGAATATAGGACTATGTCAAGTGTCATGCGAACAATGGTTTGCGTGCAACATTTAATTTTGTTGTGTAACATTCTGGTTGTCCTATTCCTATGTCTCCTAGAACTTCTTGTTGTTCTGCAAAAGCAGATAAACTGGCTTTGGGAGATCTCAAATACAGAATGAGGAACTACGACTAAAGCACAGTGTGTGTGTGTGTGTGTGTGTGTGTGTGTGTGTGTGTGTGTGTGTGTGTGTGTGTGTGTGTGTGTGTGTGTGTGTGTGTGTGTGTGTGTGTGTGTGTGTAGGACACTGAGGGCAATGGAGAAAGGCCAATGGAAAATTGGACACTCGTGCTGCGGGCTTTGTAGTCTGCTCAGACTGACCAGACCTCAACAACCTGCGCAACTGGCCTGGAGTGGCGCTCAGATGGATACGGACTGATATGCAAACTGAGTCAGTCACCGGCTCTGATGCAGTTGCGGCAGATCCCTGTGTTGTTGTGGAGGCTTCTGTCACCCATGATGGAACATCTCATCCAGGACAACACTCCTTGGTATCAGACGGATGCAGCAACTGCCACACTGGACTGGCCGGAGGCTGCAGGGGAAACCGCTGCTCTAGACTGTGCTGACCACGCTGTCTCCCATTCCATGTACCAGAATACTGCCGTTGCGGAGGACGTTCTCACCTTTACTGTTAAGGCTGCAAGTTCTACAAACAAAATCTAATCTAGCACTCTGGTACCCTGCAAACCATGTTCCATTTTGTGATCTTCATGAGTTAAATGTAATGGATTGGATTTGTACATTGCTAGACATAACCACGTTGGCGACCTCATAGCCAGCGAGGTGAGACAGGGAGTCTCACCAACAGCACACATCCATAAACATTGTTGTGTAAGAGGAAGATGGTTTTGATGTGTTTTCCTGTGGCCCATATATGCCAGATGTTGTTGTTGTGGGGGGAGGGGCTCATTTTGGAAGTGGGCTGCTCATTTGACGGCTACATGGAGCAGGCCTTAGCCGACAAGCTTCTTAAATACCAGCCCCTCGCGGCATGCTTGGACAGCCTCGGGTCTAGGTGTAAGCTGGTGGCTCTGATATTTGGCAGTCTCGGGCTATGTACACAGGTCTGCAGTGCGTGGCCTCCAGGCCTGACAAAACTAGGGCAAAGCGGTTGGCTAGGTACTGCTCTGTTTCAGCTGTCGTGGGCAGCCTAGTTGTTTTAGAGAAGGAGTGTTCTGTACACTTGAGTGTCATGCATACAGGGACCTTTGAAATGTTTGGATCCTTTTTAATATAAATTTGATTGGTGGATTCAAATAAATATGTGTGGGACAGTTTCCTCCCTGGCATGCTGTGACTCATCACCCAGAGGGGTTCCTTCCACTATGGACACAGCGTACTGTGAAACAGACAGACACACAGACACACACCTGCTGCATCTGTCAACGCTAGAGCCGGGTCCCTGCATTTTGTCTGACATGCAAAGGGCAGACGAGGCGCTAAGTAACCCCGCCGTCACCCCTGCACTAACCTCGCAACGTCGTCGTGGCACAGGGCCAGCTAAAAGCAGTCTAAACCGGAGTGAGCCAGTGCAGTGTGACGCCGCACACTCCACCGCCACCACCAATGCCCTCCCCTTCTCTCAACAGCCCGATGCACACACACGCTTCCACTTCCTTCTCTCTCCTCCCTCAGCGCCATATGCTCTGTTTGTGCTTTTGGCTCTCTTACCACACCGATGGGTACGGGCTCACACATTCTTTGTCCACATCTCCCTTTCTCCGCTCTTGAAAGGATAAGTGTGTTTGTACAGTATGTGTTTATGTCCCAGCTTGGAGAAACATTGATGAAAAACACTTGCTAATGTTGTTTTTCTGTTTCTGCTTTTCAGGCATTGCCTCACTCTGTTTTCCGCTCCAGCAGGTCTCAGTGGTATTGGGGCTCAGTCCCACACCTGCTTTCAATCAGTTCCACAGTTGGAGTGATTGGAAAGTGACCTTCGTAATCGTTTCCCAGAACACTAAGGAGTGTACACAGAACACATAAAAACACACACCCAAGCATATACACATATAGTGTTGATCACACACACACACACACACACACACACACACACACACACACACACACACACACACACACACACACACACACACACACACACACACACACACACACACACACACACACCACACCACACCACACCACACACACACACACACATCTGGGCATATGCACATGCACTTGAAAAACACACAACTTCAAACCAAAAAGCGATGTTAGTTAAATTTCCCCTAGTTTAGCGTAATTTAAATTCCATGCCAAAATCATCACTGTAAATCCAACAATCATGTCGGATTTACGACTTCCCACTTCCATGTTTTCCACTTCTCATGAGCACATGAATGCCCCAAGGATATAATTAATCGGTCGAGGTTGCGCATTCAAGAATTTGTAATTGTATCGAAATGGGGGGGGAGGGGGGGGGGGGGCATTTTGTACCAAAAATGTACATACTTGGCGACACCGACCCTTACCGTGAGAATCTGACAGTAGAAAACCATTGGGCTTCTTACGACAATCCTTGCTCCTCTTACGCCGTAACCTTTTTAAAATATGAAAACCCGCCTCTTTTTGTCAAACAACTCACCCTCATCAGGATTTGAACTTGTATATACACTGCTCAAAAAAATAAAGGGAACACTAAAATAACACATCCTAGATCTGAATAAATGAAATATTCTTATTAAATACTTTTTTCTTTACATAATTGAATTTGCTGACAACAAAATCACACAAAAATTATCAATCAAATCAAATTTATCAACCCATGGAGGTCTGGATTTGGAGTCACACTCAAAATTAAAGTGGAAAACCACACTACAGGCTGATCCAACTTTGATGTAATGTCCTTAAAACAAGTCAAAATGAGGCTCAGTAGTGTGTGTGGCCTCCACGTGCCTGTATGACCTTCCTACAACGCCTGGGCATGCTCCTGATGAGGTGGCGGATGGTCTCCTGAGGGATCTCCTCCCAGAACTGGACTAAAGCATCCGCCAACTCCTGGACAGTCTGTGGTGCAATGTGGCGTTGGTGGATGGAGCGAGACATAATGTCCCAGATGTGCTCAATTGGATTCAGGTCTGGGGAACGGGCGGGCCAGTCCATAGCATCAATGCCTTCCTCTTGCAGGAACTGCTGACACACTCCAGCCACATGAGGTCTAGCATTGTCTTGCATTAGGAGGAACCCAGGGCCAACCGCACCAGCATATGGTCTCACAAGGGGTCTGAGGATCTCATCTCGGTACCTAATGGCAGTCAGGCTACCTCTGGCGAGCACATGGAGGGCTGTGCGGCCCCCCAAAGAAATGCCACCCCACACCATGACTGACCCACCGCCAAACCGGTCATGCTGGAGGATGTTGCAGGCAGCAGAACGTTCTCCACGGCGTCTCCAGACTCTGTCACGTCTGTCACATGTGCTCAGTGTGAACCTGCTTTCATCTGTGAAGAGCACAGGGCGCCAGTGGCGAATTTGCCAATCTTGGTGTTCTCTGGCAAATGCCAAACGTCCTGCACGGTGTTGGGCTGTAAGCACAACCCCCACCTGTGGACGTCGGGCCCTCATACCACCCTCATGGAGTCTGTTTCTGACCGTTTGAGCAGACACATGCACATTTGTGGCCTGCTGGAGGTCATTTTGCAGGGCTCTGGCAGTGCTCCTCCTGCTCCTCCTTGCACAAAGGCGGAGGTAGCGGTCCTGCTGCTGGGTTGTTGCCCTCCTACGGCCTCCTCCACGTCTCCTGATGTACTGGCCTGTCTCCTGGTAGCGCCTCCATGCTCTGGACACTAAGCTGATAGACACAGCAAACCTTCTTGCCACAGCTCGCATTGATGTGCCATCCTGGATGAGCTGCACTACCTGAGCCACTTGTGTGGGTTGTAGACTCCGTCTCATGCTACCACTAGAGTGAAAGCACCGCCAGCATTCAAAAGTGACCAAAACATCAGCCAGGAAGCGTAGGAACTGAGAAGTGGTCTGTGGTCACCACCTGCAGAACCACTCCTTTATTGGGGTGTCTTGCTAATTGCCTATAATTTCCACCTGTTGTGTATTCCATTTGCACAACAGCATGTGAAATTTATTGTCAATCAGTGTTGCTTCCTAAGTGGACAGTTTGATTTCACAGAAGTGTGATTGACTTGGAGTTACATTGTGTTGTTTAAGTGTTCCCTTTATTTTTTTGAGCAGTGTAGTAATAAATAATAGCAGCAGTGATGGTAGTGTGTGTGTATTGGTTGGTTCTGATATGAGTCAGAAACAGTTATTCTAGAGTCAAAATGTTCTACAAAGTGTAAATAGAATAATTTTTGTCATGAAGTCAGTCTTGGCTAAAAGTGAGTTTGGAACATCCGTGCGTCACAACGGGTAAATGGAGATTGGGTTTTGATTTGATGATGTCCATTTGCCACAGAGAGAGAGAGTGGTGTGTCCACTCTGTCCAATAGCATAGACCGTGAGACAGACCTGCCCAGCAGCTCCAACTATTTACGTAAGCATTTTTTTGCTTGAGAAATATTGCACCAAACACCTTAGTTAGATATAAAATTGCACAACTAAAACATCCTCTTAAAAACGTCAACATTTATTACAGATTTCTTGAGTTATCTTAGATTCATTCTTGGGATTTTGAGGAAGTGAAATAGGCTTCCGATTCTACATTGTCTCAAGGGGGATAAACATCATTAACCAAACACGGAATTGGTCAGGAAACACACCTCTAAGACTGAAATCTCGTTTTTCGAATGAGCAACAGAAAAACACAAGTGCCAATCATCGTGATCAGTGGCTCTTCAAGGTAAGGGAAAATAGGATTTTGAATAGAAATGAATTTGATGATAGAAGAACATAACATGTGTGGGTTGGTGCTTCTGTGTGTGTGTGTGTGTGTGTGTGTGTGTGTGTGTGTGTGTGTGTGTGTGTGTGTGTGTGTGTGTGTGTGTGTGTGTGTGTGTGTGTGTGTGTGTGTGTGTGTGTGTGTGTGTGTGTGTGTGTGCGTGCGTGCGTGCGTGTGTGCATGCGCGTGTGTGTTTAGAGAGTCCCTAGTTCAAGCCCATGTTGGGGCAAGGAGAGGGACAGAAGCAATACTGTTATAGAAAGACAGTGGAAATAATATCTAAGGTGCAGGTGAACAGCAGGTTGAGCCTGCTGGTGAGGGAACAGGCCATGGCCGAAGTCCTTGGTGATCTTCCGGGGTACGGTGCAGCTGCCTTGCCAGGCGGTGATGCAGCCAGACAGGATGCTCTCAATGACGCATCTGTAGAAGCTGGTGGGTTTCAGGACAAGGCTCCCATCTGACGCTTTTTTGTAAGATGGGCCACTCCATGTCTGCTCTGGACATAAGTGGGATAGTACCACAAACACATGCACGTTGCATAAGTAAGTGCATTTGTATTCAATGTCAACAGCTAGCTAGCTACAGTAATGTTTGTCAGTAATTTCAAAGTAGCTAACGTTAGCTAGCTCTGTGTGACAAAACATAGGCCTACTATAAAATCACACTTTATGATTTCAGCCTAGTATGGAATTATGTCAGCCATTAGACTATTTTGATGATGATGAGAAAGCCTGTCAGAATACGCAGCTAGCTACTGGTACTGTAAGTTGTTAGCTAACTGTACTAACGTAGTGTACTGCACTGAACCTAATGCACTGATCTGACCTGCTAGTGCTATATATTCCAATCGAAAATAGCAGACAACAAAACTTCAGATTTCAGAAAAACTATAACATAAGCCACAATTTTTTTTTAAACTTTACTGTCGAATAAAATGTTCATGTTAGAGACGGAGAAGAGAGACGCTCCTCTTCTAGTTCCGGCCAATTCCATAGCTCTGTTCTCATTGGTCAATTATTGGTTAGGGAGAAGGGTGGAGAATTGGGAAATTGGGACGTAGCCCTCGTGTGCTCTCTCAACCACCTCTATGCCCAGTCCTGTACTGAAGACTGAAGCGATGTTCCAACATAAGGACTACTCTTATGTTTCATTTAAATTGAATTATGCTCATATTGTAGTCCCATCATCCCCCACTAAGATCTTGTATGTGACATTTTGTTTGTTGCAAATCAAGCTTTTGTTAACATACCAGTAAATATTGTCAATTGTCAACAGTGGGGACAGTACCATAGCCTGAAAGGGGGTTGTTCTATGATATGTACTGGAATTATTAGGATTCAGTCAAATTTTCCTGTTGTGATATTTTAAAGCTACAAATGTTATTTTTGGAAGAAAAGCCTTTTCTACGGTATATACAGTGCCTTCAGAAAGTATTCAAACCCCTTTACTTTTTCCACATTTGTTAGGTTACAGCCTTATTCTAAAATGTATTAAATTGGGTTTTTTCCTCATCAATCTACACACAATACCCCATAATGACAAAGCAAAAACAGGTTTTTAGAAATGTTTACTAAACATTTTTTTATATCACATTTACATAAGTATTCAGACCCTTAACTCAGTACTTTGTTGAAGCACCTTTGGCAGCGATTACAGCCTCAAGTCTTCTTAGGTATGACGCTACAAGCTTGGCACACCTGTATTTGGGGAGTTTCTCCTATTCTTCTCTGCAGATCCTCTCAAGCTCTGTCAGGTTGGATGGGGAGTGTTGCTGCACAGCTATTTTCAAGTTTCTCCAGAGATGTCTGATCGGGTTTAAGTCCGGGCTCTGGCTGGGCCACTCAAGGACTTTCAGAGACTTGTCCCGAAGCCACTCCTGCGTTGTCCTGGCTGTATGCTTAGGATCGTTGTCCTGTTGGAAGGTGAACCTTTGCCCCAGTCTAAGGTCATGAGCCCTCTGGAGCAGATTTTCATCAAGGATCTCTCTGTACTTTGCTCCGTTCATCTTTGCCTCGATCCTGACTAGTCTCCGAGTCCCTGCCGCTAAAATAAATCCCCATGCTTCACTATAGGGATGGTGCCAGGTTTCCTCCAGACATGACGCTTGGCATTCAGGCCAAAGAGTTCAATCTTGGTTTCATCAGACCAGAGAATCTTGTTTCTCATGTTCTGAGAGTCCTTTGCATTTTGGCAAACTCCAAGCGGTCTGTCATATGCCGCTTCCGTCTGGCCACTCTACCATAAAGGCCTGATTGGTGCAGTGCTGCAGAGAAGGTTGGTCTTCTGGAAGGTTCTCCCATCTCCACAGAGGAACTCTAGAGCTCTGTCAAACTGACCATCAGGTTCTTGGTCCCCTCCCTGACCAAGGCCCTTCTCCCCCGATTGCTCAGTTTGGCCGGGCGGCCAGCTCTAGGAAGAGTTTTGGTGGTTCCAAACTTCTTCCATTTAAGAATGATGGAAGCCACTGTGTTCTTGGGGACCTTCAATGTTACAGAAATGTTTTGGTGCCCTTCCCCAGATCTGTGCCTTGTCACAATCCTGTCTCGGAGCTCTAAGGACAATTCCTTTGACCTCGAGGCTTGGTTTTTGCTCTGACATACACTGTCAACTGTGAGACCTTATATAGACAGGTGTGTGCCTTTACAAATCATGTCCAATCAATTGAATGTACCACAGGTGGACTACAATCAAGTTGTAGAAATATCTCAAGGATGATCAATGGAAACAGGATGCACCTGAGCTCAATTTTGAGTCTCATAGCAAAGGGTCTGAATACTTATGTAAATAAGGTATTTCTGTTTTTTAATTTTAATACATTTGCAAAAATTCAAAAAAACTATTTTCACTTTGTCATTATGGGGTATTGTGTGTAGTTTGCTGACATTTTTGTTTTATTTAATCAATTTTAGAATAAGGCTGTAACGTAACAAAATGTGGAAAAAGTCAAGGGGTCTGAATACTTTCTGAAGGCACTGTGTGTTCATTTGATCCAGACCTGACAGCGTGCCTTTCAACTAATCTGTTTGTGTTCAAACACTCAGGAAACTATGAGAAGGTAGTTGTTCAGCTGACCAATGGCATTGCTGTGTGCGGACAACCCCAGCAGCTCCTCCAGCAGACGCTGCCCCCTCCTGTCTTCCAGATGCTGCTGACCATGCTGCCCACCATCAAACATTTGTCCCCAATACTACTACTAATGTTTCTAACTGTACTGATGAGGAAGAAGAGGGCAGACTTATCCATTGTTGCTAAACTGTGTTCAGTCAAATTTACAATGCCTCTTTGTGACCAGAAACTAGTAACATGTTCAATGAGGTATTCTGCAAATAGAATTACAATGAAAAAATATTGTTGCTCTTCAGTGAAGTTCTGCCGATCGTATGTTGGAAACCATAGTCAAGGAAACCTAGTTGAACACTTTGTGTGAATTGTAACATGTTTCTTGAACACCAGTGATTATAAGGACAAGAATAACTGTGCTACATGTAGTACTCAATCACAGGTCACTAATCAAATCATTTGTTTCATTGTGCAGACTGATTGATATGGCACGGGCATGACAAATCAATGAACTAATTAACACTGCTATCGGCCATTATGCCTCTCAATGTCTGGAGGGGCAGAGCAGGCAGGTGGGCTTCCTAACTCCTGACACCCTGATGACGCACACTGGAAGAGATGACAACCAGCAGTATTTGAGAAGACTGTCTTACCAAGGAAGAACTCAAAGACTAATGGCCAAAGGGGTCATGTTCCCTCTCTCCCACACACACAGTCACTGTGTGCCAAAAAAAAAAAGTATTTTAATGTGTACGGACAGAATGATTGCAGTAGGTTATGTCCATCTACTCATCCCATAAAATGTTGACAAATACACACAACTTGATACTTGCCATATATGCATAGCCATTGATGTGTTTAGAGAAGGTTGTAAATTGCTTTGTTTGGTTATATTGCACTGAAGCTATCTAAATAAACACACAACTTGTGTTGTAAATAACAGAGCACGGTGCTGGAACTATTAGGTCAGAGGATACAGTAACAAACGAGTTGCTAGCTAGTTAGCAAGCTATTTAATGTATATAGCCACGGAATTAGCTGCTAGCTTGTTAGCTAACGGTAGCTTAGTGTTCTGTCACTGATAGGGACACTACGTTACCGCAAAATGTATGGGTAGAGCTTGTAAATTCAAGCCCCTTGGGTGCTGCCATAGAGTTACATTAGAAGTGCCCATCCAAGAAGGCTCAAGGTCATTGGCCACAGATAAAATTACGTCAAATCACGTTATATCTACCGTAGCTTTGATTGGACTGATCATGTCAGCATCATACTTTCAAAATCTTAGCTAGCAGTCATCATCATGAATCAAGTCGACAATCTACTGGCAAATCCTTTTCAATCCTTGTCATATGAAGATAGATTATGAAGAAAAATTATAGATAAAACGTATCGGTGCTCATCGGCCATTGGACACAAACAATACACAACAATTTGGAAATCTCAAATTCAACAATGAGTGGTTTGGAAGGAATCAGTGGCTAACTGCAAGCATTGCAAGGCAATCCCTAGCCTGCTATTCAGTGGAGTGGGTGTGTGGTCCAAGTCTGGGTTTAAGGGTCTCTTTTCCTAGCTTAAAAAGATAGAGATTCAACACCATGGGCCAGAAAAGGTTGAATACATTGGCCGCACCCAAGGGGCTTGAAATTTCGAGCTCTCCCTGTAGATTTTGCAATGACATAATGTCCCCATGAGTGACAGAACACTGAGCCAATCACGGCGCAACTAGAGAACATTCCCAACCCCTACGCTCTGTATTTTTTGCTGGCTGCCCCACCACCACAGAAAGCACTGAGCTAGGCTGAAACACCTGCATTTTGGAGCTGCCTTAGTCAAAAAAGTAAAAAATAGACCATGTTCGTATGCTGTTTTATTAACTCAAAGATTTTTTTTTTACATTGTTTGCAAACTGATATCTGACACGTATTAATGTGAACAGTCTTTAGACATAGTTTCAAGCATTTATTCTGTAAAATGAGCGAGATTTATCAAAACGCGTCAGTGGATAGACGGATGTCCTTCCATTAGGTCATGCGCGCGACACTGGTTGCTCGACATTTTCTTTCTCTCCAGTATTGAATAGTTTACAGTCCGGTTGAAATATTATTGATTATTGATGTTAAAAACAACCTGAGGATTGGTTATTAAAAACATTTGACATGTTTCTACGAACTTTACGAATACTATTTGGAATTTTCGTCAATCCTTGATGACCTGCCTAAGGCTGTGGAATACTGAACATAACGCGCCAAACAAATGGAGTTTTTTTAATATAAAAATAATCTTTATCAAACAAAAGGAACATTTATTGTGTAACTGGGAGTCTCGTGAGTGCAAACATCCGAAGATCATCAAAGGTAAGCGATTAATTTTATTGCTTTTCTGGCTTTCGTGACCAATCTACATTGCTGCTAAGTGTTCTTAATGGTTTGTCTAGTGATCGATAAACTCACACAAACGCTTGGATTGCTTTCGCTGTAAAGCATATTTTCAAAATCTGACACGACAGGTGGATTAACAACAAGCTAAACTGTGTTTTGCTATATTGCACTTGTGATTTCATGAATATAAATATTTTTAGCAATTTCTTTTAAATTTAGCGCTCTGCAATGCAGCGGTTGTTGATAAAAATGATCCCGCTAAAGGGATCCGTGCGTCAAGAAGTTTGGTCATGGGTGACCTGGTCTTTGTCTCTTAAAAAAAGAGTAGTATCATCAGCCAGTTGGGAAATGTTGATTTCTTTGTTAAAAATGGTTAAGCCATACAGATTTGCATTATTCAGAATAACTAGAGATAGAAGTTCCACAACCAAAATGAATAAAAATGGCGAAATTGGGCATTCCTGTTGTACACTTCTGTTGATACTGACTCTTTTGGATGTATTAAGGTTTAGTAACACAGAACTATTTCTATCTTTGTAAAACATGCAAATTACTTTGATAAAATTTTCCCCGAAGCCAAACAGTTTAAGTGACCTAAAGAGAAATTCATGTTCAATTGTGTCAAAGGCTTTACAGAACTCCAAAAATAAGACAATCTGAGTCAATTGCATTTGAATAATCAAGAAGGTCCAAGACTAAACAAATGTTAGAGCTTATGTGACGGCCCCGGTCTGTCACATCATCTCTGGCACACTATCTGACAATCAGAGTCACTACGGTATCCAACTAGGGTCAGCATGGGGTCAACTATCTTTTGCTGTTGTTTCGTCACTCGGGCAGCAATTTATATTTCAGGTCTGAGAAAGGGAACAAAACCATCTCTGTGGATTTTTGTCCTTTTAACGTCGTCCCCAGGGAGGAAGTGTTATCCCGCTCTCTGACGTCAGTCTGTATCGGTAAGTAAACAAAGACATGCCGAGGGAAGAGCCCGATGTAAACAACGCTGTTGTCAATGTCAAAAAGATTTGGAGAATTGACAAGAGCGGGGGAAAGGTCAAGCAGGCTGAATGAAGGGGAAAAGGCAGAGCGGAAGTATAGCATACAGTAGTCATGGGACTGATGTTTCAGGCTATCGACGTGGTGTAGATATAGATATAGATGACTCTCTCGTTCACCCTCTGCTAAACTAATGGACAGATTTCTTTTCATGCAGAATTAAAGGCGGAAAGTGGAAAATAATTTTGCAACAACAACACAAAGCATCTGTGTCAGAGCTGAATCACAATTAACTAAATCAACAGCTTGGTAGAGAAATACAGGGAATAACATAGCCTCAGGCTAGATGTAGAAGGGAGCACAATCTCCATTTGGGAGACAAATGGGGGGAGTAGGGGTGTGGACAGGGCGGGGTGGAGGGCCTCAAGTCCATTCCACTCAGTGACAGAATAGAGGGGAAGGGTAGGGGTCTATCTGGGTCAGTGTGTTCTCTACATGCTGCGATCGTTCAACTCGCCGCTGACCTTTCTATCATCAGCTGGCAATTACGTTGCGGCCCAAGAGACTCCCACCACCCCTCACACCTTCTCTCCTATAGTCTCTTACAGAAGCTAAAAATAGTTGGTTTTTTCTTATCATATACCATTTCAAATCTCTTTAGAAATACGGTCTGGACAACAGTTATTGAGAAGGGAAATCGTCGGCTGACATGATAAGACTGACTGTCCTCTAACAAACTAGACGGTGGAGAGGTTGCACATGCACCAAGCAGAAGCCGGGTTATCTGTGCAGGGCTGATAAGTGATATCCACTGCACTGGAGCCTGCTGCACCACCTAAACGCTCTCTGACTGAAGCTGCAACAGATCCTCTCACTCACACTTTCTAACCTCTGCTCACTCTCATTGGACCAGAGGAAAAGTGCTTACCATTTTTACTATTTTGATCAAACAATGACTTAGACAGATCTGCTCTGAGCTGGATTCACCGACCCAGATGGATCAAATTTCAATAAAAAAAATATATGTTTGGTTTCTGTGAACATGATTTCTCCAGCAATCTCCATAAAAAATGGTAAAACTCGTCATACTCTAACAATTAATTAATCTTCATCCCCTAAAATTATTTTGTCTTGAATACATAAACATGCAGAATTATTGCTTTTCACCTCATCCATTTTCTGTCTGTCCACGAAACCAGATGTAAATATGCCAAAGTACATTACACCAAAACAAGGCCCTCAAATCCTACTGGGTCAGCTGGGCACACTTGAGCCTTGGAGAGAGGCCCCAGGGGCTCTATGGGCCTCTATGACTGCAGGTTTGTGGTGAGGTTCATGCCTGACTTCAGCTTACTCAGGCTCTCTCACAGTGTGCCTTTGGACGTGGTCGGGCCACAAAGTATGTGAGAATTTTGGAGAATTTTGTATTTTTCAAACACATGAAACAGCTTTTTCCTGCAATCAAGAGCTATAATCATCATGATTAATTCTGTGTAAAAAATATGTGTATTTTTCTGCATATCTTGAGCTGTCTGTATCCTCCTGACTGGTGGTTCTATTTTCTTTAAAGAAACTACATATGCGTCTCTGCATCTCTGCTAAGATCTAGGTAAAAGGTTTAAAAGGAATGTGTTGAAAGGAGAGGACCAAGGTGCAGCGTGGTGAGCGTACATTTTCTTTTATTGAATAAAAATTACACCGAACAAAACAATAAACAGTACAAAAACAAACCGTGAAGCTCAAAGGCAAAGTGCCCTAAACAAAGTCAACTTCCCACAAACAGAGGTGGAAAAAAGGGCTACCTAAGCATGGTTCTCAATCAGAAACAACGATAGACAGCTGCCTCTGATTGAGAACCACACCCGGCCAAACACAAAGAAATACACAACATAGAACATATAATACCCACCTCAACTCACGTCCTGACCAAACCAAAATAGAGACATAAAAAGGATCTCTAAGGTCAGGGCGTGACAATGTGAGTCTTATTCAGTACATTTAGTTATTGCTTGCTTTTCTGAAGTCTGCCAACCTTGCCAGCAGGCATGCCATCTAAGATAGTTAAACAAGCTAGCTACTCTAACTTAATTGATAGCCTGAAATGGCTTATTGGTAGCTAGTTATGAGGTACAACGCCTTTAGAGAGCTGCTATGGTTCAGTATGGTAATAGTAGGGCATGGTTGTGGATGGCTGCTACAATGAGTAGCCTGGGTTGTCTAGATCCATCATCACGGCTTGTTTGCTTCTTTAATGTGTAAAAATACATTTTCACTAACATATTAACATATCATCATGAGATACAGATAGGTTAGATATCAGATATACAATGATAATGATGGCCTTCATGTTGCACCGTTCATTATATCTTAAAAACGCTGTGTAGTACATTATACAACTGAAGTATTTTGTGACAGCCTCAAGTTATGCATGAACTTGACCTCAGTTACTCCTCACTCCTTGAGGGCATCACTGTCAACAGATCGTAAACATGGCAGCGTGGAAGAACAAAGTTGACTGTGATGTAAAAATAACTGAGCTTCACCCCCGACAGATCAGAAATCAGTTTACACACCCTGCGGTCAAATGTGGTCCCACAGCTGCTATTTTTTCCCCCAGATGAACACAAAACCTGACTGTGTCTCTTCACTCTCATTGGCTGTCCTGTCATGTGAGCGGAGGGGACAAAGCCCTGTTTCTGTACATTATGTTCCAGTCAGATGGAGGATCAGGTTTAACCACTGGTTCTGCACGGCTGACTTTCACACAGCCTCGTAATTCTGAGAGTGAGAGATAGAGGAAGTGTACACGTGCTATGTCTTTGCCTTATCACAAACAGTTCCAATCCTCAACAGGAAGTGACATCCTCACCGTGATCTGATATCTGATTCGGAGAGCAAGTTGTAAAGTTGTATGTTGTAAATGTTGTAAAGCTGTATTAGGCTGCCATATAGAATAATCATAAGTGGTGTCGTAGTCCCGTGGAAAGTAATGATAGCTTTGGGAGAATAACTACTATAACAAGGATAATGAACAGATAAAGCTATTTCAGATTCAGTTGAATCGGGGAGACCGGGGTTGGTTAATCCGAGGGTTGGTTGTCACAGACAGTGCGTATTACTCCCAAACTAGAGGGCACTGTGTAATAATTGTAACTCATCCATCTGGTCAAGTCATGTCAACATGACAAAACATTGAGGTGAGGGGAATTTATGTTTTACATAGGTGAAAGTTTAAAAAAAACATGTATTTTTCTTTTAAACGTTTGAATTATGGGAGTATACATTAAACATTTACTCAAAATGTCATATGTTGTTCTCAAGGCATAAAATGCAGAATTTTTGAAAGGCTGTTTTTAAGACTGTGTGCTATATTGCTTCCTTTCCTGATACAAAAGGAATAAGCTACTAGCAAACATTGTGTCAACCAACCCCATGTTGTGTGACAACCAACCCCCGTGTTGGGGCTGGTTGTCAGAAGTGGACAGGGTGTGTTTGATGGCTTAGAACTCAATGACTGTATATATGAATGGATAAAGCCATCGATCACGTGACACCATTCACACCTATGTGAAGATTCAATAGCATTTTGAAGCCAAATTAAGTCGGTTAAGATGGCGTCTCATGGAGACAAAACATACACAGTTTGAGGTACTCCAAAAAATGACAACAAAAAAAGCCCCCTCTCATTGAGTAATTCAAGTTGAAGTCCAACCTGGGTACTGCAGGCTTACATTAGCAAGTAAATTATCCTTGTAACTTCTTCTGTGTGCGATGTTTAATTAATCGGTTCAAAGTCATACATCTGGTGTATTAAAAGCAATTACTGGTACCGTGATTGTCTTCCAAATTTATTTTTATGAACACAAAAATTGACCACAAAGATTGCCATTTTTCCATTTACTATAATGGGGGATCCTGTTTTCGGTAAACAATACCTGCAGTGCCGCGGTGGGCTTTGAACTTCCGTGGCTTCAATGAGAGGGGGCAGTCATTCTCCGTGGTGGAATAAGATATGAGGATAAAAAGGGTGCCTATTTCAACCCAAGACCTTGGTGTTTCTATTCATGTTGAAAATAACTGAGAAATACATCCGAGAGTAAAAAGTGTGACAATCAACCCTGTTCTCCCCTATAATATTTCTTCACCTATTGGACATTAAGGAAATGTGTGTACATCACACATAACAACACATACTGTATGGTCTCCATCCCCCCTCCTTTTAAGGACCTACTGGCATGTTTTGATTATATGAGAGTGCATGACATGGATATCATTGTAGGATACTCTATGACTATGTCATTGTGATGTCAGGTCATGTTCAAAGTCAGTTACACTAACTCCAAACGTAATCATGCTTGACTGACTTTGGACCTGCTAAATGCTCTTCTGGGCAGAATAGCAAGCTTCTGTTTGGCAGACGACGAAATTGAGTACCTTTGTCCAGATGTGCAACCAAGGAATGGGTTGGTTGGTTGACATATTGTTAAAAGTGGGGAGGAAGAAAGAATATTCTTTCAAATTCTAGTGTTCAGAATGGTGGACAGATGCGGATAGAGTGAATACAGAAATACTCAAAAGAGCACACCATTTTATGGCTGTCAAGCCAGTGTAGAGTCTCAAGAGCTCGTATGTTCCTCACACAGAATTTATGCACAAAATGTAACCCAGATGATACATATCCCATGTTGGCCTGGTTTTAGCATGGGACGAAAAGAAAATGAGTCAAGGAAAATAGAGGGGTGGGCAGGAATTCTCCGGGTCCTGAAAGAATTTGAAAATTAACCAAAACAACTTAATCCCCAAAAGTGTCTTAAATGTAAGGATTCTGTTTCCAGTTTAGCAGACAGGCTGTTTTCCCAAACCCTGGATGCAATCATAGCTAGAATGATGAATCCAGCATTATAACAATTGGTGTTTGCTGATCTCATCAATGAGGAATGATGAATAAGGGAGAAGTCAGTCCACAGGCAGACGTGTGGGAGGAAGTTTAGAAGTTCAGAAGAAAGGTGGGTGTAAAGTCAACACAAGCCAGCAGCAGAACAACATTCAACAGAATTACAGTTCCGTAAATGCGCGTACAACATTCAACTAATCTCTGTCTCTCTAGATAGTGAACACATTTGGAGAACTTGTGTGTCATTCGAGTAGAGATTCGCTGAAATAACACATTCAACACTTCTCACATTCCAGTTTGTTTGTTCCTCTTTTAGCCCACAAAATGGGAATAATCTTCTAAGAGTCTAGTTAGTATTCACGTTGTCGTTGGTATTTTCACTCCATTACCACACCGCTGAGGGCCTCCTGTGGGAGTGAGTGATAACAACAAACGTTCCCACAGCTTTAGGACATTGCCTTAAGAGTCTCATTAGGTCATTAACTAATATTTTCATAGGAATGTTCCGGTGATGTGCAAGGAATGTTTCCAAATAGAACTTACCCAGAACGTTGTTACCATGTTCTCAGAACTTAAGATGTAAATGTTCTAGACACGTTTCATGGAAACGTTGCCAGAACATTAATGTGTCTAATTGCCTGTGGGTTAGGAGAATATTCCATCAAATTCCCACCAAACATGCACAGAACACGGTTTCCATGTTCTCAGAGTACAAGATATTAATGTTCTGGACTTGTTATTAATATTAATATTAATTAATATTAAGATATTAATGTTCTGAAATGAGGACATTTCAAGAACATCCATGTGTCCAGTTTTCTGTGGGTTAGGAGTATATTCCATGTAAGTCCCACCAAACATACACAGAACATGGTTCCCATATTCTCAGACTATGAGATATGAATGTTCTAGACACTTTAAATGAGAACGTTGCAAGAACATTCATGCGTAAAGTTTTCGGTAGGTTATGAAAATATTCCATCAGCCTTCCACCAAATACACAGAACTAAGAATGTCGCTGCATTGCATAACAGCCGTTTGATGGGCTCCTGACCAATTCTGCTGTTTGGTGTTTTTTTTGCAGTGATCTTAACTTTTTGGATATTAAGTTTCCGCCCATCGTATTACTACGACCGAATAGAGCTTCTAGACATCAGAACAGCGATCACTAACCTTGATCTGGATGAAGATTTCTACTTCAACGAGTCGGAGGCGCAGGACAATCACTGGAGAACAAACTGAACGAGCTCCGTTCGAGACTATCCTATCAACGGGACCTGAAGAACTGTAATATCCTGTGTTTCACGTAGTCGTGGCTGAACAAGGACATGGATAATATAGCAGGACAGAACAGCAGCATCGGCTCAACGGAGGAGGTGTGCGTCTGTTAACAACAGCGGGTGCGGGATCTCAAATATTAAAGAAGTCTTAAGGTTCTGCTCACCTGAGTTAGAATACCTCATGATAAGCTGTAGACCATAATATTTACCAAGAGAGTTTTCATCTATATTTTTGGTAGCTGTCTATTTACTCTCACAAACTGATGCTGGCACTAATACCACACTCAATGAGCTGTATAGGGCCGTAAACAAACAAGAAAAATGCTCATCCAGAGGCGACACACCTAGTGGCCGGTGATTTGAATGCAGGAAAATTGAAATCAGTCCTGCCTAATTTCTCCCATCATGTCACGTGTGCAACTAGAGGGAAAACAACTCTAGATCGCCTTTACTCCACACAGAAACAAATACAAAGCTCTCCCCACCCTCCATGTGGCAAATCTAACCATAACTCTATCTTCCTGATTCCTGCTTACAATAAAAACTTCAATAGGAAGTGATGAGCTCAATACGGAAGTGGTCTGAAGAAGCAGATGTAATGCTACAGGACTGTTTCGCTAGCGCAGACTGGAATATGTTTTGAGATTCATCCAATGGCATTGAGGAGTTTACCACATCAGTCATCAGCTTCATTAATAAATGTATTGACGGCCTCCCGAGTTGTGCAGTGGTCTAAGGTGCTGCATCACAGTATTTTGCTGCGTCACTACAGCCTGGGGTTTGATCCTATGCTGTGTCATTACTAGCCGTGACCGGGAGTCCGGGGGCGGGGGGCTCATCGCACTCTTGCGACTCCTTGTGGCGGGCCTGGTGCTTGCAGGCTGACTTCGGTCGTCAGTTGAACGGTGTTTCCTCCAACACATTGGTGCAGCTGGCTTCCGGGTTAAGCGAGCGGGTGTTAAAAAGCGCGGTTTGGCGGGTCATGTTTCGGGGGACGCATGACTTGATCTTTGCCTCTCCCGAGCCCGTTGGCGAGTTGCAGCGATGAGACAAGATCATAATCACAAAATTGGGGAAAAGAGGGTAAAAATATATATTATAATAAATAAGTGGATAGACAACGTCGTCCCCCCATCAAAAAGGCAAAGCGTCAATACAGGACTAAGATCAAATCCTACTACACCAGCTCTGAAGCTCGTCGGATGTGGCAGGGCTTGCAAACTATCACAGATTACAAAGGGAAACCCAGCCGCAAGCAACGCACGCCTACCAGACAAACAAATTGCTTTCTATGATCACTTCAAGGCAAGCAACACTGAACCAGCTGTTCAGAACTCCCTTAGCAGGTCTTGAACCCTGGACACCAGTACTGATGACAAACACCATAACCTATAAAGCATGTGCTTATTGGGCCAGTATAGTTAGGCCCTGTCCAGAAGAAACCCAAACCCTCCTACCTAGGCACTGTAGATATTAAGCAACTCGACAAGTGTAATAGGGTGAATGCACTTTGAAGTATAACTGAAGTAAATCTCAGCTCTGTTAAAATTACACTCAAGGAAAACGTGTATTGATCATGGTGATGGAGGAGTATCATTAAAACAGGTTAATATGCCCTACCAATATTAGACAACTATACAGAAAGCCCTTACATTGTTTAAATAAGAAAATCAAATCAATGACGAGAGAATAGTAAAATGAGCTGATAACTGACACAGACATGTTGGTGTAGCAGGAAGCTCTGAATGCTGTGAACCAAGAGGTTGTGAGTTCAAATCCCAAGTGAGGACAAGTTGAGTAATTATTACTATGGAAAGGCACAATGTGTGTCAAATATGTAGGTTGAAAACACTGTATGTTATTAGCACTGTGTGTGAGTATCCCTTGTCATAGGTATAAAGAGCTGTGAATGGGTCAGGGGCTTGGCACAATTATGTGGTAGAAAGTTTTTTCAGGTGACATCCTGACAACTGACACAAACAAATGTTCTTGCAACGTTCCCTTGAAACGTGTCTTGAACATTAATATCTTAGATTCTGAGAACAGGGCAACCATGTTCTGCGTATGTTTGGTAGGACATTGATGGAATATTTTCCTAACCCTCAGAAAAATGGACACATGAATGTTCTTGCGAAGTCCTATAAAACGCATGTAGTACATTAAGGTTGTATATTCTGAGAATATTGTAACCACGTTATAGCTAAGTTCTGTTTCACATTAAGGGAATGTTCTCCTGCCTTTACACCAAAACTTAAATAATTGTTCTCAGTGGGTTTTTGCTAACATAGATAGAATGTACCCCTAACTAATGGGAAAACTGGACTCTCAAACATTAGGGGAACATTATGTGTAACATTACAAACACTTTCTCTCTCCCTAGAATTGTTAGCTGGATGGGCAGCTGTGAGTCATGCTTTGGGCGCTCCTGCCCACTCTCTCTGCCAGGGGCTCTGCAGTAAACGGCCAGCTTTCCACAGCCCATCCCGTATAAATTAGGATTTTAAAAGACCCTCAGGAGCCTCTCACTATTTAGGTCCAAATCACATGAAACCTGTGAAAACCTATCCCCCACTCTCCACGACACCTTACTGACTGGGAAAAGACCGGGCTGGGGAGCTCAGTTTACAACAGAAGACTTCAAAGGCAGTTGATCCAAAACAAAGGCTATCAGTGACATCTCTACTCCCTGTCTACTCCCTCATCAGTCTTAGCAGGGCATATGGCAACTTCCCCACCACCAGGATTCACAATGTAATGTTGTAGGAGAAGCAATGACCACGTTGTCACGTCTAAAGGATTTCCGGCCTGTTTTGACATGGTTTCTCAAGGGAGAGATACCACGTCAGATGTTGATTTCAGGCGCAGGCTGTTTTGGGGTTATTGGAACAACAACCTTCAATTGTAAAAGGCGCATGGGGTTGTTTTAAGCCGCAATTAATGTAGCAGTCAGTGATCTCTGAGCTAAAAGAAAATTGACCTTGAAAGACACAGCAACATTTTATAAGAAAGCAAAACAACAGAGAGAGGGGAAAGGAACAGAAATCTGAACTTGGTATTGATTTATACATGTAGGTGGAAAAGAACCCCCCTCGTTAAATAGAATTTTGGAGGGAAGATGTGATTTAGGAGAATCAGTTACCGACCAGAAGAGGAGGTGAGACAGAGGATGATGGCCAAATCTCTGTCCTATGTTGTTAAAGCCCAAGTGCACATTTACAACATTTTGTACTGATGGTAGCCTAGCGGTTAAGAGCGTTGGTCCAGTAACCGAAAGGTCACTGGTTCGAATCCCTGAGCTGACTAAATGAAAAATCTGTCCATGTACCTTTGACCATGGCACTTAACCCTAATTGCTCCTGTAAGTCGCTACCCAGAGCATCTGCTAAATAACTCAAATGAAAATACATACATAAAAGCTTATTCCAAATGAAACTAAAACTCCCACCTCTCTGTCATGGTGTGACAGTGGATCAGGTTCTTTCAATCGCATTCATCTCTCTACTCTACAGCTGTATTTTCAGCCCCTTTTCAGGTGTCCTGATTTTTCTTTTTACAAAAAAGAGTGTACTGTATGTCCTAATAACAATCAGTGAATGTCATTACACTTTTTCGTGTTTTGTAACAGATGTCTCTTTCCGTTTATCAAATGGCTAGTGCACAATACACTGTTCAGAATCATTTTGGGCGGAAGAACAGCACATGTAACTTACTTGTTGAAGTAATTTGTTTGACAATCATGACTGGTTGTGTTCATCAGACATTAAAGGTAATACATGTTTACCGTTAAAATATACTGAACAAAAATATAAATGCAACATGCAACAATTTCAAAGATTTTACTGAATAACAGATTAGGAAATAAGTCAATTGAAATAAATTCATTAGGCCCTAATCTAGGGATTTTACATGACTGGGCAGGGGTGCAGCTGTCACGATCGTCAAAGGGAGAGAGATTGGACCAAGGCGCAGCGCGTGAAAAATACATCTTCTCTTTATTTTAAGAAGAAAAAATGAAACAAAACAACAAACAGACGACCGTGAAGCTAGAAATACAGATAGTGCTGACACAAACACTCCACATAGACAATTACCCACAAAACAGCTAAAGCCTATGGTTGCCTTAAATATGGCTCCCAATCAGAGACAACAATAACCAGCTGTCTCTAATTGAGACCCAATTCAGGCAACCATAGACTTTCCTAGACACCTACACTGAACACTAAACCATCTACTCTACTAAACCCCCTAAACCATACAACACCCTAGACAATACAAAAACACACAAACTTCCCCATGTCACACCCTGACCTAACTAAAATAATAATGAAAACAAAGATAACTAAGGCCAGGGTGTGACAGCAGCCATAGCCCCACCCACTTGGGAGCCAGGCCCAGCCAATCAAAATGAGTTTTTCCACACAAAAGGGCTTTATTCCATCCATAATAACTCCTCCGTTTCATCAGCTGTCCAGGTGGCTGGTCTCAGACGATCCCACAAGTGAAGAAGCCGGATGTGAAGGTCCTGCAGGGGCTGGTGTGGTTACACGTGGTCTGCGTTTGTGAGGCCGGGTGGACGTACTGCCAAATTCTCTAAAACAATGTTGGAGGCAGCTTATGGTAGGGAAATGAACATGAAATTCTCTGGCAACCGCTCTGGTGGACATCCCTGCAGTCAGCTTGCCAATTGCACACTCCCTCAAAGCTTGAGACATCTGTGGCATTGTGTTGTGTGACAAAATTGCACATTTTAGAGTGGCCTTTTATTGTCCCCAGCACAAGGTGCACCTGTGATCATGATCATGCTGTTTAATCAGCTTCTTGATATGCCACACCTGTCAGGTGAATGGATTATCTTGGCAAAGGACTAACGTTCACTAACAGGGATGTAAACAAATTTGTGCACAAAATATGAGAGAAATAAGCTTTTTGTGCGTCTGGCAAATTTCTGGGATCTTATATTTCAGCTCATGAAACATGGGACTAAGACTTTACATGTTGCATTTATATTTTTGTTCAGTAATACATGTCTTTACTATTAGGCCCATACAATTCTTTAGGGGGCGACAAAATTTCCTTTGTGGGAAGTCCAGTGAAAAAAATATAGACCCTGAATGTCACGGTATGATTCGCACTCTGCCCAAGTGCTTGTGAAAAAGGAGGTAATCTATCAGAAGAACAGAAATACTATCTTGAGGAACCCTGCTGAAGGTTAGAGCGTACTGTATTTTGACAACCTATATTTCAAGATATGGATGATTAAGATTTATTTAAATCAAAACCAGCTTGGCAGTTCATTTAGCCCTGTGTCATTTAAACGAACCTAACAGACAACAGTCCAGTCAATTGTCTGTCTGTCTGGATGCTGACATGCTTTTATGTCTATTGACTATCACCAGCCAATCGAATCAGGTATGGGTTTGTCCGTAATCCAGGAACTGGATTGCTAGATGAATGAATAGATGATATTACTATTGCAATATAAGGTTAAATACAGCGGCGTTTCCCTTCTATTCCATTAGTACCCTACACACCCAACAAATGACACGGCATAGCCTATGGCATTTCCAATTAAAAATGAAAGTATAGTAGTATTTGCTATCAGCTTTGCTGTGGGGTTTATGGTTTACTTCAATTCCATGGCAAATCTTTGACTGCTTATATCACTTTCTCATGGAGATAACTGGAGCCTACAGCAGTGTAACACAAACATGTTTGAACCAGAGCCAGATTAAGAGTTCCTCAAAACTGTCTCTATAGAAGTCTGTATACATCACTGTTATTTTTAATTGCAGTTCCAGTTTGGTTCAACTCTGGTTCCGGTCTTATCAGGGATTAGAAAGAAGGCCAGAGCAGCAAAGGCCCAGTCTCAGTGTGGGTCACCCTAGCGTTGGCCAAGACTCTGACGTTCGTCAAGCTCCCATGCATGCTCGCCTGCGGTCCACCCCTGGGCCACCACCTCCCTCTGAGAACGACAGAGAGGTCAAAACACTGTCACCCCACACCACCCCACACCACATCCCCTCTCCCCTTCTCTCTCCCCTCCAACCACAAACTCAGCCGGAGGGCTTCTTGAGGCCTAGAAGGAGCTGGAGTGTCCAAAACACAAAGAATGGGAAAGCTCATCTCATTTTGTACAGTAGCCTAATCTTGTGTTTTTTCAATGACTTGAATGGTATAATGTTGACTTATGTCTCTGAGGTAGCAATCCCTTTGCTCAATGAGGGAATGTGGAAAAGAAATGATAGGTGGGTTATCCTTAGACGTTTGTCAAAGCTAGTGGGTTATTCAACAGTGATGCAACACTGACACAATGGTATTGCTTTATGACACACTCCATTACATGTCCAAAATACAGCATAACATCAACAACCCGCTGAAAAGAAAGTCCCACTTTCATGCAGTTGCATAACGAACCATACGCATCAGTCATGCAACACTTTATCATTATGATGTTCTCTGACCAAAACAATGGTGCAACGCTGCATACACCCTATCTCACCCAACTAATTACGGCAAGCACAGAGACACAGAGGAAAAAGAGAGATTTAGTTGTTTATCCCAGTGCCTATCGCTGTCCAGATCACAGAAGAGGGCACAGGGAGATAGGCAATAGAGCCTGGGATCAGATAATCAGGGAAGGTTGGTTGAGAGAGAGGTAAGGTAAAGGAAAGACTGGGGTTATGTAGGGAGAGGGCAGGGTGTGCCCAGATCCAGAGGGCTTTGGAGCGCCTTACTCACAAAGGCCTCATTGTGTGGCTTATCTGGCTGCCATCAGCACCGCTGAAGGCAATATTAGAGCCTATCTGGGACCGGGGGGCTGACTGACGGAAGGACTGCTGGATGGATTGGCGGACAGATGGCCTTGCTGTCCCAGTGCACAACTTGACAACTTCTGTAGGAACGAAGGATTGCCATTCCAATGACATCTGTTTCGAATCACAATGATATGTGCTCTCATTCATGCACATGTGCATGCGCCCTCACACATGTATGTGTACAGTAGCGGTCCGTAGCTAAAATCACTTGGGAAACCAAGCCAGGAAAAACAGCCATATTACAAGCTATGTGTTGTGATAATTGTGTTGTTTGCTTTATAACTTGTTCATTCATATGCCTTGCCACTGTGAAATATATAAGCCTAAGGTCGAGACAATAAGAAGACACAGTGGCAGAATAAATTCAACCACACCTTTGTTTCATCATAAAACCGGAGAGCAACATCTGTCAGGTGAAGTCCACAAAGCATATTGCATGTAACAAACAGTTACATGACCTCCAGCATCTTCGATCAAGTTAATGTTTCCGTCATTTCGGACTACTAAATAACTATTGATTTAGAAGTCGCAAAGAGCTGCTTCCACTATTCCGCCACCATTTCAACTTCCGCCGAAGTCGGCTCCTCTCCTTGTTCGGGCGGCTTTCGGCTGTCACTGGCTTTCTAGCCATCGCCGCTCCATTTTTCATATTCCCATTTGTTTTGTCTTGTTCCATACACACCTGGTTTTCATTCCCTAATCACACTGAATGTATTTAGTCTTCTGTTCCCCTCCATGTCTTTGTGTGAAATTGTTTTGATGTTATGTGGGTTATTGTTACGCGCCAGACTTTTGTTTATGTTCCGTGTTTTGGTCACGTTATATGTACTTATGTGCGTTCGTTTGGACCGGAATAAAAAGTGCGCCTGTTAACTATACTCTGCTCTCCTGCACCTGACTTTGCATCCATTACACACCCTTAACAAACTTCAACATTTAAACATCAAATCAAATCAAATTCTATTGCTGTTTTTCAGTCTCTCGGTCTCAGCTTTGATGCACCTGTACTGACCTCACCTTCTGGATGGTAGTGGAGTGAACAGGCAGTGGCTCAGGTGGTTGTTGTCCTTGATGATCTTTTTGATCTTCCTGTGACATCATGTGCTGTAGGTGTCTTGGAGGGCAGGTAGTTTACCCTGGTGATGCGTTGTGCAGACTGCACCTCCATCTGGAGAGCCTTGCGGTTGAGCGCGGTGCAGTTGCCGTACCAGGTGGTGATACAGCCCGACAGGATGCTCTAGATTGTGCATCTGTAAAAGTTTGTCAGGGTTTTGTCAGGTGACAAGCAAAATGTATAAAGCCTCCCGAGGTTGAAGAGGCCTTGTTCACCACACTGTCTGTGTGGATGGACCATTTCAGTTTGTCTGTGACGTGTACGCCGATGAACTTAAAACTGTCCACCTTCTCCACTACAGTCCCTTCGATGTGGATAGGGGGGTGCTCCCTCTGCTGTTTCCTGAAGTCCACGATCATCTCCTTTGTTTTGTTGATGTTGAGTGTTGAAAATTATTTAAGACTGAGACTCTCTCCAATACAACCCAACATTGCAGAGTTATGTGCATCCTTTCAAGCACACCCTTCTCATTAACCTGTGGTGAGTTATTCACCATTTTTGATGCACAAACAAGGTTTTATATGTAACATGGCTAAATAAAGAGCAAAATGATTGATTATTATTAAAGTTGTGCCCTGGTCCTATAAGAGCTCTTTGTTACGTCCCACGAGCCGTGTTGTGACAAAAATGCTTATGTTTAATAAATGCATCGTATAGTGTGTGTGTGGCAGGCTTACACTGACCCTGGTGCTAGAGGGGGTACGCAGCTGGAGGTAGAATGTTTGAAGGGATACGGGACTATAAAAAGTTTGGGAACCACTGCTTTAGACAATTGAGACATGGGTTGTGTATGTGTGCCATTCAGAGGGCAAGACAAAAATATTTAAGTGCCTTTGAACGGGGTATGGTAGTAGATGACAGGTTTATGTCAAGAACTGCAACGCTGCTAGGTTTTCTACGCACAACAGTTTTCCTATCAAAAATGGTCCACCACCCAAAGGACATCCAGCCAAATTGACACAACTGTGGAAAGCATTGGAGTCAACATGGTCCAGCATCTCTGTGGAACGCTTTCCACACCTTGTAGAGTCAGTCCATACACCAAACGAATTGAATATATTCTGAGGGCAAAAGGGGGTGCTACTCAATATTAGGAAGGTGTTCTTAATGTTTGGTTTACTCAGTTTAGGCTTCAAAAATAGAAAACTACAGGCCGTCTCTAATGGGAGCAAAGGAAAAAGCGTTAAATAACTGTGTAAACTCACATAGAAAGCATGTTGCACCACAAATGACCAAACACCAGATAGTTAGCTAATAAAATATGAAAATAATTATAATAAATACATTAGAAATAGTTCAGGATTTCAGTTTCAGTTCAATGTCTCATTTGCGCCTGTTGGAAAGTAAAGCAATATAACCCTCAGTACCTGACCAGTAAGAACACAATGAATACATGTTTTACAAAGGAAATAACAGCATAGCTAAAATGCTAAGGAAAGCTAGCAAATGCTTAAAACAACACTGAAAGCTAGCAGCTGGTGCTCAAGATGACAGTGGTTCTTCCATTGAGTTTGTGAACAGATTTTAATATTTTTTGACGAATTCAGACTCAATCTATATTTTTATTTACAATAACATATTTTACCACTTATAATGGAAAAACAGCAATATTTACCCATTTCTAAAATCTGCAGAGCAAAAAAACGCATACCTTCTCTACAAGGAATACAAGAAAATCTAGCCTTGTGGTTGTACAGCTCTTTATTAACAAATTGTCTCATATCAGCTCTGTTACAAATTTGCATTGATCTTAACATTAATATACCAAATTAATCATGGTAAAAATAATACAATACTATACACACTAGAGTATGTATTCAGAAATAGTACCCATAGTGACCTGATTGACCCAGTCCACTCAGTCAAAGTGTCATACCTCTGTCTGGCATATCAAAATAAAAGCTCACATATTCATAACTAGGTCCAGCGGGAACAACACATGCACTCACTCACAAACACACACAGTTCACTGATCCCTAACTGTCCCAGGACTCCAGACTTACAATGAACATAACGAAAAGATGCTTGTGTGTGTGTTCATCATAGGTCTCTGTTGATGTGTTTAGGCACATGTATATCAGACTGTTTGTTTACATATCGTCTTGACTCCTCTCGTGCAGGACAACAACTGTCTGAGCAAGGTTCAGCTGGGAACAATAGCCAGACATTTACCCTGAACCAACTTTGGGCTTAGACGAATAGGTGGAGAGAGAGTGCAAGGCCTGACAAAGAAAGAGGCCAAACACATTATTAGCCGCTATCAATTGGCTTTAGGTTTACTGACAACAACAAATGGGAAACAAAACCAAAACCTTTCTCTGGCTCTCACTGAGCGTGAGAGCGGGCATCTACATGTGCTGAGAACACTCAACGTGACTGGGAGCAGCATGCCCTGGCTCTGTGGTTTTACAGGAAACAGCGCTCTGTGTCAGAACACCAGAGAAGCCCCGCCCGAGGCCCACTGCCATTGGCTCAGCTGTTGTCAGGCGCAGCTCAGGAGAGAACAAAGCCTGCACCAGCCAATCAGAGCAGAGTAAGAATTTTGCTGATTTACCAACACCTCATCTCAGGCTGAAGTAGAGCGTGTTGTTGTCACATCATGGGCCTTTAAAACTGAAAACCACAAGAATTTAAAAGGCACAGTGGATGATGAGACACACTGTTGCTGCTTCATGGTGTGAAACGGTTCACTGCTTGACTGACATCAAATCAAATCAAATTGTATTGGTCACATACACATGGTTAGCAGATGTTAATTTGAGTGTAGCGAAATGCTTGTGCTTCTTGTTCCGACAGTGCAGTAATATCTAACAAGTAATCTAACAATTCCCCAACAACTACCTAATACAGACAACTCTAAAGCTGTGAATGAGAATATGTACATATAAGTATACAGATGAGCGATGGCCAGGCGGCATAGGCAAGATTGTCACGCCCTGAACATAGTAAGCAGTTTTTTCTCTGTGTTTGTTGGGGCGTGATGGTGACTTGGGTGGGTTATCTAGGTGAATTTGTATGTCTATGGTGACCTGATATGGTTCCCAATCAGAGGCAGCTGTTTATCGTTGTCTCTGATTGGGGATCATATTTAGGCAGCCATTTCCCTTTTCTGTTTGTGGGATCTTGTCTATGTTTAGTTGCCTGTCTGCACTATTTGTATAGCTTCATGTTTCGTTAGTTGTTTTTGTTCAGTGTTCATTAATTAAAGAGAATGTACGCATACAACGCTGCACCTTGGTCTCTCTCATACAACGATCGTGACAAAGATGCAATAGATGGTATAAAATACAGTATATACATGTGATATGAGTAATGTAAGATATATAAACATTATTAAAGTGGCATTGTTTAAAGTGACTAGTGATCCATTTATTAGTGTCCAGTGATTGGGTCTCAGTGTAGGCAGCAGCCTCTCTGAGTTAGTGATTGCTGTTTAGCAGTCAAATGGCCTTGAGATCTAAGCTGTTTTTCAATCTCTCGGTCCCAGCTTTGATGCAACTGTACTGACCTCGCCATCAGGATGGTAGCGGGGTGAACAGGCAGTGGCCCGGGTGGTTGTTGACCGTGATGATCTTTTTGGCCTTCCTGTGACATTGGGTGCTGTAGGTGTCATGGAAGGCGGTGCAGTTGTCATACCAGGCTGTGATACAGCCCGACAGGATGCTCTCGATTGTGCATCTGTAAAGGTTTGTCAGGGTTTTGAGTGACAAGCCAAATTTCTTGAGCCTCTTGAGGTTGAAGAGGCGCTGGTGCGCCTTCTTCACCACACTGTCTGTGTGGGTGAACCATTTCAATTTGTCTGTGATGTGTACACCCAGGAACATAAAACTGTCCACCTTCTCCACTGCTGTCCCTTCGATGTGGATAGGAGAGTGCTCCCTTTGCTGTTTCCTGAAGTCCACGATCATTACCTTTGTTTTGTTGACATTGAGTGAGAGGTTGTTTTCCTGACACCACACTCCGAGTGCCCTCACCTCCTCCCTGTAGGCTGTCTCGTCGTTGTTGGTGATCAAGCCCACTACTGTTGTGTCGTCTGCAAACTTGATGATTGAATTGGAGGTGTGCATGGCCACGCAGTCATGGGTGAACAGGGAGTACAGGAGAGGGCCAAGCACAAACCCTTGTGGGGCCCCAGTGTTGAGGGTCAGCGAAGCGGAGATGTTGTTTCCTACCTTCACCACCTGGTGGCGGCCCGTCAGAAAGTCCAGGACCCAGTTGCACAGGGCGGTGTTGAGACCCAGGGCCTCCAGCTTGATGATGAGCTTGGAGGGTACTATGGTGTTGAATGCTGAGCTGTAGTCAATGAACAGCATTCTGACATACAGTTGAAGTCGGAAGTTTACATACACTTAGGTTGGAGTCATTAAAACTCATTTTTCAACCACTCCACAAATTTCTTGTTAACAAACTATAGTTTTGGCAAGTCGGTTAGGACATCTACTTTGTGCGTGACACAAGTACTTTTTCCAACAATTGTTTACAGACAGATTATTTCACTTATAATTCACTGTATCACAATTCCAGTGGGTCAGAAGTTTACATACACTAAGTTACATTACTGTGCCTTTAAACAGCTTGGAAAATTCCAGAAAATTATGTCATGGCTTTAGAATCTTCTGATAGGCTAATTGACATCATTTGAGTCAATTGGAGGTGTACCTGTGGATGTATTTCAAGGCCTACCTTCAAACTCAGTGCCCCTTTGCTTGACATCATGAGAAAATCTAAATAAATCATTCAAGACCTCAGATATATATTTTTAGACCTCCACAAGTCTGGTTCATCCTTGGGAGCAATTTCTAAACACCTGAAGGCAACACGTTCATCTGTACAAACAATAGTAAGCAAGTATAAACACCATGGGACCACGCAGCCGTCATACCGCTCAGGAAGGAGAGCGTTCTGTCTCCTAGAGATGAACGTACTTTGGTGTGAAATGTGCAAATCAATCCCAGAACAACAGCAAAGGACCTTGTGAAGATGCTGGAGGAAACAGGTACAATTGTATCTATATCCACAGTAAAACAAGTCCTATATTGACATAACCTGAAAGGCCGCTCAGCAAGGAAGAAGCCACTTCCCCAAAACTGCCATAAAAAAGCCAGACTACGGTTTGCAACTGCACATGGGAACAAAGATTGTACTTTTTGGAGAAATGTCCTCTGGTCTGATGAAACAAAAATATAACTGTTTGGCCATAATGACCATCGTTATGTTTGGATGAAAAAGAGGGATGCTTGCAAGCCGAAGAACACCATCCCAACCGTGAAGCATGGGGATGGCAGTGTAACAGTATAACTTTAGTCCGTCCCCTTGCCCCGGGCGCAAACCAGGGACCCTCTGCACACATCAACAACAGTCACCCACAAAGCATCGTTACCCATTGCTCCACAAAAGCCGCGGCCTTTGCAGAGCAAGGGGAACCACTACTTCAAGGTCTCAGAGCAAGTGACGTCACCGATTGAAAGGCTATTAGCGCGCACCACCGCTAACTAGCTAGCCATTTCACATCCGTTACACTCACTCCCCTTTCGACCTCCTCCTTTTCCGCAGCAACCAGTGATCCGGGTCAACAGCATCAATGTAACAGTTCAACTATACGTCCGTCCCCTCGCCCCGACCCGGGCGCGAACCAGGGACCCTCTGCACACATCAACAACAGTCACCCACGATGCATCGTTACCCATCGCTCCACAAAAGCCGCGGCCCTTGCAGAGCAAGGGGAACCACTACTTCAAGGTCTCAGAGCAAGAGACGTCACCGATTGAAAGGCTATTAGCGCGCACCACCGCTAACTAGCTAGCCATTTCACATCCGTTACACTCACCCCCCTTTCGACCTCCTCCTTTTCCGCAGCAACCAGTGATCCGGGTCACGGCATCAATGTAACAGTATAACTTTACGTCCGTCCCCTCGCCCATACCCGGGCTCGAACCAGGGACCCTCTGCACACATCAACAACAGTCACCCACGAAGCATCGTTACCCATCGCTCCACAAAAGCCACAGCCCTTGCAGAGTAAGGGGAACCACTACTTCAAGGTCTCAGAGCAAGTGACGTCACCGATTGAAAGGCTATTAGCGCGCACCACCGCTAACTAGATAGCCATTTCACATCCGTTACAGCAGCATCATGTTGTGTCGGTGCTTTGCTGCAGGAGGGACTGGTGCACTTCACAAAATAGATCGCATCATGAGGAGGAAAATTATGTGGATATATTGAAGCAACATCTCAAGACATCAGTTAGGAAGTTAAAGCTTGGTCGCAAATGCGTCTTCCAAATGGACAATGACCCAAAGCATACTTCCAAAGTTGTGGCAAAATGGCTTAAGGACAACAAAGTCATGGTATTGGAGTGGCCATCACAAAGCCCTGACCTCAGTCCTATAGAAAATTTGTGTGGCAGAACAGAAAAAGCGTGTGCGAGAAAGGAGGCCTACAAACCTCACTCAGTTACACCAGCTCTATCAGGAGGAATAGGCCAAAATTCACCCAACTTATTGTGGGAAGCTTGTGGAAGGCTACTCGGAATGTTTGACCCAAGTTAAACAATTTAAAGGCAATGCTACCAAATACTAACTGAGTGTATGTAAACTTCTGACCCACTGGGATTGTGATGAAAGAAATAAAGCTTAAATAAATCATTCTCTCTACTATTATTCTGACATTTCACATTCTTAAAATAAAGTGGTGATCCTAACTGACCTAAGACAGGGGATTTTTACTAGGATTAAATGTCAGGAATTGTGAAAAACTGAGTTTAAATGTATTTGGCTAAGGTGTATGTAAACTTCCGACTTCAACTGTAGGTATTATTTTTGTCCAGAAGGGATAGGGCAGTATGCAGTGTGATGGCAATTGCATCATCTGTGGACCTGTTGGAGCGGTATGCAAACTGAAGTAGGTCTAGGTTGGCCGGTAAGGTGGAGGTGATATGATCCTTGACTAGCCTCTCAAAGCACTTCATGATGACAGAAGTGAGTGCTACGTGGCGGTAGTCACTTAGTTCTGTTATCTTTGCCTTCTTGGGTACAGGAAAATTGGTGGCCATCTTGAAGCATGTGGAAACAGTAGACTGGGATAGGGAGCGATTGAATATTTCCGTAAACACACCAGCCAGCTCGTCTGCGAATGCCCTGAGGTAGCGGCTAGGGATGCCGCCTGGACCAGCAGCCTTGCGAGGGTTAACAAGTTTTAACGTTTTACTCACGTCAGCCACCGGAGAAGGGGGGGGGGGGTGCAGTCTTTGTTAGCGAGCCATGACGGTGGCACTGTATTATCCTCAAAGCGGGCAAAGAAGGTGTTTATATCTGACCTAGTTTGGGGCCTTTCAGAAATAGACAACAAAAAGGCATTTACAGTATTTCCCAGGAGACCTATATTCTACTATCCATGAACTTTGCTAGCCTTATCTCTTTAAGTGGACATTTTAAGTATTTTATTACTTTGATGACTGGAAATGACTGTTTAAGTGGACCTCACTTTTCCTTACATCTCACTTCACACAGCTGCCATTCACAAAAATTCACCAAAAGGTTTTGGGGGAGGCAAACTGGGGAGTGGTTCACTTTCTCAGGTGACCTTTCACCTTGAATGCACCAGAAACAATCAGTGATGATTAATTGATATAGATCCATGTCCATTTACAATAATGCATCTCATCCCTGATTGATTGTTCCTTCAATTTGAATGTACTGAAATAACTCTCTGTTTCTGAAGATGTCAACGGTGTTTATTGAGAATATTGTAAATGTTCAACTAATTAGACTATGAGGACACTGAACATTGAAAATGTTCATCTTATTAGATGGGTGTTTACGAGGACACTGGCGACTGAACAACATGGCTTAGAAGTGCGTGTTGGGGATGGGAAGCTTTCGGGTAAGGAACATCATAACATCACTCCACTCAGACTGCAAACTGAATACCACCACTCCTCAATCCATGCCATAGACTACTAACAAAGTCTTCAAATAGTGGAGCGAACACCAGCACACATCTGATAAACCCAGTGCCCCTTGCTGATAATTAAACCACATTACACATTAAAAGTGAAGCTAAATTCATTCCACAGATGAGAAGTGAAAACCTGAAAATGAATGACAGAATTCAAGTTGTGAAAAAAAGTATATTTACATTGGAGCTAGGTTTACTGTTGCTTTAAAATAACAGACGTTTTCACATTCCTCCATAACTCCCATCATATACTACCATATATTTGTGTGCTCTGTTGTGAATATTATATACTATGTAGGTGATATTTTGATAGTTGTAGATGAAAAATCACAATTTGGCATATTGGTTATATTGGTGGTTGGGGTGGGATTAAATCAGATCCGTGTTAGATCCGAGTTATGCAATCTCTACGAATGTCGGGCAAAATGCCTTGAAGAGCAGCAGTGTTGGCTGTCTAGCACACTGCGCTATGAATTGAATCCTGGCCTAGAGGTATTCAGGTCAATGGTAAATGGCAAACTCTTGACATTATGATTAACTTTATGGCCCACTGGAGGAATACTCTGTCACTGGGTGAAAGTTCAGTGTTCGCCAGAGTCCAAGGGAAATTAATAGGGTGGAGTTCCTGGAGTTAAGGCCATTTTCCCTGTCACTTAGCCTGCTTGTTCACCCTCAGCAACAGTTATGAGGAACTTAACAATTGTCCACACTGGCAATCAGTTAGGAAAGGGAGGACTGACAACTTCCTCTTGACCCCAACCCCAACATATGTGCGTGAGCACGCACGCACGCACACACACACACACACACACACACACACACACACACACACACACACACACACACACACACACACACACACACTGTGAGAAGGGAAAAGTGTTTTCCTGTGTCCTTTAGCATTGGACTCATGTGACAGTTGAACTATGATAAAAACAGTAGACCTTTCCCACCTTCTCTGCCTTTCAGTTACAGGATGGATGGGGGAAAAAACAATTCTGCAATGTTGCATAAATAGAACAGCTGCAACGTTATCTGAAGAGTTAAATGAAGTAGTTGATAATTGCTCACCCTAATTAGACAATGTACAAAAACCATAATATCAATCCACATACTGTAAATGATGAGACTGCTCTTATGGATTTAAAGAGCTGTTTGTATTCCCATAGGAGAGAAGACCAACTTCCAAGGAAACAAATAGTTGCTCGATATAGGCACTGCTCTTACATATTGATTGATTTAAGCACTCCTTTTGATATTTGTACATTTTTGGAACACACTCCAAAAAGAAAAGGTTCCTGGAGTATCCTATAGAGGTTCTTCAAATTGAAACTGTGGGGGAACCCCTATAAGTTCTTTGAAGAACCCCTTTTAATGGATCCTCAAATGACCTTTTGAAGAACCTTTTGGGTTCATTTTTTTATCTACCCCCCCCTCCCTCCAATATTATTATTATTCATAATATGCATAACATTAACAACAATAACACAATATTTTAGTTGTCAGTTTTTTTAATTATTTAAATGGCAAAGCAGAATTTAAAAAACTAAATATGATGGCAACTCCCAGCAGAGCCCCAAGTCCAATGGGTTTATCCTCTGGTGTGTTGCTGTTAATGTGTTGATGTTCTCCGTATCCACAACCAGAATGATTTTGCAGTGCATGGTGATCAAACAGGTTTCCTATTATATTCATCAGAGGTGTACGGGGTGAAGTCTGTGAATTCAACATGTTCTCATAGCATACAGTACATATTCTTACCTCTTTGTTGGTTGATATCCACTGAATTGTGTCCATTTTCTGTTTTAGAAAGATTTGCACAAATATGAAAAGATAGATGGTATCCTCATAAAACAATATCAATTTAGATCATACAAGGGACAAACCTTACCTTAAATTGAGGAGATCTTTACATTTTTCAGTTAAGTGCCGGATCCTTGCTGTCCCTGAAATTCAAAATATTTTAGTTGGGCAGTTAGGTTCCTACAAGAACCCCCACCAATTAAGGAGGTTCCACGATGAACCCCACCTACTACGGGGTTCTTGGAAGAACCTTTTGGGGGCAATTTTCAGTGCCTAGAACTCTCTTAGAAGAACCCTTGTTGAACCCCTAATTTTTAGAGTGCATGTATTGTTATTTGGCATGGTATGAACATTTCTGTGAAAACATTGGTCGTTCCACCGGAGAGAATTAAGCAAAGATTTTTTTTAAGCTTGTTCGTTGAGCAAATAATGAAGAACATGATTTGATTAATGTGGACTATTCAAAGTAATACTCACATGATATTTCTTGTTGTATTTTAAATGGCATTTGCAATCTATTTCTTGAAATAGGAATTAGACATGACATTTCACAGTAAATTGCAGAAAACGCTTGCAACAGTCTTATGTCCAAAAATGGGTTTGATCATTATAGACAAATCAAATCTCTTTGTACTACTAGGGTTGTGGCGGTCACTACATTTTGTCAGCCGGTGATTGTCAAGCAAATAACTGTCGGTCTCACGGTAATTGACCTTTAATCTCCAGGCTTCCACATATAGCCTCAAGCCACTGATGCAGACCTTTGGAACATCTATATTTTAAAAAGTATAATAAATCCATGTAATATAGCCTACACCTTCACAATAAATTCATTATTTATTTTAGACAGGTCTAAAGAAGCATGCTATGAAGAAAATGTAGTCTATTTCAGAAGAACAGAATAGCATACTCTGAGTTGTCCTTATGTTAGGTCCTGATCAGGCTAAGCAAAATGGCTGTGGGTGTTTTATTAGGATCCCCATTAGCTGTTGCAAAAGCAGCAGCTACTCTTCCTGGGGTCCACATAAAACATGAAACATAATACAGAATGACATAATACAGAACATCATTAGACAAGAACAGAACTACATACATTTTTTAAAAGGCGCACGTAGCCTACCTATCAATGCATACACACAAACTATCTAGGTCAAATAGGGGAGAGGCGTTGTGCCACAAGGTGTTGCTTTATCTGTTTTTTTAAACCAGGTTTGCTGTTTATTTGAGCAATATGAGATGGAAGGAAGTTCCAGGCAATAAGGGCTCTATATAATACTGTACGTTTTCTTGAATTTGTTCTGGATTTGGGGACTATGAAAAGACCCCTGGTGGCATGTCTGGTGGAATAAGTGTGCGTGTCAGAGCTGTGTGTAAGTTGACTATGCAAACAATTTGGGATTTTCAACACATTAATGTTTCTTATAAAAAGAAGAAGTGATGCAGTCAGTCTTTCCTCAACTCTTAGCCAAGAGAGACTGGCATGCAGAGTATTTATATCAGCCCTCTGATTACAATTAAGAGCAAAACGTGCTGCTCTGTTCTGGGCCAGCTGCAGCTTAACTAGGTCTTTCCTTGCAATAATAATCAAGATTAGACAAAACTAGAGCCTGCAAAACTTGCTTTTTGGAGTATGGTGTCAAAAAATCTGAGCATCTCTTTACTACGGCTCGACCTCTCCCCATCTTTGTAACCATTGAATCTATGTTTTGACCATGACAGTTTACAATCTAAGGTAACGCCAAGTAATTTAGTCTCCTCAACTTGTTCAACAGCCACACCATTCATAACCAGATTCAGCTAAGGTCTAGCACTTAAGGAATTATTTGTACCAAATACAATGCTCTTAGTTTTAGAGATGTTCAGGACCAGTTTATTACTGGCCACCCATTCCAAAACAGACTGTAACTCTTTGTTCAGGGTTTCAGTGACTTCATTAGCTGTGGTTGCTGATGCGTATATGGTTGAATCATCAGCATACATGGACACACATGCTTTGTTGAATGCCAGTGGCAGGTCATTGGTAAAAATAGAAAAGAGTAGAGGGCCTAGAGAGCTGCCCTGCAGTACACCACACTTTACATGTTTGACATTAGAGACGCTTCCATTAAAGAAAACGCTTTGAGTTCTATTAGATAGATAGCTCTGAATCCACGATATGGAAGAGGTTGAAAAGCCATAGCACTTAAGATTTTTCAACAACAGGTTATGGTCAATAACATCAAAGGCTGCACTGAAATCTAACAGTATAGCTCCCACAATCTTCGTAATATACATTTCTTTCAACCAATCATCAGTCATTTGTGTCAGTGCAGTACATGTTGAGTGCCCTTCTCCATAAGCATTCTAAAAGTCCTGAGGACAAAGACTTTCCTCTAGGCTCAGATTAAAAATATGACAGATAGGAGTGGCTATAGCGTCAGCTTCCATCCTCAGTAGCTTTCCATCTAAGTTGTCAATGCCAGGAGGTTTGTCATTATTGATCGTTAACAATCATTTTTCCACCTCTCCCACACTAACTTTACAAAACTTGCACTGCTTTTCTTTCATTATTTGTTTTTTATGCATTGCTCACTGTTTGTCATAGGCATTTCCTGCCTAAGTTTGCGCACTTTGCCAATGAAAATAATTGGCAACATCAAATGGTTTTGTGATTAATAACCCATATGATTCGATGAAAGATGGAGTTGAATTTGTTTTTCTGCCCATAATTTCATTTAAAGTACTCCAAGGTTTTTTTCCACTTTATATCATTGATCTTGCTTTCATAATAAAGTTTATTCTTCTTTTTGTTGAGTTTAGTCACATAATTTCTCAATTTGCAGTAAGTAAGCCAGTCAGATGTACAGCCAGACTTATTAGCCACTCCGTTTGCCCCATCTCTTTCAAATATATACTATTTCAATTCCTCATCCATCCATGGAGCCTTAACAGTTCTAACAGTCAGTTTCTTAACAGGTGCATGTTTATCAATAATTGGAAGAAGCAATTTCATAAATTCATCAAGTGCAGCGTCTGGATGCTCCTCAATCACATTAGACCAGGAAATATTTTTAACATCATCCACATAAGAGTCACAGCAAAATCTTTTGTATGATCTCTTATACACTATTTTAGGCCCAGCTGGATATAGCCACTATATTGTGATCGCTGCATCCAATGGGTACGGATATAGCTTTAGAACAAAGATTTACAGCATTAGTAAAAATGTGATCGATACATGTGGATGATCTTGTTCCTGTAGTGTTTGTAAACACCCTGGTAGGTTGATTAATAACCTGAACCAGTTTACAGGCACTGGTTACAGTAAGAAGCTTCCTCTTGAGTGGACAGCTTGATGAAAACCAGTCAATATTCAGGTCCCCAAGAAAGTAGACCTCTTTTTACATCACATACACTATCAAGCATTTCACACATATTATTTAGATACTGACTGTTAGTACTTGGTGGCCTACAGCAATACCCCAAAAGAAAAGGCTTTAGATGTACCAAGTGAACCTGCAACCACAACACTTCAATAACACTTGACATAAGATCTTCTCTAAGCATTACAGGGATATGGCTCTGAATATATACAGCAACTCCTCCCCCATAAGCATTTCTGTCTCTTCTATAAATGTTATATCCTTGTATTGCTACTGATGTATCATCAAACAAATTATCTAAGTGAGTCTCAGAAATGGCTAATATATGAATGTTATCTGATATTAGCAAGTTAATGAAGGCTACATATATTTATATGGGCTATTTTCAGCCCTTTCCTGGATAGCTTATCAGAGATAGACATAATATTGGAAAGAGCAGACTAAGCAAGAGAAAAAAATATACATTCAGTAGTCCATTAATCAATTGGTGTGTGTGTGTGTGTGCTGTGGGGTTGAGGCTACACACCCATAGCCTTGGCTCTCTCATCCCTTCCAGGCTTCTGGGAGGGAGGGTGGATAATGAGCCTGTCGTAGCGGATGTACGTAATGTCCCCACGCACTCTGGCAGCTTTCATGGCTGGGATCAGTTCTTTCCTCTTCTGAAGCATAGCTTCAGGATAGTCCTCGTTGAGGAAGATATATACGTTTCTCTCAAGTTATTGGTTCTTTCCAGAACAGCTACCTTGTCCTTGAACCTCAGGAACTTGACCACTATTGGCCTGGGCCTATCACCTGGGCCGGTGGTGGGTTTTACAGTCCTGTGGGCGCGCTCCACCTCAATCTTCCTGTGGTCCATCTTCAATTTCTCAAAGATAATTTCCCTCACTTTGTCCTCAGACTCCATCCAGGTCTCATGTGGAGATTCTACAATTCCGTCCACAACCATGTTGTTTCGCCTTGATTGTCCCTCAAGATTTATCTGTCATTGTTATCATGGATTCACACACAGAACTGATGTCCTCTCTCAATGACTTACAGATTACTGTCATCAACTCGTCGAGCTGACCCTGGGAGAACTGCAAATTGTTCTTCAGGTCCTGGACCTCTCGGGTCAGGTCGTCCATTCTTTTATTAGTAGAATCCACAAGTATTTGGACAAAACACTTAAACTATTTTCTTGTTGTTGTAACAACTGCTTATACGTCTATTTTTGTTTGTTTAAAATATCCTTCACCTGTGATAGAGACACCACTGGCACTGTCCTCAATGGTACTCCCGCCGGCTTTGGTCTTTGTCATGGTAGCTAGCAACGTATGTTAGGCTGTTACTCCTCACAGTTCCAGACAGGGCAGGTCACGGGGAAAATTGGAAACAACAAACAGCAGGGATCTAGACAGCCACAAACCCTGGCCAATCCGTGGTCCCAGCCACAATGGCTAACTGTGTCGCGGGCTGTGTTCAAGAACCCTCGCTAGCTTGATGTCCAGCTAGCTAGCAGCTAGGCTAGCTGCGACGCCAAATAGCTCCTCAGACCCGTTCTTTGTCGGCAGCATTACTGGAAAGATACAAGTAGTCCCAGCAACTGATGCCAACTGCGTCGCGGGATCCAACATAAGAAGCTAGGTAGCTACCAAGAACTTTCTAATATACTTTTAAACAACACTAGTTAATTTAGCAGATTTGCTTAGAATTCCGTGGCATTATTATTTTATAGTTATTTTATAGTAGAAGAATACAATTGAACAAAGCTGAATAAAATATAAATATTTTCTGAGGGAGTGAAAACATGCGGATCATTCTGTGTTGAGCAGTTTAGTACTCTTATATGCTTAATTTAGATTTATTAATGTAACTTTAGTTGTTCTACAAATGTTGGGCTATATGTTTAGATTTTTAATACACTGTAAGGCTGCATGATGTGACTCCAATGATGATTTGAAAAAAGACGCTAGAAAGGCATGAGCTCTGCTTTGTTTTTTTGCGCAGGCTGTACACACTTCATTAGTCTCTCATTCACAATTTGACAAGCACTTAATAATGCCTCGATTTTCACGGCGGCATCCCCTTTGTGGCCGTAATGCACCCTAAAAAAATCCATGCCTTTTGTGGCCAGTGGCCATAGTGCCCTTGGCCCTGAGTGCTGCATTGTGTCTTTCTCCCTGAATGCTGTGCGCTCCTAAGCAACTCTCACTCACATGGCTCTCCATCACCTTATCTGGGTCTTTCTCACAGGCTACAAGTGAAGACGGACATATTAAGGGGAGAAACTGCGCTCGTCCTTATCCAATTCTGAGGTGCATATTGAAGATATTGGAGGAACTGTCTACATTTACTTTCGTCAGCCAACAAGTTGAGTAGGCCTAAAGAAACAGCAAAAGCACTAGCCTATGTCAGTCTACTATCCCCTATAGCACAAAAGTCAACATATTCTATTCTGTGCGAGAAATAAATATTCCATACATAGTCTGGGACAGCTGTGGGATGCAATCCCAAATTAATACAACCACTGGCATCAATAAAACTATTTTACGCAACGTGGCTGACGCAACAGATCAGAACATTTAGCTTAAATTGTTGATAAACTATTAGGCTATTTCTTCACATTATAAGCGTAGCAATGTGCACATGGCAGTAGGCCATAAGCGCCAATGTTCCATTAGCTGGAGAACACCATTATCAAAAGTGACCGCAAATGCGATTATGCATGTAATGCTTTTATTACAAAGGTGCATTTTTATAGGGGGAATTATCTTCCCCAAACTTGAAACTCAGGCAATGCTTATGTATGCCAGTTAGGCTCTAAACCCATTGGAAAGCGGATTAATGTGCTTAATTTTAAGAAGTTATTTGGCCACTTAAGTTGTGATACAAACCTTATCAAAACATATAGGCCTATGGGCTAGGCTACATGAGGTGCGCGACTACGATAAAAAAAAAAGGCTGTTTCTTATGCTGGGCATCATTCACAAGTGGTAATATATAATTCACAAGTTATAGACTAATATTGTCACCCATCAGACTATTCATGATTTATCTTGTCTTTACATACAGTGCCTTCGGAAAGTATTCAGACCACATTTTTTCCTCACAGTACCCCATAATGACAAAGCAAAAACAGGTTTTTAGAAATATCACAAAAATAGAAATATCACATTTACATAAATACGTATTCAGACCCTTTACTCAGTACTTTGTTGAAGCACCTTTGGCAGCAATTACAGCATTGAGACTTCTTACTTATGACGCTACACGCTTGGCACACATGTATTTGGGGAGTTTCTCCCATTCTTCTCTGCAGATCCTCTCAGGCTCTGTTAGGTTGGATGGGGAGCTTCCCTACACAGCTATTTTCCGGTCTCTCCAGAGTTTTGATCGCATTCGTTCATCTTTGCCTCAATCCTGACTAGTCTCCCAGTCCCTGCCACTGAAAAACATCCCCACAGCATTATGCTGCCACCACCATGCTTCACCGTAGGGATGGTGCCAGACATGGCACTTGGCATTCAGGCCAAAGAGTTCAATCTTGGTTTCATCAGACCAGAGAATCTTGTTTCTCATGGTCTGAGAGTCTTTAGGTGCCTTTTGGCAAACTCTAAGCGGGCTGTCATGTACCTTTTACTGAGGAGTGGCTTCCGTCTGGCCACTCTACCATAAATGCCTGATTGGTGTAGTGCTGCAGAGATGGTTGTCCTTCTGGAAGTTTCTCCCATCTCAACAGAGGAGCTCTAGAGCTCTGTCAGAGCGATCAAGGCCGTTCTCCTCTGATTGCTCAGTTTGGCCGGGCGGCCAGCTCTAGGAAGAGTCTTCGTGGGTTACAAACTTCTTCCATTTAAGAATGATGGAGACCACTGTGTTCTTGGGGACCTTCAATGCTGCAGGCATTTTTTGGTACCCTTCCCCAGATATGTGCTTCGACACAATCCTGTCTACGGACAATTCCTTCGACCTAAAGGCTTGGTTTTACTCTGACATGTATTGTCAACTGTGGGACCTTATCAAAGTCACAACTGTCTTGGTGTGTTTGGACCATATTAGTTTGTTGGTGATGTGGACGCCAAGGAACTTGAAGCTCTCAACCTGCTCCACTACAGCCCCATCGATGAGAATAGGGATGTGCTCGGTCCTCCTTTTCCTGTAGTCCACAATCAACTAATTTGTCTTGATCACATTGAGGGAGATGTTGTCCTTGAACCACACGGTCAGCACTCTGACCTCCTCCCTATAGGCTGTCTCATCATTGTCGGTGATCAGGCCTACCACTAAACTTAATGATGGTGCTGGAGTCGTGCCTGGCCATGCAGTCATGAGTGAACAGGGAGTACAGGAGGGGACTGAGCATGCACCCCTGAGGGGCCCCCGTGTTGAGGATCAGCGTGGCGGATGTGTTGTTACCTACCCTTACCACCTGGGGGCTGCCCATCAGGAAGTCCAGGGTCCAGTTGCAGAGGGAGGTGTTTAGTCCCAGGGTCCTTAGCTAAGTGATGAGCTTTTAGGGCACTATGATGTTGAATGCTGAGCTGTAGTCAATGAATAGCATTCTCACATAGGTGTTCCTTTTGTCCCGGTTTGAAATTATATATGCATCTGGACAAGCCTCTTTATACAGTGCGTGATTATTTTCAGTTAGTCTGCAAAAATATGAACATGCCTGTACGTTTGTGAGCAGTACTATACGTGTGGGTACATGGATATGTTTTTTGATACGTTCTCTGTATTGCCCTGATATCCCAGCACAATGGAAACTTGTTGAGTACTTTGGCCATGCTAGTCATTAATTGAAGTAACAATGTAAAGACATAAAAGTATGAGCCATCAAAGGTTGTTGAGTATGGAGTAATATCTTGCCCTTAGAAGTGAATGAGTCATAAGTGGCTACAGTGTGATGGATCTTTGTTATTTATCTATACAATTAAATGAAATTACGGATTGCCTCTTATCTGCTCGTCGTTCCCTTATGCCATAGTTTGTATAAAGGCACAGGGCGAGACCCAGATGCAGACACGGGGGCAGATGGTTTGAGTCTCTGATATTTATTATAATCCAAGGGGCAAGCAAGAGAATGGTCATGGACAGGCAAAAGATCATAACAAGGTCAGAGTCCAGGAGGTACAGAGTGGCAGGCAGGCTCGAGGTCAGGGCAGGCAGTATGGGCAGGCAGGTGGGTTCAGAGTCAAGGCAGGCAAGTGTCAAAACTGTGAGGACTAGCAAAAACAGAGAAAAGGGGGAAGAAAAAAAGAAAAAAACAGGAGCACGGAATAACACGCTAGTTGACTTGACAAAACAAGCCGAACTGGCAACAGATAAGCAGGGAACACAGGAATAAGTACTCAGGGACTAATGAGGAAAACAGGTGACACCTGGAGGTGGGTGGAAACAATCACAAAGACAGGTGAAACAGATCAGGGTGTGACAAGTTTGTACGTCTCAATTGTCAGTAAAAAACACATTTGTTTAAGCAAGTCAGCCATATCAGCTTTGTTTCAAAAAAAGGCAGTAAATGAGGCTGAATGAACTGTTTCGCTGCCAGACAAGGCTTCGCTGATAGCCAGGTGTAGCGGTGGTAAGGATTCACTCCATGGTGCTGAAAAGAAAGCTCTGCTGTTAGGACAGCTTTATGTAGACCCTAACAGTTTGTGGGCACATAGTAATAGAACTTAGAGAGATATAACACCACACCCCACATAAAAACAAAACATAGTCTAGATACGCCTTAAAACCTTGGTTCATAGTCAAATTAAACCAATTGGAATGCCAAGAGGCTGTTGATGTTTTGCTGATGAAATTTTAAATTAATATCAGTGTGTTTACATAAATGGCCTAAAGTAGCCTCCACTGATATAACTGTTTGAGTGTGCAGGTCTAACATCTGTTGGATTCCTGAGATGCTTCCCTGGGGAAAGCTACACCTCCCAATGCCCAGAGATGGTGGAATCGTTTATTCAGAGGCCGGGCATTAAACAAGGCTCCTGTTGCACAGGAGAGCAGTCACAGCCAGCCAGAGGGATCAGATTATATCTGGTTCCAGTCCGACACAATAGTGAGAGAACAATTAAGCTGTTCATGTCATTAGTATGTTTATTCACTGACACAAAACTGTATATTATAGTAGCTCTGATCGTTCAATATATTTGCTTGAATGGATATTCTCTACTGATCATTCTCCAGGCCTATATTTGCTTGGGTGGAAGCCAGCTTGCTTGACCCTACAGATATTTATGTGAATTTGCTTAATTGGATATCATTGGTTTTATTATATGTATGGTGGGCCAATGTGAACATGCAGCAATTGAGAACAAATGTCAAAGGATGTATTCAAAGCCGCAGGGCTACTTTTGAATTGCCTGTAATCTCATTATTAATCCCTTCACTTACATTTCAACGACATAACATTTCAGCATATGTTATGGTACAGTACACAATAGGATAAGAATCACGAGAATGTGTTGACGTTGTGGACTGGGTTTCATCTGGCTTGTTTTCATGGAACATGGTGTTCCTTTTCCTTGGAAGCATGTCTATTGAGCAATACATTTAAGTCAAAACTAACTTGTCTCATCAGCTTACCCGCCATTGTTTTCATTTTCCAGCGTGAGAAAACTATGTGCTAATCTTACTTTCATCCGAAGAAAATACATTCCTCTCTGCACTCCTTTCATGTGTTCGTCACATTATGTATTGAGCTTTGCAGTTCCCCTCTAGACCTGGCGTGCGGCGGAAAATAAACTTAGAGGAAAATAAACTTGAATATGCCTTTGAAATACAGTATATGGCTAAAATACATTGAAGCATTGACACATTGACATTGACTGATATATTTCATTATTGAAAGAAGCATTGCAAAATCATCTTACAATAACTGATACATTATGTAGTATGTAATATTATATAGTAGGCTAAAATGGTGCAATTTGGTACAGATGACCTGTACCTATACTCTTCAGCTGCTGTTAGAAATTAGAATTCATCATCTGACATCATCCTTCTGTTTGGAGGCTGTTTGTGGACCTTTCAGTGTCATGTAGAGCTGTGAACAAAGAGAACCGTAGTCACAGAAAACAATGGAAGACAGCAAGGGCAATAAACAACAAGCCTAATATGAGCAAATGCGCTGACATCTGTTGGGGGAGAGATGACCCCCTCAAAATACGCCAAGGGAAGAGAGCAAATATTGGCATAAACAAGGGTCCTAAAGGTGGTCCTGAATGTTGTTTTGCTGTACCCCCAGAGAATATTCTAGAAGACAGTTCAAAGAGTTGTGCACAGAACAGCACAGCACTGCAGCTATAATGAACTGCTTAGGACTCGCCCTCCTCTGAAGTTACATTGATATCCATGAAGCCCTTTGGGGGCACCCGGCGGAGTCAACAAAACACACACACTCCACGCACCTCATCCCTGGACATCACGCCGCCTTTGCTGAACAAAACCCGATGTCACGCCCTGACCATCGAGATATTTTTATTCTCTATGTTTGGTTGGTCAGGGTGTGACTCGGGTGGGACACTCTAGGTTCTTTGTTTCTATGTTTTGGCTGGGTATGGTTCTCAATCAGGGACAGCTGACTATCGTTGTCTCTGATTGGGAATCATACTTAGGCAGCCTTTTTTCCTATGGTATTTGTGGGTAGTTGTCTTTGTTAGTGGCATTATAGCCTAAGTAAGCTTCACGTTCGTTTCCTTGTTCTTTGTTTTGTTGGCGACATTTATCAATAAAATAAATGTATGCTCACCATGCTGCACCTTGGTCCGGTCATTTCCACGACGACAGCGATCATGACACCCGAGTGGCACCGGAGTGTCATACGGCGTGCTATCAGGGAGCTGCTTAAAACGTGTCTCTGGCAGGGTTGGGCACAATTCAGAATTTTGGAATTGACTCCTATTCCACTCAGTCATAGAAAATGAGAGTTTCATTGAATCTGATACCAGATACCAAAGAATGTATCACTTTTCTCTGGAAACAATGTTCATACTCTTTTAACCTTAGTGCTTAGCATAGCCAATTATATTTCCACCAATCATTTCATTTGTTTGGCTTCTTTTTGAAGGCCTCAACTTTAGGCTTAAACTAATGCATTCTGGGAAATGTAACATTTCCGCCATATTGAAAAAAAGTTAAGTGATTAATAACTTAGAATATTCGCATACAGGTTTTGTTTTCCTTGATCATTTATTTTAAGAGTTTGTCCTGAAAAACAATTATTTCAACAATATTTTATATGCATCTTTATAACAACATGTTCGATATTTTATGTTTATATTTGTATAGACTACACCTAATATAGAATAGAAGTATCACGGCTCAGGCTAATACCCAGATGCAGACACAGGAGGCGGATAGTACGAGTCTCAGAGTTTATTATAGTACAAGGGGCAGGCAAAAGGTAAGTCAAAGCAGGCAAAGAGTCGTAATCCAAATCAGAGTCAGGAAACAGGAGACAAAGGGCAGTGGGACAGGGGTTTAATTCTAGATACATGGAAAGTGGGATGTATGCGGAGGGTGCGCGGCAACAGAAGGCGGACAGCAGAGGGGCTAAGAACCTTAGAGATGGGGAATGGGGCCAAGAAAATGGGGGGGGGGAAGTTTGCGAGGCTCCACCCGTAGGGCCAGATCCCGAGTGGAATGCCATACCCTCTAAGACGGTAGTGGGGAGCAGGGGTCCAGTGGTGGTACGCTTGTCGTCTATACCTGGAAGTAATCTTGAGAAGAGCGACCCGGGCTCTCTTCCAGGTATGGTGGCAGCGACGGACAAACATATGGGCAGAAGGAATGCTGACCTCTTGCTCCGAGAAGAGCGGGGGCTGATATCACAGGAAACACTAAAAAGGCGAGAGACTCGTAGCAGAACAGGGAAAGGTGTTGCGGGCATATTACACCCACACGAGTTGCTGGCTCCAGGTGGTGGGATTGGTGGAGACGAGGCAACGAAGAGTCATCTCCAGGTCCTGATTGGCTCGCTCCGACTGGCCGTTAGACTAGGGATGAAAACCAGAGGACAGGCTGGCCGACGACTCAGTTAGGATGCAGAACACCTGCCAAAACCGGGATGAGAACTGAGGACCGCGATCGGAGACCATGTCAACCGGAAGTCCATGGATCTGGAAGATGTGCTGCACCATGAGCTGGGCCGTCTCCTTAGCTGAGGGCAACTTAGGAATGGGGATAAAATGGGTGGCTTTTCCGTAAGGGTGGTGGTGTGGATACCCGTGACGAAGTCCAAGGATATATGGGACCAGGGGCGATGAGAAACAGGGAGTGGTTGAAGGAGGCCAGCTGGAGCTTGCCGCTGAGTCTTGTTCTGTGCACACACAGTGCAGGCGGCAACAAACGCAGAGACATCAGGAACCATGGTGGGTCGCCAAAAACGTTGTCGGACAAAAGCCGAGGTCAGGATGACATGTGAGCCTCAAGGAATGTGCCCATTCCAGAACCAGTACACGGGCAGAGTTCAGGACTAACATCCGGTTGGTCTTGGGGTCCAATGGTGTAGTAGCGGGGCTGTACAGACGTGAGAGTGCATCAAGCTTCCCCTTCTTGGACCCCGGGCAGTAGGAGATAGTGAAATGGAAATGAGTGAATTACAGGGCCCATCTTGCCGGCCTGGAGTTGAGCCGCTTTGCAATGCAGAGATATTCCAGGTTCTTATGGTCCATCCACACCAAGAATGAATGTTCCGCCCCTTCTAACCAATGCCTCCACTCCTCCAACACCATCTTAACAGTGAGTAATTCTTGATTTCCCACATCATAGTTCCTCTCAGTAGAGGTTAAGACGATGGGAAAGGAAGGCGCAGGGATGCAGCTTCTGGTCCTGGGCGGAATGCTGGGACAGCCCCCACTCCGACGTCTGAGGCATCGACCTCCACCATGAACTGACGGGAACGGACAGATGGATTAAGATGGGAATGTAGTGATTTGCTGCTTGAGGTCTGAGAATGCCCAGTCAGCTGCTGGAGACCATATGAATGGAACCTTGGGAGAGGTGAGTGCAGAGAGTGGGGAAGCAAGGTTCCTGTAGTCGAAACAACGGTAGAAATGAGCAAAGCCCAGGAAGCGTTGCAGCTGCAGTCTGGATGTGGGTTGAGGTCAACCCACCACCGCTCTCACCTTGTCAGGGTTCATCTGAAGATCCCTGTAGCAATGACGTATCCTAGGAAGTAGATGGTGGAGCTCACATTTCTCCACCTTCACGAAAAGCTGGTTCTCCAGGAGACACTGGAGGACATGGAGGACGTGCTCTTGAGCTGACCGGGAATAAATGAGGATGTCGTCCAGGTCGACAAACAAAAATCGGTTCAACATGTCACGTAGCACATCATTGACCAGGTCCTGGAACACAGTCCGAACGGCATCACCAGGTACTCATAGAGCCCGTTAGCCGTGTTAAAGGCTGATTTCCACTCGTCACCTTCCCGTATCTGAACCAGATGGTAAGCGTTCCAAAGGTCCAACTTGGAGAAGATGACCGCCCTCTGGAGAAGCTCAAAAGCTGAGGATATGAGTGGTAGCGGGTAACGGTTTTTAAACATAATGTCATTAAGACCCCGGTAGTCGATACACGGACGCAGGGTCTTGTCCTTCTTCTCTGCAAAGAAGAACCCTGTGCCGGCGGGGGAGGAAGATGGACGCATAATCCCTGCAGCAAGAAAGTCCTCAAAATACCCTTCCATCGCTTTGGTCTCCGGACCCGACAGGGAATAAAGTCGCCCCCGAGGTGGTGCGATGCCCGGGAGAAGGTCGATAGCACAGTCGTAGGGCCGATGCTGAGGAAGAGATGTGGCGTGGGCAGAGTTGAAAACCTCCCGTAAATCATGGTACTCTGCGAATAGATCCAAGGCTTTACCCAAGCCAGCAGACATCACGGGGCAGGCTGTGCCTACTTCAGACAATGTGCATGGCAAAACTGACTCCAACCAAGGATGGAACCCGTAGCCAAGTCGATTAGGGGATTGTGCCTCTGGAGCCATGAAACCCCCAAAACCATGGGCACATAAGGAGACTCCAGGAGCAGAAACTCCATAGACTGATGCCTGACACTCACAGATGTATAGGAACCGTATTGTGGGTGACTCTGCCAAAATGGCGCCCATCCAGCGCTCTGACGTCCATCGGGATGGAAAGGAGTTGAGTGGAGATACCCAGTTCCGACACCAGGGTACTGTCCATAAAGCTCTCGTCGGCCCCAGAGTCAATGATGGATTTGGACTCCCCACATCAGGGTAGCATAGAAGGGGTTACAATTGAAAACTCTCCGTACGGCTCACCAGTGTACTCATACTTACTGATGAGCCTGGTTTTTTAATGTACAGGTAGATAAGAAATGTCCCATAGCTCCACAATACAGATAGCTCTTGGTGTTTAGTCTGCACTCAGCAGGAGACAATCTAGTCCTAACCAGTTGCATGTGCTCCGGAGGAGACGAGTTGACAGCCCTCTGTGATTTCCGAGAGAACTCCGGTGACATCGGATTCACTCAGAAATGTAGACTCCTGGGATTTCCGGGATTCCTCAGAGGCGAGGTGGAAATCGAGGACAAGCGAGGGCAATAGAGACTCCCTGTCCCTCCTACATTCCCATAGCCGCCCATTGATCCGGATGGTCAAGGCTGTGAGGGAGTTGAGGTCCATGGGCAACTCCCGGGCTGCGAGCTCGCCTTTAATCACCTACGATAATCCGTGATGGAACGTGTCAGACAGGGCTGACGGGTTCCAGGCACTCTCAGTCGTCAACGTGTGAAAATACATTGCATAGTCTGCCACACTATGGGAGTCTTGACGTAGTTTGAGCAGCTTACGAGCAGCCTCTCTCCCGGACAACGGAGAATCGAACACTTCACGTACCTCTGCCACAAACTCCTCCAGACTGAGGAAAACGTTGGACTGTTGCTGTCACACCGCCGTAGCCCAGGCAAGTGCCCTCCTATCAAATACGCTATCTACGAGTGGTCCGAGGGGAACATAAAAGGCTGCAGCTCGAAGATGAGGGAGCACTGGGAGAGAAACGCCCGGCTGGTTCCAGAATCTCCAGCGGAATGCTCCGGAGGAGTTAAGCGAGGTTCTCAGGACACTGGGGTAGACTGGGAAGAAGCGTCGCTGGTGGCGGGGTTCTGAGAGTCTGGGAGATTACTGTTGTGGCTTGCTGCCTAGTTGGGAATCCGCGGTATTGCACTATAGATAAAGGGGACAAATGGGAGTTGCCTGGTTAAATAAAAAAATGTATAAAATGATGACAAAGCAAAAACAGGAATTTATAAACAGGAATGTTTATAAAAAATTAACTGAAAGATCACATTTACGTTAGTATTCAGACCCTTTACAGTGATTACAGCCTCGAGTCTTCTTGGGTATGACGCTACAAGCTTGGCACACCTGCATTTTGGGACTTTCTCCCATTCTTCTCTGCAGATCCTCTCAAGCTCTGTCAGTTAGGATGGGGAGCGTCGTAGCACAGCTATTTTCAGGTCTCTCCAGAGATGTTCAATCGGGATCAAGTTCGGGCTCTGGCTGGGCCACACAAGGACATTCAGAGACTTGTTCCGAAGCCACTCCTGCGTTGTCTTGGCTGTGTGCTTAGGGTCGCTGTACTGATAAAAGGTGAAACTTCGCCCCAGTCTGAGGTCCTGAGCGCTCTGGATCAGGTTTTCATTAAGGATCTCTCTGTTCTTTGCTCCGTTCATCTTTCCCTCAATTCTGACTAGTCTCACAGTCCCTGCTGCTGATAAACATCCCCACAGCATAATGCTCCAAGCAAGCTGTCATGTACCTTTTACTGAGTGGCTTCCGTCTGTTCACTCTACCATAAAGGCCTGATTGGTGGAGTGCTGCAGAGATGGTTGTCCTTCTGAAAGGTTCTCCCATCTCCACAGAGGAACACTGAAGCTCTGTCAGAGTGACCATCGGGTTCTTGTTCACCTCCCTGACCATGGCCCTTCTCCCCCGATTGCTCAGTTTGTCCGGGCGGTTCTTGGTGGTTTCAAACTTCTTCCATTTCAGAATGATGGAGGCCACTGTGTTATTGGGGACCTTCAATGTAGCAGAAATGTTTTGGTACCCTTTCCCAGATCTGTGCCTCGACACAATTCTGTCTCGAAGTTCTACGGAGCTCAATTCCTTTTACCTCAAGTCTTGGTTTTTGCTCTGACAACCGTGAGACCTTAAATACACAGGTGGGTTAACCCTCACAAGGCTGCCGGCCCAGACTGCATCCCTAGCCGTGTCCTCAGAGTATGCGCAGACCAGTGTTTTCGGACATATTCAATCTTTCCCTATCCCAGTCAGCTGTCCCCACATGCTTCAAGATGGCCACCATTGTTCCTGTACCCAAAAAAGAAAAGGTAACTGAACTAAATAACTATCTCTGCACAGCACTCACTTCTGTCATCATGAAGTGCTTTGAGAGACTAGTCAAGGGTCATATCACCTCTACCTTACCCGACACCCTAGACCCACTTCAATTTGCTTACCGCCCCAATAGATCCACAGACGATGCAATTGCCATTGCACCGCACACTGCCCTATCCCATCTGGGCAAGAGGAATACCTATGTAAGAATGCTGTTCATTGACTACAGCTCAGCATTCAACACCATAGCACCTTCTAAGCTCATCATTAAGCTTGAGGCCCTGGGTCTGAACCCCGCCTTGTGCAACTGGGTCCTGGACTTCCTGACGGGCTGCCCCAGGTGGTGAAGGTAGGAAACAACACCTCCATCCTCAACACTGAGGCCCCACAAGAGTGTGTGCTCAGCCCCATCCTGTACTCCATGTTCACCCACGATTGCATGGCCACACACGCCTCCAACTCAATCATCAAGTTTGCAGACGACACAACGGCAGTAGGCCTAATTACCAACAATGACGAGACAGCCTACAGGGGGGAAGTGAGGGCCATGGGAGTGTGGTGCCAGGAAAATAACCTCTCACTCAATGTCAACAAAACAAAGGAGCTGATCATGGACTTCAGGAAAACAGCAGAGGGAGCACCCCCCTATCCAAATCGATGGGATCGCAGTGGAGAAGGTGGAAAGCTTCAAGTTCCTCGGCGTACAGATCAATGACAAACTGAAATGGTTCAGCCACGCAGACAGTGTGGTAAACAAGGCGCAACGGCGCCTCTTCAACCTCAGGACGCTGAAGAAATTTGGCTTGGCACCTAAAACCCTCAGAAACGTTTACAGATGCACAATTGAGAGCATCCTGTCGGTCTGTATCGCCACCTGGTACTGCAACTGCACCCCCCGCAACCGCAGGGATCTCCAGAGGGTGGTCTGCCCAACGCATCACCGGGGGCAAACTACCTGCCCTCCAGGACACCTACAGCACCCAATATCACAGGAAGGCCAAAAAGATCATCAAGGACAACAATCACCTGAGCCACTGCCTGTTCACCCCGCTATCATCCAGAAGGCGAGGTCAGTACAGGTGCATCAAAGCTGGGACAGAGAAACTGAAAACAGCTTTTATCTCAAGGCCATCAGACTATTAAATAGCCATCACTAGAACATTAGAGGCTGCTGGCCTATATACTTGAAATCATTGGCCACTTTATTAATGGAAAACTAATCACTTTAATAATATTGAAATATTTTGCATTCCTCATCTCATATTTAATGGAAAACGAATCACTTTAATAATATTTAAATATTTTGCATTCCTCATCTCATATGTATACACTGTATTCTATTCTATTCTACTGTATCTTAGTCTATGCCGCTCTGACATTGCTCGTCCAAATATTTATATATTCTTAATACCATTCCTTTACTTAGATTTGTGTGTATTGTTGTGAAATTGTTAGATATTTCTTGTAAGATATTACTGCACTGTTGGAGCTAGAAACACAAGCATGTCGCTCCACCCACAATAGCATCTGCTGAACATGTGTATGTGACAAATAAAATGTGATTTGATTTGATTTGTGTGCCTTTCCAAATCTTGTTGTAGAAAAATAACATAACAAAATGTGGAAAATGTCAAGGGGTCTGAATACTTTCTGAATGCACTGTATATTAAGGACATTGAGAAAATGAAAAGCTTGATATTTTGATATTGTCAGTTCCCTATTTTGAGTCTATAGTCCAATTGAAAGTCCTTCAACAGTCTTTTCTCTTTGTTACAATACTGAATAAGTCTCCATTACTGCCTTATGTACGTCTAATGAAGACAGCTAGTCTGCTATGTACTGTGCATTCGGAAAGTATTCAGACCCCTTGACTTTTTCCACATTTTGTTACGTTACAGCCTTATTCTAAAATGTATTACGTTTTTAGTTTTTTAGCAAATGTATTCAAAAAATGGAAATTGAAATATCACATTTACACGAGTATTCAGACCCTTTACTCAGTACTTTGTTGAAGCACATTTGGCAGCCTTGAGGCTTCTTGGGTATGACCCTTCTGTCTCTGAGCTCTATGTACAATTCCTTCAACCTTGAGGCTTGGCTTTTGCTCTGACATGCACTGTCAACTGTGGGACCTTATATAGACAGGTGTGTGTTTTTCCAAATCATGTCCAATCAATTGAATTTACCACAGGTGGACTCCAATCAAGTTGTAGAAAAATCTTGAGGATGATCAATGAAAAAAGGATGCACCTCAGCTCAATTTTGAGTCTCATAGAAAAGGGTCTGAATACTTATGTAAATAAGATATTTATATTTTAAATTTTTAGTACATTTGCAAAAATGTCTAAAATAAAATATTTTATCCATTTTAGAATAAGGCTGTAACATGACAGAATGTGGAAAAAGTGAAGGGGTCTGAATAATTTCTGAATGCACTGCATGTCATCCTGTGTGTGGTTACAATTGAGAACATAATTTGCTACAAAATACAGGCTTTGCATGTCTGCTGAACTGCCCCAGTGCCCTTTAAATGTAAAAGTCATTCATTCATACTTCTTTGTATCCAGTAGGCTACATATTGCTCTCTTGCATACAACGCAAATGTTGAGATGCACACAAACACACTAAGCAGATACAGATACTCCGTATTGGAAAGGAATGTCAAGCTCTCTTGCTTGAGACAAAACATTTCGCGACCGTGGACGTTTCTATCTGCACACAAATTGCCTGACATTCCCAATGAGGTACAACGACAACAACAATGGCGATGCTATGTCTTCCAATGCCACTGTCGAACTTCCAGAGACAAATGTTTTGCAACCTGGCAGTCTACAATTCTGAGATGTTGTTGTGATCGCCTGGAAGCCAGCCAACGTGGAATATGATAGGTTAAATACACAACACAGGGAAAGCAACTTCCTCCCGGCAACCTTGACAACCTGGCCTGGCGACATCTCTCATGTGTACGTGCCACTCTGCTACGTTTCCTGATTGGCCCTGTTGGCTTCCTGTCTCTCATGTAGAGCAGATAAAGACAGAGGGCAGGGAAGTAATAACACTTTGTTACTTCATTTTGACGCTACAGTGTACCAACACAATGCTACATTGGATGCCTGAAAGGTGTTTATTTGGACCAAAACCTTGACCATGAGGTTGAGTTTGTTTGTCTGTCTGTGTCTGCCGTGCATAATCAGCCATGACTTTGGGCTTGTTGGCTGGTTGTTTACAATATCCCTGGCAGTTACATGAAATCCACATGATAATTAAAGCAATACACACACACACTCACACAGAATGCTGTCAGGCTGCCACTACACTATGACTAGCCAATATAACAGTTGAGAAAACACACTCGGACAGACACTATAGAAAACCCCAGGACAGTGACGAGAAGAAAAGTCCGTCTTTACAGGAAGCCCCAACATGTTCCTTTAATGGGAAATGAAAGACTCCTGCTGTACATTCCCCTCTTCCTCTTTGTTCTGCTAAACACTCATTGCAGATCCCATTATGTGAGGATGAGCTGACATGAAGACACACAAGGCAGTCCAGTGTGCTGCCAATGTTCCGAATCCCAGGCTCCATTCCTAATTGCTCCATGAGGAATTTGTCTAACAGCATCATTCCAATGGGAGAATCCCCCTTCTCTTCTCTTGACACACTGGTCAGACAGACACCAAGTAAGAGGAGTCAATGCCCTGTTTGTTGATGATACAGTTGAAGTCGGAAGTTTACATACACCTTAGCCAAATACATTTAAACTCAGTTTTTCACAATTCTTGACATTTAATCCTAGTACAAATTCCCTGTCTTAGGTCAGTTAGGATCACCACTTCAGTTTAAGAATGTGAAATGTCAGAATAATAGTAGAGAAAATTATTTATTTCAGCTTTATTTCTTTCATCACATTCCCAGTGGGTCAGAAGTTCACATACACTCAATTAGTATTTGGTAGCATTGCATATAAATTGTTTAACTTGGGTCAAACGTTTCGGGTAGCCTTCCACAAGATTCCCACAATAAGTTGGGTGAATTTTGGTCCATTCCTACTGACAGAGCTGGTGTAACTGAGTCAGGTTTGTAGGCCTCCTTGCTCGCACACGCTTTTTCAGTTCTGCCCACACATTTTCTATAGGATTGAGGTCAGGGCTTTGTGATGACTTTGTTGCCCTTAAGCCATTTTGCCACGACTTTGGAAGTATGCTTGGGGTCACTGCCCATTTGGAAGACCCATTTGCAACCAAGCTTTAACTTCCTGACTGATGTCTTGAGATGTTGCTTCAATATTTCCACATACTTGTCCTGCCTCATGATGCCATCTATTTTGTGAAGTTCACCAGTCCCTCCTGCAGCAAAGCACCCCTGTGCTTCACGGTTGGGATGGTGTTCTTTAGCTTGCAAGCCTCCCCCTTTTTCCTCCAAACATAATGATGGTCATTATGGCCAAACATTTCTATTTTTGTTTCATCAGACATGAGACATTTCTCCAAAAAGTACAATCTTTGTCCCCATGTGCAGTTACAAACCGTAGTCTGACTTTTTATGGCGGTTTTGAAGCAGTGGCTTCTTCCATTGTCACGGCCGTCAAAAGGAGGAGACCAAGGTGCAGCGTTGTATGCGTACACTCTTCTTTATTTGAAGAATGAACACTGAACAAAACAACAAAACGTGAAGCTATACAAATGAGTGCGAACAGGCAACTACACATAGAAAAGAACACACAAATACTCAAGGGAAAATGGCTACCTAAATATGGTCCCCAATCAGAGACAACGATAAACAGCTGCCTCTGATTGGGAACCATATCAGGCCACCATAGACATATATATACCTAGACCTACAAAACCCCTAGATATACAAAAGCCCTAGACAAGACAAAACTAGCATACCCACCCTAGTCACACCCTGACCTAACCAAAATAATAAAGAAAACATAGATAACTAAGGTCAGGGCGTGACATCCATGCTGAGCGGCCTTTCAGGTTATGTCGATATAGGACTCGTTTTACTGTGGATATAGATACTTTTGTACCCGTTTCATCCAGCATATTCACAAGGTCCTTTTCTGTTGTTCTGGGATTGATTGACACTTTTCGCACCAAAGTACGTTCATCTCTAGTAGACAGGACGCGTCTCCTTCCTGAGAGGTATGACGGCTGCATGGTCCCATGGTGTTTATACTTGCGTACTATTGTTTGTACAGATGAACGTGGTACCTTCAGGCATTTGGAAATTGCTCCCAAGGATGAACCAGACTTGTGGAGGTTGGCTGATTTATTTTGATTTTCCCATGATGTCAAGCAAAGAGGCACTGAGTTTGAAGGTAGGCCTTCAAATACATCCACAGGTACACCTCCAATTGACTCAAATGATATAAATTAGCCTATCAGAAGCTTCTAAAGCTATGACATAATTTTCTGGAATTTTCCAAGCTGTTTAAAGGCACAGTCAACTTAGTGTATGTAAACTTCTGACCCACTGGAATTGTGATACAGTGAATTATAAGGGAAAGAATCTGTCTGTAAACAATTGTTGGAAAAATTACTTGTGTCATGCACAAAGTAGATGTCCTAATCGACTTGCCAAAACTATAGTTTGTTAACAAGAAATTTGTGGAGTGGTTGAAACAAGTTTTAATGACTCCAAACTAAGTGTATGTAAACTTTCGACTTCAACTGTATGTGCCATAACCGCCTATTGCAATTTGTCAAGACAACATATATCAAATGTTTTGCCTTGCGTGCCAAGCCACCAACTCACCACCGGCACCAGCCAAGGCCTGTCCCAATAGGTTTGGTGAGAGATGGAAACGTCTATTTTGGTCAGGTTTTGAAACTGACTGTTTTTTATGAATTTGTTATCCTTGATGGCCTGTCTAATTAATAACACCATCTTAGTATTCTGTTTCCTCTTTCACTGCAGATTGCAGGCCTACTAGGTCACATATGCTCTGTTTCCTGTGAAGGAGTTTATAATGCATCTACCACACAGCCACCTCACACAAGATATTGAAGGTTTGGTTACGTAAACCAGTCACAGATGGAGTTTTGATAAGACAAAAAATGACAAGAAATCAAGTCAGAAACTCTGTAACAGGCCACTGTTATCCTTTCATCCTGTTCTTGTATGTATTAAACAATTGTAAGACCCCAACATCTGCCAAAGGCTGCAGGAATAGCCGGAAAAGCAAAATTATGTAACTGTACAATGTAAAAAATATACACCCACTACCACTTCACAATTATTGTTTTCATGGCCTGCTGCCTCTGAGTAAGAGAAGTGTTCTTCAGATGAACCATGCCCGCAGTGCTGCCTCGGCTCACATTAAAACTGCTGTACATGATGTTCCAAAAAAAGACAGTAGAATGTAGCAGAACAAAAAAATAATGAGGTTTCAGGTTACATGAACCTAAGTTTGGTCAAAGAAATTCAATTCCCATTATGGTTCAAATGTGTGGATGTTAAAAAAAAGTTAAACGTGACAATTACTTTTCACCAGAATTCCCCTGCCCAGTCATGTTTCTTAAGCATGTCAACGAGTAGCTGTTGAAAAGGAAGCTGTAATATCCTCTTCTTTGAGATGGCACTCAATCATCTATTCAAGGAGAACAAGTTGTATTGAACCTCTAGTCAAATCTAACCAACGAAACTTTCTGGGAAATAGAATGAGGTAAATTAAGAAAAGAATTGACAGAAAACACAAAAATCTGTCAGTGTTTTTATTACAAACAAGAATTACAAAAACTTTGGCTAGTCATGTGAATCAACAATGGCATTTGTATAAAATACATTCCGTTTAAGGTGTGCTGCACTGAGCATGACACCAAAGCTGCGTTGCTGACCTGAAGCCACAATTCTCGCCACTATTTGGAAATGAGGTAAAAGTCCTCAGTAATTTCTTGGAATGTTCTTCAGTACACTTCAAAGTGACATCTCCAACGTAAGGCTTAATGTGACGCTGAACAAATGTTCTGCAGACATTTCTAAACTGTTCAGAAACATCAAGGCACAGGCATCTGGTGTGAGACAAACGCACAAACCACATGGCTCAGACATTTCCTCTTTAGCTGCTTCTAAAACTAATCATTTGAGCCTGAAGCAGCTTCAAAACAGACTCACACGTTTCTTCCTCTTATCATTGTTGTGAACGGTCATAATAAATCAGTACTAGTCTCTATTTGAGGAGACACTATGCATAGGTTTGTGCTAAAGAACTAGCTTTTACGCAACCCCAATTCCTCTTGAATTCATCCACATACCAAGAAATTCACTTAGTTTCTTCATCCAGTACTGTTACATTAACATTCAGAATACATTGAACAGCTCCAGAGGATAGCTGCTGCATCAGAATCGCTCAGGCAATCGTTTCAGTTCATTTGCAGATACTGCAGGCTTTCCCTTTTGCATAGCATTACCTGTGTACATCGGCTTAATATCTAAACCTGCTGACTCAACTCCTCTTCACCAAACCATGACTTCTCAGAAAAAAGTGCTTACTTGAAACTCATTTACTTGACTATTAGTAGAAATAGTCATGGGAACATCATGATTGAGTCATAATACATAACGCAGGTTGACATTTAGGCTATATGTTACAAGGCAAAGGGGAGTTGGGTATTACAGATGCCTCAGCATTAAGCCAGCTGATAACTTCTTCATATCACATCGCATTCTTTAAGGCTTAGGTATCATCTGCAACTCCAACTCTCCCCCTTACAAAAATCAAGTGATTCTCCCCCAATATTTCCCCAAATTCAGTAAATAACACAAAACATTTATTGTGTGGGAATCATTGATTGGCAGGAGGGGCTCCGTTTCCTCATCCAGAGCCAAAATCACTTTGGAGGACAGGAACCATGGGACAAGTTATTTCCTTTCCTTGCGCAACGTAACATGTCCATTTTTCTTTTAAAAAAAGGGCTTCCTCCACAACCAGGTCCTGTCGTCTCCATCTCCTCTTCTCAGCGGTACTCTTAGTCCCTACCAACAACAGAGGCCACATCTTGGGACTGGGTAGCCAGTTTCGGATAGTAATCCAGGAGAAGACAAATCACTTTGCGTAATTAAGTCGGGTCATCGCGTGACGCTCAAGTGGTTGGTTCAACATGTCATGCAGCGACGTCTCATGTTGAGGGGCTGAGGGTTTGGGTCGACCTGCAGGCGCAAAACACAAAGGTATACGTTTCAATAAGGCACATTGGGCCATGAAGTGTAGAGAGTTCTGTTAAATCACAGAGTATTCTAAGTGGTGCTAGCTCACCTCGCAGTACACCGGAGGGGGTCGGAAGCGGAACTCCTGGACAAAGGCCCTAAGTGGGTGCTCCATGATCCCACTGAGGTCCTCCTCAGGACGGTGGGCCATAGTGTTCTGCTCAGCCTCCTCATCAGTCACCACAGAGCTGTAGTCAGGAGGAGCTGTATGGGGGAGGGAAAGAGGGGACAGATGAGTAAACCATTTTTCAGGTTGGAGATTTTCAGGGGGTTTGGCTTTTAGCTTTGGGGAACATGTTATGTCTTGTTTACAATGAGACAGACACTTACGCTCAGGCTGCTCAGGGATGGCCATGCGGAGCCATTCCAGGTTGACACTGTACTGGCTGCTGACGCTAGAGGTGCGGCTGCCGAAGGGATGCAGGGGGATGGTGCCCATCACCAGCGGCAGCTCTAGGCACAACTTAGAGGTCCCAGGAACATCCACACATACCTAAGTGGTGGAGTGGGGAGAAAGCTTTTAGAACTACAGTAACATGGACTCTTCAGTAGGGGTAAAACCACTAACCTCTAATTAGCTTTTCATTATCAATAAGACATATACTCAACAAGGAAAACCTAGTAAACGTGCATTAAGTGCTTTCCATTCTCTGTCTAGGGAGTGAACTCACCCTGAGCATGTATTCCACTTTGATGATGCGGCACTGCAGGATGGAGGGCCCGACGGGTGGGATCTTGATGGCGCGGCCATGCCAGGTCTCCCTACGCTGGGCCCCCACCACGTCGCCACTAAGCGTGGCCACCACCGCCTGCTTCTGCTTCATGGTGCCCCGAGCGAGGAACGTCTGCGTCTGTGTGATGTAGGCCTTGGGCACCACACAGCGTGACGTGGCATTGTCAAACTCAGCAAAGACAGGAATCACCTCACCTGGAAGATGGAGAATAGAGGCTGTGACATTACATTTGGTTTAGCTAAAAACAGTTATAACTATTTGTTAAGTTCAGGCCACTAGGGTTAAAGGATATGGTTGGTTCTTACCTGGTGTGTAACCTTTACGGTCGATCTTGGCAGTTATCGACACCTGTCCAAAGTTGTGGTACCAAACCCGTGCCATCTTGTCTTTACTGCCAGCTTGGGGGGCCAATAAGGCTGGTGTGTTGATGTCAATGGCCTCAATGACTGTGAACTCCTTCTTGATCTTCCTCACTGTAGCCCAGGGCCTATGCAGCTTCACCTTCACCCAGTAGCGGACGCTGCCATGCTTGCCTTCGAAAGATGTTACCAGTGTCCTGTTGGAGTAAAACACATCAATTGATTAGACCTTCGTTGTTCTTTAATAAGATGTGATGATATCATAGGCCCAAATCAAATGCAATCAACACAGGTGCATTACTGTATGCTAATACTGAACCGAAACCATTCATGCCAGAAAGGGATACTTACTCGTCAGGCAACTGGAAACTAAATGGAAATTCATGTCTTCCAGCAGGGAGGAGGGTGAGCTCGCCATTATCTGAAAAGAAATGAATAAAACAAGCATTAATGTTTTGTGACAATTTCTGATACATTCATTGATTACTGAAAGAGTGCATTTTGCTTTCCAATGCTATGTACTACCTAAAATAAATATTGGATAAGTCACCGAGTTCAATTTTTCATTACAATGAACTGCAACTGAAGTTACTCTTTTCTCATCAAACAAGAGCACCATATTTATCCAATATTAAAACGTTAGACGTGATATGTAGCACCTTTCTCTATACTACTTGCAAGGGGTGGTTCCTTCTCACTGTCCCGAGAACAGATATTTGTCAAACCTGGTGCTCTTGAATGGGTATTTTCAGGCCCTTGATTTGTGGGTTATTTTGTTCAATTTTATATTATTTATGGCAGCACTTGACAGAGTCCCCTTTTATAGTTATTGCTTTAAGAATTAATCTAACTTGCATTGACAACACTTGAACCTTTAAAAAAAAAAAAGACAGAATAATTCAAAGCTAATAAATTATAACAAAATGCAACCTCATGAGATAAACCCCCCACAAAACGCAGTTGTGTACAATAAAAAAAAATTCTCTTGAGTGAAATTTGCTCGAGATGGTTTGTCCGGAGAGTGTCATAACATGGAACATGATTGCTTACATTCACCGAGAAAGAGTGAATGACTAACCTGCTTGCAAAAGCACTTCTCTTCGGTTGAGATATTCCACTTCGTCGCTGTAGTTTTGAGTATAAGCAGTACTAGACCCAGCCGAACGTGACTCGGTCCAATACACTTTAGCAAAACCTTCGGCGTGCAACTTCAACGACTCCACTTTACATTCCCCTGCAAGGTCCAAAACAACTTTTCCAGACACCACGTCCCCACTGCTGAAGACTGGAGGAGAGTCGATTTCTGGAGAGTCAAAGACGATGTCAAACTTTTTCAATTTGCCGAAAATCATCTTGAGGCGTGTTAATTCCAAAGGGAATACTTTTGCTAAAATGTTCTTGCGCTCTTATTCAAGTTGTCAAAAAACGTAGAACGTTTCAGTTATCTCTCTGGCTTGTCGCTACACAAAACTGATGCAGCAGAGACGGCCACAGTTCCTTTTTGCACGATGTGAAAGGGGGCGGGATCTCCGAATATATTACATAAGGTGCCATGCATAGATTGTAGCAGGCTAATAAACATCTTCCCTGGGCGTGGTGTTCAGAGCGAACGGAGAAAACAGTGCCTGGTGATTGATGGTTACAGGTTCTTAGACAAAAACAGACTTAACTGAGCATGCCTGAAGACTGCAAAGATCCTCCCATTTGACAAAATAGTTTCACATTGTACTATTGTGCAAAGGTATTTATTTTCGCTTTAGCTCGTGTCCATTTTTAACATTCTGTACATGCGGTCTATGCATTAGTTCCAAGAAACAGAACATGCACAGTTTGCAAAATTGATTTTCTTAGAGAGCAAACATGATGATGATTAGAAAAGTCTCTAAAGCCCTGTATGAACTATCATGAAACAGTTTTTTTACTATTTCATATAGGCTACCACTTCAATAAAAAGCAATAATGATAAAGGGAATGCGCATAAACATGAAAAGTACATTTAAGTACATCTGCTTGCAATACAAATACATCGATCATATCTTACAGAACATTTAGTTCCAGGCCCTCTAGATTGCAAAATCAGGGGTGAAATGTTGTCCCAAAAAACAAAGTTGTTTACTTATTTGTTTCCTGAAAGTATGTGAGGGTTATATACTGCCTCCTGTGGTGTGAACGACACATGCAACAGCTGGGCTTTGTCATGGAATACAGTACGGTGCAAATTTATGATATCAACCGCCTCCTGGTGGCTATTTGAGAACTTAAAAAGTGTGTAATCGACTTCAGTGAGCTCTGACCTTAGACATCCTGTAATTGCTGGGCCGATGAGATAAAAACCATGTATGCCTGCACGAAGAATGATTTTGGACTTATACACCCATGTTGTATCAAATAATGAATGGTCTGCAGACTCATCACACTAACAAAGTTAATAACATGTACATATGTGTTCAGAACAGATGATATTCAAAACAAAGACCTATCTTAGTAGAGTGCCAAGTTATGTATAGAAGGCTATAGCTATGTTTTTCGGGGGTCCGGCTTAAGGCACACAAACAGCAGGACTTAAGCCAGAGTGTATTCACACAAAGAATACATGAAAAACACAGTCTAGTTTATTGCAATGAACATGGACGGCATCATTACACATGTATCAGACGACCAAAGACAGCTGCAGTATCAGTATCAACATGAAATGTCTCAAAACCAAATCAACCAAACTAATGTCATGAAGGGAGTAAAACTAATCTGCAATTCTATCAGACCATGGGAAAAAGGCTACGTTTATATGACATATGAAATGAGATAAGAGGTCCACAGAATATGTTTGCTCACATTGCTTTTATAATGAAATAGGACTGCACTCCATAAGCTATTTCCCAACTGACTTACCATGATTAAAGATTTATTTGACAAGTGCCTGCACCCTGAAGTCCCAGCCATTTAGCAATTATTAGTCAGACTCGAGGCAAATAACAAAGGACTGTTGGAGTGTATTTCAACATCTTCCTGTAGAGGTTGTTAATCTAGTTGCTCCCACATGTTTTTCCCTTGTTACCTGAGAGACAGAGGCAGCATTTTTTTAAACCCCCCACACCTTTTCAGGCCAGCAGCCGTCTTCGGCCTCTGCCTCTTCTTGGGCTTCTCCACTCACTCTTTCTTTCACTTTAGTTTATACATTCCAAAACCACTATTTACAGTCTAACAGTCATAATGAAAGAGAAAGTGTCAAAAACCCAAGAGCGAGACTCAGAAAGTAAATGGCCATGCTCCTTTTCTGATTAGACCTACAATAATCAAAGCAAGTCCACAATCAAACCAAAATGTAGACATTTACTTTGACTCTGTGAAGGAAAATATGAAGTTCTGTGAGATACCTGACTTGATGAAATCAAAATACGTCAACGTTTATCAGTATGATCAGCACTTGACTTGGGCAGGAGTTCATCAGAGATCAATATCCGGCACCTCAAATTTTCACTGCTTGAGTTCCTGCACCTCTTATAGAATATTATCTCAAAAGTATTGTGGAGTTCCTGCACCTAAATATAAACAGTACTGGCACCTATTTTAGTCCAAGTCAAGCACTGAGTATGACATGTAAATTATGTTTTGAACACCATCCAATAAATAATTTCCTGTTATTCTTTGGGAAATGTATCATAATTAGCCTATCCACATATAAAAACTGGCCAACACTTTTATATTAAGCTGCCCCTCTGCTATACTAACTTTATGTAACCATGCAATTACTCAGCTGTACATGGTAGTTAATGTGTTATAACATTAGCTAAATCCACTTTAATTTAACCTTGAGGTTAGAGAAGGTGGCCTGTCAAGAGGTCAGCAGCATGTACAGTACCAGGCAAAAGAATGGACACACCTACTCATTGCAGGGTTTTTCTTTAATTGTACTAATTTCTACATTGTAGAATAATAGTGAAGACATCCAAACTCAGAGACCTGGTCAGAGACCTGGCCATGTGGTGCCAGGATAACAACCTCTCCCTCAGCGTGATCAAGACAAAGGAGATGATTGTGGACTACAGGAAAAGGAGGACCGAGCACACTCCCATTCTCATCGACGGGGCTGTAGTGGAGCAGGTTGAGAACTTCAAGTTAAGGTGTCCACATCACCAACAAACTGGTGGTCCAAACACACCAAGACAGTCGTACACAGGGCACGACAAAGCCTATTCCCCCTCAGGAGACTGAAAAGATTTTGCATGGGTCCTCCGATCCTCAAAAAGTTATACAGCTGCACCATTGAGAGCATCTTGACTGGTTGCATCACTGCCTGGTATGGCAACTGCTCGGCCTCCGACCGCAAGGCACTACAGAGGGTAGTGCGTACGACCCAGTACATCACTGGGGCCAAGCTTTCTGCTATCCAGGACCTCTATACCATTTGGTGTCAGAGGAAGGCCCTAAAAATTGTCAAAGACTCCAGCCACCCTAGTCATAGACTGTTCTCTCTGCTACCGCACGGCAAGCTGTACCGGAACGCCAAGTCTAGGTCCAAAAGGCTTCTTAATAGCTTCTACCCCCAAGCCATAAGACTCCTGAACAGCTAATGAAATGGCTACCCTGACTATTTGCATTGCCCCCCCTCCCCCAACCCCTCTTTTACGCTGCTGCAAATCTGTTAATTATCTATGCATAGTCACTTTAACTCTACCTTTAACTCTACCTAAGCTGTGACCCCGCACATTGACTCTGTACCGGTACCCCCTGTATATAGCCTCGTGCTGTTATTTTACTACTGCTCTTTAATTATTAATTTTTTTAATTTTTAATTATTTGTTATTTTATCTATTTTTACTTAGCACTTATTTTTCTTAAAACTGCATTGTTGGTTAAGGTCTTGTAAGTAAGCATTTCACTGTAAGGTCTACTACACCTGTTGTATTCAGCGCATGTGACAAATACAATTTGATTTGATTGTCAAGGCAAGTCATGCATGACAGCTGACTTTCTAGTGAAACATTAACTCCACCAGTCCTGCATTTATTTACCTGCCAGTCTGATGGCCTAGATCCAATCCCTATAAGTATGTTGCTGCTACACGTGAGCTTCATTCACACGCGACAGAATTGTACATATTAAGTTCATGCTGTCAACTATTTTCCAGTCTCGTGTTATTCTACTGTGCCTCTAAGAATGTCATTTTCTAATAGATTTGTGTTTTATGTTTTATAACCAAAAGTAGGGCCTGTGTCTTCAGTGTTTCCATATTTACTGTGTCCTACAGTAGGCTTGGTCAAATCCAAGGTGCACTACTTTTAGAGATGCATGCTTTTTACCATGCAATTAATTAGTTCCAATCATGGGCTCAAAATTTGAATTTTAGTTTGGATAATTGCATTAATAGGAAATCAATAGATACTAACCCTTTTGAACATTTCAACATGGTTCAGATATTAAAACATATCCGGTGACAAATAACCAGTGTGATCTTTCCAGAAATGCAGAAGAATTACCTCGGATGAGATGTTGTCTCTTCCTAAAGTAGGTGATCTTGGAGGTGTAGTCGTTGTAAACTGCATTCATGCCCACACTGTGATCCTCAAGCCAGTGGGCAGTGGCAACCCCTCTTCCAATGACCTTCATGGAGTGCACTTTCGTCTCCCTGTTGAGCTCTAAAACGACCTGTCCTGAAACTATCTCGCCGCTGGCATACACAGCATCGTCCGGCTCGTCCAACTCCAGTTTAAAACGTTTAATTGTCTTGAAAGTCATTCTTTGGAGGGAACATTTATGAATTATACCACAAGAAAATGTTGCCTGTGACACAAATACCTGATGGTGCCGTGTTGTTTGTGAAAAGAAAACATGAATTATGCATAAACACACGGACCTGCCTAAACTACATTTAACCGTTTTTGAATTAAATATTTCACACCAGCAGACCAACGTTCTGTCAAAGAACACAAACCAAACCTACCTTCAAAAAATGGGATGGTGGATTTGAGTTCTTCACTGTAATATTTAAATTGTTACAATGTTTCTACCACATAATTTATATGCTCAAGTACGAATGGGTTTCTTTAACATACACAAATTAGAAAAAAAAGCACATGCGAGTCACGCCGTCCACTCGTGTTTACGAGTGTGGCCAGAAAGCGACCACTGTTTTCAGAGCCTGAAAGTTCATTGGTTTACGAGATGATTCGCTACAGAGATTACTCTCCCCTCCCTCCCGGCTACATGAGTGCACTAACTTCTGTGTCTAATGTTTTCATGACTTCTCAGCCTTTTGGGTATGCATCGATAAGATATAATGCATAGGATGCGTAAGATATCAATGCATGGAATAAATCAAATACAATATATTTAATAGTTGCAGGTATATATTTAAGAAAATATGGTGTGAACATTGAATATTTTCCCATATTCTATCGGATAGTAATTGTGCATTCACTAAAACTGTTCAATGATCAGGGCTATCGGATTCACATGCACTAAAACACAGGATCAGAAAGCTTACTTTACACACACATAAACACCTAATGTCAATATTAGAGGTTAATTATGGGTAACCACATGGATGCAAAGTGTTGTTAAACAAAGATTGAAATGAAACTGATGCTGATGCTGATGCTGAAATACTGATAGTCATAGGCTTGCACTTCATTGAATACAAGGCCAGGACCAGGCATACCCAGCGTCCGCTTCACGTCATAAATTACAACACGCAAAGCCATGCCCCTCGTTCAGGGGACACGTTCCGGTTCGTCCCATAGACCGTCATTCAAAGTTGGCTTCTTTCAGCGGTACTTTTGAAGCTGTCTGTCAAATAACGAGAACATGCCCAAAAGTACAGTCAGTCAGTGTATATCTCTGACAACTCCTCATCAACTGCATTAGCTATTTACACCCACACACTTTATTTTGTATACTTTTTAACTTAAATGACTTACTATTGCGTATTATGTGTATGTACTACAACTAGACTATGGGTAAATTGTTCTGTCCATATTCTGTCTGTATATTTAGTCTGTGTTGTATACACTGTAGCACCATTTCACCAGGTCAAATGTATGTACATGGCGATTAGAGGTGATTGCTATTCTATAGAGAGGGTGATCGGTGTCCTGAAGGGAAGATTCCATATACTCCATGGGTCACATCCACTTTGCTTCTTGAAGAACCCTTAGGGATGAAGTTGACAAGCGAGAAGAGACGATGGTTGACAACATACTACACGTATGTGCTGCTATGGTGAACATGTCTGATAGTGTTGTTTACAAGAATACAAATGAATGTGACAGCCAAAGTGATGCCTAAAAAGGGTCCTGAAGTGCCAATCTAAATACAGTTAATTTATAATTTATTTTCACCAGACCGATTACATTATTCAGGGTTGAGTCCTTCGACTGAACTACTGTATTCCTAACTTTTCTTCATGTACCAGTGTCTCATTCTTCCTCTCTGCACTGTATTCCACCCTGGACTGTCTGTAGACTGGAGTCTGTCTCCTAAGAAGGAAACGCATCACCGTCAATTGTTTTTGGTTGTTGTTTTTTACAGCCAGCGTGGAACCAGATATAAGGCTGTATTCAATCCGTATCGCGGAAGATCCGTATTAAAATGCAAAGGTCATTTCCGATTGAGCCGACATATGCAGCGTTTAACGCGAATGCAGTCTCCGCGAACACGGGAACATGGCCTTTAAATTTCAGACGAGCTAATAAAAGGTGGATCTTCCTCGACACGGATTGAATTCAGCCCATAGTCTTGGTTTTCTTAACTTATTCCCAATCTCTTATTATATCAGTTACAGGATATGAAATGAATATACAGTAGACCTATATCACAACCTAGAGTTTGTACCTTGTCTATGGGCTGTGCCAACCATTTTGTTGTAGATATACTTGGCCCAGAATCGGTTTATTGTGTCCAGAGCCTTGGTGAGGAAGTCATCATCTCACGTGACACGGACAATTATACATTGTTTGGGGGTCCACGTGATGAAATCAGTTCTTGTTTTACAAACATCTGCACCTGTGTTGAACAAAACATAGTGAAAACTGACTCAGCACGTAGCAGTCTATGCTCCTATGAACTTTTTGATGTCAGACAACATTTAGGTCAACTATGAAATATGTTGATATGTATTTTCCCTTATAACTGCAATATAATTCAGTGTAAATGTTCACCAACCTGAGTGTTGGAGAAGTGGTTCTTCCTCAAAGAAGTTGCACTTGCCAGATGCCCTCTCTTGTTCTGTAGCCAGTCGTCCAGAGTGCTGTTGTCTTGTGCCCAATTGAAAGGACACTTGACCTCCAGGACTCTGTGTACAGCCACCCATGTCTGATGTGATTCCTCCGTCACCCTCCACAATGGTTTGACTTGAGCCTTCATGATGGTGGGGTCGGACGCCCCAGGTTTGTGATGATAAATCACTTGAACCCATCCACTTTCAAATAAGGTATTGGGCTTCCAAGGAATGGTAACTGTTCATATTACGTGCAGTGTAGATACCTTGTAAGATAAAGGGCAAAACACATAAGAAAAATGTACTGAATGCACAACTCATGGAGACATCAGATTATGTTTTTTTTAGGGGAAGAGGTTGGCACTGGGCAGGAAGGTGCTGCCAGTAAGCCTAATGTTATCACTCTATCCTAATGCCAGGACTGGAAATGTAGTCGTTTTTATATAGTACATTGCTATAATACTTTTGACTATTGTTTTTGACACAAAGTAGGACTGACAGGTGTCTAATAAGCTAAAGTTTTGAACTGCAATTTAATGTAGGTTAAAATATGGAGAGAAGGCTATTATTACAGCTTCAGATCTTGGAATATGGGTCATGCAGCCTATGGGTCAGACAGCCTAATGGTCAGCCAGCTCATTAGTAATTTATAAGGGATATTATTAAGAATAAATAGCTGACTTGAAATGATGAAACTCAGCCGCGAAGTGGTAGGCCACACAAGCTCACAGAACGGGATCGCCAAGTGCTAAAGCGCATAGTGCTTAAAAATCCTCTGTCCTCGGTTGCGACACTCACTACCGAGTTCCAAACTGCCTCTGGAAGCAATGTCAGCACAAGAACTGTTCTTCAGGAGCTTAATGAAATGGGTTTCCATGGCAAAGCAGCCACACACAAGCCTAAGATCACCATGCGCAATGCCAAGCGTCGGCTGGAGTGGTATAAAGCTCGCAGCCATTGGACTCTGGAGCAGTGGAAATGCGTTCTCTGGAGTGATGAATCACGCAGTCCGACTGATGAATATGGGTTTGGCGGATGCCAGGAGAATGCTACCTGCCCCAATGCATAGTGCCAACTGTAAAGTTTGGTTGGAGGAGGGATAATTGTCTGGGGCTGTTTTTCATGGTTCATGCTAGGCCCCTTAGTTCCAGTGAAGGGAAATCTTAATGCTACAGCATACAATTACATTCTAGATGATTCAGTGCTTCCAACTTTGTGGCAACAGTTTGGGGAAGGCCCTTTCCTGTTTCAGCATGACAATGGCCCCGTACACAAAGCGAGGTCCATACAGAAATTGTTTTTTCGAGATCGGTTTGGAAGAACTTGAACACATTTGGGATGAGTTGGAACACCGACTCCGAGCCAGGCCTAATCGCCCAACATCAGTGCACGACCTCACTAATGCTCTTGTGGCTGAATGGAAGTCCCCGCAGCAATGTTCCAACATCTAGTGGAAAGCCTTCCCAGAAGAGTGGAGGCTGTTATAGCAGCAAAGGGGGACCAACTCCATATTAATGCCCATGATTTTGGTCATGTAGTGTATATACTTTCTATACCCTATAGGGATAATTGACAATTAATACATATTAATGGGGCCTTCCAAGTGGCGCAGCGGTCTAAGGCACTCCATTGCAGTGCTAGAGGCATCACTACAGACGCGGGTTCGATCCCTGGCCAGGGGGGATTTTCTTGGCTCATCGCGCTCTAGTGACTCCTTGTGGTGGGCCAGGTGCCTGCAGGCTGACCCCGGTTGTCAGTTGAACAGTGTTTCCTCCGACACATTGGTGCGACTGGCTTCTGGGTTAAGCGGCGGGTGTTAAGAAGTGTGGTTTGGTGGGTCATGTTTCGGAGGATGCATGACTTGACTTTTGCCTGTTGAGGAGTTGCAACGACGAGACAAGATCGAAATTGGGGAGAAAACGTTTTTATGATCTTGCCAGACTTGTTGGGGTTGTTCGTCGGGGTGAATCTGATGGGGCAGCAGTTTCCTGCTGCTGCCCCATCAGATTCACCCCGACGAACAACGCCAACAAGTCTGGCAAGATCATAAAAACGCCCCACAATATCCTTAAAAAAGAAAAGATTTTACACCGCTCCTCGGCAGGCTGGACGAATAGTTGGACGAAGGCTGGACGAATAGTTTCTGGAAATTTTTTGATTAATATAATGTATGAATCACTTAAATAAGTAGTTCAAGTAGTTCAAATAGCAAGATACTTTTCCCTCAGTTTTGCAATGAGCGCCAATGGGTAACCAAGGATTGCGGCAGGTCCTGTGTCCACCAAATAGTAGGTGGAGTCTCCAACCAAGGGGTAAGGCCAACACGTGATCGCCCCTAAAACGACATAAACAGTCACTTAGGGTGCCCAGGGCCCTGACCTCCAAGGGGCCCCCTATTGATTTTGTTGGTCAATCTCACTCAGATATCATTCAAATGGCATGTCTTGATAAAATGTGTAGAATTGCAGGAAATGTGCTTTAAAACGGCAAAAATTGCTCCCCAACCCATCGCTAAATGCGTAGAATTGCAGGAAATTAGCTGTAAAACAAAACAAATTCTCTCTGTCATCAAAACGGGGGCCACTAAAAGGCTAGGGCCGGCCCTGGGTGACCTAATCTAGTGTATACCTATAGTACACCACCTGTTTCTTGTCTGACTAGTGCAAAAAGTTGCTATATTTATTTCCTCCTTCAAAAAGACGTGTTGATGAAATAATGACCTTGGGCTATGTTTCCTCATGATAACTGGGTCATTGCCCTTTCAGGTGGGTGAAATCAGCTGTAAAATATTTACGTCTACCCGCAAACTCACTGTTTTGCTCAACAAAGCAGCTCCCAAAACATGGCAATTAGCATATTGGTTTTAAGGTTATGTTGCTGTTTCATCATTAATCTATTTCTTTTTTACACAGATCATAGTTAATCACTTGTAAAAAAATATATAATATTTTTTTTTTAAAGGGAGTAAATCCTAAAACTAAACCTGTCATTGGCCAAACAGACACTAACCGCAACTAACTTCGGTAGCACAGGTATAATATAGGTATAAGGGTGTCATACAAACTCATTACAAGTCTTACAATGTTTTCAGTGGCGACACCTGTTTTGAGCCCCACATTTTTAGCCAAATCACATTTTTTGGGGGGGGGGGGTTACCTGTTTTGTGTGTTATTTTGACATTTCTACGTGTCACATATCAGTTTGCAGACAATGTAAAAAATATATATATATCGTTGATAAAACATATCGGTGCTTATTGGCGATTGGACATAAACTTTACATAACAAGTTGGAAATTGCAAATTCAACAATGAGTTGTTTGGAAGAAATCATTGGCTAACTGCAAGCATTGCAAAGCAATCATTAGCCTGCTATTCAGTGGAGTGGCTGTGTGGTCCCAAGTATAATCTTAAGTGGCTCTTTTCCTAGTTTAAAATTATAAACATTCAACATTGGCCATGCTGTCAATTAAGCATGATTTGTGCCATGCTCAAAACAACTGTTAACTTGGAACTACAAAATCTGGCTAGTGAGTTCAAGGCAACTGGGAACTCGAGAAAAACCAGCTACGACTGGGAAAACGTTTTGAACTTTCATCCAACTCGGAATTGTAAATCGCGAACTCGGGCCTCTTTCAACAGCTACGACCTGAAGATCACTGACAACTTTTTTTTCGAGTTCCAAGTTGTCTTGAAAGCACCATACATCCAGAGAATGCTAGACTTTGATGACAAAGTTTTATGACAACATTTTCCAACAATGGACCGCCGCGCCACCTTCCTGTTCAAGTGAGCACAGCACAACAAGGTGAGGCAAAAATGTTTTGTATGTTGCTGCATAAATAATGTAATATGCCAGGGAGATATACAGTTTCTTGTTAACGAACTATAGTTTTGGCAAGTCGGTTAGGATATCTACTTTGTGCATGACACAAGTAATTTTTCCTACAATTGTTTACAGACAGATTATTTCACGTAAAATTCACTGTATCATAATTCCAGTGGGTCAAAAGTTTACATACACTAAATTGACTGTGCCTTTAAACAGCTTGGAAAATTCCAGAAAATGTCATGACTTTAGAAGCTTCTGATAGGCTAATTGACATCATTTGAGTCAATTGGAGGTGTACCTGTGGATGTATTTCAAGGCCTACCTTCAAACTTGGGGCCTCTTTCCTTGACACCATGCGAAAATCAAAAGAAATCAGCCAAGACCTCAGAAAAAAATTGTCGACCTCCACAAGTTTGGTTCATCATTGGGAGCAATTTCCAAACGCCTGAAGGTACCACGTTCATCTGTACAAACAATACTACGCAAGTATAAACACCATGGGACCACACAGCCGTCATACCGCTCCGGAAGGAGACGCGTTCTGTCTCCTAGAGATGAACGTACTTTGGTGTGAAAAGTTCAAATCAATCCCAGAATAACAGCAAAGGACCTTGTGAAGATGCTGGAGGAAACATGTACAAAAGTATCTGTATCCATAGTAAAACGAGTCGTATATCGACATAACCTGAAAGGCCGCTCAGCAAGGAAGAAGCCACTGCTCCAAAACCGCCATAAAAAAGCCAGACTACGGTTTGCAACTGCACATGGGAACAAAGATCGTACTTTTTTGAGAAATGTCCTCTGGTCTGATGAAACAAAAATAGAACTGTTTGGCCATAATGACCATCGTTATGTTTGGAGGAAAAAGGGGGAGGCTTGCAAGCTAAAGAACACCATCCCAACCGTGAAGCACGGGGGTGGCAGCATCATGTTGTGGGGGTGCTTTGCTGCAGGAGGGACTGGTGCACTTCACAAAATAGATGGCATCATGAGGCAGGACAATTATGTGGATTTATTGAAGCAACATCTCAAGACATCAGTCAGGAAGTTAAAGCTTGGTCGCAAATGGGTCTTCCAAATGGGCAATGACCCCAAGCATACTTCCAAAGTTGTGGCAAAATTGCTTAAGGACAACAAAGTCATCACAAAGCCCTGACCTCAATTCTATAAAATATTTGTGGGCAGAACTGAAAAGGTGTGTGCGAGCAAGGAGGCCTACAAACCTGACTCGGTTACACCAGCTCTGTAAAGAGGAATGGGCCAAAATTCACCCAAATTTTTTGGGGAAGCTTGTGGAAGGCTACCCAAAACATTTGACCCAAGTTAAACAATTTAAAGGCAATGCTACCAAATACTAATTGAGTGTATGTGAACTTCTGAGCCACTGGGAATGTGATGAAATAAATAAAAGCTGAAATAAATAATTCTCTCTATTATTCAGACATTTCACATTCTTAAAATAAAGTGGTGATCCTAACTGATCTAAAACAGGGAATTTTTACTAGGATTAAATGTCAGGAATTGTGAAAAACTGAGTTTAAATGTATTTGCCTAACATGCTGACCAGACCGGACATGTTGTGTGCGCTGCAAAATACATTTAGAAATCCATGTTATTCAATTATTGCACCCACACTGCTCGCGCGCGCCAACGAGCATCTGCGTTGCCAAGGGCTAAAATAGAAGTCATTCCTATTTCTGACGCAGATCGCGCTGCAAGTCCTGCCTCTCCCATCTCCTCATTGGTTTATAGAAGCAGGTACCCACGTGCCATCTCCTCATTGGTTATACCCACATGGGTGATTGAAAGACGAACTGTTGCCGGCTGTCATGGTATTACTATGAAAGTGTAGATGCCAATCACCATATAAGTTCAAAGATGAAAAGCCTGGAAGTAGGAGAGATGACTAGAAACGATTCGGTTGACCGTTTTATATGTGGATTCATTGTCGGAGTAGAGGACCTTGTGCATTTCAGGTAAAATAACAACCTAACTAGCTAAATTAACCTAACTAGCTAAATTGCCATACATGTTTAATGCTTTTCGACTCGTCCCCAAATTAATGTCAAATTAATGTCATTGGTTCAGAGTTTGTTTTGATATTTTAACCTGCGTGTCGTGATTGCGTTTGGTGTAGGGGGACAAAATTAATTTATGCACGATGGCGCACGCGCGCAGCCGGTTTGGGTTCCGTGTAAGGTGTATGTATACTGTAGCTAAGAAAGTAATATTAAGTGTATGTTGTGTGGTAAGCTGTTAGTAGCCCATTCACCTTAACAATTTGGTCTATTTTCTCCTCTTAATTTCGCCTACTGTTCTGACTTGGTGGTACACATGTAGCCTATAACCTGTTTTTGAGAAATGTAATCATCGAAAATTGTAAGAACTTTCATTGTCTGCTTATATGTACCCTTTATTTATCCTACGGTTCTGACTTGGTGTGCAGGGAGAACACTGTAAGAACGGCCCATGTTCTGAATTCTGTCGCTGTACATTTCAAAAGTGCTGAACAAATAGTTATATTGACTACGTCCGTCCTAGCTCGCTCATGGATTGCCTCTTATCCGCTTGTCGTAACCTTATGCCATAGTTTGTACATCTCAATTGTCAGTAGAAACCACATTTGTTTGAGCAAGTCAGCCATATCAGCTATGTTATTTTAAAAGGGAGTAAATTAGTCTGAATGAACTGTTTTGCTGCCAGACAAGGCTCCGCTGATAGCCAGGTGTAACAGTGGTAAGGTGTTGGGACTGCCTTTGGGACTCTGCTGTTGGGACAGCTTTATGTAGGCCCTAACAGTTTGTGGGCACGGTTCGTCACTGTTCTAGTGCAATTAATGTGTTGTAGTGGCTTTGCTGGCATGCATCCCTAATTTATTTTTGCCCTACAAAGATGTGCATGCTAAAATCGCCAACGAATGTTTTTTAAAGGCAGTTACCCTTATCAACAGCCAAAGTTTTCAATGTTAACAAAGTAGGAAGGTGAGTAAGCTTACCAATGCAAAAGTGTGCAGCAATGTGTAGCATTGCTCTACATTATCCAGAGGCCCTGGTTTGTGTTTAAACCGCCTAACTGCTTCGATACTTCACACTCGACGTGCACGGTCCGCAAACTTCTGAGTCAAGGTTTTTATCTTATCATGTCAGTGCGATTATCAGGCTTCTTGCACGGTTCCTCTCTAGGCATGCAAGTCACTGGAGGTGATGTGACAGCCAACACGCCAAAGCTTAGCCTGGTCCCAGATCTAAATTACGGTGTATAGCCAACTCCTATGGTCATTGTCATGCCTAAGACGTGAAAGATATGACCGATTTGGGACCAGGTTTCCAAATTGTGCAGCATGGGTTTTTATTTCCACATTTATTTGATCATGTGTAGGCAGTCAAGTGTACAAGTTCAGCCAATAGAGGCAAGCAGTTGCTCCATTTGCTCAATAAACAAACAAAGCATTGAATAAAGCATGCATTTCAAGAGGAGTAGGCCTATTAGTTTTTTTTAAAACAACGTCGTTTTGTGCCAGAGCTTTTTCCTTGCAAATCGCCAAAATGTCACAAAATGATATACACCGAGTGTACAAACCATTAGGAACACTTTCCTAATATTGAGTTGCACCCCCTTTTGTCCTCAGAACAGCCTCAGTTTGTCAGGTCATGAACTCCACAAGGTTTTGAAAGCGTTCCACAGGGATGCTGGCCCATGTTGACTCCAATGCTTCCCACAATTGTGTTAAGTTGGCTGGATGTCCTTGACACACTTAAACCGGTGCGCCTGGCACGTACTACCATACCCCGTTCAAAGGCACTTAAATATTTTGTCTGGCACATTCACCCTCTGAATGGCATACATACACAATCCATGTCTCAATTGTCTCAAGGCTTAAAAATTCTTCTTTAACCTGTCTCCTCCCCTTCTTCTAAACTGATTTGAAGTGGATTTAACAAGTGAAATCAATAAGGGATCATTGCTTTCACCTGGATTCGCCTGGTCAGTCTACGTCATGGAAAGAGAAGGTTTTGCTAATGTTTTGTTTACTCAGTGTAGAGTAAATGCACATGGCTAATGTGGGTCGTCCAGGCAGGTCCTGGAGAGAGGCTTGGCCACAAAAGCCTTCATATGGGTCGTGCTGAAGTGTTGCTCATTGTAGGGAGCGGTGATGTGGCTGAATTTACTAAACACAAAAACTGGTTCTTGGAGCACAAAAAACCATACCCTTACGTCATTCCCCAAAACACACACACATTTCCCATAGTTGTAAACACTATTCACCTGTTTCCATACATGTTTCAATATTCTAAACTCTCTGCAAAACCTTACACAAGTGGCCAAATAAATCCTTCATTGCACTATATATTCATTCAGCAAACACATGCTCTCAATATAATTAACTCAAGTCATCACAACCTAAACTCAAAGAGCACACCTTTCACCAGATGCAAACACTAAGCCTCAAAATTGTTAACACACCAATCAGAATTGCAGGATCAATAAATAGGGCCTAGAGGCGTGTCCAAGTGCTTTGGAACAATGGATCCTAACAATGCCAAAGTTGCAAGACAACAGAGAGGAAGAGGACGACGACAAGTAATCTCGGTTGAAATCCGTGCCACCCTAGTTCATCATGTGCTCCTACATGGGAGGACTATGCGAGAAGCTGGACAGCTTGTGCAACCCAATTTTTTTTTTACACCTTTATGTTAAGAACAAATTCTTATTTTCAACCTAAGCCGTTACACGGTTGCATCCATTGTCCGTACTTTCAGAAGGGAAAATAGGTATTTTGCCTTGTTACTGTGATACATGTAATGTTGTAGTGCATATAGTCTAAATCTCCACTTTTGTTCTCAGTGTAGTTTTTACTACGGTAATGGATGACCATAGGTCAGTAATGGTCAAATTCATTTTTGCAGAACTGATAGGCGGCTGTCTATTGGAGGTAGGCGGATACTTCTCACAGACGAGTAGGAGACTGCCCTGGTGAATATGGTGATTGCCAATAATGCCATCCGTTTGAGGGAAATTCAAACCCCAATAGTTGAAGACCAGCTAGTCTTCCAAGAAATTGACAGCATCAGCGTTTCCATCATTGACCAGAGCAGTGTTTTGAATGAATCCCTCCAGTGTGTAACAAACAGATATGTAGTCTGTGTTTTTTATTTCACCTTTATTTAACCAGGTAGGCCAGTTGAGAACAAGTTCTCATTTACAACTGCGACCTGGCCAAGATAAAGCAAAGCAGTGTGACAAAAACTACAACACAGAGTTACACATGGGATAAACAAACGTGCAGTCAATAACACAATAGAAAATCTGTAAACAGTGTGTGCAAATGCAGAGTATTAAAGTACATTTACACTGAACAAAAATATGTATTTATTTAACCCTAATTGTACCAGGTAAGTTGACTGAGAACATAATCTCATTTACAGCAATGAGGGGATGATTTAATTGTATGAGGGCCAGATTGGGAATTTAGCCAGAACACCGGGGTTAATACTCCTACTCTTATGATAAGTGCCATGGAATCTTTAGTGACCACAGAGAGTCAGGACACCTGTTTAACATCCCATCCGAAAGACAGCGCCCTACATAGGGCAATGTCCCAATCACTGACTTGGGGCATTTGGATATTGTCTCCTACTGGCCCTCCACTTCCAGCAGCATCTGGTCTCCCATCCAGGGACCAACCAGGACCAAACCTGCTTAGCTTCAAAGGCAAGCTAGCATTGGGATGCAGTGTGGAATGCTGCTGGCAATATATAAATACAACATGCAACAATTTCAACAACTTTACTGAGTTACAGTTTATAAATCAGTCAATTGAAATAAATTCATTAGGCCCTAATCTATGGATTTCACATTTATTTAACTAGGCAAGTCAGTTAAGAACAAATTCTTATTTTCAATGGCAGCCTGGGTTAACTGCCTTGTTCAGGGGCAGAATGACATATTTTTACCTTGTCGGCTCTTCAGCTGACTTTGATCTCTAGCTGGACGGTGTTTCCTCCGACACATTGGTGCAGCTGGCTTCTGGGATAAGCAAGCAGTGTGTCAAGAAGCAGTGCGGCTTGGCAGGGTTGTGTTTCAGCGGATGCTTGGCTCTTAACTTTTGCCTCTCCTGAGTCCATAGGGGAGTTGCAGTGATGGGACAAGACTGTAACAAGGCAAGCAGCCGGGTGGGTTCAATTGGATATCATAAAAAATTTGTATTTTATTCATAATAGCATTTCTGTGGATAACCTTACAATATAAATTTGCCTTGCCTCACGTTCACGTACAGTATCAACGCTGTTTGCATGGCAATTAGGAAGATGTTGTTTTGAAACTTAAGAGTTGCTGTGAGAGCATCTTAAATGGAGTTAATGTGGCATATTTTCATCCATTACCGTGAACCTGTCTTCCCTATTTCTCCCACCACTGATAAATTCATACATACTGTACATTATATAGTCAAATAAATGATTAAATAATGCACACTTGAGACAGGTATGGTAATATAAATGACCTCATCAGAGAAGTTTACTCAGTCACACCAGAGGGTGGCAGTAAAATGTAATTATCTAACACCTGTTCCAAGCGACTGGTCGTTTGTGTTCGTTTGAGGATACAATTTAGTGATACCGGTAGTATATTGCAACTTTATATGATCCTGAAGCTAACTTTCCCCACATTTTGCTGTTAGTAGAGTCAGGATTAATCAAACAGATTTGTGCAAATTAAAAAAGCTGGTGCGAAGCAGAAGAGGATGTGATGTAATATAACTTCCGCCTTGTACAGACTCTTTTCGTTGAGGCTCAGCAAGCAGCCGGGTGGGTTCACATTTTTGTCCATAACCATTTTTGGGAAATTGACTAGAATACGCATTTATAATGTTATAGAAATACACCAGTGTCTGCCCGTTACCATATACGTGTCTCAGTAGCCATTTGGTTATCTCATGTTAGATGTGTAAATATGAGTTTTGAAATACGAGCTCCAGCATGTGGCAGAGGCCTTATTAGAAGCACTGGCTGGACCGCAGTTGATGGCTAGCTAATACGTTAGCGAGGTGGTTGGATACTCATTCTTATTGCCGATGGTATAGCCAGCGTGTTCACTATTGTCCTCCAAAGAGATTAATACTCGTTAATGACTGAGTTGTGGACTTCCATAGCATTGTTTGTGGATTTCCATTCTTGGTGCCAGGGAGTAGCAGACTCCGCTAGTTAACAAGCTTCTAAAATAAATCCGCTAACTTGCCACCAACTCGCACCAATTTCTCTCCCAACAGCCTGCCAAGATGCAGATCTTTGTGAAGACGTTGACGGGGAAAACCATCACCCTTGAGGTTGAGCCCAGCGATACTATTGAAAATGTCAAGGCCAAGATCCAGGATAAGGAAGGTATTTTAAGTTTAATTGTAGCTCATTTGTCATACTGTATGGCTGTTTTATTTACATAGGGGAGGTGGATTTTACACTTTGATACTAGCACTGTGCATGAGTGATTTCATTAGTGGGTCATCAATGTGCTTTCTATTCTCAGGTATTCCTCCTGACCAGCAGCGTCTGATCTTCGCTGGAAAACAGCTTGAAGATGGTCGCACCTTGTCAGACTACAACATCCAGAAAGGTAAGAGAATGAGTTAATGAGAGCATGTAATGCTGCTCAAAGTTATGAGTTAGCCCTATGTGAAAAGGTACAGGTGCTTTTAAAGACATACTTTGGGGCTATACTTTTTAAAAACCTGCTTCAGGCTGGATGTGTCAATGTGTAGTTCATACATGCATTATCTATGAGCAGAATTACTGTTTTACCTAAGATAGCTACAAAGTTTTTTCTGGAAGCTTTGTGTGCTATTTTCTCCCACTTGGGTCAGCCCCCTAAATTATTTTCAGCCAATGAGCTTCAGCCTCTTGCCATTTGAGTGACAGCTAGCAAGATGCATGCACAGCAGAAGGAGAGGGCGTACAATGTGGTGCACATATCAGTACATGTGATGTAGTACAACATTTTTGGGGACCACTTTTGACTTGTGCATGCTAGTTTCGGAACTACTGGCTAAGAAGTGTACAAAAGTACTATTTTTGTTCCCCTCCAGAGTCCACCCTGCATCTTGTGCTGCGTCTGCGTGGAGGCATCATTGAGCCATCTCTGAGACAGCTGGCCCAGAAGTACAACTGCGACAAAATGATCTGCCGCAAGTAAGTAAACTTAATGCCGGTAATGACAACTGTTTTTACAAAATAGTTAAGGTTGGAGCGTTTCTTTAAACTCACCCTTTATTTTTAGTGTCAATTTACCATTAAGAAACCTAAATGCACATTTGAGATTGAGGTGATGGAAATGCAACTGCAGTAATGTTGCTCTGTTAAAGGAAAACTTAATTCCCCTTGATGTGAGTGTCCCCTTGAATGGATGACTGGACAATGGACCTGTTAATTCTGTTTCACGTCAACCATATCCCACACATTCAGATTTCATAAGTCTGAAAAGACTGGGTAGCTAATCAGTATAATGTATTAGTTCAAATTAACCCATTTGGAGCGCTAGCTGGCAGTGGTTTACACCGCTGGACTACAGACTTTGGACAGTTCTGAGCCTTTTTGTGCTGCAGGTGCTACGCTCGCCTCCATCCTCGTGCTGTTAACTGCCGCAAGAAGAAGTGTGGACACACCAGCAACCTGCGCCCCAAGAAGAAGCTGAAGTAAACTGTTTGCTTGGTGCTTTCTGTGGGACATATGCAGAACTGTTATGTAAAATAAACATTTTTTTTAAATGGCTGTCTGAATTCACATACATGTGTTTGAATTATTATTATTTTTTACAATTTAGTGTGATTTAAATGCCAGTTTAAAATGTCACTAATTTTGGCTTTTAATCTACACAGACAAAAATAAACAATTTCAATAGGGCATAATTTATCGTTTTCACGACTGGGAATAGGCCTACACACTTGGGAGACTGGCTCAGCCAATCAAAATTAGTTTTTCTCCACAAGGGGTTTATTACAAACACTGTTTCATCAGCTGTCCGGGTGGTTGGTCTCAAACAATCCCGCAGGTGAAGAAGCTGGGTGTGGAGGTCTGGGGCTGGCGTGGTTACACGTGGTCTGCGGTTGAGGCAGATCGGACGTACTGCCAAATTCTTTAAAACAACGGAGGTGGCTTATGGTAGAGAAATTAACATTAAATGCTCTGGATATTATTGCAGTCAGAACACTCCAACTTGGGATATCTGTGTTGTGACAAGTTCTCATTTTAGTGGCATTTTTGGGACCAACACTTTACATGTTGCGTTTGTGTTCAGTATTTGTTGCACACTTGAAAAAAATTGTTGTTCGACAACAGCTGATCGTTCATTATGAGGGAATGCACTAAAGGTGGGAATCAACGCAATTCGCTCATTAGTTGACACATTCTCAGTAGGCTGATATTTGTTTTTACTGAACAGTATGCAAGCAAGATTTCTGATAAGGCCAACATGTTTGTGCTTGATGCACTTGTACACAACCAACAAATAATTTACAAGATAAAGTCATGTAAAAGAGGTGAATAGGAAAGTGCAGTACACAGGATTTTATGGCATTGTAAAGTAGAGCTTGTGTTAAAAAAAAATTGAAAAGAAAGTGCTGGCAAGTGAAATACTGAGACCCCAAAGCGAAGGAAAATTCATACATCTTAATGACTGATGTGCCTCAGTGTCAGTCAACATTTTAAAGAGAGCTCTGTAGTTAACTGGCTACTACAATTCATCAAATGCATTGAAAAATAAATGTTTTAGCTAAGTTTAATGTTGAATTGTATACAAATACTTGCACTACAATTAGTTCCTCATATATTGAAACTTCCATTATTATAAACATGGGTTCCTCCTATGCAGAAAGTAAAGTCAAATCAGGCAAGTGTGATTAAGGCCCTGTTTTAATACTGGAAAAATGTATCCTTGTTAAGATAGGCAAATGCAACAAATATAAACCACCTGTCCAATAATGTGATTACAAGGATAATCATAGTATTTGGAAGTGCTTAAACACTGACTTGGAGTTCAAAGCAGGTCGCTGAGGTATTTTAAATATTAGTGGTCGTCAATGAGTTACTTGTGTCAAGTGTATTAAGAGTATGAGAACACTATATTTTAATTACAGAATAATTCCACAGGCATTCCAAGACAATTCTTTTCCATTATAGAAATGTATTGTCCAGTCAGTACAGATTGTGCTTCATCCAGTTATGTGGGTAAGAAAAGTGCATCTTTGGTACTGCATTTTGTATCCTTACTCCAGTTGGATGATCACATTTTGTCAACAGTCTTCTCCTTAAGGTTGTAGATAGGCTAGGAAAACAACCATGTTGATATGACCATGTCCCCCCCCCAAAAAATAATATAGGCATCAAGAAGTACACAGAGCAGGTTGCACTTCCTGATTAATTCTTGGATGACAGTCACACTTTTAGGTAGGAACAGCAGAGACCACGTTTACATGCATACCAATATCCCGTTATTTTCGGGATACTCAAGTATTCTGTTTTTGAGTTGACACATATATAAAACTTATCCTGTTTACAATAACCCAAAAAATCTTGTATCCCGGTTTTGAGAAACCCGTTTATTTAACTAGGCAAGTCCGTTAAGAACAAATTATTATTTACAATGACGGCCAAATCCTAACCCAGACGACGCTGGGCCAATTGTGGGACTCCCAATCACGGCCGGTTGTGACACCGCCTAGAATCGAACCAGGGTCTGTAGTGACACCTCTAGCACAGAGATGCTGCACCACTCGGGAGCCTGGGATATGCTGATCTTAGACAAGATACTGTGGCATGTAAACATCTTATCACGTTTAGGCCCACTGTTGTTTTTCGAGTTCTGCGCAGGTTCAGTTTCGCATATCATGGGTGTTGTGATGTTTTCCTCTGATTCTCAAACAAATCACTTCAAAAAGTTGGCTACATGCGCAGTTCCATCCACCATAATAATTTGTTTTTCTGATCCTCTGTAGGCTACTGGACTGTATAGCCTACTGGCTTAGGATACTTTCACCCCTAATTTAGATATGTTTCTGCTTATAATTTCCAACATTTGGAAGACCATTTGTTTGTCAACTATAGTTCGATACAGTGCATTCGGAAAGTATTCAGACCTTCCCCTTTGTTACGTTACGGTCTTATTCTAAAATGGATTCAATTATTTCCCCCCCCCCCTCAATCTACACACACAATACCCCATAATGACAAAGCAAAAACATGTTTTTAGATATTTTTTGCAAATTTATACAAAAATACCTTATTTACATAAGTATTCAGACCCTTTGCTATGAAACTTAAATTGAGCTCAGGTGCATCCTGTTTCCATTGATCATCCTTGAAATGTTTCTACAACTTGGAGTCCACCTGGGGAAAGGTACTAAGAAATGTCTGCAGCGTTGAAAGTCCAAGAACACCGTAACCTCCATCATTCTTAAATGGAAGAAGTTTGGAACCACCAAGACCCTTAGAGCTGGCCACTCAGCCTAACTGAGCAATCAGGGGAGAAAGAGAAATCAGTGATGTGACCAAGAACCCAATTGTCACTGACAGAGCTACTCTCTGGGGATGGGAGCGCCTTCCAGAAGGACAACCATTTCTGCAGCCCTCCACCAATCAGACCTTTATGGTAGAGTGGCCAGACAGAAGCCACTGCTCAGTAAAAAGGCACATGACAGCCCACTTGGAATTTTCCAAAAGGTAGCTAAAGGACTCAGACCATGAGAAACAAGATTCTCTGGTTTGATGAACTGGGACTGGGAGACTAGTCAGGATAGAGTGAAAGATGAACAGAGCAAAGTACAGAGAGAGCCTTGATGAAAACCTTCTCTAGAGTGCTCAGGACCTGAGACTGAGGCGAAGGTTCACCTTCCAACAGGACAACGACCCTAAGCACACAGCCAAGACAGCGTAAGAGTGGCTTCGGGACAAGTCTCAATGTCCTTGAGTGGCCCGGACTTGAAACCAATCTAACATCACTGGAGAAACCTGAAAATAGCTGTGCAGCGACACTCCCCATCCAACCTGACAGAGCTTGAGAGGATCTGCAGAGTAGAATGGGAGAAACTCCCCAAATACAGGTGTGCCACGCTTGTAGCGTCATACCCAAGAAGACTCGATGCTGTAGTCAATACGAAAGGTGTTTCAGCAAAGTACTGAGTACAGGGTCTGAATACTGTACAATGTGATAGCCATTTTTTATTTGTAATAAATTCCCCCCCCCCCCAAAAATTGTTTTTGCTTTGTCATTATGGGGTATTGTGTAGAATAATTTTATCAATTTGAGAATAATGTAACAAAATGTGGAGAAAGTCAAGGGGTCTGAATACTTTCCGAATGCACTGTACATGCAGCTTCTCTTTTGTCATAACTTGATGCCCTAGAAGACTAAATAAAGTAATGTTTACCAGATGAATGCATTAGTAATCTAGTTACCAGTAAAGTTGTCTGTTTCGTTTTGGGACCTGGGAGAAAACACAGTAACTCCAAATCAGTGGGAAAATTGTTCCTGTGGAAAATGTCATCAATTTGACTGGTTAAGGTTAAATGAAAAGCTGTGAAAACACTTCTGATGAGACTTCAGTTTGTCTCAGGTGCATATTTTGTGTGGTTGAACTACTCTCTGCTTGCATAACAGTGTCAAATATAACATGTTACACACATATTCACATTTTCTCAAGAGATGCTGAAAGAAAAAAAATGATATTTCTCCACTCCTGTTCCCGAGACAAAATTAACATTTGTTGTATCATTTTACAGTAAGAAATGCATTATTCTGCAGGAGTTCATATTATATTATTCTACGTGTGAGAGGTTATAGGCCTACAGTCAGTGTCCACATTTCAGTTACTATTCCATTTAACCCATATGAACTTAAATTAGGAATATTCTATTTAGTCACATGGATACTTGTGAGCGGGATGTCAAAGGTGCATGTAAACAGCTTATCCCGAATAAGACCTTAAGCAGGATATGAGCTACTATCCGAAATGCATGTAAATGTGGTCATTGTTCAACAGAATTGCAGTTTGTCTACATGAACAAGGTGAGATTACATTACCTACAGATTACTTGTCAAAAAACTGTATTGCTAATTCAACACTGATTTAACCTTATTTGTACCTATATAATACCAAGAAAAAATGCCTCAATGCCTAGGTCAGAAGAGAATCTCGATGGTGTGCATGAGTGAAAGTAAAGATACCAGGTTAGCTTTGCATTGAATCAAGTACAGTACATCTTTACTAATAACACTACTTGTGCTTTTAAATCTATTTGTAAAAGGTTGCACATTGGGTAATGCGCATAACTCACATTACTTTACTTGGCAAGGTTCTTCACTGTACTCAATGACAAAACTTAATGAGCTCCCTTGGTGATAAACCCTCCGCAGCAACATTTCTGTAGGATTACCAAATAATTATTATGTAAACTGTTAATGTAATACAATACATAAAACAACAGAAGTAAATCTATTATTAATTGTTAATACTGACAAACGGAAACAATAATTTGGCAACTACATTTTTAAGTACAAGTCCAGATTCATTTAAACTTCTTTTAAAAGTTCAAGATAACCTCTATAATAGCAGGTTGACTGAATCATAACCCAACAAAACATTTAGATAAATGGTGTAAACGTCGACTTAACAATTCTCACAGCGACGAAGAAAAAAAATTAGACTGCTCCTATCCATCACCTTGAAAATAACAATGTACCGCTGCAACGGGTGGATCCACGGTTCTACTCTTAACCGCTGTAATAATGTGCTTGAGCAAACATTGTTCCAAAAGAGCTAGCTTCCTTTCCGTCCTTGTTCATCGCCCTCTACAATCCTGTCATCGCGTTGCGCTATTTGTCGATGAGCTTGGCCAAGCTCTGTCGCAGGTCATTCAGGTCGTAGATCTTGACATCCAGGACGTCGATGACCCGCTGAACCTCACTCTCCGCCCTATCCCGCTCCTCCAGAGAGGAAGCCAGAGTCTGCTCGGCTCTCTCCACCCGTTGCTCAAGTTCTGCATTCCGTGTCTCCAGATCCTAGAAGGTCCACAAGGTGACAGAGGACTTCTTTAACATGAATTGATCTGATCTCAATTGCATACTCCTCGCATACTTTCTACTCGTCTCCTTATCAAAACTCATTGAATGAGAATGCCAGAGGTCCCTCCACTCTGACCATCTCCAATGGATTTTGAGGAGGAGGCCAGTAGAGAGGATGCGAGGAGGAGTATGTAATTGAGATTCTCCCACTGTCATATCTTTAGATATTCCCCCTGCATTTTTTCAGACCCTTTGAAAACTCTCAGAGACCCCCAAGCGGTGCCCGACCCCCTGGCTGAGAATCACTCGTCTTCAGTATAGTTTGGAAAAGCCAAAAATGCATGTTCTGCCCCAATTCCTAAAACTCACCTGAAGTCTCTGAACCGCCTCTTCCCTCTCTTTCTCTAAATCACGAATATCTGAATTCTTGCTCTGTAGATTGTGGATTTCCTAAAAAAGACAAAGTATATTGAAAGCGTGTGGTTCCTGAGCAATTCCCAAGCAATTAACATCCCGTCATGTATAAAAATGCTGGGTAGGCCCAGTTGACCATTATTTTGGCTACCACAGGACTACAATGCCCCCCATCGACAGGGCACGAATGGTTTTATGCTCATAAAACCAATGTAAACCATATGACATGGCAGTCTCAGTCACCAGATCTCAACCCAATTTAACACTTATGGGAGAGTTTGGAGCGACGCCTGAGACAGTTTTCCACCACCATCAACAAAATACCAAATTATGGAATTTCTTGTAAAAGAATGGTGTCACATCCCTCCAATAGTTCCAGACACTCATATAATCTATACCAAGGACTATTAATAAAGTGGCCCAATGCCCTATTAAGACACTTCATGTTGATGTTTCCTTTATTTCGGCAGTTACCTGTAGATATGCAATACCAGTCAAAAGTTTGGCCACACCTACTCATTCAAGGGTTTCTTTATTTTTACTATTTTCTATAGTGAAGACATCAACACTATGAAATAACACATATGGAATCATGTAGTATTCAAAAAAGTGTTAAATCAAAATATATATTTTAGATTCTTCAAAGTAGCCACCCTTTGCCTCGATGAAAGCTTTGCACACTCTTGGCATTCTCTCAACCAGCTTCACCTGGAATGCTTTTCCAACACTCTTGGAGTTCCCACATATGCTTAACACTTGTTGGCTGCTTTTCCTTCACTCTGCGGTCCAACTCATCCCAAACCATCTAATTTGGGTTGTGGTCAGGGGATTGTGGAGGCCAGGTCATCTGATGCAGCAATCCATCACTCTCCTTCTCTATCAAATAGCCCTTACACAGCCTGGAGGTGTGTTGGGTCATTCATCCTGTTGAAAAACAAATGATAGTCCCACTAAGCCCAAACCAGATGGGATGGCGTATCGCTGCAGAATGCTGTGGTAGCCATGCTGGTTAAGTGTGCCTTGAATTCTAAATAAAATCACAGACAGTGTCACCAGCAAAGCACCATCACACCTCCTCCATGCTTCACGGTCGGAACCACACATAGGGATATCATCTGTTCACCTACTCTGCGTCTCACAAGGACAAGGAGGTTGGAACCAAACATTTCAAATTTGGACTTCAGACCAAAGGACAGATTTCCACCCATCTAATGTCTATTGCTCGTGTTTCTTGGCCCAAGCAAGTATCTTCTTCTTCTTAGTTTATTTTTATTGGTGTCCTTTAGTAGTGGTTTCTTTGCAGCAATTTGACCATGAAGGCCTGATTCACGCAGTCTCCTCTAAACAGTTGATGTTGAGATGTGTCTGTTACTTGAACTTTGTGAAGCATTTATTTGGGCTGCAATCTGAGTTGCAGTTAACTCTAACTTATCTTCTGCAGCAGAGGTAACTCTGGGTCTTCCATGCCTGTGGCGGTCCTCATGAGAGCCAGTTTCATCATAGCTCTTGATGGTTTTTGCGACTGCACTTGAAGAAACTTTCAAAGTTCTTTACATTTTCCAGATTGACTGACCTTCATGTATTAAAGTAATGATGGACTGTCATTTCTCTTTGCTTATTTGAGCTGTTCTTGCGATAATATGGACTTGGTCTTTTACCAAATAGGGCTATCTTCTGTATACCACCCCTACCTTGTCACAACACAACTGATTGTCTCAATTCCACAAATTAACTTTTAACAAGGCACACCTGTTAATTGAAATGCATTCCAGGTGACTACCTCATGAAGCTGGTTGAGAGAATGCCAAGAGTGTGCAAAGCTGTCATCAAGGCAAAGGGTGGCTACTTTGAAGAACCTCAAATATAAGATATTTTGATTTGTTTAACACTTTTGGTTACTACATGATTCCATGTGTTATTTCATAGTTATGATGTCTTCACTATTATTCTACAATGTAGAAAATAGTAAAAAAATAAAGAAAAACCCTTGAATGAGTAGGTGTGTCCAAACATTTGACTGGTACTGTACGTAAAGCAATTTCCTTTGAACAAGAGGTGGAATTCAGAGTATGCAAAGCACAGGAAGTGCTCGAAAAATCGGTTTCTTGAGATTCTCAAGTGAAAACCTCAGCTTGTACCTCACCAGTTTCTTTCAACGGTGCTATCTAGACAGCCTAGAAGACTGGCATCTTGAGGCTAGCAGTACCTGGCTGCCTGGAAAGTGTGTCTGAGCCCCGGGTCTCACCTCGTCTTTAGCTTTGAGCAAGGCTTCCAACTCCTCTAACGTCTGGGTCAGCTCATCCCTCGTCTCAGATTCACTGGGATCAGGCCGCCCGCTCTGAGCCTCCAGCTCTGCCACCTGCCAACACACAACACCGGAGAGAATAACAAGTAAGGACTTTTTAAATCGTAGTGTACATGCTATTACAGGATTTGTTTTTTTCCATTTATATTTGGACTTTGGCACGTGGAGCGCACAGATTCGCGTCACTTTGTTAGTCAGTATGTGTTACAACTGTGCTGGTTTGTCATCTTGTTTGTGGGAGGGTGTTTCACCTGGGCTGGTAATATTTAAGAGTGGCTTGCCCAGTGCTCCAGTTGTCTTGAGAGATGTGGAGGGTTAACACCTTTAGTTGGCACTCCTCATTTGATTTCTGAAAGAACAATCCTTTATCTGATCTTACCGGTTTTTGTTTTGCTCCACTTTTTGGTTTGCGGACTGTCTTTAATTTTATTTGCCTGTTCTTGGGCAAATTTAGTGGGTGCTCATGGTGGGTGTCTTTAGGTCCCAGTTGTTGTTGCTAGTCAACTTTCAGTAAACACCCCCATGAGTGTCTTTCAGTACCCCTCCTAAAACCCCCACCTGTTTTGTTTTGGTTGTTGTCAGTGACTCTTTGTTAGTGCGACAATTTTTTTCTTGCTGGGGAATGTAACAAAATGGGGGCTTGTCTGGGATCTTGTTTCCCATGTGTATGGTAGTCGCTCTAATCACCTACTCAGAAGCTCTGCTGTGCCCAGATATTTGAATGTTCAAAATACACTTTTGTCATAGTTTCTGTCACTGACATCCACCCTGAGACTGTTGGAATCATTTTGAAAGTTGCATAAACACACAGGCTTATAAAATAAAATAAAACATGGACTTTAAGCATTTGTGAAAAACCCTACATGGGAGATGCTAGATAAATGTAAAAAGGCAAATCTGCTCGTCATCGCAAAGCATTATGACATCAAAGTTGCACATGCCGATTCGAGAGTGGTAGTCAAAGGGTTAGTCTACAGTGTATTGATTTGGTGGGAGGAGAAAATTCTTCCTGGGAGGGAGGATGATGAATAGGGTCCTACGGGTGGTAGAGTACACCCCATAGACATGCAAAACTGTGAGAGGTAGAACTAAAGGCAAAATGAAAACAACAGAAATTAGAGTTTGAGCACAAGGAAAGACAAGATGGGTGTGCAGCCAAACAACAAGAACATGAACATGCAGCCAGATAACAAGAACATGAACATGCCATTCAACAGAGATATATAGATCTGGAAACACTCGATCCAGTCAGGCCATCCAGCACCCTCAACAGAGTTTGGTCTTGGACGGAACAGCCTGCTTGTCCACATCACTGACAATCTGAAATGGTCCACCCACACACACAGTGTGGTGAAAAAGGCAACCTCAGCAGGCTGAAGAAATTAGTCTTGGCACCTAAGACCCTCACAAACTTTTACAGATGCACAATTGAGAGCATCCTGTCGGGCTGTATCACCGCCTGGTATGGCAACTGCACCGCCCACAACCGCAGGGCTCTCCAGAGGGTAGTGGCCCAACACATCACCGGGGGCACACTGCCTGCCCTCCCCAACACATACAGCACCAGATGTCACAGGAAGGCCAAAAAGATCATCAAGGACATCAACCCCGCGAGCCATGGCCTGTTCACCCCGCTATCATCCAGAAGGCAAGGTCAGTACAGGTGCAGCAAAGCTGGGACCAAGAGACTTAAAAACATCTATCTCAAAGCCATCAGACAGTTAAATAGCCATCACTAGCCGGCTACCACCCGGCTACTCAACCCTGCAACTTAGAGGCTGTTGCCCTATGTACATAGATATTTGGTCACTTCCCCTCCAAAGTGTTCTTGTGGGAAAAGCCTAGAAAGAGTACACTGCTTTATCTCTTGATCAGAGTTCAGATTATTACACTGTTAAAGCTGCTGTCCTTCGGGTTTATGAGTTGGTCCCAGAGGCATACAGACAACAGTTCTGTAAATTACAAAAGACAGAATAACAAAGGCATGTTGAGTTCGCAAGGGAACAAGCATGTCTTTTTGATCGGTGGTGTGGTTCTCAAGAGGTCAAGGACTTGAGGATTTAAAGACTCATACTTAGAGCAGTTTAAGAATTGCCTTCACGAAAGGGTTGTTACCTACATTTATGAGCATAAGGATCTCACTCGAGAAAGCTGCAGTTTTTGCAGATGTGTTTGTGTTGACACATAAAACTACCTTCATTAACAAAGCACCCAGTAGTTATCTCTAAGCAAAAAGCAATCTAGAAGTCACCTCCTACTGCAAGGTTTCATTAAATTTCTACAGTGCCCAAAGATAAAGATCGGCAGATATGAAAAAGCAGTTATCATAAAGGCCGTGAGAAAGGACACATTGTCTCTCAGTGTCCGAAGTTGAAACAGAAAAATGAGAGAAAAAGCAGTTCTCTTGTGGGAGCACTCCAGCCGATTAAGTCTCTGGTATCTCCTAAACAAGAGTTGGATCAGATGTGTATGAACCCTTTGTTTCAGACGGGTTTGTGTCTCTGCAGAGTGGCGATGCTGTTAAGCACCCAGTGAAAATACTGCGAGACACTGTGGCAGCCCAGTACTTCATTTGGGAGAGTAGTTTGCCTTTGACACTTCAACAACTGATTACAGTGTGTTAGTACAAGGCGTGGAGATGGGTTGCATCGAAGTTCCTCTGTATAATGTTGAACTCGAGTCTGACCTTATTTCTGGTTCCGTTGTCATTGGAGTGAGGCTTAGCCTACCGGTGAAGGAGGTCTCATTCATTTTTGGGAAATGTAGAGTCAAACAAAGGCAAAACACGCTCCAAAATGAAGGACTGGGCTGCCCCAGCGTCTCGCAGTATCATCACGTTTATCCTGATCCTGATTTAGGCAAACCTCCTGAGTTAACCTCTCCTTTGAAAACCCCAGAGGTGAGCATGTTTATAGGACCGCTGAAGGAAGAGATGGTTCCTACACTTCGATGTCTAGGAAGCAGCTGATTGCTTAACAGACAGAGTAAAGATGTTTCACTCTCCCCTCTTTTTGCTGAGATACATCCAGAGGAGTTTGATGAAGTTTGTGTGGGTTACTTTGACAGAGATGGTGTTCTAATGAGGAAATGGCATTCTCGCGCCACTTCTGGGCAGGACAAATGGCCCAGTGCAACTCAAATTGTCCTTCCAGTTGCACTTGGACAAGAGATACTGAGGTTGGCTCATGAAAACTAACAGGTCTGTGAGAGCCGGAATTCTTACTGGTTGGTAGGTGATCAAATACTTATGTCATGCAATAAAATGCAAATTAATTACTTAAAAATCATACAATGTGATTTTCTGGATTTTTGTTTTAGATTCCGTCTCTCACAGTTGAAGTGTACCTGTGATAAAAATTACAGACCTCTACATGCTTTGTAAGTAGGAAAACCTGCAAAATCGGCAGTGTATCAAATACTTGTTCTCCCCACTGTATATCTATCTGTTGATATCACATACATTATCAAGCTCTTTGAAATCCAGTTTCAACTGTTCAGAGCTGCCCTTCATAATGTCATTAAAAACCACATGGACTACGATTGAGTCGATATCCATGTCCTGGCGTAGTACATTCGGGAGCAGCTTAGTAATGTAATTTACTCGAGCTCCGGGATAGGATATTGTTCCTGGTGCAAAAACAGTCACATTTCTTATCATGGAGCTGCCCAAAATCATGGCTGGCGAGAAGGACGATGAAATCCACCAACTCCTACTCTTCACAGGGTGGCGCAGATCTCCGACAGATGGAAAAGCCCCGCTCGATCCAGAGCAGGGACGGAAGGTTGCCGACGTCAACTTTGAAATCGTAGGGGAAGGAGTAGGAGTAGGCACAGCGGCCGCAGAAACATTGGTATCCCCAGCAACGAAGGTGCAGGAAAATCAGGCTCCAGGGCAGCGAAACTATTCGTTGTTTGTATCCGCTCCGGGCCTCTCGTTGGGAGTGAAGACTGCTTTGCGGGAGGCCGCTGTCTTGGGCTTCCACGGCTCGTGACATGCGACAATCATTGTTTCCGATGCTCCTCTTGCTGTGCTCCTTTGACTCCGCTGTGCTCCTTCGACTCCGCCAGTAGGATAACGACAAGACGGAGATGCATCCAATATGCGCGATTGCCACCCAGCCACAGGCGTAGAAAAGGTAAACATTCCACACTGCGTTTTCCCCAGTTTCTTACATAGACTGGCGACCTGCGTGATCAAGGAAGCCACCTCAAGCCAATAATCTTTAGCAAGCAAACAATTGCCGCATTGGAACTGAGTCATCCAGATTGTCCCGAAACAAAGCATAGTAGATACAGCTCCTACAGCGCTGGAACCGTTCATTTACTTCTCCAGACAAAGAGGGGCTCCATTGGAAAACTCTGGGACTAACTTCGTTAGCTTAATGGCTAACGTTAGCAGCTTAGCGGCTCTTTCAAGTAGACTTTAACCTGTCATTTAAGCAGGAATCCCGGAACAAGAAATAGCGGTCCTAGCTGTTTAAAGCTAACCTCGTCACGAAACCCATGCAAAAACAAGATTGGTATTTATGTTTAACAAAGATTGGTTATGTTTTACTTAAAATAACAAACTGAGTGTTTCCAGCCTATTTGTGTTGGTCCTTTGCCCAAAGCAAAGAGTGATAATCAGTTTCTCTTGACCATCATGTGCACTGCTATTTGTTTCCTTGAAGCCATTCCACTGAGGAAAATCACGAGAGAAAAGTTACAACAGATATTACAGGAATTTCCCTTTGAAATCAGACATGTCCGTGGTAAGGACAACTTGGTTGCTGATTGTCTTTCAAGGGTGGGCAGTCAATTTATTATGACTGCACGTTTTTCCATATTGGAGATGAGTTTTGTTTTGGTTGTGCTCCTTTCAAGGAGATGAGAGTTATAGAAACGTACGTCTTGTCCTTCCCTGTTTCTTAAAACGTGAGAGTTTCAGGCAACTACAGAAAGAAAAAGAAAATATATTTAAAAAAGATTGTAAAAGTAATATCTATCTTTATATATATATATATATACAGTTGAAGTAGGAAGTTTACATACACTTAGGTTGGAGTCATTAAAACTTGTTTTTCAACCGCTCCACAAATTTCTTGTTAACAAACTATAGTTTTGGCAAGTCACTTAGGACAAACCACTAGGCTAAACTTCTGATAGGCTAATTGACATCATTTGAGTCAATTGGAGGTGTACCTCGATGTATTTCAAGGCCTACCTTCAAACTTGGGGCCTCTTTGCTTGACATCTTGGGAAAATAAAAAATAAATCAGCCAAGACCTCAGAAAAAGAATTGTAGACCTCCACAAGTCTGGTTCATCCTTGGGAGCAATTTCCAAACGCCTGAAGGTACCACGTTCATCTGTACAAACAATAGTACGTAAGTATAAACACCATGGGACCACGCAGTTGTCATACTGCTCAGGAAGGAGACGCGTTCGGTCTCCTAGAGATGAACGTACTTTGGTGCAAAAAGTGCAAATCAATCCCAGAACAACAGCAAAGGAGTGAGGATGCTGGAGGAAACAGGTACAAAAGTATCTATATCCACAGTAAAACAAGTCCTATATCGACATAACCTGAAAGGCTGCTCAGCAAGGAAGTAGCCACTGCTCCAAAACCGCCATAAAAAAGCCAGACTACGGTTTGCAACTGCACATGCGGACAAAGATTGTACTTTTTGGAGAAATGTCCTCTGGTCTGATGAAAGAAAAATAGAATTGTTTGGCCATAATGAACATCTTATGTTTGGAGGAAAAAGGGAGAGGCTTGCAAGCCTTAGACCACCATCCCAACCGTGAAGCACGGGGGTGGCAGCATCATGTTGTGGGGGTGCTTTGCTGCAGGAGGGACTGGTGCACTTCACAAAATAGATGGCATCATGAGGAGGGGAAATTATGTGGATATATTGAAGCAACATCTCAAGACACTTGCTTAGGCCAAGGCTTTGGTTTTTCCATGTACAGTATATTTTGAGGTTGGACATTAGCACGCGGGGCGCACAGATTGGCATCACCTCGTTAGACTATATGTTTTACACCTGTGCTAGTTTGTCATCTTGTTTGTGTGAAGGTGTTTCACCTGGGCTGGCCAGTAGTGGCAGCTCGCCTCTCGAGTGGCGCAGCGGTCTAAAGCGCTGCATTGCAGTGCTAGAGGTGTCACTACAGACCCGGGTTCGATTCCGGGCTGTATCCCAACCGGCCGTGATCGGGAGTCCCATAGGGCGGCGCACAGTTGTCATCCGGGTTAGGGGAGGGTTTGGCCGGGGGATTTTACTTGGCTCATTGCGCTCTAGCGACTCCTTGTGGCGGGCCAGGCGCCTGCAGGCTGACCTCAGTTGTCAGTTTAATGGTGTTTCCGCCAACACATTTGTGCGGCTGGCTTCCGGTTTAAGCGGTTGGGTGTTAAGAAGCGCAGAACTAAAAACAAACAAAATATAACTATTGTAAAATAGATTGTGTCTGTAAAATATATATAGTATGTATAATCTGGAAGTAGAAGCCTAAGTGTTATTGTTTATTAGTTAACTCCAATTAGGGGAGGGGTGGTAGGGTTTGTGGGAAATAATAAAGGAAAATATATAAAACAATAAATGAATTGGTTGTTGTCAGTGACCCTTCTTGGTTGTCTTGCTGGGGAACATAATGCAATGACAGTGGATGGTTAAATATCATCTCATCTCGGCGGTCAGCTATGAAGTGTTAAAGAACCACAATAACGCAGAATACCATGGAGACCAGGTAGCCTAGTGGTTAGAGCATTGGGGCCAGTAACCGAAAGGTTGCTGGATTGAATCCCCAAGCTGACAAGGTAAAAATCTGTCATTCTGCCACTGAGCAAGGCAGTTAACCCACTGTTCCCCGGGCGCGGAAGACGTGGATGTCGATTATGGCAGCCCCCCCACCTCTCTGATTCAGAGGGGTTGGGTTAAATGCGGAAGACATTTCAGTTATACAACTGACTAGGTATCCCCTTTCCTTTTATTAATTGCCGGAGGGATTTAGTCAGATTTATTTGACCTACTTTTACAAATAAATTGTGACTCATAGTTTTGAATTCCACATATGCTCATGTGGGGAGTGACAGTGATTAAAAGAGAGAAACTATTTATCCCTTGAAATCAAAACTTTTTTTTACTTTTCGCCAATTATCTTCACTTTAACACCAGACAGGAACATGGTGAGAATTGTATAACAAAACAGACTTGTTTATTGAAAACTGAAGTTTGCATGGGTTTGTGCTGAGCCTTCGCAATTACCATCTCTCCCTTTATATCTCCTCCACATCTTCAGAGTGAATTTCAAAGTGGCCCTTTAAGATTCCATGTCATGCCATCCAGCGGCGCTTGAGAAAGCTGCTCTAAGGGTATCTAGCATTCCGATAGGACCCAACCCCATCCTGTCAAATCCATGTGACAGCAAGTCCCCGGGGGAATGATGGTACTGCTTGCTCACAACAGCCCTTTCACACCACCGCTGACAACATGGACAACAGTATTACTGATGAGACCTGAAGCCAATCTAACCTCAACATACAAGTACATGAAAATAGTCCTTTCTGAAATTCTCATTTCATCTCTAAAACAGTTATCAAATTGCCTTGCAGGAAAATGAATAGGAGCCCAAGTCGAATACATTATGGTGAAATTAGCTGAAAATAGCTTGTATGAACAATGTTAGCATTTTGAGAAAACCAACAAATGGGATTTTAAAACAGTGTGCACTCTACTATCCCTTGGTATAGTTTGTATTTAAAAAGGACTTCCTCGCTTCGCTCCTACCGCATCTCAGCTACTGTCTACAGAAGTGCAAGGCAAGACATGAGAGAGTAGGCTGGGAACCAGAGCATCTCTGCAGTGTCAGAGATACCCCCGAAAATAAACCGACCCCTTCAGTAAAGCGTGTCTACCGCTTGGAGAGCCTGGAGAGGAAAGGGCTTACTTTGAATGGTGGCTTGGTAGAAAATCCTAGCCAATGTCTTGCCTGCTCTCCCTCTGGGTGATTTGTCACTTCCTCCCTAACTAGGGCAGGGGGAAATAGGGTGTCCTGTCCTCAAACTGCTTTACCGCTCCGCCAAGCCCTGGAGACATGGTCTACTTCCAACCACCTGGTTGACTTTGTTGCAGAAGTGGATAACCTTAGCTTGTTTTCGGACTGAGATGGATGTTGTTCCCCTCAGTGCCTGAAGCTAAAATAGGACTGTTGACAGCCAATTTCTTCCAGAAGATGTTCCGGTGGTACTTTAATCTGTCACATGAAAGAACCTCATTAAGCTTGACCAAGGACACATCTCTTTTTCCAATTAAGTTCAAGTTAAGCAAAACACATTTCTCCCTCTGATTATCGAGGCACGTCAACAGTGATACATAAAAAATGTTATCAAACCGGTGGTACCTGCAGCACTGAATGTGCAGCATTTACCAAATGTCAGCACGGTCCTTTGACATAACCCAGGTGTAACTACCATGTGACCACTGATCTTCAGTAGATCTTCATATGCTGTTGCTTTGAGAATGGTCTCTCTCATGGGCACGATCCCACTTTGACCACCAAAGTGGCAAAGTCTAAGGGTTACCCCCTGTTTAAACCTAATAATCTGCCATTATGGATCCAGACCAGTTAAGTGGGATGCAAGCAACTGGAATAGCAGTGGTCTGTCACCATAGCTCTTACCTGATCTCGGAGCCTGCCAGTCTCCTCCTGATACTCAGCCAGCTGTTTCTTCCACTCCTCCACGCCAGTGTTAGCCTCGTGAAGCGCCGCCACTAGCTTAGCGTTGCTATCCTGCAGGGTGAACAGCTCTGCCTCCAGGTTAATCTCACATATGGACCTGGAGGGAAAAACCAAATCAGAAGATAAGTGCACCATGATTAGACTAACCAGAGGTCATAGTCAGGTGCAAAGTACTGCTCACTGAGTGATATACAGTACAGCTATTAAGGGGTTTTTAGAATCCCTGTCATGCCAGAATGTGGGACCATTAGAGTCATTATATTGAATGAACAAGAGCTTTCAAATAATTTGAGGGAGATGGGAAAATTACACCAGTCTTCTAAGACCAGCATCTTCTAAAGTACTGAGGCCTCAGGCAAAAAACAGCCTCCATGCCGTTTCTAACTGTCTGCCAACTACCAACCAACTCACCATAGCAACAGGCACTAAAAAAAACATACAACCCTCGTTACATGCAAGAAAAGAACAAGGAGGGGTTGTCAGAGAACATTTGAAAATTGTATTTTGTGTGCATGGGTGGGATGGAAGGCAGACTGGTGTCTGAATGGCTCTGTTGTAGAGCCTCATTAATGACCATGTTTTAACTACACATGACTCAGCCTCATACAGGTCAGTGGCCACCTGTCATTGGGCTCAACCTCCCACTCACAACAACCTCCACAATAGGAGAAACCATACCGCCTAGAGCCATGGCTTGATTATGCTAGTACATTTCCACAGCTAAAACACGTCCCATACACTCTATATAGGAGTTATTATCTAATGGTTTGCTTTAAGCACTGGTCTGCTTTCCTCTCGCCAAGCACGCTCCTCCCTAACGTAGTGGTGAGTTAAATCGTGTGCGACAGTCTCCGGGTCACATCATCCTATTAAGTGAGCTCAGCGTCCGTGTGGCGTTCCATTCACTTAGGCACCATATATCCCATGTTCTAAAAAGGCTTCACCTCTGCCATTGTGATCACATTTATGCTTTCGCACCACAAGCCCACTGAACCTTTATCATCATTTGGCACGTTAGCGCAAACTCTGCCCCAGAAATCAGATGACGGGGAACACACACTATGCCTGGCGACACGTGATAGCTGCTCAGTGACTCACTAGGTAACCCAACAGTTGCATGACAACACCAGATAGTGGGAGACAATAGGCTACATTTACATTTTACATTTAAAATGTCACACTATGCTACCACAATTAAAATAAAATGTCACAATCTGGTGCGAGCTAATTTGAAAGGTTATTTGAAGACATTGGTGTGACTTCACACCAATGGGGTGGCACATTATTACCATTTGGAGAAAAATAGTGTGCACTGTATGCTTTACATTTTATACATGGTCTACAGTATTTTAATTTAACCTTCATTTAACCAGGAAGTCACACTGAGGTCAGAATACCGCTTTCCCAAGGGAGACCTAGCCACTGTAAACAATGACCATGGTGGCACAATGGAAGTCGACTTTTTTGGATCTCATTGTGTAACTACAAGGTGTGTGTTTTGCGAACTGCAGTGTGCGGGGGGGGGGGGGGGGGGGGGGCTGTTCCATAACATTACCCTTCAGACAGCATCTTCTTAATGCGCTCCTTCTCCGACGTCAGCTGCTCCATGTCGGCGCTCTTGCTGCGGAACAGCTTGTCCTCGGGTCCGTTGACAGTCAGCAGCGGCGGCGAGTGGCGGTCCTCTGATAAGTCCTGGGGGACCACAGGGACATGATTAGTGACAGGACGGATATCATGGAAATGAGTTACCCGGACACCCCCAATGCTACTGTATGTCCAACTCTTCCATCGCTGTCGGAGCTCAATGAAGCTGACCACAACTACTCTACATTATGAAGGGAAGGGGTGGCCAACCAGTCTCCTGCAGAGCTACTGGGTATGCAGGTTTTTGCTCAAGCCCTGCTCTAACACACCTGATTCTACTAATTAGCTGCTCAGTAAGACTTTGATATGCTTAAATTAGGTGTGTTACAGCATAAGGTGTTCCAAAAGCCAGCATACCCCAGTGGCTCTCCAGGAGATGAGTTGGCCAAATCTGACATAGGCCTGTTAACTCTATGACGGCCTAAGGATTGGTTTAGACAAACCAGGGCTCACTTCAATACGTTTTTAATACAAATGTTAGCTCTTGGTTAGAAATCGTGGATGAATAAGTGATGTGTCCATCTCATGTGTCTTTCTGAACTAACAGACCACACATAGGGATCTCTCTCTGATATCTCTGTCTGTATCTGAATTTGGTGTGCTTGTTACGGGAATTAAAGGGATACTTCGGGATTTCGGTAATGAGGCCTTTTATCAACTTCCCTAGTCAGATGAACTCGTGGATACCATTTTTATGTCTGTGTGCAGTTTGAAGGAAGTTACTATCTAGCGCAATTGCTAACTAACATTAGTGCAATGACTGGAAGTCTATGGGTATATGTGTTAGCATGGTAGCAGATACCCATAGACTTCGTCATTGCGCTAATGCTAGTTTGCATTGGCTCGCGAAACTACCTCTAACTTCCTTCATACTTGACACAGAGACATACAAATGGTATCCACGAGTTCATCCGACTCAAGGGAAGTAGATAAAACACAAAGTATCCCTTTAAGAAAACATGAACGCTGAAAATAAGGACTGAGCATATCCTACAGTGTTCCCATTAAATTAGAATCATTTGTTTTGATCTGAAAAGGGAGCGGAATGACTATTCATTTCACACGGCATATTTCTATTTGTCATAGCTATTCCCCTGCCAGTTAGAGCATTGACATTCAGGGGCTGTACAATGAGACAGAAACAGGGCAGCTCAGCATTTGTGATGTGAGTAGATATTTATTGTTCGAGGGACATTCAAACAGTTTTTTTTTAAATTCTGTATTAGTATTGTACCGTTTCTGTTACCTGACAAAGATAAATGGTTGAAACATTAGCCCTCGTTAGTACAATAAAATGACAGGAAGAAGATGACAAGCTGTCGCTATACATTCAGACACCTCATCCAAAACAACAGGTTGCCAAAAGTAATTAGGTCATTTATCAACCACCATACTGATGTAGGATCGTAATTTGAGCCACTTTGCTAAATAATCCTACAGCAACAGGAAATGTGAATTATTATGGGGCTTATAATTATTGGACATTTTTGTAGGGGTTGATACGTTTTCCATAAGGGAAAATCAAGTCTGACATTTCAAAGTGAAAATTACAAACTTCAGAAGCCTTGCAGGAAATTCTCCTGCAACAGGGTGATCAAATGAAGATCCTACATCTGTATCCGCGACACAGGTTCAAAGTTGAACAAGCAACCATGGGGAGCCACACAGCTGCTAAACGCATTACTTTGTAGAGCATGAAGCAGCATATGGCTCTTTCCTTTTAAAATGACTTAAATTCGAAGGAACATTGCCCGAGTTGCAATGCTTCCTTTCATTTGTATGCCAGTGGATACTGAAAGACAATTCTCTGTATTGTACAGTGCATTCGGAAAGTATTCAGACCCATTGACTTTTAGCACATTTTGTTAAGTTACAGCCTTATTATAAAACGGATTAGATAAATGTGTTCCCTCAATCTACACACAATACCCTATAATGACAAGTGAAAACCGGGTTTTATACGTTTTTGAAAATGTATTTAAAATAAAAAACAGAAATGCCTTATTTACATAAGTATTCAGACCCTTTGCTATGAGACTTGAAATTGAGTTCAGGCACATCCTGTTTCCATTGATCATCCTTGAGCTGTTTCTACAACTTGACTGTCCACTTGTGGTAAATTCAATTGATTGGACATGATTTGGAAAGGCACACACCTGTATATTTAAGGTCCCACAGTTGACAGTGCATGTCAGAGCAAAAACCAAGCCACGAGGTCGAAGGGATTGTCCGTAGAGCTCCGAGACAGGATTGTGTCGAGGCGCAGATCTGTGGAAGGGTACCAAATAATGTCTGCAGCATTGAAGGTCCCCAAAAACACAGTGGCCTCCATTTTTCTTAAATGGAAGAAGTTTGGAACCACCAAGACTCTCCCTAGAGCTGGCCGCCCGGCCAAACTGAGCACAGAGTTCCTCTGTGGAGATGGGAGAACCTTCCAGAAGCACTCCACCAAACAGGCCTTTATGGTAGATTGGCCAGAAGGAAGCCACTCCTCAGTAAAAGGCACGACAGCCCGCTTGGAGTTCGCCAAAAGTTACCTAAAGGACTCTCAGACCATGAAAAACAAGATTCTCTAGTCTAATGAAACCAAGATTGAACTCTTTGGCCTGAATGCCATGTGTCACGTTTGGAGGAAACCTGGCACCATCCCTACGGTGAAGCATGGTGGTGGCAGCGTCATGCTGTTGGAATGTTTTTCAGCTGCAGGGACTGGGTGACTAGTCAGGATCCAGGGAAAGATGAACAGAGCAAAGTACAGAGAGATCCTTGATGAAAACCTACTCCAGAGTGCTTAGGACCTCAGACTGGTGTGAAGATTCACCTTCCACAGGACAGTGACCCTATGCACAGAGCCAAGACAATGCAGGAGTGGCTTTGGGACAAGTCTCTGAATGTCATCGAGTGGCCAAGCCAGAGCCCGGACTTGAACCCGATCGAACAAAAATAGCTGCGCAGCGACGCTCCCCATCCAACCTGACAGATCTTGAGAGGATCTGCAGAGAAGAATGGGAGACACTCCCCAAATACAGGTGTGCCAGGCTCGAGGTGTCATACCCAAGAAGACTTGAGGCTGTAATCACTGCCAAAGGTGCTTCAACAAAGTACTGAGTAAAGGGTCTGAATACTTATGTAATTGTGATATATATATATATTTTTTTTTTTATAAATTAGCAAAAAATTCTAAAAACCTGTTTTTGCTTTGTCATTATGGGGTTGCGGGTAAAAAGCAAATTATTTTTTTTATATATATTTTTTTACCCCCTTTTTCTCCCCAATTTCGTAGTATCCAATTGTTAGTAGTTACTGTCTTGTCTCATCGCTACAACTCCCGTACGAGCTCGGGAGAGGCGAAGGTCGAGAGCCATGCGTCCTCCGAAACACAACCCAACCAAGCCGCACTGCTTCTTAACACAGCGCGCATCCAACCCAGAAGCCAGCCGCACCAATGTGTCGGAGGAAACACTGTACACCTAGCGACCTGGTCAGTGTGCACTGCGCCCGGCCCGCCACAGGAGTCGCTATTGCGCGATGAGACAAGGATATCCCTGCCGGCCTAACCCGTACGACGCTAGGCCAATTGTGCGGCGCCCCATGGACCTCCTGGTCGCGGTCGGCTGCGACAGAGCCTGGGCCCGAACCCAGAGTCTCTGCATCGCAGCTAGCACTGCGATGCAGTGCGTTAGACCACTGCGTCATCCGGGAGGCCCCGGGAAAAAGCAATTTAATCAATTTTAGAATAACGTAACAAAATGTGGAGGCTTGTTAGCCTTTTTTCATTTCGGTCACGTAAGCCATTTTACTTATTTGCTATAGCCAGGCCAAATAATTAGAGGAATAACTGTTTGTGATTAGGAAACTTATGAGAACCATACAAACGTTAGCACACAACGTCCAGGGGGTGAGCAGGCTCTACCACTACGGGGCAGTTTAGTTGACGCAAAGTAAGACATTCTCGTGTTCCAATTGTTTGTTTTAGTAGCGTGAATCGTTCCTGTTCACACAGAGGTGAAGTGCGGAATAATTGAAGGAATGAATCCGAGCCTCACGCTTATCACCTGTGGAAGGCGGGGCTTCCAGTGAGGCCCGGATTTCATTGGCCTTGTCAGGAGTGATTGTAGATCCTTCAACCGAAGTCGTGAGAGTTCGACACTCCATAGTATGTTGTACCAAAGTTGACTGACTGAAAGGGAACTAAACTTGAGCTCGACAAGCGCCGAGTGCATCCGTGAGGCATTACACCCCTGCACTCAGAAAATTTTGTATTATTAATTTGTCTCAGAGTCAGCCTGTGTGTATTCCCCCAAGGAAGTTGTTTCTACGACCTAGCTACTCCCTCACTATACTTAAAAAACGTGGATAAAAAATGCACAGGGCCAGCATTCAAACAGAGCTAGCGCTAGCTAGGTCCAAAAGTGAAGAGCAAGAAATCAAAGCTAAGACAACTCCACACACCAAAGTCAATGGCTAGGGACCACAGTTCTCTACATTATTCATAATGTGGATCATGTTTAAGTAATAATGGATTACAAATTTCCAACAGTTTCCCCTCATCGTTGACTAGTGCATTCCAATTGGAGCAAGTGCAAATATACAACAGTACTACATCCTAATGAGTGGAATAGCTCATTAGGGTTGTAGTTCAAATGATCATATCTCAAGTGGAATCTTTTCCCTTAAAATGTAGAGACAGATTGTATTTGATCATGGGATGATATGCTTTTTTCCTGTTTCCCGCTCTCCAAATCTACCCTCATCATACTGTTACTGCATTATTGAGAACAATGGCTCATGGAAACACTAGGGGGTCTTCTAGGAACTCCCAAGTCCCATTGAAAATGCATCATGAAGTAGGCCATCTGGGATGTGATGGGGAGAATGACTTTGGAATAACGTGCAGGGAGTGCGCTCTCTGTGCCAGTCGGCAGCAGAGAGAAAAGAGGTGTAATAGACATGACACTAACCTGAGAGAGCTGTGAGATGAGCAAGCAGATGGTGCATCAGTGGCAGCGAGGCAGAGGGCACCCACGTGGGGGGAAAAGAGAATGGGTGAGAAGAGAAAGAAGAGAGAGATAAGTGTGTTTTCATGAACAGAGCTTAAAAAAAGAGCAATAATCAGCAATATTTCAGTGTCATACTGTCTGCTCCATTGCACACCATTTTATGCAAAAAAATAAAACAAAGATAGTCGCTGGTTATGCTTTATTTCAGTCAGCTATTCCCTTCATATTTTGTAATTACCTTGTATAATGATAATTACATGCTAATTTCCTTTTGGATTCTGTGAAATTTGGTTCTAGGTAATTACTAATTGTGTAGAATTAAGTACCCATTGTTACAACAATTTCTCTAGGAAAATATCATATGTAGTAGGGCTATAGAATAAAGCTCTACTGAGTTTCATGACCATAAAAGGAAGAGGATGAGATGATTAAAAACTATACATTTTAATTTCAAACAGCTATAAAATATTAAACCAAAGTTATAACCCTGTGCCACCGCAAACCAAGTACATCACCACTGTTGACTTATTTATCGGAGTCTTTGTCAAACCTATTTTCCTTGCTTTATACCTTTCCTTTACACTTGGTTTCCTTGAGACCCTGAACCAGCGTTATTAATTAATAAGCCCTTGCATCAGAGGCATATTTCGGTACATGCCGGCTCTCTTTGTGGGTTTTTAACGGTGAGGTCATATTAAATATAGACAACCCTCGTACTCGAGCGCAACCATCTGCCCTTTTCATATGGCTGCCATCATGTATAGCCCCGGTTCACAGGGAAGTTCCTGTCATGAATGACCATGATGCGCCTACAGCACGACTGACGCCTGAATGCAGACTTCACATCTCAGTAGACTAACGTGGCCTGCTGATCTCCTTTCCGTCATCTGCTCTGACAAAATATGTGAAAGGTGAAAGCTAATTCCCAATAGACATCAAGCATATTGCATTCACCTATCAGATACGAAGCCGAGGATGAAAGTAATATACTTTAGACTGTTGAGATGCACCCTAACCACATAGCTCTGCATCAGTGGGAGTGTACTGCTGCCTTGGAGGCAGTGAAAGAAGTGGGTGTACCCATGCTATTTGTCAGTGGCCAGGGCTTGTAAGGTTTGGAGTGTGGTGAATTAATACAATGGGAGAGGAACCAAAACCTGGAGCATCAACAACGCTTCTTTTGTAGCTGTCCCTCCAGCTACAAAATAAAGTCACTAATAAGCTTTACAACACTAAAATGCAGGACCTCCAGACAAAGCTTTTACAGTTATATCATAGACGTGACAACACATCTGCCATAACCATAATGACTTAAGTCAATTACAATAATTATTTCATGAAGTGGTGTCATATTAGGACCGCCGTGTGTATGCTAAATGTCAGCATATATTTCATACATGAAACTGCACCACTTGTGTTTAATTCACAGAACACAAATCGATACGTTTGACTTATCTTATCTACAAGTCAAACAGAAAGCCAAAGCCAGCCTGTGTGTGTGTGTGTGTGTGTGTGTGTGTGTGTGTGTGTGTGTGTGTGTGTGTGTGTGTGTGTGTGTGTGTGTGTGTGTGTGTGTGTGTGTGTGTGTGTCTGAAAGTACAGGGATGAGTGCACTCTAGATGGAGGAGAGGAATGAGTCAGTGAACTGTACAAAGAAATGCGCTGTGCTCCAGCCAGTTTCCTAGGTGACCCCATTGCAATTACATTATACATTCCCACAGTAGCCAAAGGAATGTTTCCGCCTGGTGTCAACGGGCACGGGGGCATAGTTTGTGGAACTAATGTGATAAAACAGAGTGAAATCAGATCACATCAAAATAAGCCCAGCTGTAAGATGTGCCTTGTAAAACATGACTCGAGAATATCACAAACCAGGAAAGCTATGAAGAAGAATGTACCGTTGTTTCTGCTGTATTGTTGGAGTTATGTCACATTTATGAATACCCAAACAATGACTTCCCGGGGTATCTACTCTATACTGCCCATTGTTCATAGTCGTGCATAATAGGAATTCATGCCAGTAGAATGCCGCCTAACGCCTGTTTATCCAATATGCTAAACAGCGAGGCTATTGTACAGTTACACAAAGGCTCTGGTTGGCTGTAGACAGTATGGAAAACTGCTTCCCCCGTGACTAGCGCTATTCTGAAAAAAACATGTTTGCCTTATACTGTTGGCAGCTACTCATGTTCAATGGCTTCTTGTTAGTGGTTTGCAGCACACACACAGCTCTCATTCAATGCATGTTGGTACAAAAACAAATAACCAAAATGGCCCTAGCACTTATCAAGCAATGGATTCCAATTACTTTGCTGAAATAGCCATTCAAATGAATTGGACGAGCCATCGATTCAGGTTGGCTCTGTAACAACGAGCTGTATAACAATGTGATTTCCAAACGCAATTAGTTTGTATTTACATAGTTTGTGCGGTGTATAAATTGTGTCTCCCGCCCACATTGGCTCAAGCTGTCATTATTTATACAGCAAATCCTTCAAACGTAACCCAGTGATTATATATCCCATATTAATTCCCAAGAAACAAACAACCATAATTCCTTTCAGCACACAACATGGTACAAGAGAATCTTTGGAGGAATAGCCATGGGAAGTAGTTTGGGGTGGGGGTGTTGCGTTTTTTTAGCAGACAGGAGGGATGCAGAAAGAAATGATTGCCCGCACTGAAGACGTCTATATCAGTCCACTAATACAGGACTAACCCAGTGCAAAAATGTTTTTACAAAAATGTATTTGAGTGTTTACCAGCTTTTGTAATTGATAATTATCTGTACAAAAACGTTAATCTGATAATACTTATGGAATATAAAAATACTTGCTTGATATAGCTTATGTTTTCTAGTTTCTTAAAATACTTATTTCTATGTGAAAACTGAAATGGTCTATTCATTCCTTTTCCTTTTTAGTAGATGCTCTTATTCAGAGCAACTTACAGTAGTGAGTGCATAAATTCACATACTTTTTCGTACTGGTCCCCCGTGGGAATCAAACCCACAACCCTAGCATTGCAATCACCATGATCTACCAACAACCACATCACCACAAACTAGCTGATGTCTCAATGTACTCAATTACTGTATTGTGCATTGTTTTTCTTCATGGTGAGGGAAAGTCTACAGGTACAAACCTAGATGACCAGCCTATTTACAACACAGTAATGTACATTTACATGAAGTGGTTTGTAAGGACGGTAAATTAATACTGCACAAAAATTGGTTGTTTTCCATGTTATTTGATCAAGAAAATATACAAATTTGATGTGGATGTTTTGTGTCTTTGCCCATTACTTTGCACCTTTTTTTGTATTTTTGTATTTTTTTTTGTATTTAACACCCATTTTCATGATATCCAATTGTGATCTTGTCTCATCGCTGCAACTCCCCAACGGTCTTGGGAGAAGAAAAGGTCTAGTCATGCGTTCTTCGAAACATGACCCGCCAAACCGCACTTCTTAACACCCGCCCGTTTAACCCAGAAGCCAGCCGCACACAGTTCAACTTGACAACCGAAGTCAGCCTGCAGGCGCCCGACCCGCCACAAGGAGTCGCTAGAATGCGATGAGCCAAGTAAAGCCCCTAACCCGGATGACGCTGGGCCAATTGTGCACCGTCCTATGGGACTCCCGGTCGTGGCCACTTGTGACACAGCCTGGGATCGAACCCGGGTCTGTAGTGATGCCTCAAGCACTGCGCCACTCGGGGAGGCCCCAACTTTGCACCTTCTGATGTAAATGTTTGAACAGTAAAAAAAAGTATATATTAACAAAAATAAAGAATAAATTGAAAAAAATATTGTTTAACAAATTTAGTACACTGGGCTTTGAAAGTTTCTAAAAGTGCAGTCGCAAAAACCATCAAGCGCTATAATGAAACTGGCTCTCATGAGGACCGCCACAGGAAAGGAAGACCCAGGGTTACCTCTGCTGCGGAGGATAAGTTAATTAGAGTTACCAGCCTCAGATATTGCAGCCCAAATAAATACTTAACAGAGTTCAAGAAACAGACATCTCAACATCAACTGTTCAGAGGAGACCGCGTGAAATCAGGCCTTCATGGTCGAATTACTGCAAAGAAACCACTACTAAAGGACACCAATAAGAAGAAGAGACTGGCTTGGGCCAAGAAAGACGAGCAATGGACATTAGACCGGTGGAAATCTGTCCTTTGATCTGGAGTCCAAATTTGAGATTTTTGGTTCCAACCACCATGTCTTTGTGAGACGGAGTAGGTGAACGGATGATCTCCGCATGTGTGGTTCCCACCATGAAGCATGGAGGAGGAGGTGTGATGGTGTGGGGGTGCTTTGCTGGTGACACTGTCTGTGATTTATTTAGAATTCAAGGCACACTTAACCAGCATGGCTACCACAGCATTCTGCAGCGATACGCCATCCCATCTGGTATGCGCTTAGTGGGACTATCATTTGTTTTTCAACAGGAGAATGACCCAAAACACACCTCCAGGCTGTGGAAGGGCTATTTGACCAAGGAGAGTGATGGAGTGCCTTATCAGATGACCTGGCCTCCACAATGTCCCGACTTCAACCAAATTGAGATGGTTTGGGATGAGTTGGACTGCAGAGTGAAGGAAAAGCAGCCAACAAGTGCTCAGCATATGTAGGAACTCCTTCAAGACAGTTGGAAAAGCATTCCAGGTGAAGCTGGTTGAGAAAATGCCAAGAATGTGCAAAGCTGTCATCAAGGCAAAGGGTGGCTACTTTGAAGAACCTCAAATCTAACATATTTTGATTTGTTTAACACTTTTTTGGTTACTACATGATTCCATATGTGTTATTTCATAGTTTTGATGTCTTCACTATTATTTATCGATGCAGAAAATAGTAAAAAAATATAATAATATTTTGTATGTATGTATGTGTATATATATATATATATATATATATATATATATATATATATATATATATATATACATATATATACATACACACACACACACACACACACACACACACACACACACACACACACACACACATACACATACACATACACATACACATACACATACACACGGTCCTGAGGGTAGCACTGCTAAGCCATGTGCTTATCTGTCATATACACACACGATCCTGAGGGTAGCACTGCTAAGCCATGTGCTTATCTGTCATGCCTCAGCAGTTAACTTATGGGGCTAATCGAACAGCTGCAATTCCAGGCCTCACCTGTGGGGCGGCGATATTCAGCGCGGGGTTGGTCAGTTCAAATTTCTCCTGTGATTTCTCCCTTGCAAGACGTGCTGCTTCTTTCACTTCCTTGAACTGGTCTGAAAACTATGGAAGAAAAAGTTAAATGTAAGTATCAGAGTAATTAGTCAACCAGTGTCCATTAGAAATGTGTTTCTTCTGAATTTGAGACAGTCTATAGTGGTGACTAACCTGCTGAAGCTGTTGCTCGGTGGCAAAGCCCAGGCCATACACGGTGTTGGCGCGGCTGTCAGCCCACTGGCCAAACTTCTGGGAGGTTTTGGTGAAGGTCATGTTGGGGGTGATGGTGCTGTTGATGATGGCCTGTGATGGATGGCAGAGGCCGTGGAATAAATCAACCGCTTATTTCTAATCAACAAAGCAACAAAGGAAAACTTCACACATCACTGCTTGATTCTGCCACCTTGCCTGAGGCCTACTGATAATAAATTCACAGAGAAAAACAACATTACCAACACATCAGACAAAGGCATTATTGTACAAAATGTACTAAATTGCAGACGTGTCTAAAGTTCACCATTTCCCTTTTTAATCCATCAACCCATGCAGTGAGCGAGAGCATTAACATTCTCATTGAGTAAGGACATCCACTCACTCTAGTACTGACAAAAACCTAAGCAAAATAATAATATGTCTGCTGACTACCTTTGAAGCACCCTTTGTAGGACAGGTATAGGGAGGCAGGACTAGAAAATGTTACATGCTCATTAGTCAAGAGCAGGCCAGGTCCCCTATAATGTGTGTTGGGAAGCAGCCAAGGGTACATCTAACTACCCTCTACCAGACATGACACAGCAGGTCCTTACTAATGGTGTTACTCAAAGGGGACTCTGCTGTTCAATCATACTGCATCAAAGGCAATCTGGACAATGAGGACCATGTTGGTAAGAGAGAACCAGCGGGGTTCACATCTCACCGTGGTGCCCCCCACACTGATGATGCGGTACACACTCCGATTGGCATCGTAGAAGAAGGAGACGGTGACGGCATGCTTGCTGGCAGGAAGCCAGTTCCTCTTGGTGGCCGGGTCTATCTGGAAGACGTGCGCTCTGGCACTGAAGATGGGTTGTTCCCTTCAGGGGAGAAACACACAAGGTTATTTAGCAATGCAGCCCTGTCACTCACTGCCATTCTCTTCTAAGACAAGGAGGTGAAATGGAGGACGTATGCATGTTACTTTTACATGATTCCATTGCTGCCACTCAAGCTGTGGGAGGGGAGCCCCTTTTTGAGATTCACACTCGGATTCATTTTGAGCGCTGGAAATGGCTCTCTTTCAAATGAGCCACCACAACGCATTAACAACTTAAAGGCCAAACAAACAAAATAGTTCTGAAAAGAAAATGTTCTGCAGAGGCACATATTGCTCAGACATTCCCATCTTTTAAATGGATGGCATTTCATTATTTCTATAGCCTGTCGGTATTGTTGTGGGTTTAGGTTAGGAATGACCTAATGTAGCAGGCATAAAATAAATGCCTGAAGCTAGATCTTCTACCTACTGGTAAATAACTACCGGGGGCAGGTTCTCTACTGCACTGTTCAACCAATCCAGTAAATGTGGAGGAGTTAAGATGGAGTGTCGCCTTGTTTACGTCCAAAAGTTGCGGAAGTTGCGCCACAGGCTCACTTTCCTTTTCCTCTGAAAACCGGGAACATCTGGTTGTTGGGTACTCGACAGAGGCTAGGTTAGAAGGAAAGGCCAGGGTTTTTTCTGCCATTTAAATCCTTGTGTAGTGCCGCCTAAGCATTTTTTTAAAAGTCCAAACAGTGGAGAAAAAACAGTGGGAGAATATGTAAGGCTTGAAAAGCGCTTTCAGTGTAAACTTAAACGACTAAAACCAGATATAGAGTATGTAGAAGAGATAATGGACGTACACACTCAGTGGCCAGTTTTTTCGCTCCAACATACAGTGAGTCGCAGGCAGACAGGCATTCAGTTACTGTTTGATTGAATGTTAGAATGGGCAAAACGAGTGACCTAAGTGACTTTGAGCATGGTTTGAGCGTCCATGCCAGGCGCACCGGTTCCAGTATCTCAGAAACGTCCAGCCTCCTGAGCTTTTCACGTATGTTTTTTGGTTTTGCGCACTGTTCTCGGTAAACCCTAGACACTCTAGGGTTTACCGAGAACAGTGCGTAAAACCAAAAAACATCCAGTCAGTGGTAGTCCTGTAGGTGAAAACAGCTCGTTGAAGTAGAATGGCACAACAGTGGTGTGCAGAACGGCATCTCAGAACGCACAACCCGTTGATAATTATCATGGATCGGCTATTGAAGCAGATGACCACACCGGATTCTACTCCGATCAGCTAAAAACAAGAAGAAGCGGCTGCAGTGGGCATGTGATCACCAACACTGGACAATTGAGGAGTGGAAAAACATTGCCTGGTCCGATGAATACCGGTTCCTGTTGTGTTATGCCTAAGTAGTATGAATCCATGGACCCATCCTGCCTGGTGTCAACGGTACAGGCTGGTGGCGGTGGTGTGGGGATTGTTTTCCTGGCATCGCTAGGTTCTTTGATACCAATTGATCAATGTTTCCATTCCCCAAAGAATTCAAGATGTTATGGATGCAAAGGGGGTGGTCTGAGCCGGTACTAGATGGGTGTACCTAATGTTGTTTTTTTAATCATATAATCTTTGAGAACTAACAAATCACCAAAATAAAAGCTAAACAGGGAGAATTTAAAATTCTCAAAACAATGAATTTAGCAGTATAGATTTTGTTATTATGTTTGATCAAAATAACACGGCATTAGCCATGGCAAAATGCATACAATTGCAGGAAATTAGCTTGAAAACTGAAAACAACTCTTAGCTCCATTGTAGAATTGCAGGAAATTGGCTTAAAAATGCAAACATTTCTCTACACCACCAAGATGGGGGCAGACCGTGCCACCCTGTTACGGCCCCTGCCACGCCCACCGCCTAAGCCACTTTTGGATCCAGAAAAAACCCTGGAGGCTATCTGTTAAATGAACCTATATCAATGGATAGTGATTTGATATTTCCAGAAGCCAACTCATCCTCTAATTCAGGGTTTCTCAAACTCGGTCTTGGGGCCCCCCCTGGATGCACACTTTGGTTTTTGCCTCAGCGCTACACAGTTGATTAGCACTACACACACACACTACGCAGCTCATCAAACTTTCATTATTTGAATCAGCTGTGTAGTGCTAGGGCAAAGACCAAAATGTGCACCCGGGGAGGGGGGGGGCCCAGGACCGAGTTTGGGAAACCTTGCTGGATTTGATGTTCGCTAAGCCCTGCCCCAGAATTTTGGGCAATCAATCTGTGCTCCAATGGATAGCAACACATGAAAGCCAGTGAGTAAAAAAATATATAGTTTAAATAATTGACCAGTGCACCAGTGGTACTGAAGTACATTCATTTCCAATGGAACGCTGCGTTTGCCTTGCAGCATTGCGTTGCAGAGGCAGTTTCAGGGCGTTCTGTGTGTTGCATATGTTGGATTTATCAAAAGTATGCGTAATGCCTCGATTACACCTTCAGCGTAATTGCGCAAAATGGTACGCAGCAGCATCTACATGTGTGCAACAAAAGTTCAACATTCACCTTTTGCTACCATAATTTGATGCATATGTTCCATGTTTGATAAATCCAACTTATTCACCACACAGAACGCACTGCAACTGCCTCTGCAACACAACGCTGCAAGGCAAACGCAGCGTTCCATTGGAAATGAACGTTTTGGCGTACCAAAATGCAATGACACTGTTGGTGTGATCGAGGCGTAAGTCACTTATGACTTATCAAAATCTCCTAAGGAACGTTTGGATGATGCCCGTGGTTTCTTCCCGTCACAATTGTGTGGCCTGTACAGGTATTAAAAAGTCCAACACCTTCAGATCGTTCATTACAAATAAAGAATACACCATCAATAGATTAATTGCCTGTGGATCTAACAATGTAGTGTATCTACTGTCTTGTCCATGCGGCTTGCAATACACTGGTATTCATTTTGCTCCTCCCTTCCTGTAGGCAGAAACTCAAAAAGGATGAACCCGTGCTAAGGACTATTCAACGCTGGTCTGATCAATCTAAATCCAAGCTTCAAGATTGTTTTGATCATGCAGACTGGGATATGTTCCGGGTAGCTTCCGAGAATAATATTGACGAATATACTGACTGAGTTTTTCAGGAAGTGTATAGGAGATGTTGTACCCACTGTGACTATTAAAACATTCCCTAACCAGAAACCGTGGATAGATGGCAGCATTCGCGCGAAAAACTGAAAGTGCGAACCACTGCATTTAACCATTGTCAAGGTGACTGGGAATATAGCAGAATACAAACAGTGTAGTTATTCCTGCCGCAAGGCAATCCAACAGGCAAAACATCAATATAGAGACAAAGTGGAGTCACAATTCAACGGCTCAGACATGAACGTATGTGGCAGGGTCTACAGACAATCACGGACTACAAAAGGAAAACCAGCTACGTCGCGGACACCGACATCTTGCTTCCGGACAAGCTAAACACCTTCTTCACCCACTTTGAGGATAACACAGTGCCACCGACGCGGCCCGCTATGAAGGACTCTGGGCTCTCCTTCTCCGTGGCCGTGAGTAAGACATTTAAGCGTGTTAACCCTCGCAAGGCTGCCGGCCTAGACGGCATCCCTAGCCGCGTCCTCAGAGCATGCACAGACCAGCTGGCTGGTGTGTTTACGGACATATTCAAACTCTCCCTATCCCAGTCAGCTGTCCCCACATGCTTCAAGATGGCCACCATTGTTCCTGTACCCAAGAAAGCTAAGGGAACTGAACTAAATGACTACCGCCCCATAGCACTCACTTCTGTCATCATGAAGTGCTTTGAGAGACTAGTCAAGGATCATATCACCTCTACCTTACCTGTCACCCCAGACCCACTTCAATTTGCTTACCGCCCCAATAGATCCACAGACGGTGCAATCGCCATCGCACTGCACACTGTCCTATCCCATCTGGACAAGAGGAATACTTATGTAAGAATGCTGTTCATTGATTATAGCTCAGCATTCAACACCATAGCACCCTCCAAGCTCATCATTAAGCTCAAGGCCCTGGGTCTGAACCCCACCCTGTGCAACTGGGTCATGGACTTCCTGACCGGCCGCCCCCAGGTGGTGAAGGTAGGAAACAACACCTCTACTTCACTGATCCTCAACACTAGGGCCCCACAAGGGTGTGTGCTCGGCCCCCTCCTGTACTCCCTGTTCACCACCCATGATTGTGTGGCCAAGCAGGCCTCCAACTCAATCATCAAGTTTGCAGACATGACAACAGTAGTAGGCTTGATTACCGACAATGACGAGACAGCCTACAGGGAGGAGGTGAGGGCTCTGGGAGTGTGATGCCAAGAAAATAACCTCTCACTCAATGTCAATAAAACAAAGGAGATGATTGTGGACTGCAGTGGAGAAGGTGGAAAGCTTAAATTTCCTCGGCGTACACATAACTGACAAACTGAAATGGTCCACCCACACAGACAGTGTGGTGAAGACGGCGCAACAGCGCCTTAAAACCCTAAAACATTTAAAAATGCACAATTGAGAGCATCCTGTCGGGCTGTATCACCGCCTGGTACGGCAACTGCACCGCCCGCAACCGCAGGTCTCTCAAGAGGGTAGTGGCCCAACACATCATCAGGGGCACACTTCCTTACCTCCAGCACACCTACAGCACCCGGTGTCACAGGAAGGCCAAAAAGATCATCAAGGACAACAACCACCCAAGCCACTGCCTGTTCAACCTGCTATCATCCAGAAGGCAAGGTCAGTACAGGTGCATCAAAACTGGGACCAAGAGACTGAAAAACAGCTTCTCTCTCCAGGCCATCAGACTGTTAAATAGACATCACTAGCACAGAGGCTGCTGCCTATATACATAGACTTTCACTGGCCACTTAAATAAGTGGAACACTAGTCACTTTAACAATGTTTGCATATCTTGCATTACTCATCTCATATGTATATGCTGTATTCCATTCTACTGTATCTTAGTCTATGCCACTCTGACATTGCCCGTCCATATATTTATATATTGTTAATTCCATTCCTTTACTTAGATTTGTGTGTATTAGGTTTATGTTGTGAAATTTTTAGATATTACTGCACTGTCGGAGCTAGAAACACAAGCATTTCGCTACACCCGCAATAACATCTGCTAAACACATGTATGTGACCAATAACATTTTATTTATTTGGATTTATTACACGTAGGCAACTGCGGTTACGCAATAATAAGCATCGCAGTGCCATCTGAAGAAATGACCTAAAATCACCAGTGGCCAGACATTTTTATGAGGCTAATCATGCTGTGAATGATCTTAAGTTCTGTGCCATTGACCGTGTTCTCTCAAACTGCAGATGCAATATAGGATGAGCGCCTTCTCCAATGCTAAGCCCGATGGATCTTGTACTTAATAAAAACTCTACACCCCCAAGGGCCTAATGAGGAATTGGACCTTGTATGTTTCTTGTAGTGTTGTCTACACGCACTAACAGTCCCCGTCCCCCCTCTGAACTTTTTAGCCTACTCGAGTATTTCATATCTTTTGCTTCTGATATTGTTATGTACCCCAGACTGTTGTCTCTTTCCAATTATGTGGCATTTGAATTATCGATTTTTGATACTCTTCTATATATTCCTTGTTAATATGCATTGACTCCCGATTCGCCAGTCTCGAATGAACTATCTGCTTGCTCCTGTTGCACTTGTTACACACAGCAGGTCTTAAGTAGGTGTCTTCTTAATTTGTGTGTACAGCACTGATAAAAGCATAAGGCCGAAACGTATGTCCAGTACATTTTTTTATTAGCACCTTTCACTTTTTGTAGTATATTATTTTTGCATCTCAGCCTCCTTGGGTTACTCCTGTTCATGGTTTTGAGTGCAAGTACTTTTTACACTCTACAAATATTCTCTCTCCCACGCACTGGCCACCGTTCATTCTAGCCTGAGCGCTAACCCTCATACTGGCTTTCTAGCTAGCCATGTTATGAACACAACCCCCATCTACTGTCGACATCAGGATACAATGAAAGCACTAGCTAGTTAGCTTAAAGTGGTTAATAGCTTTGACTGCATGCTGACAGTGAATTCAGAGACAGTTAGTGGCTATCCACACTACAAACAATTTGACCAGGTTTCCGTGAAGCAATTGTAATTACAGTCCACCACAACATACCCAAGCATTTCCTGATTAGCAAGGGATAGTGTGTTTAATTTCATTGTGTATTAAAAACAAAGTTTGAGATCATTGTGAGGGGATTTTGACAGTGGTTCTTATTAGAAACTGTTGTCCGAGGTTACAACAGTAGAGAAGGGTCAATTGTATCTCTCTTAGAAGAAAATAAAAGCAGAAAGTCAAGGACATCCATTACCAGATGTTGTAGGGAGATTCAAACACATTACAAGATAATGCAACATTACATCTATGCAATGTAGGGGAGAACCAGGACGAAAGTAACATGTCCGATTTTCTCAGATAACAAGGAAGCTAGAATGATGTAATGAAGTCGGGCACGTTACTAATTCAGAGGACAACCTCCCTGCAAAACAACAGCCCAGTCTGACCATGTTTCGCCAAGTTACCAACAAAAAGTTGGTAACTTGGCGACTAATTGTCAGCATAAGTATCAAGTATCATGCTTGGGTGTTAGCTAATCTTGGGTGTTAGCTAATCTTGGGTGTTAGCCTGGGAGAAGTTACAAGAAAGACAGGTGGGACGGAAGTAACAATGCGATCTGATGATCTGGAATAAAAGAAAATAAACGTTTAAGCAGAGGCCATTGTCTCCTCTAGTTCATATTGCTTTTATAAATGTTTGCAAAATAGCAACACGCGACAATGTTTGAAAATTAAATATGCCATTAGAATTATGCCTTAATCAATTGACTTGATGGATCAGCTCCAGGACAGCTGGAGCCTAGTGGTTAGAGCGTTGGACTAGTAACTGAAAGGTTGCAAGATCGAATCCCCGAGCTGACAAGGTAAAAATCAGCCGTTCTGCCCCTGAACAAGGCAGTTACCCCACTGTTCCTAGGCCGTCATTGAAAATAAGAATTTGTTCTGAACTGACTTGCCTAGTTAAATCAAAAAAGTATCCCTTTTAGCCAATCTCTCCGGAGTGCAACGTGTATCAGTCAAGTTGCTTCAGGTTGAGACTTCAAATAAAATACAATTGTATTTGTCACATGCGCCGAATACACCTTACCGTGAAATGTTTACTTACAAGCCCTTAACCAACAATGCAGTTAAGAAAAATAAGAATTAAGAAAATATTTAGTAAATAAACTAAAGTTGAAAAAAGTTACACAATAAAAAAAACAGTAACCAGGCTATATATACACACATACACACAGTGGGTAATAGTTAATGTGTTGGGGTACAGGTTAGTCCAGGTAATTGAGGTAATATGTACTTGTAGGTAGGGGTAAAGTGACTATGCCTAGACAATAAACAGACTTGATGATACGTATAGATTAACATGGATTCAAATCCTCCTGAAGATCAGTCCTGCAGCATAAATACAGTACATATTCATTCCCATTAGAGGATCAGATCTAGGTTCTACAGGAGCCCAGGAGAGCTTGGTTATAAAGAAGCCATGTCTCACGCTGTGAAGCCTCATGTCTGAGTGCAAGAGTGGGCAGAGAGAGAGAGAGAGAAAATGGGGCCTTGAGCCCTCCCCCTGGCCGGGAGGGAGTGGGTTGGAAGCCAAAAGCGAGGCCTCAGAAGGGAAACCAAAGAGCCGTGGAGAGGAGGCAGGGGGGTGGAGGAGGGATGACCGTGACACACATTTTTGGGACACAGGCCTTTGTCTGGCCAGCTGGCACATTCCACGCTGCCTTGCAGGATCAAGGAGGAGGGGGGGGGGGGGCCTCACCGAACAGTCAATTCAACGCTCCGCCAACGTTCTACCAACATGCTTCAATGCACTACTAGCCTCTACGCAGCCATGTCAAACCACCCTTACAGTGTTGTGCAAGGTATCCTAGAGATGCGGGAAATATGGCAGTGACATTTTCAATTCAACATGGCACTGCTCTGCAAAGGTCTTAATAAAGTCAGGGTTGTCCGGATAGATTATTGTAAACCTATTCCAGGTCATATTCAGCCCCCCTCCCTGCCTCTCTACACACATGCATACCCACACTCATGCATGAACTGAATTACATTTGTGTACATTATTACATGAAACTGATTCATGGAAAAACAAGTGTGTACTACTGTATAGCTACATGTAACACATTCCAGGAGCGTGTTGGCATTGACTAGCCTATATATACACTGTAGTCGATTACCATGAAACGTACAAGGAATCATTGAAACAAACAAGTTGGAGCTGTATGATCAGAGGGGACGGTGAGCAGCGGATGGCTAGCGAGGTGAGTGGGACAGCAGCTGCTGGGCTGGCAGCCAGCAGGATGAGAGGGAGGGAACTGAAGGAAAAGACTACTACTCTCCCCACGTATCTATATTTCATAACCTTTCCCGTGCTGTACGCACGCCCATATATTATAAATTAATCTAAACGTTTCACAACAATGAATTAGTCATGGGCGGTGGTGACGGGCGTTTCTGTATCTGGTCAAATCACTTCTGTAGGAATCTGCATTTTTAGGGCAAATAGAAAAACGTGCTGGCATCAGGCCAGTCCATCAGTTTTGAGTCAGTAGTACTTGACAACAGAATGTAAAATTCTGGCCAAACAAACACCCTCTCAGCGAAAAATAAGTGCACAAAAGAAAGTCCATTGTGGTAAAATGATCCGACTCTCAATCAACATTACTCCTCATCACACTGACTTCAAATGTAAGTCAGTAAAAAAAAGTCTAACTCTGAACCTTTCACAGTGAAGGCAGGTGATATTGATTGGTTCTTTCTGAAATCAGTAACTGCATTTACAGTGAAACAGCATTAGACATTAGCTCCTTGCTCATGTTCCGAGTTAAACTCTAAAACTCACTTTCCCAGTGACCCGTGGGTGTGTGGGTTCACCCAGAGTCAGTGTCATCACTGGCTAATCCCCCTCACTTGGATCTTCATCTCATGCTTAAGCTCCCTCAGTAATTCATCTTCCAAAGTCACTGATCTGTAAAATGGCCCCCCTATTCCAATCAGCTGCCTGAAAATATCTATGAGTTATTCTGTGGTCTATGAAAGCATCAAAATAAGTTATCTGGAAGCAATAGCTCAGAAATATAATTCCAAGCTGTTCCAAACTACACGTGGTATGTTACAAAGGACACATCTTCAATGGGGAAACAGATGGCAGAATACCACAGGTAAACTCTGATACTGAAAAATAATTTGATAAAAGATTCTAAATGACCTACTTCATGCAGAAGTTCTGGGGTGTAAATATCCCCCATATAATACCTCTGATTATTTGAAAAGATCTGATGATATAAAAAAAAAAGCTAGGACTCCACAACTGTGAAATCAATTAGGCTATTGTAATCTTGTGCCATATTTGCATGTAGGTAATAGAATAATGCGAGTTGTTTCGCAATGTTTTCCGCCGACAACTATATAAATGGCCCCTGAGGTAAAAAAACTAAGTTGTTACCCCTGCTGTAAGCATTACGGGGATGACACTCAGGGGACTATTGTCAATTCCATGTAAAAGGACCCATGTGCACCAACGTGTGAAGTTCATAGGAGCATGACAAAGTGGGTGTCAAATGAAAGCTACGAGTCTATATTTTGAGAGATTAAGGCATATATACATTTTTGAACCATTTCCAATCTAAAAATTAGGAATAAAACAAAGGCTTTGATTTCTTGTCCAACTGATGGAAAAGGAGTCTTAGAAAACATTTACCAGAAAGTCTTAACCTCAAAACAATGCTGAAGTAAAGACGGCCAACTAATATCAACACTTACAGTGCATTCAGAAAATATTAAGACCGCTTGACATTTTCCAAATTTTCTTACGTTACAGCCTTATTCTAAAATGGATTCAATTGGGTTTTCCTCCATTTTTAGCAAATGTATAAAAAAATATATAAATATTACATAAGTATTCAGACCATTTACTTAGTACTTTGTTGAACACCTTTGGCAGCGATTACAGCCTCGAGTCTTCTTGGGTATGACGCTACAAGCTTGGCACATCTGTTTTTGGGGAGTTTCTCACATTTTTTTCTGCAGATCCTCTCAAGCTCTGTCAGGTTGGATGGGGAGCATCGCTGCACAGCTATTTTCAGGTCTCTCCAGAGATGTTCGATCGGGTTCAAGTCCGGGCTCTGGCTAGGCCACTCAAGGACATTCAGAGACTTGTCCTGAAGCCACTCCTGAGTTGTCTTGGCTGTGAGCTTAGAGTCGTTGTCCTCTTGGAAAGGTGAACCTTCGCCCCAGTCTGAGGTCCTGAGTGCTCTGCAGCAGGTTTTCATCAAGAATCTCTCTGTACTTTGCTCCGAGTCCTTTAGGTGCCTTTTGGCAAACTCCAAGAGGGCTGTCATGTGCCATTTACTGAGGAGTGGCTTCCGTCTGGCCACTCTAACATAAAGGCTTGATTGGTGGAGTGCTGCAGAGATGGGGGAACCTTACAGAAAGACAACCATCTCCACAGAGGAACTCTGGAGCCCTGTCAAAGTGACCATCGGGTTCTTGATCACCTCCCTGACAAAGGCCCTTCTCCCCCGATTGCTCGGTTTGGCCGGGCAGCCAGCTCTAGGAAGAGTCTTGGTGGTTCGAAACTTCTTCAATTTAAGAATGATGGAGGCCACTGTGTTTTGGGGGATCTTCAACGCTGCAGACATTTTTTGGTACCATTCCCCAGATCTGTACCTCGACACAATCTTGTCTCGGAGTGTAGATTTATGAGGGAAAAAATGATTTAATCCATTTTGGAATAAGGCTGCAATGTAACAAAATGTAGAAAAAGTCAAGGGGTCTGAATACTTTCTGAATGCACAGTATATTTAGTTGACATTTTTTTCTTGCTTCTTTAAGTTTAAGAATGCCCGATGCCTTCAAATTCCGTTACCAAAAACCCACACATCTTTAAGATATTTTCTAATTTCTCTCCCTCATGAGGGGGGATAACAAAAGTTCACAGAAGTAAGAAGTAAAGGTAGACCTACCAATTAGTTAGTGTTTTTACTGATACCAATTTAGTTTAAGAATTCTTAAGTGATTCAAATGGAAAATTCTGTTACCAAATCGGTAATTTGGTCAGTCTGCCCTAGCCTTGATTTCAATGTCCACAGACGTCTGGACCGGCCTTCATTTAGCCCAAACATAGACGTCCATGATTGGTTCAGATTTGGTCCGGATCAGACATCTATGTTTTACAAGTTTGGACAGCACAGCACAGTACAGTAGAGCACAGTACAGTAAAGAAAAGTAGAGTATAGTTCAGTACAGTCATGTACAGTAGAATTGAGTAGAGTTCAGTACAGTACACAGTAGAGCATACTAGAGTTGAGTACACTAATGTACTGTACTAAACTATACTCTCCTGAACTATACTGTACTCTATTGTGCTGTACTGTGCTCTACTTTGATGTCCAAACTTGTGGAACATAGACGTCTATGATTGGTTCAGACTTGGTCCTGTCTGGACCGACGTAATTTGGTTGTTTGGTGGCCGAGCTCTTTAAAACGAATAGCCAGTGTGTAGAATAATACCCAAATACGCAAAGGAGGATATTGCATATTTCTGCCTTTGTGTACCTATTTAGGATACATCACCATGAACTGAATTACACTCATAACCATAAATATGCATTTCTGTGTGGTAGCCACTTTAAACAATGCCACTTAATATAATGTATATGTATATACTGTACTCTATATCATCTATGGCATCTTGCCATCTTTATGTAATACATGTATCACTAGCCACTTTAAACTATGCCACTTTTATGTTTACATACCCTACATTACTCATCTCATATGTATATACTGTACTCGATACCATCTACTGCATCTTGCCTATGCCGTTCTGTACCATCACTTATTCATATATCTTTATGTACATATTCTTTATCCCTTTACACTTGTGTGTATAAGGTAGTAGTTGTGGAATTGTTAGGATAGATTACTCGTTGGTTATTACTGCATTGTCAGAACTAGAAGCACAAGCATTTCGCTACACTCGCATTAACATCTGCTAACCATGTGTATGTGACAAGTAAAATTTGATTTGATTTGATTTACAGATCAGGGTCCAATGATGAAATTCCGTAACCACAATTCTGTTACCGGATGTAAATCCACTTCACCTACAGTAGTTCAATAACGAAAAAAATATATAATAAATCAAACTCATGGTGTCATGTCATAGCTGATACCCCATTCATTCTGCAGACATCTTGAATCGTCATCACATAAATTGTACCAAAATTCTGATCCTAAACTTTGCACCTGCACAGTTCTTCCAGTAAATGTGTTTTTGTAAAATGTTCAGTGTAAATTGTTAAAAGTAGTCCTTGTGAACAGAGTTATTTGGTTTGTTAAACTTTAAAATCAATGTTTTTTGTTTGGCATACATTTTAAGTGAAAACCTGAGTCTCAGTGCAATTCTGTTACTGTGGAATTGCCCCTATTCCTTTCCAGAAACCTAGATTATTGTTTTGTATAGAGAATAAAATGTGAGAGAAAAACACATTTTGACTGTAGTACTCCTTTAAGGGTTTCATTCCTATGACCCCCCTGAGAGTCGAGTGAGCCTCACGTCAACATTCCTGAGCCAGCGAAAGTGTCCGGCCATTTCAGCAACATGACACTGCACAACTAAATACCAAAATAGCACGGTGGAAACGCTAACTCACTACTACTCAACAACAAGTAGACATCTCAGCTCACATATGGTCTTCTATCAAGGTGCTAAGGTGTTTCATTCTTTAATCCACACATTCCTCTCCAGGGGCCAAATTATGTTCTCATCAAATGGAATTCTCAACAATTTAAGAATGTTAACGATACAACATTGCCTTTTGCTAAATAATCTGGAAACTTGTCAAAACCTTCTTAGCATCATATTCACTTGTATTATGAAGTGCAGGCTCTTAACTTGGTCAGTAGGCTCTTGCATATGTCTGACTGATAAAATGCTGTAGTCAAGAAATTAAAATGAATGGGAGAGAGAATATTACATGCATAAGCAATAGCAAAGATCCCAAAAACAGCAATTAGCAAGCACTTCCTCAACCTCAGAATTCTCATTGAGCAATAACCTATAGGCCACAAAAGACCATTTCATGGCATATATAATTTGTCTAATTTTACTCAAGCTTGCACAACGCAAAACAAATCCTGTTCTGGTTTAGGCACAATGTCTTTGACACAATGCAATAATTTATGAGGACAATTTCAGGGTAAATGCATCTCAGTGCAGAAACCAAATATCCAAAAAGTTCTGGGACACTAAAGTCCATGGAGAATAAGAGCACCTCCTCCCAGCTGCGCACTGCACTGAGCCTAGGAAACACTGTCACCACCAATAAATCCACGATAATTGAGATTTTCAATAAGCATTTTTCTATGGCTGGCCGTGCTTTCCACCAGGCTACCCCTATCCCGGTCAACAGCCCTCAGCAACTTGCCCAAGCCTCCACCATTTCTCCTTCACTCAAATCCAGATATCCGATGTTCTGAAAGAGCTGCAAAATCTGGACCCCTACAAATCAGCCGGACTAGACAATCTGGACCATCTCTTTCTAAAATTATCCGCCGCAATTGTTGCAACCCCTATTACTAGCCTGTTCAACCTATCTTTCGTATCGTCCGAGATCCCCAAAGATTGGAAAGCTGCCGCGGTCATACCCCTCCTCAAAGGAGACACTCTAGACCCAAACTGTCACAGACCTATATCTATCCCACCCTGCCTTTCTAAGGTCTTCGAAAGCCAAGTTAACAAACAGATCACCGACCATTTCGAATCCCACCGTACCTTCTCCACTATGCAATCTGGTTTCCGAGCTGGTCATGGGTGCACCTTACCCACGCTCAAGGTCCTAAACGATATCATAACCGCCATCGATAAGAGACAATACTGTGCAGCTGTATTCATCGACCTGGCCAAGGCTTTCGACTCTGTCAATCACCACATTCTTATCGGCAGACTCAACAGCCTTGGTTTCTCAAATGACTGCCTCGCCTGGTTCACCAACTACTTCTCTGATAGAGTTCAGTGTGTCAAATCGGAGGGCCTGTTGTCCGGACCTCTGGCAGTATCTATGGGGGTGCCACAGGGTTCAATTCTCGGGCCGACTCTTTTCTCTGTATACATCAATGATGTCGCTCTTGCAGCTGGTGATTCCCTGATCCCCCTCTACGCAGACGACACCATTCTGTATACTTCTGGCCCTTCTTCTGGCCCTCCAACTGCTCTTAAATGCAAGTAAAACTAAATGCATGCTCTTCAACCGATCGCCGCCCGCACCTGCCCGCCCATCAAGCATCACTACTCTGGACGGTTCTGACTTAGAATATGTGGACAACTACAAATACCTAGGTGTCTGGTTAGATTGTAAACACTCCTTCCAGACTCACATTAAGCATCTCCAATCCAAAATTAAATCTAGAATCGGCTTCCTATTTCGCAACAAAGCATCCTTCACTCATGCTGCCAAACATACCCTCGTAAAACTGACTATCCTACCGATCCTTGACTTCGGCGATGTCATTTACAAAATAGCCTCCAACACTCTACTCAGCAAATTGGATGCAGTCTATCACAGTGCCATTCATTTTGTCACCAAAGCTCCATATACTACCCACCACTGCGACCTGTATGCTCTCGTTGGCTGGCCCTCGCTTCATATTTGTCGCCAAACCCACTGGCTCTCGGTCATCTATAAGTCTTGGCTAAGTAAAGCCCAGCCTAATCTCAGCTCACTGGTCACCATAGCAGCACGCGCTCCAGCAGATATTTCACTCGTCACCCCCAAAGCCAATTCCTCCTTTGGCCGCCTTTTTTTCCAGTTCTCTGCTGCCAATGACTGGAACGAATTGCAAAAATCACTGAAGCTGGAGACTCATATCTCCCTCTCTATCTTTAAGCACCAGCTGTCAGAGCAGCTCACAGATCACTGCACCTGTACATAGCCCATCTGTAAATAGCCCATCTAACTACCTCATCCCCATACTGTTATTTTTTTATTCTCCTTTGCACCCCAGTATCTCTACTTCCACATTCATCTTCTGCACATCTATCACTCCAGTGTTTAATTGCTAAATTGTAATTATTTTGCCATTATGGCCTATTTATTGCCTTACCTCCCTTATCTTACCTCATTTGCACACACTGTATATTAACTTTTCTATTGGTGTTATTGACTGTATGTTTGTTTATTTCATGTGTAACTCTGTGTTGTTGTTTGTGTCGCACTGCTTTGCTTTATCTTGGCCAGGTCGCAGTTGTAAATGAGAACTTGTTCTCAACTGGCCTACCTGGTTAAATAAAAATTAAATAAAAAAGATGAGGCATGAAAAATCCAGTTTGGACTTCTGTCCCAGTTTAATTTTACCTTTATTTAGCTAGGAAAGTCAGTTAAGAACTAATTCTTATTTTCAATGACAGCCTAGGAACAGTGGGTTAACTGCCTTGTTCAGGGTCAGAACAGGGATTCGATCTTGCAACCTTTCGGTTACTAGTCCAATGCTCTAACCACTAGGCTACCTGCCGCTCGTACTGTAGGTGCTCTAATTTTTATCCCTGGATTAGAATATGATAAGAGCATACATGACGTGACAAGATGGGGCAATTGGGAGGGGAGACTTGTAGATGAGGGCACATTTTTGGGGACAGGGAAAATGGACAATGAATTAGCACAACACATATGACATGTGTCAATAATACCTTTCTCTGTGTGATGGATACATGTTTACAGCTCAGGGAAGGCTCCTTTTCTGTGATGGAAAAAGAATGTAACACTTCAAATTAGACTTTAAAAAAAAAAGTGGAATAAACTTCAAAAATCACTGAGGTTTTTCAAGGTCAAATGAAAACAGCATGAGGTTAGACTAGTTCTTCTTCTTTCCCAACCTTTTGTCTGTGGTGGAGAACTATGGGAACTAAAGACAGCACTAGTTTCTCTGAAGCTGAGCTGACTGCATCCTTACCCAGACATACTTACAATACACTAAATCCCCCCCCCCCCCCCCCCCCCCCATTGGTTTCCAAGGCCCTTCTTAAATATCATTAGTTAAATAATTCAAAGAGACAACATAAATCTTTCAACTAATGATTTCACCATCAATGGAGCCTTTAACCCATTCATAGACGCCAACTACCTTCAGCTCCTATTGGCAATAGTATCCTCTGGCTGGGGAAGTTTCGTTAACAGCCCCGACGCTCGTTCTGAACACTTGTGGTATGTTTTTGGAAACATAAGGAACGTATTGTTCTTATCAGCGAGAAATACTAATACGTTTAAAACATTTTAAATGTATTACACCTTTATAGGCTTCCCACACAGCCATATTTCCATGTTACAGCGCTTGTGTACGAACAACAGACAGAGGCATAGCCTACCTGTGCTAATTAGCTATCTGCGTCTCCAAACACCTGTGTGTAAACGGAAGACAGATGGCACAAAAGTGTTGTCACTGAAAAATACTGTGTGCTGCAACTGTGTTAAAACAGTGTACAGTGAGTGTATATTTTGCATTTGTGAAAATATTTTGATGTGATATGAAAGTAGAGGTCTTTATGTTTCTAGATCCGTACCACTATTGAGAATCGATTCACATTTAGATGGAGTATTTGGCTGCCAGAGCCAATTCGCCTCTAAAAAGAACATGTAAGGCCCTTGAACTATAAAGGAGTAACTTCAGGCTCCTTTAGTCCATTATTGAGCTATGGAGCCTTGAGCACAGCTTGACTATCAAATTATGGGGTGGCTTCAAAAGCTGTCTGTTACCATGGTAAACATGAGTAAATATTAATTGGAGAAAAGGGCTAAGAATTAGAGTAAATTCTGTAATGCTAGGCTATTGCACCACACAATACAACCAAGGCCATCAACATTTCTGTGTATGTGAACTGTGGCATTTTAATCTGATTATTTCAACACATCAGTATGATATGTTCGACAGTGTGGAACAATGTAGCCATAGTCAAGGTGAACATTCATACAGTAGACTGAGGGCATCAACCATGCTGCTTAAAAGCTGATGGCGCTGAAATTAGGTCAGTTGAAAAAGAAGATTAAACCCTTCTTTCAAATAAGATCATTAAGAAAAGATTAAGACTTATGGACAAAACATTTAAGAATTCACAGAAACATTTTTTTGGGGGGGGGGGGGGGGGGGGGGGTCAATGCATGCATACATTACACCCATACATTAGGGCGATAACATGCCAAATCTTAAAGAATATTTCCAATCAAATTCATACAACAACATGGGCAATTTATACATACCACCCTGAACTCATCCCAAACTTCACTTTTTGTCTTTGCCTTTTCAAGAGATTGTAGAGAAAGCGCAACTTGATTTGAGAAACTATAAAGCTGCAGTGCACTCACCCCATATTGTTGAACGCTTTCGGTGTCCTTGCAGAATATAAATTCCAGTCTTACCTCAAGCGATAGGTAATGTCTTGCTCTTTGTCTCCGAATAGATGGTTAACAAATTGTCTCGAATGTCACTGTAAAGTGAATTCCTTTATAATTGTACAGTACGTTGCATTACATTTCTGTAACAGGAATACCGCAAACGTTCAGTGGGGGGGGGGGGGGGGGATACTTGAAAACATGTAATGTTTTCCCAATTGTAGTAGTTCTGTTGTTTGAAATCAGTTAAAACAGCTTTCCTTTGTCCGTCGAATCCCGTTCTTTGTCGCTCTTCCTTTGTGGTGGCACACTAATCTTGTGATTTAACGCCTCTCAAAAACACGAGGGAACTATGTTCTACAAAAGTATAAATGCGTTCTGCCCCTGCTGAGTGTCAGCGCACGGTAATGAGATCCTTCTGCAGTTTGTTGTTCCCCCTGCTCTGCCCATTCCGGTATCCCATTCAAGAATTGTCCTTGCTCAATGGAGACAGAGACACTAAGTCTAACACCACCTGCTGGCTGCTGTTTGACGAATCAAATTACATTGCCTCTAACATAACCCACTTTACACCATTTGAAATGTGAAATATAATATTCCAATGGCTTGCACGTTGTCTTGAAAGCACTCTCCCCACTTGTAATGAGGTTTGATTGACATAATGGGATTAAAATAAGTATATTTCCAGCGATTGATGGCTGAAATGAGGAATACATTCACATTATGGGTGTAAAAGTACATTGTAATTGCTGTTTGGAATAAAAATGCTCTGTCTATTAAGGTAAACCTAAATTATAAATGTTTTAATTGCTGTACGTTTTTTTCTCTCCTGTAGTTCCAAAAACTCCCCCTGAGCTGTTCTTGAAAGGTCGGTGTAAATGTCTCTGAAGCATTTTATTTTGTCTTCCTTCAATCTCTAAGCTTTTGTGACATGTAGGTGCTCAAAATATGCTTGAAACAAAAAGGTGTTCATATTATATTGGTGTGTATTTGGCATCATGTTGAAAACCTCCCCAAGGCATTAATACAATATAGAAATACATATTGTAAATCATGTGCGTCAAACTCATTCCACCGTTTTCTTTTCAATTAAGACCTAGACAACCAGGTGAGGGGAGTTGCTTCTTCTTCGATGAGGTTTAATGGCAGTTGGCATCCAATAAATGTTGCATTACCGCCACCTACTAGACTGGAGTATAACTCCCTTATACTTGGCTTATTTATTTTTTAAATCAACAAAAACATTTAATACTACAACAAATACCCTACCATCTAACACTACACTCACAAAAAAAGTATAAATACCATACTCCACTATTTAAATCGATTTAGTCCTACAGCCTGAAAGGATGGGCCACCACCACTTAACACACCCTGTAACTCTTCTGATGGAAAGTCTCTTACACCCAAATACCTCTCTGCAGCTTCCACCACAACCTCTATTTTTTACAACTTATGTTCCATATCTGCAGTACAGTTGATAACCATTACTATAAATGCCAAAAATCCAATCTTACTGAAACATACACTACCGGTCAAAAGTTTTAGAACACCTACTCATTCAAGGGTTTTTCTTTATTTTTACTATTTTCTACATTGTAGAATAATAGTGAAGACATCAAAACTATGAAATAACACGTATGGAATCATGCAGTAAACAAAAAAGTGTTAGATTCTTCAAATAGCCACCCTTTGCCTTGATGACAGCTTTGCACACTCTTGGCATTCTCTCAACCAGGCTACACTATTCCAGCACCATTTTAAATTCAACAAATCACCTCTGCTTAGCCTAATACAGTGACAACTAAAAGATACCAAAAACAATTTAGTCCAATCAAAGTACGCTAAATATGTGGCTGTCCATGGTTCTGATTTCTGTGTGTGTGCGCATGTTCCTGCAAGTAGAATAACATGTTGACTCAACTTACTTGTAAAGAAAACGCCAATGCCATCTTCCTCTCTTTCATGTTGAGGAAACAGTCTATCACTCTGTCATACAGTACACACTTTTATTTTGTTATCCTAGGCTACCTGGCTAAGATGCTTGCTCGCTAGCCTAACTTCCATTCATAGGCAACATTAGCTAGTTAACATTAGCCTTCTACATCTAGCTACATATTAAATGTCCATCCTCTCAGGCCAGGGGCACAACAATGTATGAATTAATAGTTGGATCAGAACTCCATTATAATCATTGGCCAGTACAGATACTCGTTTGGACCAGACAGCATCAGATAGATGGCCTACACTTAGAGAAACAGAGGGGCGCTGTTTTGCTCACTCGGATGCTTTCTCCTGTGACATCCATCAGGCCTCTTGCGAATTAAAGAAAATTATGAAACACAAAAAGGACGAAAGATTTTTTATTGGTCAATTTTTTGGGGAAGCCTGGCTTCCCTTGGCATCCATGAATACACGCCACTGCCCAAAGGACTTCCAGCCAACTTGACACAACTGTTGGAAGCATTGGCGTTTACATGGGACAGCGTCCATGTGGGACGCTTTCCACACGTTCTAGAGTCCATGCCCAGACGAAAACATAACCTGTGTACAATTAATTGGTTAGAGAGAGGTCTCATATCACTTTCATTTGTATCCCCTGTAGCTTTAGAATCATGGCAAACTTGGTTCCTGTGTGGTGATACTGATGATTTGTCGCCACAGATAGTTTGTTTACATAGGATAATTAACGTCGCAGGTTAGAACTAACCGCATCAGGTTAGGTTAATTAACATAGCCTATCAGATGGCAAGACAGGGATCGATTTGGGATTTGGTCTACATGTCCTTTGACGACCTGGTTTTTGTCAAATTCATGCAGTGGACATGTAGGCGCAAATTTGAAAATATTAATCCCCCATAATGCAACACACTTTGAAAGGCGGTGACCACTTGACAAAAGTGATTCGCTGGAATGTCCCTATAGACAATTGAGTAGGGCAAAAGCACAAACAGATTAGATCTGGGACCAGGCTAGAATGAATGGGCGAGTTCGAGCGTATCCAACGACCAATCCCGTCATCCATTGAAGAAGCATAGTGACGTCAACAAAATGCGCCAATTGTCCGATACCAAGAGTATGATTTTCTGGCAGTTCAGATGATAATTCTGAACACAAAATAAAGTATATTCTATATATTGTCATCTGTAACTTTGTAAAATGTTGGATTTCTCTTCTCGGGCTGTCAGATTGTTGAATCAACCAATGTAAACCAATGGGGATCAGTAAACGAATTTAAGTCCTGGAAAACTGTATGCCACCTATTCTGGAATGTAACAGTTTTGCTAGCTAGCAAGCAATTTCATTATTCCTTGTTACGTTGTTTATGTTTTACATTTATTTACCCAGGTAACAGTTTAATAAAACACACGACCTATAAAATAACGGCCTGACCAAGACAGAGTAGGCTAACTATCTAGCTAGTTTTCAATATCATAGCCTTTTGATGCAATATAATTCCCCCCCCCCCGTCGTCTAGGTCGGGATTGCATGGGTTGGGCCAAGACTGGCTGTGTAAAGACTGCTGTCTTTATGTTACCAGTGCTACAGAAATTATCTGATGACCCATATGGCATCTTCTGTTTGGTGCTCACACCTACCATGTTGGGCATCTTCGGATAATTTAAGTATAAATTCTCGAGCAATAATTGACCAAAATGTAATTTAAAAGGCATATCTTCTGGAAAACAACAATGTAATATAATGGTCAATGTTGTGTAATGTTTAAACTTGTGTCCTTTGTAGGGAATTGGTCTACCAGATTGCCAAACAGTTCAGAGTCCTGGCAAAACCAATGGGCTTGCGGGACCGCATCATTGTTGGTGGAATGAGTAATCTTGATTACCAATGACACTGCCTCTTATTGCATTGTTATTAATTTGTCCAGCATGTTCTAATGTTCAGGTGATGTTCCATACACATATGATCACATAGGCCTTGGAGCTCTCCATGAAGCCCCACGTCGTTGTAGCCACTCCAGGAAGACCACATTCGGAGCTCCAACACATTCAGCATCAAGAAGATCCAGTTTCTGGTAAAACAAAGATTTAAAAGATATTGTTTCTTCCACAAAGGCTATGTTTGAGGATGTCTAGGTGAGGATTTCACTGTCAACCAAAACAGTGTGTCATGAACAACCTTTATTTCCTCAGGTGCTCAGCAGACCCCCCCCCCCCCCCCCCCCCCCCCCCCAATTAGGTTTTTTTTTTTTTTATTGCCTTCTAATAGGAATTCAAACCAATTTAGTTACATTTCTTCTGCTAAACGTGACAAGCCGTTCAAAACAGGACGTTTGTCTTGGTGCAACATACTTAAATTGTAAATATTTTTTCTCATAGGGTCCACACAGTAGAGGAGTTGGATCAAAAGGTACATCCTGACGCCAGAGAAAGATGCCTACCTGGTGCATCTGATCCAGAAGTTAAGACGAGCACGACGACTGGTCCATCATGATCTTCACCAAGACCTGCAAGTAAGGACTCCTTCACTCGGAGATGACGGAAGAACCTAGAACAATGACTATGTGGATTATAATAGAACCAATAGAACATGCTGCTGTAGGGCCTTCAGACACATCAATATAGAATGATGGTTAGACATTGAACCATTAATGCATTGCATCCTTCCTACAGGAATGGCCGAATCCTCACAATGATGCGGCAGAAATTCAACTTTCCTACCATCTCCTTGCATTCAATGATGACGCGGGTAAACAACCCGAGCTCAGACTGTAGCTTTGTATTCATTAATGGGTTACAGGACAAGTTAAAAGCACATTTAACACGCGTCATAATAAGTAACGTTAATTTGGACAATGTACACAGAATTAAGACACTAGTTACTTTTTCACAGAAACAACGTTTTGCCAACCTCGCAAAGTTCAAGTCCAGTGTCTTCAAAATCCTGATTGCAACTGATGTAGCTTCCAGGTAAGAAAGCTCAGTGTTCAACGGTAGTGTGTATAATCAGACCAAAAAACATTTCTCAATATATGGAAAGGTTACAAACCATTGTGAATCTCATGATGTTCATGTCCTTACTGTCAGGGGCCTGGATATCCCAACAGTCCAGGTTGTCATCAACCACAATACGCCAGGTCTGCCCAAGATCTACATTCACAGAGTCGGCCGAACTGCCAGAGCAGGTAATATTCCTCCTTCAGTATCTGTCTGTTATCACACAGGCCGTTACTGTAGACTTAAAACACAATCCACTTTTCTCTGATATGTCTACAGAAAGGCATGGTGTCTCGATCACACTGGTGACACAGTATGACATACACTTGGTTCATTCCATCGAGGGGAAGGTCAGTTAAGTGTAAATTTACTACATGGAAAAGTATAAATTGCACATAGTTGATTTAGTATTGCTTGCTACCCTTTTCAATTCAGACATCCCCATTAGCGCAGTATCACCACTTAGGATATGATCTTGGGGCAGAAAGCTATATTATTATTTGTTTTGCTTTCTCGTTTGTCCAGAGGCCAAACTGAAGGAGTATCCTGTTGAAAATCCTGACTCAAGTCAACGTGGCCAGACGCTAGTGTGAAATTGTATGAACACTTATTCTGTTTATATAGATATTTCCCATCGTGAACATGTGGCTGTTGGATAACATGGGCTCATATTACAGCTGTGACTTCTCACCATTCCTTTCGTGTTGCAGAAACCTGAGTCAACAGATCAACTAGAGAATATGATTGGAGGGGAAAGTAAGTATACACACTCACCATGAGCCACAACACCATGGATAGACTTACATTTTTTGCTGTGATTAGGGTTTTAGCCGATTTTTCCCGACATTCCAACTACTATCCTGTCAGAGGATCCTGGAAAGAAAGGCTGAACTGGATAAGATAAGGGGTGAGAAGAAGTTGTTCAGGGAGAAGATACATGAAACCATTCAGAAGACGCAACATGGGATTCAGAAAAATAAACTGATGAAGCAAAAACACATTCAAAAGAAAAGAAGGCAGAGAGGTCCATATAATGCAACACTGTACATTAACGAATTGTGTATACAGTACATACACCTTAGCCAAATACATTTAAACTCCGTTTTTCACAATTCCTGACATTTAATCCTAGTAAAAATGCTCGGTCTTGGGTCAGTTAGGATCACCACTTTATTTTAAGAATGTGAAATATCAGAATAATAGTAGAGATAATGATTTATTTCAGCTTTTATTTCTTTCATCACATTCCCAGTCGGTCAGAAGTTTACATACACTCAATTAGTATTTGGTAGCATTTAACTTGGGTCAAACGTTTCGGGTAGCCATCCACAAGCTTCTCATAATAAGTTGGGCGAATTTTGGCCCATTCCTCCTGACAGAGCTGGTGTAACGGAGTCTGGTTTGTAGCCCTCCTTGCTTTTTCAGTTATGCCCACAAAGTTTCTATGGGATTGAGGTCAGGGCTTTTTGATGGCAGCTCCAATACATTTACTTTGTTGTCCTTAAGCCATTTTGCCACAACTTTGGAAGTATGCTTGGGGTTATTGTCTATTTGAAAGACCCATTTATGTCCAAGCTTTAACTTCCTGACTGATGTCTTGAGATGTTGCTTCGATATATCCACATCATTTTCTATTCTCATGATGCCATCTATTTTGTGAAGTGCACCAGCCCCTCCTGCAGCAAAGCATGCCCACAACATGAAGCTGCCACCCCCGTGCTTCACGGTTGGGATGGTGGTCTTCGGCTTGCAAGCCTCCCCCTTTTTCCTCCAAACATAATGGTCATTATGGCCAAACAGTTCTATTTTTCTTTCATCAGACCAGAGGACATTTCTCCAAAAAGTACAATCTTTGTCCCCATGTGCAGTTGCAAACCGTAGTCTGGCTTTTTTAAAGGCGGTTTTGGAGCAGTGGCTTCTACCTTGCTGAGTGGCTTTCAGGTTATTTCGATATAGAACTCATTTTACTGTGGTTATAGATACTTTTATACCCGTTTCCTCCAGCGTCTTCACAAGGTCCTTTGCTGTTGTTCTGGGATTGATTTGCACTTTTCACACCAAAGTACTTTCATCTCTAGGAGACAGAACGTGTCTCCTTCCTGAGCGGTATGACGGCTGTGTGGTCCCATAGTGTTTATACTTGCGCACTCTTGTTTGTACAGATGAACGTGGTACCTTCAGGCATTTGGAAATTGCTCCCAATGATGAACCAGACTTGTGGAGGTCTACAATTTGGCTGATTCCTTTTGATTTTCCCATGATGTCAAGCAAAGAGGCACTGAGTTTGAAGGTAGGCTTTGAAATACAGCCACAGGTACACCTCCAATTGACTGAAATGATGTCAATTAGCCTATGAGAAGCTTCTAAAGCCAAGACATCATTTTCTGGAAATTTACAAGCTGTTTAAAGGCACAGTCAATTTAGTGTATGTAAACTTCTGACCCACTGGAATTGTGATACAGTGAATTATAAGTGAAATAATCTGTCTGTAAACAATTGTTGGAAGAATTACTTGTGTCATGCACAAAGTAGATGTCCTAACCGACTTGCCAAAACTATAGTTTGTTAACAAGAAATTTGTGGAGTGGTTGAAAAATGAGTTTTAATGACTCCAACCTAAGTGTATGTAAACTTCCGATTTCAACTGTATAACAAGACCAGTTGCCCATTATTGAGCCGAGTTCAGGTGCAACATGTTTCATAATCTGTAAATGCCAAATAAATGTCTAAATCACTTTCTCATTGCTCAAACCCTTTGACATATAAGCAACCTTTGTTTCAGTTTCACAAGAAAGGAATCATCAGGCGAAATGTCTTGATTAATCTTCACTGCAACTAAAATACTAATTCTTGCAAATCCAGTGCAGTTTTTCCATAGTGAGAATCCAAATGCTGGGAAGAAGGAAGGCATACATTACCGTATTACCATTACGGTAAAAAATGTCTGTTCTTATCCATTGATTCCTGCAGTATAGTTTGGTAATATACTTTTAATACATTTCTAGTTAGCAGTGCTGGCCATGTAACAGATGACAAACTATGATAGCAGGATTGCTGTATTTCATTTCAACATAAGTATAATGTCACCATCTTAGTAAAATGTATAAGGAGCAATGCTATATTCCCTGCTGGAATTCTTGTATTTCTTGATGTGAAATACAGTAACATAATCAACATGGAAAAAAATGCATAATGTTGATCAAAAAAGACAATTTGTAAGTATTTTTTCTACCATGACTAGCTATTTGACAGCAAGATTGTCATACAATGTGTTTTGGATTGACATATTCAAAGTCAGGTGACGACAAAGAAAAAGAAAAATGAATGGACATCAGAGGACAAAGCAGGTGGTGAGCTAAAATGAAATCATTCTCAATTTGATGCTCTAAGCATCCAAATAACATTCCTAAAAACTGATAGAGGACTCCTCAAATAGACAAGGATTCCTCAATATAAAACAGTCCCATGTACAGTTTATTTAAATGATTGATTTAAAACTTTTAAAAAACAAAAACATTATTTAATCCCCCTTTGTCATCAGATAACAAATTAAACCATATAGTGTGGTTTAAGTCTCATTTTGCTGTTCACAACCTCGCCCCTTCAAAAAATGGCAGGCAAATCATGCAAAAAAGGAAATACTGGGGGGCTGATTACATTACAATTCACAGAGGAGTAAGAATGGAGGGTTTGGGAGCCATAGGAATTTGGAGCAAACAGATGGGCGAACTATAGGGAAGCCAAAAATGTAAAACACTCATAAAATAGAAGTTACAAAAGGAAGGCCATTTAGTGGCAACTCCTAAGAGAAGGAAGGTGGCTTAAACCAGTTCGTACATTCAGTAACCATTCAGAAACACTGACTCAGGTTCAAGTTAGGACTCTGGTTTCAATGTCACAACATACTGGTCACATTCAGTGATTCTTTCTATGAAGTTGGTATATGCTGGCATAGGTTGCTTTCACCTTCATTCATGTTTGTGCTGCTTTATACCTGCAAATAACCAAAAGGAAGTTACGGGTACTGATTCGGATGCATTCATTCTTTTTATGTGAGAAATCACTGTCACCTTGTATGAAAATCAGTACCAGTGGTAATTTTACTGATTGTGTGTAACTGGTGTGAAATGGTTTCAAATACTTTGGATTTGACAACTTAATTCTAGTCATGTAGCTAACATTCTATACGCACGACTGCATTTCACAGGGGAAGAATCACATTCAAATTTGAACGCCAATTGACTCTCCATACTAAATAACCAGATTCGGAGGATGCATCTTCAAGGAGTTCACAAGCCTTATCCTTCTTCCAGCCACCATCCTAGTCTATTCCTTAACTGTTACACTACATGACCAAAAGTTTGTGGACACCTGCACATCGAACATCTCATTCCAAAATCATGGGCAATAATATGGAGTCAGCTCCCCTTTGCTGCTATAACAGCACTAGATGTTGGAACATTGCTGCGGGGACTTGCTTTACATTCAGCCACAAGAGCATTAGTGAGGTCGGACAACTAGGCCTGGCTCGCAGTTGGCGTTCCAATTCATCCCAAAAGACAAACCATTTCTGTATGGACCTCACTTTGTGCATGGGGGCATTGGCATGCTGAAACAGGAAAGATCATTCCCCAAACTTTTGCCACAATGTTGGAAGCACAGAAATCGTCTAGAATGTCATTTTATGCTGTAGCATTAAGTTTTCCCTTCATTGGAACTAAGGGGCCTAGCCCGAACCATGAAAAATAGCCCCAGACAATTATTCCTCCTCCACCAAACTTTAAAGTTGGCACTATGCATTCGGGGCAGGTAGTGTTCTCCTGGCATCAACCAAACTCAGATTTGTTCGTCAACGGCCAGATGATGAAGCGTGATTTATCACTGCAGAGAACGCGTTTCCATTGCTCCAGAGTCCAATGGTGACAAGCTTTACACCACTCCAACCGACGCTTGACATTGCGCATGGTGATCTTCGGCTTGTGTGTAGCTGCTCGGCCAAGGAAAGCCATTTCATGAAGCTCCCGATGAACAGTTCTTGTGTTGACATTGCTTTCAGAGGCAGTTTGGAACTTGGTAGTGAGTGTTGCAACTGAGGAAAGGCGATTTTTACTCGCTACGGTCCCATTCTGTGAGCTTGTGTGGCCTACCGCATCGCGGCTGAGCCATTGTTGCTCCTAGACATTTCCACTTCACAATACCAGCACTTAGAGTTGACCCGGGCAGCTCTAGCAAGGCAGAAATTTGACCAACTGACTTGTTGGAAAAGTGGCATCCTATGACGTTGCCACTTTGAAAGTCACTGAGCTCTTCAGTACGGGCCATTCTACTGCCAATGTTTGTCTATGGAGATTTCATGGCTGTGTGCTCGACTGTATGCACCTGTCAGCAACAGGTGTATCTGAAATACCCGAATCCACTAATTTGAAGGGGTGTCCACATACTTTCGGCCATGTAGCGTATTTCACACCTAGCCACCTGCCTCTTGCAACTTCAATAGTGACACAAAAGTGTGTAGACTATAGTGGAAATCAGTTTCCATTAATAGCTCAGTGTTCATGCAGACGGATCTTACATCCACAAGGAATTCCCCCAAGTAAAGCATTACTTCAAAGCCGCTGCCAATCTAAGCATAAAAACGTTTAAAACATAGAAAATTATCCGCTGAACAGCACAGCGGGCGACATCTCATGTCACCCCACCCCCCCTTTCAAAAGATCAAAAAAGGCTTTGCTGCAACTTCAAATAATATTGAGGTAATATTATTCAATGCTGGTCATTTTTCAATTAAATATTTTTTGCCTTTTGCGCTCTGCAATAAGAAAGGTACTTCAAAAACAAATAGTCTCACGATTACAGATCTCTTGGATCCAGAGCTCACCACTTCAGAAACTTTCCTCTGATATCCCCATGCCACTCAACTCCACCAGACTTCTAGTTAACCACCCGTTTCTGAAAAGACCTGTTGAAAAAGCCAAATGGTTCCGAAGGCCATCAAAGGCATTTCAATTCAAAGTTCTTTATTATCAGACTTTAGCGGAGAAAACTTTTCAACTCAAAGTTGAACGACGACGTGAACTGCCACTGTTCCTCTTGGAGACTGTTCCTCTTGGAGACTGTTCCTCTTGGAGACTGTTCCTCTTGGAGACTGTTCCTCTTGGAGACTGTTCCTCTTGGAGACTGTTCCTCTTGGAGACTGTTCCTCTTGGAGACTGTTCCTCTTGGAGACTGTTCCTCTTGCGGTCATTTGATGAGATTTCAGGTCTGAGAGTTGAGATCAACACCGCCACTCGTCCTCCACATCAATCCAATCAAATGAGTCTGGGTATCAAACGGGTTTGGCAAGCGATCAACATTGAGGTGAGGATGTCCTATGTTGCCTGCTTGAAGTGTTCCACACCTTCCCCCCTCTACTTTCTTGTTATCTGCTTTTGAGAGTTAGTGGAAAGTGCTCCCCCAGCCAAGTTGCTTGAGAACTTCTCTTTCTCTGTTAGCTGATCAAAGAGCAAGGTCCTCTGGATAACTGGTCATTCTCTCAGACAGAGGCGTGAGGTTGGAAGGGGAGGTGGGAAAAGGGTTGTGGATGGAGGGAGTTGTTCCTCGTTTCGTCTTCCTCACGACAGCTCGACCGCTGGCCACCGTCTTCCTCTCGCTTTCGTTCCCATGTGCCGGCAGTGGTCCCTCACTCCCACACGTTCCCTCTTCCTAGTCGTCCGTTCTTTCCATCACTTTCTCTCTCGCGATTGGTTGGTTTCTCTCTCCCGTTGATTTCACACGGTGGTGCTTCAGTTGTAGCAGAGGAAAACAGGTATCCATTTTTTGTTTTTATTATTACCCAGATTAAAATGCTGATGAACTAAGCTCAGCTCAAGCCTAGCTCCTCTTCCAACAACCTGAGAAAAGGAAACAATAAGGATATTCAAAAAGGCTTCCACCAACACGATTTTTGGAAGTACTCGTCTGTACAGTGGAGGTCAAATCAATAACACTTCTTGATTACTCTAGTACCGTGGGAATGGGAATAGTTATCTTACACTCTAGTACTGTGACAGTCCAGTCACCCCACCATGTTGGTATGCACGTTCACCCTGGTAAGTCGAATCCTGCGACAGAGCCACGTCGATCTGGGACTTGAACTCGTCACCTAAATAACTGTCCTGTTAAAACAGAAGGAGAAACACCCAATTACATCCAAAACATAATTCTTCCAACTAATGTTTCCTACATTTTTTCAGCACTGAGCAAATTTCAGGTCTGCTGAGCGCAAACTTGAATGTTGTGAAAATTCTGTGCAACTTCCAGCGTGCGTTTACTGTGAACACTGAGGCTGTACCCGGTTTAAGTTAGTTTTAACAGTGGCCAAGTAGGCTACTGTGGCTATTTGATCCTAATGTAGACCTACCAGAGTGGCCTACCATCAAAAACAATGGAGAAAATGCATCCCATAACATTTTAACATGGAAATAGCTGTTCTATCATTCAGCCTACAGTAGCAGCCAATGTGTGGTGTTCAATGTAGGCCTACATTCCATGAGACTTTAGAAAAGAACATGCAGGGCTTGACATTAACCTGTTTATCCACTTGTCCTTCAGACAAGGTGACTGAAAATGTTGTGTTGTTTGATGCAAGAAACCACTTTACAAAATAAAATGCATTATTATTCCCATAACATTATTACAGAGAATCAGACAAATTATGCTACCCTCTGCCTATTGGCTACTTAGCTTATTCAAGCCTGCCTCAAAATACAACATTGCCGGGCCTCCCGGGTGGCGCAGTTGTCTAAGGCACCGCATCGCAGCGCTAGCTGTGCCACCAGAGACTCTGGGTTCGAGCCCAGGCTCTGTCGCAGCCGGCCGCGACCGGGAGGCCCATGGAGCAGTGCACAATTGGCCTAGCGTCGTCCGGGTTAGGGAGGGTTTGGCCGGCGGCACACTAGCGACTCCTGTGGCGGGCCGTGCACAGTGCACGCTGACCAGGTCGCTAGGTGTACGGTGTTTCCTCCGACACATTGGTGCGGCTGGCTTCCGGGTTTGATGCGCGCTGTGTTAAGAAGCAGTGCGGCTTGGTTGGGTTGTGTTTCGGAGGACGCATGGCTCTCAACCTTTGCCTCTCCCGAGTCCGTACGGGAGTTGCAGCGATGAGACAAGACAGTAACTAATAACAATTGGATAACACGAAATTGGGGGTAAAAAAAAAACAAAAAAACCTGTCTTCTAGAAATGTACACGTTTTGTGTTCTTGTAGGAAGCAATCGCTCCCCTATTGCTGACTATAAATGATCTATAACTGGGTTAATAACTCACTAACTAGCAAAGGACATGAACAATATGTGCACACATGGCTAATCTACTCATGACTGCTCATGCTGTAAACTGTCCAGTTCAAAGTAAATGGCACAGATCCATATATGGCAATGGTCTATTTGCATATAGGCCTACTGCAGCTCTGATTGGTAATGCCGCACGCTACAACAAAATCTCTTGTGTAGTTAGTTTTGCATTCCAAGTCTTGCATAGTTATTTTTGTTTTGGTATGTTGCATTGAAAGTGGCTAATATTGCGTTGATTCGATCACAATTGCCACTAAAGGGAAACGTTGATAGTGTTAACAGGGAAAACTCAAAAAAGTTGAGTGAAGTTCAATCTCATGCTTCCCTCCGTGGGACGATACTGTATTTCTTCTGCGCAGTCTCAGGGGAGCTGCACGGCAGTCTCGAGGCTACTGCGCGCCAGCACGCAGCTTAAAGGGGACATTGCTTCCAACACATTTCCCTAAGAGTATCAGATGATGTCAGCAATATGAACCTCCACCCAGCAAATCAGAGGTGGCATTATTACCATATTGCTTACGTTATTATTACCATACTGCTTCTTGCTTGGTTCAAGCAATATGGCAGAAACATTACATCTAACTTATACCCATCTAATCCTCTCAGATCTCCACAATCACATAAAGAGTAAGGTACGATTTGGGATTGGGCATAGGAGTACGAGGCCAGATTCTGATTTGGTATTAGGTAGTAAAGAGTGGAGTTTAGGCCGGTCTTGTTACCTGGGAAAGTTCAGGCTGGGAGAGGCCAGGCTGGCTCATCTGGGAGGGCTGACTCATGGTGATGTAGCCCTGGGTGAGTGGCCCCTGGGAGAAGGGCTGGGAAGACACGTCCTGGCTGGCCTGGCTGTTGTGCCCGTTGGCCTGCCCGCTGCTACCGTGGTTCCCCATGCCGCGGGTCCTCTGGCGCCCGCCACGCCCCGCTTTGCCCTTCAGCGCCCCACCACGACCTGGGTGGCACAGAGAGAGTAAGTTCCCGCTCACTTGTCAAACACACGAACAAACAATGAACATGCATTACAGACGAGAAATAGTAGGGGTACGAGGACATCTCCAAACCCCCATAACATAATATCACCAACAACAGTACCACATGAAGAATACTCTGGTAAGCAACACTGAGACTTCTGGTTATTTGGATACTGTCCAACTTCACAGGGCCAAATACATATTCCACCAGCCAATATATGAACAACTAATGAATAGTAGTTGTTTCCCTTCCTGCTCACCTGCAGCAGGGCCGTTGGCCTGGGCCAGGTAGCCTGGCGGAGGCATGGGTGGCACCACCAAGTTGAAGGGAATAGGCATGTTCATGGCCGCCAGGTGGGCTGGCCCAGCCCCAATCATGCCGATCTGATCGTGGGTTTGGAAATACATGTTGGATGGACGCCCTGTAGAAAGAAACACACAGAAAACATGTCACAGTAGTGTGTGAGCAGTCCCATTGCTGTAGGATGCGTTTGTTGCATCTAGCAATGCAATAAATTCTGGTACCACCTTACAGTTCTAGCAAGGCATTAGCCTACAGTACCTTCAGAAAGTATTCACAACCTTGACTTTCCCCCCCAAAAATTGTGTTACAGCCTGAATTTAAAATGCATTCAATTTAGATTTTGTCATCAGCCTACACACAATACCACAAAGTGCAATTAAGTTTTTAAAAAAAATGAAAAGCTGAAATGTCGAGTCAATAAGTATTCAACCCCTTTCTTATGACAATTCTAAAAAAGTTCAGGAGTAAAAATGTGCTTAACCAGTCACATAATATACTGAACAAAATTATAAAACTCAACATGCAACAATTTCAAAGATTTTACTGCGTTTTTTTATTTATTTAACCTTTATCTAACTAGGCAAGTCAGTTAAGAACAAATTCTTATTTACAATGACGGCCTAGGAACAGTGGGTTAACTGCCTTGTTCAGGGGCAGAACGACATATTTTTACATTGTCAGCTCGGGGATTCAATCTAGCACCTTTTGGTTACTGGTCCAACGCTCTAACCACTAGTCTACCTGCCGCCCCTGCGCTACAGTTCATATAAGGAAATCAGTCAATTTAAATTAGAGCCTAATGGATTTATCTATGGATTTCACATGACTGGGAATACAGATATGCATATATTGGTCACAGACACCTTAAAAAAACAGGTAGGGGCATGGATCAGAAAACCAGTCAGTATCTGGTGTGACAACCATTTGCCTCATTCAGCGCGACACATTTCCTTCGCATAGAGTTGATTAGGCTGTTGATTGTGGCCTGTGGAATGTTTCCCCTCTCCTCTTCATTGGCTGTGTGAAGTTGCCGGATATTTACATTTTAATTTAAACTTTATTTAACTAGGCAAGTCAAGTGAATGTTGAACAATCCAGGTGTGGAAAGCTCTTAGAGACTTACCCAGAAAGACTCACAGCTGTATGGCGTCAGGGGTGTGAATACTTAAATGAAATATTTCATTTTCAATAAAATTTGCAAAAATGTCTAAAAACATGCTTTCACTTTGTCATTATGGGGTATGGATAAATGGCTGAAAACAAATATTTTGTTGTTAGTCTGTGAATTCAGACTAACAACAAAATGTGGAATAAGTCAAGGGGTATGAATACTTCGAAGGTACTGTAAAATGTTAGTGGGCTATTGAAGAGGTAGAACAAGTTAACGCATTATAAAACAATTAAAACGAAGTGGCTACGGATACAGAGTTTCTGTATCCCAATTTGCCCAGGCTAAAAATACAGATATATCTGCGGATGTGCAGGATTTTTTTAACGTAGCAGTGACCACTCTGCTGCCTACGTACTGCTGTGCTCAGTACTCCGCTGCCGCTCCCCCCTACTTGGTCGCCTTCGTCTGGTCACTGGTGTAGCCTACAAACTTCATGTTGTACACTTACCTGTTCTAAATATTGCATTCCATGCCTCAGTAAGCATAAGCACGACTTCAAGTAATTTTGTCAGGAGAGGAGTAGGCTACAGCTATGTACATGTTTTACACAAAATACATTAGACATGTTCGTACAAACGTTGTTGCCAGTATTGCAAACATAAGCATGACACAAACAGGCAGTCTAGCGATATCATGTTCTTAGCTGTGGAGTTACATGCAGCCATTTACTCTCGCCACGGTACAGAGGCATATATGGCATAACTATGGCACCGGGCGATGCAAAACAAACTTACCCATTGTCAGACTCTTTTTACTGGTCTGGATACATGCTCGGCTGCCCAGAGGTGGAAAGCAGCGAGACAGACACGCAGTGTAATTAGCCATTGAATTCAATTTTTTCCATCATCAACCCAAACACTGACTAATTCACACAGGAGGCAGACATGTATACGATATGGCAGCACCTATAAAGATTAGCCTACATCACACAACACGCTGATTGTTTTTGCTCCAAAGTGTAGGGCCTGCATCCTGCTTGTGCACCGGCAATATCCGTTACAACAGACAAAAGGTTGTAGCCTTCATAATATATAGAGCTGACCCCATTTAGTCCACTGGTCAATTGTTTTGTCGATAGGCCGTTGGTCGACCGATGTTTCTTTAGTCAAGCAGACGCAAATATATATTTTTTAATATGGACAAGACACCTGTCTGATTCACGCCTGTCTCAGTGGATTAATCCATTGTGGAGGCCGTGGGGATGGCACAGTCTATCGCTCTAAGACATGTGCTACTGAAATTGTATGTGTTACACCTGTCTGATTCGGCCAAACTGAGCAATCAGGGGAGAAGGGCCTTGGTTAGAGAGGTGACCAAGAACCCGATGGTCACTGACAGAGCTCCAGAGTTCCTCTGGCCAGACAGAAGCCACTCCTCAGTAAAAGGTACATGACATCTTGCTTGGAGTTTGCCAAAAGGCACCTAAAGGACTCTCAAACCATGAGAAACAAGATTCTCTGGTCTGATGAAACCAAGATTGAACTCTGTGGCCTGAATGCCAAGCGTCACGTCTGGAGGAAACCTGGCAACATCCCTACGGTGAAGCATGGTGGTGCATCAGCATCATGCTGTAGGGATGTTTTTCAGCAGCAGGGACTGGGAGACTAGTCAGGCTCAAAGGAAAGATGAATGGAGCAAAGTACAGAGACATCCTTGATGAAAACCTGCTCCAGAAAGCTCAGGACCTCAGACTGGGGCAAAGGTTCACCTTCCAACATGACAACGACCATAAACACACAGCCAAGACAATGCAGGAGTGGCTTTGGAACAAGTCGCTGAATAGTAAAAATTAACAATAAGGAGATCAAGAAAAAGGAGCGTTATTATTATAAAATATACTTTTTTGGAAAATTTGGAACAGAATAAACACTTAATAAATGATAAATAATACCAGAGGCTGTTCTAATGAAAAAAAAAGTGTAAAGCCTTTATTACAGCAAAGCAAAGATAAAAAAGAAAAAAAAAGAAAATGTTTACTTGACATGTCGTTGTGTGATGCTTGGTATTCATGGAATCAGTAGGCTAATTAAACAAACAATCAAACAGGCAACAGACGCAGGATCGGTCTTATTTCTGTAGATATATATGGATGATTTATAAAACCAGGTACATTTAACAGTTAGACTATTGATTATAGACCTAACTAAGTTGGGGTTTCCTCTCTCCTCACTTTTCTTAGACAATAAGGCAAAGGCTGTTTTCTCCTGCTCATTCTGCTGCTGCCTCCACCGCATTGTTCACAACACCAATATGCTGGGTAACTTTGCTATTATGCATAGCAACATGGTCTAGGAAAAGGCACCAATGTATTTCAGAACCGTGTACAGAGACCACTATCCAACGCGGGAGAAAGCTCATTTGTTATAAAATAACTATTTTTTATTAGGTTTTGCACCATTTTTCTTATGTAATATAACCATACAGCCCCCTGCACCTCTCTGATTCAGAGGGGTTGGGTTAAATGCGGAAGACATTTCAGTTGAACAACTGACTAGGTATCCCCCTTTCCCATTTACAATTTCAGTAGCACATGTCAGAGTGATGGACTGTGCCATCCCCATGGCCTCCACAATGGTTTAGTCCACTCAGACAGGTGTCTTGTACACCATGATAGATAGATATTTTGCTACTGCTCGACTAAAGAAATCTCGATCGACCAACATCCTATCAACCAAGCAATCGACAAGTCAACAAAATGGAGTCAGCCCTAAAATCATTCAATCATTTGTTTGTTCATGTCATCACACAGCATGAGTCATTCATGCTTTGAAATGCAAGCATTTTAGTTTTAAAATTAAATAACAATGGGAGCTTTGAATAATTGCTAATGTTTTCCATTACAACAAACTCTCTGGTACACTTATAATTTCTTACATTTTCTTTACAAATGTTCCAAACGGGCAGTAAAATAATATTGTAATCTAACAGAACCTGTTTGGCACACATAATACTCCCGCAGCACTTGCTGCTATACCCTAATTTTTCTTGATCTCCAGTGCTTCCACAACTAAGTCAAGTGTTCCACACATTGGACTTCCCCTTTCCCTGGTGAGCAACCAGTAAACATTCCCCCCGTTTCAAGTTTCTTTTTCACATTTTCCGTATTAATTTTGCTGATACATGTTATGGTGTTCAGAGTTTGTTATAACCAATTTATTGATGTGGTTATGATAGGCTATAGGTCAGGCCCTACTGGCCATGTGCATGCGATGCATACATGTTTCACGTAAAGAGAGCAAGGGTTGAGGGAATAGGAAATAATTTTCCTAAACAAATGAGGGACTTCGGTAACAGAACTTTTCGGTTAGAGTTTAAGAAACTAAATGGCTGTAATTATGTTGCAGCTTCAGCACAGACAGCACAATAAACACTTGCTGTGGTGTGGTGCCTTTTCGCTGCAACAGGGAGGATAGAGAGACAAATGTGCGACATTCACACAGGCACTCGCTGTAAAAAAAAATATATTACACAGTGTGGTCATCGGCCCCCGCTTGACTCATCCGTGTGTCTTAATTATTTAATCAAACAAACAGTGTGCTTAAAGCATCCGACCAGCTCTGTGCATTTAGTTGATTTCATTAAAAACACATAGGATGTGTCTATACTGTATATGGGGAAATACACGTTTAAAAACTTGACAGATGACTCTCGGTCGAGCAAGATTTATTTTGTCGGGGACAGCCCTAATAATATATATGTTTTGGAATGTTCGTTCAAATCGGTGCAGGGTTTTTAATTTAGCTGTTTAAAAATACGAGTCAGAGACATCATCATGGTTCAGAAGAGGGTGAGTAAAGAGCGAAACGTGAAGGGAGGAGTGTGAGCAGCAAATACGTTAGAAAAACGAATGTGTGCATAAAATAACACGTGCAGAAGGTGATCCGGAACTTTAGCTTAGAGAAAGAGGATTTCGGAGGGTGTGGGCAAAAACTCTGTATCCGTAGCCACGGCCTTATATAAAACACTTTCCCACTAACCTGCGCTGCTGCGATCGTAGGCAGACCCAGGGATGAGGGCCTCGCGGGCATCATACATGGCAGTGCTCATGAACCGGGCTCCCTGGAACACAGACAAGGGTTCAATACCCTCGAAAACACAGTGGAACTGCTGTACTGTTGTCATAACATTGCTGTAAATGGCATTACATATTGGCCAAAGTGTTACCGAGTTAAAAGTGTTACTGGGGAAAAGTGTTACTGAGGAAAAAGTGTTATGTATTAATTTAAAAAAGGATATGAGGGGAATAGACTCAACATGGGTTCAATACCCACACTCAAAACGTGCCAACTGTACACTCCGACACATCCAACATATAATGTGTGTTCATGCAAGTGTGATAACTCACAGGGTTGATGGCATTGATCAGCTTGCGGGGCCTGCTGAACTGCATCAGGCTCTCTCTCAGGTTGTTGAGGGGTCCCTCCACCAGAACCTTCTGCTCCTTGTAGTAGTTGAGTAAGTGGTTCCACAGAGGCTGCTTGGACAGGGCCTTTGGGTTGCCCACAATGATCACTCCATACCTGAAAACATACGTTACACACGCGTCAGTGGGAGAAATATATTTAAGGACAAGGCAGTCTCAAAATGCACCATTTTGTCTACGGTGTCAAGGATGAAAGTGGACAGTGATTCACATACATTTTTTGATGATGAATTCTATACTGTTCCACCGAGGCTCATCACAATTCATCATCAAGTCTTCTAAACTACCATGACTTTGAACACAGACATCCTATGAAGTAACTATTGCTAGGATCCCATTGTCCATTCTAGGTCTTTTATATGTAATTCTATGACTTTGTCCATACAGATTTGAAACTGTCCATCCAGAGAAGCTGTGGTGAGAATGAAGACTAATGGTCCAGATGCTTACTTGGCTCTGGTGAGGGCCACGTTGAGACGGCGCGGGTCATTAAGGAAGCCGATGCCCTGGTGCTCGTTGGCTCGTACGCACGACAGGATGATAAAGTCCTTCTCCCTGCCCTGGAACGCATCCACGCTGGCGATCTCAACCTCCTGATAGCAAGACAAGAGGATAGAACAGTGTTGTAACATTGGTCATCGAGACCTGTTGCATTTGGCATTGGTCAAATGGTAACAGGTATCGACATAATTAGTAACGCAATATTATTTTAAGATTTTATAAGTCTGCTACCATCTGCAGAACAATAATAAAGCAAACCGATATCACAAATCATGTTCTTGAGAAGACTGCGACAACAAAAATATATTGAATTGTTTTTTCCCAAGACAGTGCAAGTTCAGCTATACTGCCGTACCTGGTAGAGTTTTGTATGGAGGGAACCACTGAACTGCATGTACTGCACCAGGTAGGACCTCTGGCCCTCGTAGGGGGTGATGATGCCTATCTGGTCAGGCTTGGCCCCAGCCTTCAGCAGCCTAGTTGTGATCTTCTCCACGTTGGCCGCCTCAGTTCTGGGGAGAGAGGACAGTGTTTAAAATTGTTCCAGTCAAACTAAATGAAGAGACGCACTCTATGTGCATTTCAAAATAGCAATAAATTGTGTTGATACTTTGAGATTAACCTTGACAGGACTGTTAGCCGTACCTGTTCAGGTAGGACGTTCCAGAGCTGGCTATTTCCTCCTGGCCTTGAGTTACATAGAAGAACATGGGCTTGTCTGGCTGCGGCCACTGGAAGTCAAAGCCTTTCTTGATGCGGTCAGCTTCCCAGTATAAACAGAGAATTTGTCAACATGGTTAGTATGGGAATTGGTCTTCAATAATTCAGTGAGATTGTGAACAAACCTCAAATTGGCCATTTTATTCAACAGCAAATACGCGCCCAAAAGCAATATGCTTTGAGTTACATTCGATTTCAGAATGGCCTAACAAACTTCCACAGTAGAGTAAATGCTTTCTACTCAGTGTATGAACACAAACACCGCTTGAATCCAAAGCAGATCTACACTGCTACTTCTAGATCTTCTAGGGGTGAACAAACACACTTTCTACAAAAACGTCACATGTTCTAGATGCAAGACACCAGTACAGTGCTGATAATAAGTGTAAATTATTTATATTTTCTTTAATATATTTTTTTTACACATGACCAATTCAAAAGCTATAATATGACCAAGAAGCCTTTGTGAAAACCTCTAACTCACCAGCGGTGACTCCGTTCTGCAGGGAGCCCTCGTAGAAGATGTTGGAGGGGAAAGAGCTGAGGGCCGGGTGCATACGGTACTGCACCTGCAGACGAATGGGCCTGATGCCCAGCACCACCAGACGCTCAAACAGAGACTGGGACAGGCCTGCTTTGGCTGCCTTCTTACACATCACTACTGGACCCAGCTGGCAGTGGTCCCCCACCAGAATGAGCTGTGAAGGGGGGAATTAATGATGAAATGACAATCAATTAACCAAATATTCTCATGGGCTTTTACATTGTTTTCGTCTGGATTGAGTAAGTCACGGACAATTGACCTAGTTGAGCTGTTTATCTTGAGCATAAATTGGTGTGTGGTTGTACCTGCTTGGCACCCAGGACCACAGGCACCATGCACTCTGGCTCGGTGGCCTGGGTGCTCTCATCAATCAGGATTGAGCGGAACTGCATCTTGGCCAGGCGTGGATCTCCTGCCCCCACACAGGTACAGCAGATCACATCCGCATTCTGCCGAGGTACAGAAGAGGAACAGTGGTTAACAGGTTAACAGTTGGTTTGAAATTGAAGGAACGGGGAACCCATATCATCTTCGCTAGGTCAAAAAAAAACATTCTACTTGACAGCATCTGCCATACTCTTCTCCTAATACTGCTGTGACATATCGGGCGACAAAGGTGTAAGTGTTGTAAAAGAAAGTCCTCCTCACCGTGAGCAGCTCTCGCTCAGCGGTGCGCTTCAGGGCCCGGTAACGCTTCTCGTCAGCAGACGACAGCTCCCCGGTCTCATCCTTCAGCTGCTGCAGCTTCTGCAGCTCTGGCATACTAAGGGTCACACCAGACACAGAGCAGGCAAAGTGGGTTGAGTCATTAGTAGCCTTGTCGAGAACCTGGCTACCCTAATCGGAAAACCTGGTGAAGTTAATGGCAGAAAGTAGTTCCAAAGGGGTATAAAGCCGGAGTGAATCAGTGATGCCTCGCAACACCTCAAACCAATGAAATGCCTTGTTTGGGCGGAGCTCTGAAGGTGCCCACTAGAATAGCGCCGTAGGAGCAACGGTTCTCCATCTCACTTCAAACCGAGCATGCGGCGGCGATTCCTTGAGAGTGAAGGACACAAACCTGATCCTTGATTATTGACATCAGATGAGAAACTACTATTACCATCGATTTCTCCACTTTCAATAAATCAGACTGCCACACTAAACTATTACCACAGCCTGTAGGTAGACACGCCATAGCTTATCTTTTTTTTGTAGGGTGCAGAGAAGTTGTAATGCCTTCGACTCGATGTGTATAGAGCACATTTCTGCCAAAACAGAATTCATTTTTTTCTTCAGGTTCTCTTCTATTTTCTGCGATGTTGCAAACTAGCATACGCAACAACTCTCTGCAAGTGTGGCCACGGTCACATGTGAGTGACGGTTCTTGAAATTGAACATCCAATAAAATGTAGCCGCTGGAAGCCATCAAGACATTTCGAATGATATAAAATTCTCCAGACCTCCAAATGAGGTGTGACAACAATGCGATTTGGAGGTATGGCTATGCGAAACTAAGTCTGTGGTTGCATTCCCCTGCTCAGACGTTACATGCATTAACCAATGTTTACGTGCCAAGTTATCGACAGTGTCATCGACTTACAGATTGCTATAACAATGTGGTTAGCGGAAACTTAAAATACTTACCCAGGCGTTTTAAGATTTGGCATGAGTAAGCAAAGCCTGAGCAGAGTAACACACCCATTAGAAACACACAGAATTAGAGTTATTATATCAAAAGTCTGGCAGATCTATTCAATGGTTCTGTTGGAAGTGCTTAAAAAATCCATCCTTCCCTTTCCGCAATTCTTTGATATTCAAAACAGGGATAATACATTGCTACAAGCATTAACATGAGTGATTACGAAAGCACTACTACGTGTAGGATACAATTTCAGACAGTGCTAACAAAGACTTCATTTCCCAGAATGCCCCACCTGTCCATGTTGCGGATCTGGTTGTGCAGCGCCAGGAATGAGACGGGGGAGTCGATGGCCTCTCTGCTCTTAGCACACAGCCGGACCACCTTCAGACCTGACATGTGGATCTTCTCAGTCAGCTGGTCCACCGCGATGTTACTGGGAGCACACACCAGCACGGGTCTGCAGGAACCAAACACAACAGATGAACGCAGAAAGCTTGGATAACATGGAGATGCTTTTGATGAGCGTCGCTTCAGATGCTCGTTAAGTACGATACACTTGCTGTAAGTCGTTCTAGATGAGAGCTTCTGCTTAACGACTTGAATGTAAACTGCACACGAAAATGCTTTAAAAAAAGACACATATGCATAGTGAGTGTTACCCATCTTACCCGTTGCCCTGCCTGGCGAGCTGGTACACTATGGTGGCAGAGGTGACAGTTTTCCCAGTGCCAGGGGGGCCTTGGATAAGACTGAGGGGTCTTTGCAGCACTGTCTTCACAGCATACACCTATTTTAAATACACAAATCAAAACATTTATGAAAGCTGCGCAAAGAGCACATAGTAGTACGGGGAATTAACATCTAACTCCAAATTAAGTTCTTCATGATTATAAGATGACATTACTATAATACGGTTTCCCCATTATAAGAGGAAATGTCAACTTTTTTGTGATCATTCATTCACTAAAATGAGTTTCAGGCAGTCAGGTTGGGTCAGTGAGGTGGTAAGAGTATGTGTGTGGGTCAGACCTGAGAGTGGTTGAGATCGGGCAGGCCCTGGGCAGTGAAGCGTTTGGGCAGCTGACACTTGATGATGACATCCTCTACCTCGTGGCCCAGCAGCTTGTGGTAGATGTAGCCTGACACAGACGTCTCGTCCACAGCAAAGGTCTTCAGGGCACTCTGCATTCTGAAACCCAGTGGAAACCAATGGGTTATAGTGGCGATAAAGAGTGATGTGATTAACAATAATAATACAAGCTAGTACCTTCATATCATGTCTTATTCATTCAATTCTTCAATATACGTCAGGAGTTATGTTAGGGATAAATCATGTGAAATGCTGCTGAGGCTAAAGAAAATCAGTACTCTGGAAGTCACGTTAAGAACACCAGAGCATCAACAACCAAAGTAGAACTGATTAAATATTCTGATCTGCTTGTCACACCTGTCAAAGGAAGTGGACTTCCACACGAAATCCACCTGGTAGTTGTGGGTTATTTCCACAGGTGCTCCGACACTGCTGCGCAATTCTATAGCAATCTCATCTCCATAGTCTTTCACAAAGGGTGCTAAGGAAATAAGTACAGCAAAATAGCCTTTCCTCCTTGTGGAATGTTAGAAAGAAAAAGACGTCCCCCCCACACACTTGAACGGGGCTAATAGTAGGGAAGAAAAGCAAGGTCTACAAAACTGTAGATTTTCCCCTACATTAGCATATATCAGATACACAAGACAGGTGCAAACTAGAGGGGCATTAACTAATGGATGGGCTTCTCCTAAGGGAGTTCTATGGTGTAATGAACCCTTAATAATTTGGTTTAAATTAGGTAATTATCTCCCAATAAAATATAATTTATTTCTGCAAGCCTTTGAACATTGCAACCCAATAACATGGCTAGTATCATTAGACTGATTAGCTCACGTTTTGCATTGGTTACCAAGAACTAGTCTGCATTTGAGACATTGAGAATGTTCAGATTGGCTGATAAATTGAGACACAAAATTGCTTCTTTTTTTTCTGACCCCCATCATGGAAAAATAAAGATGGAGAGGTGGATCCTATTTGTTAAAAAGGGACCACTTTGAAAAGGTGGTCAGAAGGTAGAGATGAGCAACCACTGAAGAATTAAAGTTTTTCTTCAGAATGGTCTTTTAGTTAAAGGATACTGTCTGGGACTTTGATGACATGGCCGATGCCCTTCCAAAGTGGGGCCAGGTCTCCTTTGTAGCGCAGACAAATCTCATCTCCCTGCATCAGCCGCATGTCTGTACAAACCACCACAAACAGAGACACATTAGAAACACTTTGCTCAAAACTATACCACAAAATATACGAATAATGGTTCCAATGAGGCGGAGAAAATACAATACCGTACACACACGGCACGACACAAAACGAACACACCACCAGGGATGCAGGTATGGGATGCAAGGGTTCTCTATGCACAGCAGAAAAACTGGTAGACAGAGAAAAGTCAATTGAAAGAATTACCACCTGAATCCGTCTTGGGCAAGGAGAAATAGGCAATCCGCTTTTTATTCAGCCCCAGGTCCCACCTGACCGTTATATTATCTTGGGTCTATGAAGAGTTCCAGATGAGAACAAGGGAAACAATAGGACAAATTATTAGTCATACTGTTATTAGCTACATAAAAGAAAACTCAGCCCTCCTGCTATGTTCAAGTACAATTTCCTTTTCTTTGAACATGCATCGTTCCCTGAACATGTTCACTGATTTGACAAATTTGGCAGGGTTGTAGCAAGGTTTCGACCATTACGATTTTACCTCACACAAGACAGATAAAGTACTGCATGTAAACATTTAATAGTTGTAGTATGTTGTAGTAGGCAGTCGCACAGTAGACTCATGTGTGACTGACCTTTTGTTGACTTAAAGGGGAGCTTATGGATGATCTTGGGCCCTATAAAATCCATTTTATTTTTTGACTAATTCTGTTTTTCCATTTTTAAGATTTCCTGCCATTTTTCTGGTTTTCGCTCTCTAAAACACACGTAAAAATATATATATATATAAAAAAAAACTACAAAATTGGATGTTCCAAATCTACAACAATGCTTAAACTGCATCAGAAGACCCCATTTGAGGTCTGGGAGAAAGAAAGAAAAATCCAAAAATGTAAAATTCTTAGGTGTAGATACCCTTTAATTCAAGTGTGCACCAGCAAGAGACTTGTTTGGTTTTTCTGTAGTACACATGTGCGTGCAGAGTTTGCTAAACAAATCACCACTGGATTGATGCAAATAATCATGATATCATTCTGCCAGGTAGTCGTAATCTACTTTGCAATTAATATTTAATAGAGAACGTTTTTGGGAAAGCCTTTCCATCTACCAGATGATAGTTATCATTAGCATCATCGCTATCGGCCACACAAAGTGGGAGACAAATGCGCACACAGACAGGGGCATTCCCATGCTGCCTCTTCAGAATGTTGAAGGAATAAACGGAATCAACACATGACTACAAAGTTCAATACATTTAGTCGATTTCCTAATATGTTCAATACATTTTTGAATATTGTTTAATGTCTGCATTCTGTGATTCCGTCCGGGTTCTCCGCATCGCAGATTTTTAAAGGGCCTTAATTATCTAAAGGGGACGTGGAGGATATACCTGGGACTCTTTAAGCTTTTTGTCGTAATCGGCCTCCAGTTTGACCAGGGGGCCGAAGATGTTCTGGTACTGGTAGGCATCCTCATAGCGCAGCAGCACGTGCTGAGGCTCCTCATCTACACCGGGCTTCTCCAGATCCTCCAGAGTGGCTGTTGGATTGTCCTGAGACAAGAGGATGCACAGGTTCAAGCTTTCATGCACGTCCATATATAGTAACACTGACTGATTCCTCCTACAGCTACTAATAGGTGTTGGTAGGGACTGTCCCTGCCTAGTTTTGTTGCCCTTCTGCCCCAAAAGAGGCCTTGATTTGTTGAATGAACCCCCCCCACCCCAGTATGATGCTGTGGTGTTTCATGGTTATTTCTGAAGTTAAACTACATGTACAGTGCGTTGTCTACTTCATGGCCCTGGATGGGTTGAGTCAGCCCAGTACCTTCCAGAGCTCCTCTAGCTTGTTGATCTGTTGGGCGGTAATCTGACGGGCCCGGAGCTGCTCCTGCTCCGAGGGGATCTTCACCAGCCAGGACAGGAAGCAGCGGTCCTGGATCAGCGGCTGCCACTGGGAACTGTCCCAGTTTATGTCTTTCAGGCTGCTCTGACTGGCACATGGCTGCCTAAGAGCACAAACATTTGGATACAGTCAATATACACTTGCTTTATCGAAAGTCTGTTCGACAGAAGATTGTGCTGATCTCTTGCCATAATAGGACATACTCAAATCAAAGTTTATAAGTCACATATACAGTTTACAGCAGGTATAAACAGTGCAGCGAAATGCTTACTTGCAAGCTCTTCGCTGCACCTTTTAAACATGCTGTAAATGGTGTAAGTGACAAATAAGCGCTGATTTGATACTTACGTTTACATCACGGTCTATGGCAACACACGTGTGTATACTGTCAAATCTATGGTAATAACACACACACAATCAGTCTCTCTATCACACCACACACTATACAGCCCATTATACACACCTGCACAGCAGCACCACCACAGAGTCGGCCTTGGCGGGTATGAAGCCCAGGAGGAAGACGTTGCGACAGCCACAGTTGTAGCACTCCAACACCGTCTCGCCCAGCGGCCCGTCTTTGTGCAGAGTCACCTCTTTGCATTTGGCTCTCACCAAGTGGTTTACGATGTGGCTGAACGAGAGCATGGGAGACGATCAACTTACATGCGCACGCATGTTATGAATAAATATTTTTTGGTGGATATGATGCTGTTGTGTAGCATACCTGCCAGATGTATTGCCACGTCCATTGCAGAACCACTTCTTGCTTGTATTGCAGTACACCACACACGCAGGATCATGGATGCCACAGTAACTGAAAAAAGAAACATAGCAACAGGCCTTTTTATGACTTCTAGGTCATACGTATTTACTCATAATCGGGTGCAGCAGCACTGAAAGCAATAACAGAGTTATAATACGTTTATATTACAACAGTTATTATTTTACTTAATTTACAAACTACCTGCAGGCATGCAGTGGGAGGTCTTTAGTGTAATAGGTGTCCTCTTCATCCTCCTCAAAGTTCAACTCAGAGAGGAGTTGGCTCGCCTTGGCAACATCATCAACCCCTCCATTGTGAAGCCCTTCATTAGGACCATTCACCTACAGATAGAGTATGGTTGAATTAAGACTGTAACAAGGCCAAAAATTGAAGTATTGCTATGGCACTAGGTAACGTTAGAAACATATTTTATTTGCCACTACTATGAACACATACAACTTTAAAAGGGTACATACGGTGGGTAAAACAACACAAGCAAACTTTTCATTTGTGTACGAATTTTTTGGTTTGTAGTCAAACCACTTGATGAATACTTGGAACTGCTGCAGAACGTCGTTACCCACATCGGTACTGTTGTTGTTAGTTAGCAATTTTAGCATGACCAACATTTAGCAAGTTTTTGGCCTTTCATCTTGGAGGAGGAAGTCAATGTGTGGTGATACGGTGGTAGACAAGAAGCTAAGTTAGCTAACGCTACCTTATACTGCTAGCTATCACTAACTAACTTTGTAATAGTCAGCCAAGTGACGTGTAAACAGTTATTGATACATAACGCTAGTTAGTTAGCAATATTCCAGTGTGTTAGCAAGCAAGTTAGCTAGTCAGCTAGCTAGTACGATAACTGGCTAACAACGCTTTATAATATTAGCTGGCTAGCTAACTGTTGATAGCGTAAGCAAACAGTCAACATTGTTGGTGGTGGCGAGCAAGCAAACTAACGCGTTACTTGTTAGCTAGCTAACTGTTGACATGAAGAATACAAACCTGATTGTCCAGCTGACTCTGGGTGTGGCCTTGAGTTTGTGTCTGGCTAGGTAGGGTAAAATCGGTAAACTCGTACTCCGAGCCCTGGGTATCTGCTCCAAGTAGCTCCGCTTCTTCGGTGTCCAGGAAGGTGAGCGTTTGAGAACTCGGCCCGTACGCTTCCACACTCATCTCGACACAAGTTGCGCTGACTAAACGGACTCCGATGCGGCGATGAATATGATCAAGATCCTCAGTGATATGTTTATCAATGCTGATATTTGTGATCACCGCTTCTGCTTCGAGTCTGATTTGAACCTAAACAAAATTCTAACCGCACCAGAAATTAAACCGAAAACAACTCGAGGCGCCTGAACTCCTACACCAAACAGTGACGAACTTCCTAGCCACACAACGTGCATAGAGCACACAAATGCAAATGAAGGAGGATGAAACTATTATTGATGGATTGATTGATATTGGTGACAATCTATTTTTTATCATGTAAAAAAAAATCAGTAGCTGTCAACTAGAAGAGTTGACTATGAATATACTTATGATTGGAAGAGAATTAACACAAGTCTGTATTGTTAATGAGGGTAATCTTTTTCAATGTTTATTTTTGTTTACAAAACCAACCACTAAATAGAAATCCGGGAAAATACAGAGGAATTTGATATACATCTAAGAACAATAGGCCTACACATTGAGACAGAGGAGCATCTATAGGTTGGTATAGATGTTAGGCATACTGGGATCGATGTATGTAGGAAGTTTATTTCTAAATAGTAACTTAGTGAATATTCTACAGCCCTTTCCATTATTACATATGGCACAGGTCAGAAGAGTATCTCAAAGGAAATTGGTCAACTCAACAAGCATTTGGGGACATAGGCTTTCACATCTGAGTATAGTCACATTTTAATCACATTTGTAATAACCAGTATGTGACAGTGTGAAGGAACACATAAACAACACACAAACACGAATCTCCATGAATACAGTCCATAAACACTCAAATACCCAGTAAACACAAAACATATTCTAGGCAACAAAATTGCATATGATAGTTGTTCTGGGAAGAAGATTCAATTCATCTGGATCAGTTACTGTACGTTATTATGTGGTTGTACCACGAGAGGTATGACATGTCTTTTAAAATATAGATACAACACGGGAAGAACCCGTAATGGGAGACAACTGAAAACAAATACTGTGTTATGACAAAAATACAAGAACAAAAGTAAACCAGCTCACTGACGTTCATAAAGCTGAAACATCCAAAACGATTCGGTCAATAAAGTAAAAATGAAAGTGCTACAGAAATGAAGAACTGGGTCCAATTCTCACCTGGCTGCCTACCTGCCCACTTCATCAAATGAAATCCTCGGCTGGAATAAGCATACTGATCTGATGAAGTTCATTGAACACATATCTGCCATACAGCTATCAATCAAAGTTGGGCCCACAAACTTGAAAATATGAGATAGAACCAAACCGTTCCCTGATATAAATAACCTTAGTAAAAGAAGGCACAACTACAACTTCTTATAAAAAGACTCAAGAAACAATAAGAACTCCATGTAAACGAGCAACATTTGGCTTTTGCAAGTAAGAGAAACTATCTGAAATTGCTGTTTTTTCCCCCCAAGAAAAACAACAAACAAAAAAAGTTTAGATAACGTTGGGGGGGGGGATATGAAAACACAATATGCAGTTCACTTTAAATAAAAAAGTCTGCTCTACAGAACATTTTTCAGGTACATTCTGAAAATTTCTATACAACATATAAATCCAGCTAAACACCTTATGAAAGCACCATCAGAATCCCCTTTATTCACTAAGTACATTTACAAATACTCAGTTGTACTTGGTGATATGGTGCCAGCTGCTAGTGATGACAAATTTTAGAGACAGAATACAGACAACGAAGTTTACACACATTATATACAACTAGGTAAAGTGAACATAGAGAATGAGCAGATATACAAATGTACAGTGGGTATATGATTGATATACAGTGGATGTACACATTTACAGTATAAATCTATCTAAATGCAGAGAGATGGACAGAGTGAAATGCAGTTATTTTGTATACAGTTCAGAGATGCACTCTATGCTGCACACCGCATCAGGCCATAGTGCTTTAGTCTCTATGGGCCAGATGGCCGGTTGGTGAGGGCCACAGCCTGGGCGAAGTAACTATTCAGGTGGCAAGACATTTTGATCATGTGTTGCAGTTTGCCCTTGCAGTGGGCAGACCCAAACCAGACAGTGATGGAGATGAAGGATGGACTCAACGATTGATGCTTAAAACCGGATAAGGATTGGCTGGGAGATTTAGTGTTTAGCTGCCGCAAGTAGTACATCCACTGGTGTGCCTTCTTGGTGACCTCTGTGATGTTGGCCTCCAATTTGAGGTTGTGGGAGATGATGGTCCCCAGGAATTTGAATGATTCAGCCGTGCAAACAGCTGAACCAACAATCTCGAGGGGGAGAGATGGTGGGGGGCGTTTTCTTAAGTCAACCACCATTTCCACGGTTTTGTCTGTTGAGTTCCAGGTTATTGCGACTGCACCAGGCCACTAGTTGGTTGACCTCTCCACGGTACATGTACTCATCATCGTCGGTGATGAGAACGACCAGAGTGGTGTCATCTGCAAACTTGAGTAGTTTGACAGATGCGTTGTTAGAGGTGCAGAGTTAGTAGAGTACAGGTGAGAGCACGCATCCTTGCGGCACTCCGGTGCTGAGGGATAAAAAGTCAGAGAGGTGTTTTTCCCCAGCATCAGGTGTTGCGTCCTGCTGGTTAGGAAGTCAGTAGTCCACTGATAGATGGAGCTGGACACGTTCAGCTAGGACAGTTTGTCTTGTAGCAGTTCTGAGATGATGTAATGAAAGCAGAGCTAAAGTCCACAAACAATGTCCTTGTATATGTCTATGGGTTATCGATGTGTTTGAGGATGTAGTGTAGGTCCATTTCGACAGTGTCGTCCACAGACCTGTTAGCTCTGTAGGCAAACTGCAGTCGGTTGAGGGAGGCGTCAGGGATGGTTTTGAGATGGGACAGTACCAGGCGCTGAAATGTTTTCATGATGACCGAGGAGAGCACTGCAGGTCTGTAAAAGTTCAGGCAGGACACCTTTAGTTTTTTTGGGGACTGTAACAATGATGGAAGATTTGAAACAGGCAGGAACAGTGCATTGCTCTAATGACTGGTTGAATATGGTCAGTGAAAACGGGAGAGCTGGTCCGCGCAGTGCTTTAAACCTAAATATCTAAGCCATTTGAGGGGAGGGTTACTAAGCTGACATAACATGTGGAATTGTTTTAAGATGGTCATACCATGGATCATTTAGCTATTTGATTTGGAATTTTAGCACACCTTTAGGTGTAAACATTTTTTAAATAAAACATGTGTTGATAAAATATTGAACTTGGCCATTACTACTATATCCCATAGAAACGCATTGAATAAACATTTATAAATGGCAACAACAAAAAATGTCCGAAAATAAATCATAAGGTTTTGAAGGTCGGATACATATTTAACCCCTTATTTATGTTGGCACAAAACTACTCCCATAACCCATACAAATTAATGGAAGTATCTTAAGATAAGTCCCGTGACACGGGAGAATACCATTGTGTTTATGAGAGTCTGCTCATTCCATTAAGTGGTTATTATAGTTTGTAGGCCAAACCGTTCACGCTACAGATGTTTTCGTGAGAAACCAGATTTTTCAGGATGTCTCATGGTCTGACAGCTCTAGCTCTGTTACCTTCCACCGCAGATGCGGTAAGGCCGCCATAGGCGGATGCGGTGGATTGAGACGTAACCCATGTAAAAAAATTGGGGATTTTGATGATTTTTAAAATTGTATTAAGTTGATGCACGTGTGCGTCAATAGACTTAAGTATTAAGTAGAGGAGAGAGGAGCCTGGAGAGGAAGGGAGGGGTGGGATGGGGTAGATGGGTGAGAGGGGGAAGTGGCAAGGAGGGGTAGGTGGAGGGTGTGTCAAATCTGCAGTAGAACTAGTTTAGTTTATTCGGCAGTGAGGAGTTAGGGTTTGTAGCTTTAGGTTTCCAGTTGGAAATTTGTTTCAGTCCTTTCCAGACAGACGAGAAGTTGCTCTAGCCTGTCTTTGTACTGCTGTTTGGCTGCCTTCATTCTTGAGAGTAGCTTTTTCTTGACCTCTATAGAGTACCCTGGTCTTGCTCTTCGGCACTGTGGAGAGCCCTAAGCTCACCAGTGACCCATGGCTTGTCGTTGAGGTGTGATAGAAAAGTATTTGATGGTATGTAGTTCTCCTCACATACACTGATGTAGGATGTGAATCTGTCTGTGTAGTCGTGTATGTTGGCATTGCTGTCCTTGAATATGTTTCAATCTGTGGTGTCTAGGCAGTGCTTTCACTGGTGCTCGGAGCGATGTAGACTCCAGCCAGAATTCACGGGGTGAATAAAAAGGTTTGCAGTGGATGAAAATAGATTCCAGATCTGGAGACTTAGAAGTGTCATCATTGAACCAGCCTTGGGTGACGTAGAAACACAAACCACCTCCTTTGGAGACGCGATCAGCCCCGTAGACCTGGAAGCTGGCTAGACCCACAGCATAAAAAAAGAAATCAGAGGTGAGAGCGAGAAGTCCTTTTTTATCCTTATCAGAAGTTGTAGGTCGCTGGTTTTGTTGGCGAGTGGAGAGGAAAAGGCCGGGCATTTATATACATCAAATCCAGGAAGTACCAGCATGCCTTAAGTTGCACCAACAAGTGGACGCCTAAGACTTTAATGAAAAAGCTGGTGACAAAAATAACTCTTCAAGATGATGAATAACAACCACAGACAGAAATTCCCTTTAAATAACTAGATAGATACCAATAAATAATGTGGAACTTGTACATTGAGTTGATGCAAAAAAGGGCTATTCCATACACTAACCCTGTGTCTGAGATAGCAGTGTAAGTATGGATAAAGAGTCAAAACCATGGAAGCTTCTCAACAGATTCAAAAAGAGTAGCGCTCCTAGAGCAAGCATGTGGCTCACTTCTGTCAATTCCTGTTATTCCAGTTCAATTCGTCTTGCTCAATCTCTTCTATGTAGACAGAATGTGGGGAAAGCTCGTTACACCAAAACACCGAACCAGCTTTACTCACCTCACCATAACCATTAAGATAAAAAATGTAAAAAAACGGGCTAGGTCAAGAGCTTGAGGAAACAGCAACGAAGAATGTGACGAAATGGCTGTGAAATAAGTCAACTGGAAGTGTCTGTATGGTTGCCATTTTTGAATTTGCACCAGAAGAGGTAATGAAACAAAAACGTTGTTTGGCTATTTGTGGTTAAGTGCATAATCTCTCGTGTGTAAGGGATTAAAGGCAGTTGGCTTTCACAGGTAAATTAGTGCACACGCTGGCAGTGGATCTTCTCTTCGGTTTGGTCGAGCATGTCCAACATCTCTTGTATGATGGCTTGGAGGGCCCTACCCAAGTCCACTCCACTATAAGGCTTCTCTATGGGAGGCACGTGGACGAATGCTGAGTGCCCATGGCTCAGGTACAGAGAGGTGTAGTAGGTGAAGTCACAGAGGTATCTGTCAGGAAAGACACAGGAATTAATATAATGGTGCTAAGTGGTGGTTCTACAGTAAGATTTGGGGGGGGAAAAATAGGCCTACAACTTTCTTTGAAATACAGGTGTATGCATGCAATTTACCTGCCAGCATCTTTTGAGACGGACACTGCTACTCCTAGTCCAGAGGCTGTCACTCTTTTGCAGACCGATTCCATGTCAATAACAGAGTCAATGCAGTCTGGGCCCCCCTCAATGCAACACTGAGAATGGGGACAGAAGCGGCTGTTGTCCAAACCCTTGTAGCCATGGTTACGGCCACATTTCTCTAAGGTAACGGTGGTGGCCATACCTGAGACTCCAACATGGACCACTAACTGATTCCCCATGTAGAGAAGGATACAAAACAAACAAATTCAAATATGGTGCATATCAAGGTGCATAATTGACCAGCAGGAAAGGAGATAAGAGCCCATTCATTGCCTTCTTACCTGGGGATGATACTGCTTCCATAGTGATGGAATCAAACTCTGGACTGCCTGGTAGTCGACAGGCACCTCATACACATGCAGGTCTATGTCCTTTCCCAGGCCCAGCTTCTTCAGTTCCTTAAAACAAAGAGAAGAGTAGACAGGTGATTAATATTCATAAAAGATAATAGAAATGTCTTCATCTTATTTTGAAACTCATTGCTTTTAAAATAAATAGATGTTTTGTAACATGTTAGACATTTCCTTGTGGTCATCTTTACTTTGTCTATTCAGTCCATAAAAAAATGTGCACAACAGAAATATGATTGGCTGATATCCTAAAAATACAAATTGGGAAAGCACAAACAGGAAAAGATGGAAAATGTCTGGAGGAGATGACATTTCTAAAGTGTAATGTTCACAGCTGGCTCTATAATTTGCTACAGGACAACTGGCCATGGCTACCAGGCAAGTTCCCATAAACATTTAAAAGTGGCGTGATTGACCAGCCACAAAGCAGCCCTTTGTTTGATTTGAATATCCTTATCAAGTCTGTCTAGACACCCTGACAACCATTGTCCCCATCACATTTCCCAATACAGCCCCACACCACCACTTCGGCCCTATAATGCTTCTCTCACATTATAGAACGTGTAAGAAAACATTTTCTGAATGAGATCCCATGACAACTAATGTGTTCTACCAAACAGGCTGAGCATGAACAAGGTAGGCAGTTTTGTGTTATTGTCAGGGAAATAAACCCTTCCTTATAGTTATAAAGAAGACAAATTAATTAAATTTAGCCTATGTGAAATATGCAAAATATACATACCTGGACTGCTACCCAACTGGCATTAATAGTGTGCTCTCCAAATGGCTCAAACCCTGCAAAATATGGCAGCATTTATAAAATCAAAATAAAGTGCCAAACTCAAATAGCAGATTCAATTAACTTGAGATTGATGCTTACTTATAGGATTGCTTGGCAATACATTTGCTTGAAGGGAAATAACTGTCCTAAGAACCCATGCTCGAAGGGACACTAAAGAAATATGCACAATCCAATAAAAAGCTCCCTTTATATGATGTGTTCATAAATGTGTGAGTGTAGCTGCAGTAACGTTGAGACATCACTCTGAATCCCTGTGAAATGAATGGGCTGGTGTGTTCCCTTGGGGACACAGGGATCTGTCTGTCTGGCAGGAAGGTGAAAAGGAGAGAGCGTGGGGTCGGCAGCTGCTGGCCAGCTCTTTTGTGAGGCCCTCTGTTCCCAGGCAATCTAACATATTTTATCAGGCCATCCCATGTTCAACTGGCCTTTGTGTCTGGGAGACAGGAGAATTCGGGTGTTTTCACACTTGGTCCCTTTCGGACAATTTTTGTGAACTCAGCACGGTTCGCAACATTTGTTGTGCACTGTGAACACTCCAAAGGAAGTCAGACACCTCAAAAGAGCCCCCGAAGCGGTTCGCTTGAATTCCGTGGTCCGGTTCCCTCTTTTAGGGAAATGTGAACACAAAGCTCCCCAGGTTCGTTTGTCATTATTCCCACACCACACACTTGAATACTTCAACACCGATTCCCCTGCCATTATCCATCATATTGGTGCCACAAAAGAGAGAAGATTATGTGCAGGTTCGTACAAAAAAATGTTTTGGGTTACTGATTAGGGGTGTGTTCCCTTGGGGACACAGGGATCTGTCTGTCTGGCAGGAAGGTGAAAAGGAGAGAGCGTGGGGTCGGCAGAAATTCCAAAATGTGTGTTTTTAGTTCAAGATTATTTGTTTGCAATATGTTATCTATAGGCTGAGAGCTTCATAAAATGTTTATTTGATTGTGCGTTTTGAAAAGTGTGAGAAGACAACATAATTTGGTGAGAACAACAACATACTGTAGGGTACAAAATCAATTCTAGCTATTAAAGGGGCAGTCGCCTATATTGGGTGTACAATTTTCAATTACAGCATTATTTAAATCTGCAGTTATTCTTCTGCTATTTATTATGTTAGCAATAAAATGTACATGTTAATAGTATCTTCTAATTACAATTATTATGTCACATATTTTAATTAAATGCAATCTATTAGCTTCCAAAATGTATGTATATCTAGTTGTCCAATAACACAATTCTGATTGAATGGCTTGTCCTGCACTTTGTAAAAACACAGATTGCATGTTGGAAAAATATCTTGGTTCCTTTCTAAACATAGCAATGTGAGTGCAAAGAGGACTCAGCCCACAAAATAGGTGAAGTGAACTGGAAAAAAATAGTTGAGTCCTCATTCAAAGGCAAGGGTAGTGTGACTACAAAGAGAACTGTGTTATTTTTATTTCATTTAAATGTTTTACCCCAATTCACTTTAAAAAGAGGACTGAGATCATTTCTTTTAAAAAGAGGACTATGTGAAAACACCCTAAACGTTTCACAATTCTGTTTAAGACTGCTAGTGTGTAAAGCAAATGTTTATTGAAACTAGAATGTTGCTAAACACAAGGAAGACATTAAAAATGAGGCAAATTGCCTAACAAGTGCATGACTGGAGGTCTGAAATATTACAACTTCCATTTTATTCTGGTACATACAGGGTCAAGTAGGTCATACCATGACACGTTCCTAAAGTTATGCAATTATGTCCATAGGCAGTTATCCATAGGCATACTATTTTGGAATACAATAAACAAATTATTGCCAATTTGACAAACACTTTGAAGGTATGCTTGCCATTATACAAATAACAAACTGCAACTATTTGGACAACTCAGCTGCATGTCCTTCACACAACTTTTCAACAGAGTAACATTCTTGACATGCACGCCCTTGTTGGCTTTGTCGAGCTAGAAACTACGTACAGTCGAGCAAGTAGAGGAAACCCCACTAACCTGTTACAACAACAGTTTGCTTACTATTGTCCATATTTTTCTTAGCTGTAGGGAATGTTTTCGTTTGTTATTCTAAATTTTACCAGGGATGCAGCTGTCTGGGATTTTGCTGTCCTTTCACAGTTGATCAGTCATCTGTTTCTGTGTTTTTTTGCGTATTTTTTTTCTCGGCGAGTCTGACGTAATGACGTATGGTAGCTACACATTTTGGCGACTACTTCCGTCCAACGGAGTTAGCATTAGCAAACAAAAATAAATTACGTTCAGTTGACCGGATAGTTTGTAATATAATCTGTTATAATGGTAAGTATATATTTTATCGGGTTACAGTAAAATGAGGACTGCTATGTGTGGGACTGTGGAATAGCTCGAGCACAAACGCGTGGTTGTTTTGTTTACCATGCAGCTTGGATAGTTAGCTACTGTAACGTAACATGAACGTAGCTACATGGTTAACTCATTGTGTTAATGCTAGCTAATAGCTAACTAAAAATATAATAGTAATCTAGTTAAAACATTGACATATGTTTATTGTTATAGTATCTAAACACATGGTTTGCATTTCAAGTCAAATTTGACCTAGCTAGTTAACTACACTAAACAAACAATATAAACGCATCATGTAAAGTGTAGGTACCATGTTTCATGAGCTGAAATAAAGTATCCCAGAAATGTTCAATAAGCACAAAAAGCTTATTTCTCTCAAATTTTGTGCACAAATTTGTTTACATCACTGTTAGTGTTCATTTTTAATTTGCCAAGATAATCCAGGTGTGGCATATCAATAAACTGATTAAACAGCATGATCACTAGACAGGTGCACCTTGTGCTGGGGACAAAAAAAGGCAACTTGCTCTGCAAGGGCCGCAGCTTTTGTGGCGGGATGGGTAACGATGCTTCGTGGGTGTCAGTTGTTGATGTGTGCAGAGGGTCCCTGGTTCGAGCGAGGAGAGGGACGGAAGCTATACTGTTACATTGATGCTGTTGACCCGGATCACTGGTTGCTGCGGAAAAGGAGGAGGTCAAAAGGGGGGTGAGTGTGGCCGATGTGAAATGGCTAGCTCGTTAGCGGTGGTTTCAATCGGTGACGTCACTTGCTCTGAGACCTAGAAGTAGTTGTTCCCCTTGCTCTGCAAGGGCCGCGGCTTTTGTGGCACGATGTGTAACGATGCTTCGTGAGTGACTGTGGTTGATGTGTGCAGAGGGTCCCTGGTTCGAGCCCAGGTTGGGGCGAGGAGAGGGACGGAAGCTATACTGTTACATTGACATCAGCAAACGTTGTGATATATGGTAATGGTATAGGCAGGCATAAGCTACGGACAAAGAACACAATTGCATTTTATCTATGGCAATTTGAATGCACAGAGATACCTTGACGAGATCCTGAGGCCCATTGTTGTGCCATTCATCCGCCGCCATCACCTAATGTTTCAGCATGATAATGCACATCCCCATGTCACAAGGACTGTACACAATTCCTGGAAGCTGAAAATGTCCCAGTTCTTTCATGGCCTGCATACTCCCCAGACATGTCACCCATTGAGCATGTTTGGGATGCTCTGGTTCGACGTGTACAATAGCGTGTTCCAGTTCCCGCCAATATCCCACAACTTTTCACAGCCATTAAAGAGGAGTGGGACAACATTCCACAGGCCACAATCAACAGCCTGATCAACTCTGTGAAGGAGCTGCCGCGCTGCATGAGGCAAATGGTGGTTGCCCCTACCTTTTTTATAAAGGTGTCTGGGACCAACAGATGCATATCTGTATTTCCAGTCATGTGAAATCCATAGATTAGGGCCTAATGACTTTTTTTAATTGACTGATTTCCATATATGAACTAACTCAGTAAATTCTTTGAAATTGTTGCGTTTATAGTTTTGTTCAGTATAGTTGGCTATCATACCAGCTAGTTAGTAAACCTTTTCAAAGCTAGCTAGCTAATTTAATCATGTGTTAGCTAGTGAGGAAGACAACATGCGCAATGACTTTAAAAAAACATTGAAATTCACAGCTACCGCTATCTTTGCTGAAGACTGCACAGAACCACCCTATGGTAAGGATGGATTCAACTCGTCTAAGTTTTTGTGATATTTTACTCTTACTTTGTTTCTTGAGTCATGTGAATTTCTCACGGTTGTTCATGTAAATGTGGTCATTGGCTTTTGTGGTACAAACATGAAACCACATCGCTTTGATTTCTTACTCATGCTTCTTCCCTTCTTCCCTCATGCTCCTCAGCTGGTGGAGTTGAAGAATGGAGAGACGTATAACGGACACTTGGTCAGTTGTGACAACTGGATGAATATCAACTTACGAGAAGTCATCTGCACCTCAAGGGTAAAGGGTTTGTCTATAAGTACTTGTCGACACTCAAGAGTTGTGACCACTGATCTGAAATATGTATATGGTTGCTTACGTGACAGCCACGAATGAAGAGGCTACATGGCTGTCTTTTTCACAAATCAGCTATCAGAAAAATGTCCATGTCTAGCCACAAGATGGCACTATTGACAGTCAAAAGATTCAGCTTTTAAGAGTGCTTCTACTAAGACTAATGCTGAAATTCTCCCCTAATCCCATCCCTAATCCCATTCACTCCTATCGTTTAGGATGGAGATAAATTTTGGAGGATGCCCGAGTGTTACATCAGAGGAAGCACCATAAAGTACCTGCGTATCCCAGATGAAATCATCGACATGGTAAAGGAGGAGGTGGTGTCCAAGGGCCGCGGGCGAGGAGGCATGCAGCAGAACAAACAGCAGGGCAAGGGCCGAGGGGGAGGAGCAGGAGCAGGTAGAGGTAAGATGGAACCTCTCTTTCTGTGGAGGCAAATGGGTAACATTTGGTTGAGGTGCTGGTAGTGTGATGCAATTGGGACTTATATTTATGAGCTAAGTAAACACAGTGTATATATTTTTTTTCTTTTCATTATTGAGTGATTCCATACGAAACCAGGACCAAAAAAAGGCCTTGATATTGGGGATTTAAAAAAATGTTCAATGTAATCCATAGAATGGTCCTTTGGCAGAAGGATTGTTAACATATGTATCGAAACGCATAATTGAATTGACATTGTGGCCTTACCCAGGCCCCCTTTAAGAGTCCATAATGTTTCATCTGTAGGTGTTACAAAGCAAAAAATATAAACAGAAATATTGAAAATTCCGTGTTTGATTTGGTGAATTTTGTGTATGTATTGTTGAACAAAGTATACTCTAAGGCAGGGGTCAGAGGCAGCCTTTTTTGGGGGGGCCCACCAACCATCTGCCTCGACAAAAATCGTCCCGCGACTGAATCTAGTTGCCTACCCTCAACATTGAGGAGTTTACTACATCTGTACATGTTTCAAGCAGACCACTGTGGTCCCTGTACCCAAGAATACCAAGGTAACCTGTCTAAATAACCCCCCCCCCCCCCCGATAGCAGTCACATCAGTAGCCATGAAATGCATTGAAAGGCTGGTAATGGCTCACATCAACACCATCATCCCAGACACCCTGGACCCACCTCAATTCTCATACAGCTAGGCTTGGGCAATATACTGGTGTACGGTATGACGGTATGATTTCCAATACCCCCCCCCCCCCCCCCAAAAAAAAGTTGTTTTATATATATACTAGAAGGCCAGCATCCTGGAGTCGCCTCTTCACTGTTGACGTTGAGACTGGTGTTTTGTGGGAACTATTTAATGAAGCTGCCAGTTGAGGACTTGTGAGACGTCTGTTTCTCAAACTAGACACTCTAATGTACTTGTCCTCTTGCTCAGTTGTGCACCGGGGCCTCCCACTCATCTTTCTATTCTGGTAAAGGCCAGTTTGCGCTGTTCTGTGAAGGGAGTAGTACACAGCATTGTACGAGATCTACAGTTTCTTGGCAATTTCTCGCATAGAATAGCCTTAATTTCTCAGAACAAGAATACAATGACGAGTTTCAGAAGAAAGTCTTTGTTTCTGGCCTTTTTGAGCCTGTAATCGAACCCACAAATGCTGATGCTCCAGATACTCAACTAGTCTAAAGAAGGCCAGTTTTGTTTCTTCTTTAATCAGCACAGCAGTTTTCAGCTGTGCTGGTTTTCTAATGATCAATTAGCCTTTTAAAATGATAAACTTGGATTAGCTAACGCAACGTGCCATTGGAACACAGGAGTGATGGTTGCTGATGATGAGCCTCTGTACGCCTATGTAGATATTCCATTAACAATCAGCTGTTTCCAGCTACAATAGTCATTTACAATATTAACGGTGCCTGAACTGTAAGTGACCCCAAACTTTTGAACGGTTGTGTGTGTGTGTATGTCACTTACAGTGCAGACATTGTTAAAATTGTAAATTACTATTGTAAACTTGCATATATTCGTGTACCAGTCAAATGTGTGGACACCAACTCATTCCAGGGTTTTTCTTTATTTTGACTATTTTCTACATTGTAGAATAATGGTGAAGACATCAAAACTATGGAATCATGTAGTACGCAAAAAAAGTGTTTAAACAAATCAAAATATATTTGACAGACACATCTCAACATCAACTGTTCAGAGGAGACTGCGTCAATCAGGCCTTCATGGTCGAATTGCTGCAAGGAAACCACTACTAAAGGATACCAATGAGAAGAGACTTTGGTTCCAACCGTGAGACGCAGAGTAGGTGAACAGATCTCCACATGTGTGGTTCCCACCGTGAAGCATGGAGGTGTGATGGTGTGGAGGTGCTTTGCTGGTGACACTGTCTGTGATTTATTTAGAATTCAAGGCACACTTAACCAGCATGGCTACCACGGCATTCTGCAGCGATATGCCATCCCATCTGGTTTGCGCTTAGTGGGACTACCATTTGTTTTTCAACAAGACAATGACCCAAAACACACCTCCAGGCTGTGAAAGGGCTATTTGTCCAAGAAGGAGAGCGATGGAGTGCTGCATCAGATGACCTGGCCTCTCAATCACCTGACCTCAACCCAATTGAGATGGTTTGGGATGAGTTGAACTGCAGAGTGAAGGAAAAGCAGCCAACAAGTGCTCAGCATATGTGGGAACTCCTTCAAGACTGTTGGAAAAGCATTCCAGGTGAAGCTGGTTGAGAGAATGCCAAGAGTGTGCAAAGCTGTCAAGGCAAAGGGTGATTTTGATTTGTTTAACACTTTTTTGGTTACTACAGGGTTCCATATGTGTTATATTTTTGATGTCTTCACTATTAGCAAATAGTAAAAATAAAGAAAAACCCTTGAATGAGTAGGTTTGTCCAAGCTTTTGACTGGTACTGTGTGTATGTGTGTCATATATATATATATATATATATATATATATATATATATATATATATATATATGCCAAGATGTCGTTAATCATTTTGTATTTATTCCTTGTGCTTGTCTTTAAAGGCTATTGTTTTGACTGCATTGTTGTTAAGGGCTGTATGTAATAATGTCACTGTTCTACGCCTGTTGTTTACGAAGCATGTGACAAATACATTTTGATTACCGCTGCTCTATGGGCACATCAACGTTTCCGAGTGGGATCTCATTCTATGAATTGCATTTTGTGAAAATCCCCGAAATCATTGTCTTTTTAAAAAATTATAGTTTTGTATGAAATCACTCTAGTCTTAGGTGAAATGGTTTGTGTCATGCTCTCGCATATGCTCCCAAATATTTTGCTGTGCAACCTGGAATTTTAATTTGGGAGCACCAGTGCGCCTATTAAAAAAAAATATTTAAAAAATTCTCCCAGATAATTGTTGTAATGATTAGGCTTCGCTGTACCATTTGTTTCCGAGTGCCCTAGAGAGAGAGAAAAAAAAAGAGCGCTGATCCGTTAGCGTCATGGTTGCACAATTGCTACAACAAAAACGGCTTGTTTCTAGCTACAAAAATTCTAAAGATCTGGCTTGGCACAACATTTTTGTCCTCCTATAGCGGATAGACGTGACAGAATTTTATATTTATTAACCAGTTGGCCGGTATAAAACTACTCGCAGGCCTTGAACCATTTGTTTACACTTTGTTCAGTCATGTTACTGCATTGGCTAGCTAGCTAACAACCTGAGGGGTATACTACAAATCAGGATCAATGGCCAGCTAGCTTTGATGAACAGCCAAAAATAACAAGATTTTCTGATTCATTTAAGTAAGCTAAACTTATGTTTGTGTTTTTGGTTGTTTAGTTAATGAGACCATGCCCATTTTTTTTAAGCTCATCTTTAAAAAATTAACACTTATGCAAGTCAGCTGGCTAACTCATTGATTCTGCTTTGTAGTATACCCCTCTGGTAACTTTACCAGTATATCCAAACATTTGGGGGCATAGAAAGAAAGGAAAAAATATAGCTTCTTCAGGAGATCAATGAATGAATGACTGATCTCCTGGATTCATCACCACAAACCTGCCGTTCTTAGAGTGTACAATGTTCAATGTTATGGATCTCAATAGGAAAATGCTGCTTTTACTCAATGTAGAAACCTAATATAACCCAAATGACTTTGTAATTTCAGTGACTGGTATTTTAGCAACATGTTAGCTTTTATAATAAACTGTCTTTACAGTGTTACATAATAATTTCTAGCGGACAGCATGTGCTTCAAAAGTAGCTAGAATTCATATAGGCCCAATATAGGCTGTCAATCAAGAGACGTGTACAATTTTCAATGTAATGCATCGCAATAGCAAAATTAGATATACCAAATTTTCCACAAATTACTTTGTCATTTCAGGCCTGCCTGCATGTATTTTGCGTACCATGCACGCAATTTGAGGTCAAAGTACATGACTTTAAAACGACCCTAAAATACACAGAAAAAATAGGCTTCTAGTTGGCACGTTGTGGTTTTTGACTCAACGGTCGGAAGTTGGAGCTGAGCCAATCTGAGGACTTGGGTTAGGAGAAAAATTCTCTAGCTGTAAGCTCAGGCCAGCCCCTGTAGTCATAGTACTATTTTCCACCCTTGAGCTGGATGGCAGATGTCCACATCATCCGTTGATACCACTGATGTGTGGGGGGGAAAGGGTACGAAAAATGGAGAATGAACTGTTTGCCAAGTATATTTTCAAGGTAAAAGTCTGTCGTTCTGCCCCTGAACAAGGCAGTTAAACCACTGTTCCTAGGCCATCATTGTAATTAAGAATTTGTTCTTAAATGACTTGCCTAGTTAAAAAATAAATGTTTCTAGGGCACAGTGTATGCTTCAAAAGTACCTAGAAATTATATTTGCCCAATGATAAGCTGTTTGTCAATCATTATTTTCTGGTGCTCCTAATGTGGCTTAACTTTGGTCATGCTGTATGTCTCTGCTCAATGTTTAGGTGTATTTGGAGGCCGTGGCCGGGGTATGCCAGGAGTGGGCAGAGGCCAGCAGCAGCAGGAGAAGAAGCCTGGTGGTGGCAAACCTCAGGGAGTCAAGAACCAGCACTGAGGAGAGGGACAGACAGACAGGTCAGACGTAAGAGAGAGTGTAGTTTTCACAGAATAACAACTCAGTGGAGATCATCTCACACAATGTCTTGTATAATGGCCATTACTGATCCCTCTGTGCTTTGTTTCTAGCTATGCGTGTTGTGTGAGAACTATGAATAGTCCGTTCAGGTCAGAAAATGCAGGGTTTTGTTTTATCAACAATTTTCTTTTCCCCTACTTAGTTTTTGTTAAGTTATCATTTTAGGCCACCATCAAAAACGTATAATTATCGTCCAGAAGTTTGTTTTTATTGTGCCTAGAGACATTTACATTCAACTGATTCTACCCAATTGTTTTTAATGTATATCCAATTGTTTTCAACTTAAAGCACATTTTATGCCCTTGGAATTTGAAAACTTAAGTTGATTGGGGTATATGAGCGAAAAATACCTAGTTGGTTAAAGAGTCCCAATTGGGTGTTTCTAAATGTTCTACTTTTTGAATTTTATTTGCATTTTGTAACCCAAGAAAATAACTTTGTAATTTACTTATATGAGAATAAACAATTTTATGTTATACACTGTACTTTATATATGAAAGAAGAAAAAACGAATTCAGATCTGTTTGAATTGGTCTACATACAGAATTAAAAAGCCTTTTGTTACACTCATGCTCACTTATCTCCTAAAGTGACAAAACACAATTTGCATATTAGGTTTATGTTCTTGTATAACTAGCTGTAAAATAAGCAGTCGTTGGTCAACAAACAATAAGGCGTGCATATAACAAAGCTGGTGTAACCCTCTAACCCCCTAAAGCACAACCTCAATCACAGAGCTGCTGAATCGGCAATAATGCAGCCAAGATTTTGCGTGACGACTCAAACTGAATTCTTCCACTGCTCTAAGTTCGTTGCATACGTCAGTCTGAGACTGCCATCGTTGAAGTCGTTTGTGGTGATGTCAAAATGAGGGGTGTTGTACAAAACAAAGTCCTTAGCGATTGGATCATCTCTAACCAATCAGAGTATCAATGCAAATGACTGATTTTCAAAACGCCGCTTTACCCACGTGTGTTCTGGCTCTGGCCCAACCGGTTTCTGTTACCAATCAGAACGGTTAGAATGTGTTTGCGTTCTAGAAATCATCTGCAAGGTACTTAGATCCAGATTCTTAGATCTGGTACTTAGATCCAGATTAGAGTACCACAGTATGAGTCATAATACCAATAAAACCTAGCGGTCCAACAGGGAAATCGTTCAAATAGTTTTTCCATTAGGTGATTTTAGAAACATTTAAAATAAGGGCTGTGTAGGCTTACCGTGACGTTTTGATAACCCTGTAAATCTTTCTAGGAGAAGGTGACTTCTATCAATATATTTGCCTGTATTTACCCCCCAAAAATGAAATGCTAATGTGGTTATCATAAAGAACTACAAATGACATGATGATCTGGACGAGACTGCCTAATCGAGGCAAAGGTAAGAATCTCTGGATTAACTATCGAATGTTAGCAAAATGTAGTAATTAATAAATTGACAAAATGTATTTAAATGGACAATTCTGTGAACTGCCTTGTGCAAGTTTTAAATTGACACAATACCTGTTAGCAAAGGTGTCTGCCAGAGATGATTTGCAGGGATTTGTAGTTTTGCATGATGTCTACTTTGATGCTAATTAGCATTTTCAAATCTGAGAGTAAATATTTCCGAATATATTAAAGTCACCTTGTCCGAGAGAGATTTGCATGGCTATCAAAACATCACGCGAGCGTAAGCCTATACAAAACGCAGACCTTATTTTAAGTGTTTCTAAAATCAAATGTATTTATGAAGCCCTTTTTACATCAGCCGATGTTAGAAAGTGCCATACAGAAACCCAGCCTAAAACCCCAAACAGCAAGCAACGCAGATGTAGAAGCACAGTGGCAAGGAAAAACTCCCTAGAAAGGCAGGAACCTAGAAAGAAACCTAGGGAGGAACCAGGCTCTGAGGGGTGGCCAGTCCTCTTCTGGCTGTGCCAGGTGGAGATTATAACAGTACATTGCCAAGATGTTCAAATGTTCAAAGATGACCAGCAGGGTCAAATAATAATACAAATCACAGTGGTTGTAGAGGGTGCAACGGGTCAGCACCTCAGGAGTAAATGTCAGTTGGCTTTTCATAGCCGATCATTCAGAGTTCGAGACAGCAGGTGCGGTAGAGAGAGAGAGTCGAAAACAGCAGGTCCGGGATAAGGTAGCACGTCCGGTGAACAGGTCAGGGTTCCATAGCCGCAGGCAGAACAGTTGAAACTGGAGCGGCAGCACGACCAGGTGGACTGGGGACAGCAAGGAGTCATCAGGCCAGTTAATCCTGAGGCATGGGCTCAGGGAGAGGGAGAATACTTAAATTCACACAGGACACCGGATAAGACAGGAGAAAGACTCCAAATATAACAGACTGGTCCTAGCCCCCTGACACACAACTATTGCAGCATAATTACTGGAGGCTGAGACAGGAAGGGTCAGGAGACAATGTGGCCCTGTCCGACGATACCCCCGGACAGGGCCAAACAGGCAGGATATAACCCCACCCACTTTGCCAAAGCACAGCACCCACACCACTAGAGGGATATCTCCAACCACCAACTTACTACCCTGAGACAAGGCCGAGTATAGCCCGCGAAGATCTCCCCCACGGCGACAACCCGGACAGGAAGATCACGTCAGTGACTCAACCCACTCAAGTGACGCACCCCTCCTAGGGACGGCAGGGAAGAGCACCAGTAAGCCAGTGACTCAGCCCCCGTAATAGGGTTAGAGGCAGAGAATCCGAGTGGAGAGAGGGAAACCAGCCAGGCAGAGACAGCAAGGGCGGTTCGTTGCTCCAGTGCCTTTCCGTTCATGGAGCTCTATAGGAGAAAGCCCAGTCTCCAGCTGTTTGCTTAGAAATTGTAGGGACAGTAAGGAGGCCTGCGTCTTGTGACCGTAGCGTACATGTAGGTATGTACGGCAGGACCAAATTGGAAAGATGGGTAGGAGCAAACCCATGTAATGCTTTGTAGGTTAGCAGTAAAACCTTGAAATCATCCCTAGCCTTAACAGGAAGCCAGTGTAGAGAGGCTAGCATTGGAGTAATATGATCAAATGTTTTGGTTCTAGTCAAGATTCTAGCAGCCGTGTTTAGCACTAACTGAAGTTGGTGCTTTATCCGGGTAACCGGAAAGTAGAGCATTGCCGTAGTCTAATCTAGAAATGACAAAATAATGGATACATTTTTCTGCATCATTTTTGGACAGAAAGTTTCTGATTTTTGCAATGTTACGTAGATGGGGAAAAAAGCTGTCCTTTAAATAGTCTTGATATGTTTGTCAAAAGAGAGATCAGGGTCCAGAGTTACGCAGAGGTCCTTCAGTTTTATTTGAGACGACTGTACAACCATCAAGATTAATTGTCAGATCCAACAGAAGATCTCTTTTGTTTCTTGGGACCTAAAACTAGCATCTCTGTTTTGTCTGAGTTTAAAAGTAAAACATTTGACGCCATCCACTTCCTTATGTCTGAAACACAGGTTTCCAGGGAGGGCAATTTTCGGGCTTCACCATGTTTAATCGAAATGTACAGCTGTATATCGTCCGCATAGTAGTGAAAGTTAACATTATGTTTCCGAATGGCATCACCAAGAGGTAAAATAAACTCTGCAAAAAAAGAAACATCCCCTTTTCAGGACCCTGTCTTTCAAAGATAATTCGTAAAAATCCAAATAACTTCACAGATCTTCATTGTAAAGGGTTTAAACACTGTTTCCCATGCTTGTTCAATGAACCATAAACAATTAATGAACACGCACCAGTGGAACGGTCGTTAAGACACTAACAGCTTACAGACGGTATGCAATTAAGGTCACAGTTATGAAAACTTAGGACACTAAAGAGGCCTTTCTACTGACTCTGGAAAAACACCAAAAGAAAGATGCCCAGGGTCCCTGCTCAGTTGCGTGAACGTGCCTTAGGCATGCTGCAAGGAGGCATGAGGACTGCAGATGTGGCCAGGGCAATAAATTGCAATTCCGTACTGTGAGACGCCTAAGACGGCGCTACAGGGAGACATGACGGACAGCTGATTGTCCTCGCAGTGGCAGACCACATGTAACAACACCTGCACAGGATTGGTACATCCAACCTGCGGGACAGGTACAGGATGGCAACAACAACTGCCCGAGTTACACCAGGAACTCAGAATCCCTCCATCAGTGCTCAGACTGTCCGCAATAGGCTGAGAGAGGCTGGACTGAGGGCCTGTAAGCCTGGCGTACGGCAGGTCCTCACCAGACATGACTGGCAAAAATGTTGCCTATGGGCACAAACCCACCATCTATGGACCAGACAGCACTGGCAAAAAGAAAGTGTTTTTCACTGACGTTTTACGGTTTTGTCTCACTAGGGGTGATGGTCGGTTTCGCGTTTATCATTGAAGGAATTTGCGTTACACTGAGGCCTGTACTCTGGAATGGGATCGATTTTGGAGGTGGAGGGTCCGTCATGGTCTGGTGCGGTGTGTCACAGCATCATCGGACTGAGCTTGTTGTCATTGCAGGCAATCTCAACGCTGTGCGTTACAGGGAAGACATCCTCCCTTATGTGGTGCCCTTCCTGCAAGCTCATCCGACATGACCCTCCAGCATGACAATGCCACCAGCCATACTGCTCGTTCTGTGCGTGATTTCCTGCAAGACAGGAATGTCAGTCTTCTGCCATGGCCAGCGAAGAGCCCGGATCTCAATCCCATTGAGCACGTCTGGGACCTGTTGGATCGGAGGGTGAGGGCTAGGACCATTCCCCCCAGAAATGTCCGGGAACTTGCAGGTGCCTTGGTGGAAGAGTAGGGTAACATCTCACAGCAAGAACTGGCAAATCTGGTGCAGTCCATGAGGAGGAGATGCACTGCAGTACTTAATGCAGCTGGTGGCCACACCAGATACTGTCTGTTGGGTTTGATTTTGACCCCCCCCCCCTTTGTTCAGGGACACATTATTCCATTTCTGTTAGTCACATGTCTGTAGAACTTGTTCAGTTTGTCTCAGTTGTTGAATCTTATGTTCATACAAATATTTACACATGTTAAGTTTGCTGAAAATATATGCAGTTGACAGTGTAAGAATAGTGGTCCTAAAACGGAACCTTTGGGAACACCAAAATGTACAGTTGATTTGTCTGAGGACAAACCATCCAGAGACAAACTGATATCTTTCCGACAGATAAGATCTAAACCAGGCAAGAACTTGTCCATGTAGACCAATTTGGGTTTCCAATCTCTGCAAAAGAATGTAGTGATCGAGGGTATCAAAAGCAGCACTAAGGTCTAGGAGCACGAGGACAGATGCAGAGCCTTGGTCTGACGCCATTAAAAGGTAATCTACCACCTTCATGAGTGCAGTCTCAGTGCTATGATGGAGTCTAAAACCAGACTGAAGCGTTTCGTATACATTGTTTGTCTTCAGGAAGGCAGTGAGTTGCCGCGCAACAGCTTTTTCCAAAAAAATTGAGAGGATAAAATGAATGGTGGAAAAATGATTTTAACAGCTAGGTTTTATGGGTATTATGACACCTCCACTGTGGGGCTCTATTGCGGAAAAGAAACTGATGTCTGTGGCGTGGCGTAGCATTTGGCCAGAGCAAGGGGTTTAGCTAGCAAAGCAAGCCGTGATTTAACATAGTTATAATTCATGAAGTTAAATATCACATGATGCTGACTGATTTAGGATGCTGTTCCATGAGTTTTATTACTGTAGTGTTGCAAGTATTGTGGCTGTTTCTAATGAATTGAAATGGAACATCTGTATTAGTTTCAGTAACCACATGAAACCCCCAAAAAGAACTCAAACCTCACCTTCATTTGCATGAAAAGCCAGCTTCAATGTAAAATGTAAAATGCATAAGTGTTTTTTGACAATGGGTTGCTGGAAATTATGAGGAGATGGTTTCCCTACCTCTGAAATAAGGTGCCTTCGGAAAGTATTCAGACCTGTTCACTTTTTCCACATTTTGTTACAATACAGCCTTATTCTAAAATTGATGAGGAACATTTGAACTTTTATCAATATACACACAATACCCCATAGTGACAAAGCGAAAACAGGTTTTTAATACATTTTTCCAAATGTAATAAATTTTATAATTTTTTTTAAACCTTATTTACATAAGTATTCAGACCCTTTGCAATGAGACTCGAAATTGAGCTCCGGTGCATCCTGTTTCCATTGTTCATCCTTGAGATGTTTCTACAACTTGACTGGAGTCCACCTGTGGTGAATTCAATTTATTGGACATGTTTTGGAAAGGCACACCTGTCTATGTAAGGTTCCACAGCTGACAGTGCATGTCAGAGCAAAAACCAAGCCACGAGGTCGAAGGAATTGTCCGTAGAGCTCCGAGACCGGATTTTGTCGAGGCACAGATCTGTGAAAGGCTACCAAAAAAGTTCTGCAGCATTGAAGAAGTTTGGAACCACAAGACTCTTCCTGGAGCTGGCCTCCTGGCCAAACTGAGCAATCGGGGGAGAAGGGCCTTGGTCAGGGAGGTGACCAAGAACCCGATGGTCACTCTGACAGAGCTCTAGAGTTCCTCTGTGGCAATGGGAGAACCTCCCAGAAGGACAACCATCTCTGCAGCACTCCACCAATCAGGCTTTATGGTGGAGTGGAGAGACTGAAGCAACTCCTCAGTAAAAGGCACATGACAGCCCGTTTGGAGTTTGCCTAAAGGACTCTCAGACCATGAGAAACAAGATTCTCTGGTCTGATGAAACCAAGATTGAACTATTTGGCCTGAATGCCAAGAGTCACGTTTGGAGGAAACCAGGCGTATCACCTGGCCTAAACCATCCCTATGATGAAGCATGGTGGTGGCTAGGGCTGTTGAGGTTACCATATTACTGTCACACCGGCGGTCACGAGTGATGAAGGCAGTCAAATTCCACATGACCGTTCGGTCATGGTAATTAGGCTTCTCCAAGCTCTGATGCTGCTGCTGGTCTCATTAGTAGCCTACCAAACGTGCTAACTGCCTGGTACTCAACACTATTGTCCCTCTAATCACACTGACATCAATGCAAATGTAATTGAAAATCTAATCAAACACTTCATGAGATCCCATGAGCTCATGTTGCACAACATTTCTATAGGCTATGCAATTACATGAGAAAACAGAGTGATGGCCTCTTCTAAAAAGAGGATCCCATCAGCTTTCTATAGGCTAGGCCTACTATATTTATTTCTCAACTTTCCTAATATTAAGCACATTACTTATTTACAACAGGAGTATAGCCTACCTGGCTGGCATGAAAATGAACCACGGAAAAAGTGTCCTCCATTCGCTATTTATGTGCATAGATGACATGTATTTTTTTCCTGCTGCCCCTGTTTCGATAAAGGTGCATGATAAATGTCCATTCTAAATCAAAACAAATTTCACACATATATTATTTAGTATATGCAAAGACGATTAAATCAAGAGTAGTCTGATGGGTGACAATATTAGCCTATCACTTGTGAATGATGCCCAGCATAAGAAACAAAGCCTTTTTATTTATTTATTTTTGGCTCATTTTCAAATTAGCCTAGCCCTATATGTTTTGATAACTTCTTAAAATTTAAGCATATTAATCCGCTTTACAAGGGGTTTAGAGCCTAACTGGCATACACAAGCAGCGCATGAGTTTCAAGTTTGGGGAAGATTATTTTCACCATAAAATTGCACCTTTTATAATAAAAGCATTACATTCATAATTGCTTTGCGCCACTTTTGAGAATGGTGTTTTCCTGCTAATGGAACATTCACGCCTAGCCTACTACCATGTGCCCATTGCTGCGCTTATAAGGTGAAGAAATAGACTAATAGTTTATCAACATTTTAAGTAAACGTTCTGATCTGCTGCGTCAGCCACATTGCGTAAAAAAGTTTTATTTGATGCTAGTGGTTGTATTAATTCGGGATCTATCGCATCCCACAATTGTCCCAGACTATGTTTGGAATATTTATTTCTCGAATAGAATAGGTCGACTTTTGTACTATGGGGGATAGTAGATTGACATAGGCTAGTGCTTTTGCTGTTCATTTGGGCTACTCATCTTGTTGGCTGACTAAGTAAATGTGGACAGTTCTTCCAACATCTTCAATATGCACCTCAGAATTAGATAAGGATGCACGCAGTTGCGTCCCCTATTTGTCTGTCTTCACTTGTAGCCTGTGAAAAAGACCCGATCACGTGATGGAGAGTCATGTGAGTGAGAGGTGATTCTGAGCGAGCAGCACTCAGGGAGAAGGGCACAACGGCCACTGGCCGCAAAAGGCACAGATTTTGTTTTAGGGTGCATTACAGCCACACAAAGGGGATGCTGCCGTGAAATTGTGAATGAGTGACTGATGTAGAGTGTATGTCCTGCGCAACAAATAAAGCACACAAAGCAGAGCTCATGCCTTTTTTAAAGCAACTTTTTTCAAATCATCTTTAGTCACGTCATGCAGCCTTACAATGTATTAAAAATCAAAACATATAGATCCATGTTTGTAGAACAACTAAAGTTACAATAATAACTCTAAATTAAGCATATAGGAATTCCTATATCTTTGTTAACACAGAATTGCGCACTCTCAAATTGTTTGGAGTAAATCGCCTTTCTATTTTATTCAGCTTTGTTCAATTGTATTCTTCATACTAAAAAGATTATATAAAATAATCACAAGGAATTCTAAGCAAATCTTGTCTGCTAAATTAACTAATGTAGCCCACAGCCATTTGGCATAGCCAGATCAGAGCCTAACATAAGGACAACTCAGAGTATGCTATTCTGTTCTTCTGAATTCGATTTTCTTCATATCATACTTCTTTAGACCTGTCTAAAATAATAATGGATTTATTGCGAAGGTGTAGGATATATTACATGGATTTATTAGACTGTTTAAAATATAGATGTTCTGCATCAGGGGAGCCAGGAGATGCTAAATGTGTTTGTTAATTAACGGTAAGTTACCATGAGACCGACAGGTATTTGCTTGACAATCACCAGCCGACTAAATTTTGTGACCGCCACAGCCCTAGTCAAATCAAATTATGAGTCACATGCGCAAAATACAACAGGTACCTTACAGTGAAATGCTTACTTACGAGCCCCTAACAAACAATGCAGTTAAAAAAATACAGATAAGAAATACAAGTAGCAAGTAATTAAAGAGCAGCAGTAAAATAACAAGAGCGAGACTATTTACAGGGGGGTACCGGTACAGAGTAAATTTGTGGGCACCGGTTAGTTGAGGTAATATGTACATGAAGGTAGAGTTATTAAAGTGACTATGCATAGATGATAACAGAGTAGCAGCGGTGTAAAAGAGGGGAAGGGAGGGGGGGAATGCAAATAGTCTGGGTAGCCATTTGATTAGGTGTTCAGGAGTCTTATGGCTTGGGGGGTAGAAGCTGTTTAGAAGCCTAGACTTGGCGCTCCGGTACCGCTTGCCGTGCAGTAGCAGAGAGAACAGTCTATGACTAGGGTGGCTGGAGTCTTTGACAATTTTTATGGCCTTCTTCTGACACCACCTGGTATAGAGGTCCTGGAGGGCAGGAAGATTAGCCCCAGTGATGTCCTGGGCCGATCGAACTACCCTCTGTAGTACCTTGCGGTCGGAGGCCGAGTAGTTGCCATACCAGGCAGTGATGCAACCAGTCAGGATGCTCTTGATGGTGCAGCTGTAGAACCTTTTTGAGGATCTGAGGACCCACCCATGCCAAATCTTTTCAGTCTCCCGAGGGGAAATAGGTTTTGTCGTGCCCTCTTCACGACTGTCTTGGTGTGTTTGGCCAATGTTAGTTTGTTGGTGATGTGGACACCAAGTAACTTGAAGCTCTCAACCTGCTCCACTGCAGCCCCGTCGATGAGAATGGGGGTGTGCTCGGTCCTCTTTTTCCTGTAGTCCACAATCATCTCCTTTGTCTTGATCACGTTGAGGGAGAGGTTGTTGTCCTGGCACCACATGGCCAGGTCTCTGATCTCCCTATAGGCTGTCTTGTCGGTGATCAGGCCTACCACTGTTGTGTCATCGGCAAACTTAATGATGGTTTTGGAGTCGTGCCTGGCCGTGCAGTCATGAGTGAACAGGAAGTACAGGAGGCGACTGAGCACGCACCCCTAAGGGGCCCCTGTGTTGAGGATCAGCGTGGCGGATGTGTTTTTACCTACCCTTACCACCTAGGGGCGACCCGTCAGGAAGTCCAGGATCCAGTTGCAGAGGGAGGTGTTTTAGTCCCAGGATCCTTAGCTTATTGATGAGCTTTGAGGGCACTATGGTGTTGAACGCTGAGCTGTAGTCAATGAATAGCATTCTCATATAGGTGTTTCCGATCTGTGGATCGGTTGGGGCGGTATGCAAATTGGAGTGGGTTTAGGGTTTCTGGGATAATGGTGTTGATGTGAGTCATGACCAGCCTTTCAAAGCACTTCATGGCTACAGACATGAGTGCTACGGGTCGGTAGTAATTTAGGCAGGTTACCTTAGTGTTCTTGGGCACAGGCACTATGGTGGTCTGCTTGATTATTACAGACTCAGACAGGGAGAGGTTGAAAATGTCAGTGAAGACACTTGACAGTTGGTCAGCGCATGCTCGCAGTACACGTTCTGGTAATCCATCTGGCCCTGTAGCCTTGTGAATGTTGACCTGTTTAAAGGTTTTACATCGGCTGCGGAGAGCGTGATCACACATTCTTCTGGAACAGCTGGTGCTCTCATGCATGTTTCGGTGTTATTAGCCTCGAAGCGAGCATAGAAGCTGTTTAGCTTGTCTGGTAGGCTCGTGTCACTGGGCAGCTCTCGGCTGTGCTTCCCTTTGTAGTCTGTAATGGTTTGCAAGCCCTGCCACAACCGTCAAGCGTCGGAGCTGGTGTAGTACATTCGATCTTAGTCCTGTATTGACGCTTTGCCTGTATGATGGTTCGTCGGAAGGCATAGCGGGATTTCTTATAAGCTTCCGGGTTAGAGTCCCGCTCCTTGAAAGCGGCAGCTCTAGCCTTTAGCTCAGTGCGGATGTTGCCTGTAATCCATGGCTTCTGGTTGGGGGTATGTACGTACGGTCACTGGGGACGACGTCATCGATGCACTTACTACTGAAGCCAATGACTGATTGGGTGTACTCCTCAATGCCATTGGAGGAATCCCGGAACATATTCCAGTCTGTGCTAGCAAAACAGTCCTGTAGCTTAGCATCTGCTTCATCTGACCTTTTTTTATTGATCTAGTCACTGGTGCTTCCTGCTTTAATTTTTGCTTGTAAGCAGGAATCAGGAGGATTGAATTATGGTCAGATTTGCCAACTGGAGGGCGAGGGAGAGCTTTGTTATGCGTCTCTCTCAGGTGGTCCTGAGTTTGGTCAAACGGATTTAAATTTCCCTGCATTAAAGTTCCCGGCTATTAGGAGCACCGCCTCTGGGTGATACAGCTCATTCAATGCTGTCTTAGTGCCAGCCTCTGACTGTGGTGGTTTGTAAACAGCTACGATAAATACAGATGAGAACTCTCTAGGTAGATAGTGTGGTCTAAGTACTCTACCTCAGGCGAGCAATAGCTCGAGACTTCCTTAGATATCGTGCACCAGCTGTTATTTACAGTGGTGGCAGCATTATGCTGTGGGGATATTTTTCAGCGGCAGGGCCTGGCAGAGACTAGCCAGAATTGAGAGAAATGTGAAGTGAACAAAGTACAGAGAGATCCTTGATGAAAACCTGCTCCAGAACGCTCAGGACCTGGGGCGAAGGTTCACCTTCCAACAGGACAACGACCCTAAGCACACAGCCAATGCAATGCAGGAGTGGCTTCGGGCCAAGTATCAATGTCCTTGAGTGGCCCAGCCAGAGCCCGGACTTGAACCCGATCGAACATCTCTGGAGAGACCTGAAAATAGCTGTGCAGCGACGCTCCCCATCCAACCTGACAGAGCTTGAAAGGATCTGCAGAGAAGAATGGGAGAAATTCCCCAAATACAGATGTGCCAAGCTTGTAGCGTCATACCCAAGAAGACTCGAGGCTTTAATCGCTGCCAACGGTGCTTAAACAAAATACTTATGTAAATGTGACGTTTCAGATTTTATTCATAAATTAGCACAAATTTCTAAACTGTTTTTGCTTTGTCATTAGGGGGTATTGTGTGTAGATTGATGAAGGGAGGAAAAAAACTTTCATCCATTTTAGAACAAGGCTGTAACCTAACAAAATGTGGAAAAAGTTAAAGGGTCTGAATACTTTCCGAATGCACTGTATTTGTATGAGGCAAAAGTGTTACCAGAATATACCAAAATCCCTAGGCACTGGTTTTGTGTCCCATAAATGTTATGAGACCAATGTACCACAGCTCTCTTGAAGGATACGACCCAGGATATAAAAGTTATGTAGCACTTATATTATTTTACATTTAAGTCATTTAGCAGACGCTCTTATCCAGAGCGACTTACAAATTGGAAAGTTCATACATATTCATCCTGGTCCCCCCGTGGGGAATGAACCCACAACCCTGGCGTTGCAAACGCCATGCTCTACCAACTGAGCCACACGGGACCATATATTATCAAATTAGCAGAATGTTGTTCTCCATATTTGGCGCTCGGTCATGAAAAATGCTTGCTCTCCTTTTTCCTGCCTGTGGGGAATGTGTTTTTGTTTTTTTACAGCACTTTTGGGACGTCGTGAAAGATAACGTTAACAGACGTTTCATGCTAATGGGCTTTCTTTTTCCGACTTTTAGTTTTTGGAGGCCTCGATTGTGAGATACTTTAATGACGGTTGAAGTTACCCTGTACCCAAATCCATGGGTATAGCATTACTCCTATGTATTATATGTCCCTGTAAGCTACAATTTCACACCATTGTGGGGGACTACTTAAGAGAATGTGTGTGTGGGTAGGTGAGTGTTTGTGTAGCAATGTATGAGGGAGTAAGATATTGTGTTAAGAGGTTTGAGCTAATGTCCTCTGGTTGGAAGATCTTTTCCTCTGACAGGTTATGCCACAGTACTGCTAAGCCCTGAGATAAAGACAAATGGTTCTCTTCAATTAGAGCCCAATGCCCTCTCATCTGCCTTCTCAAAAGGGCCAAGACAAAACTTACAAGCTTGACTAATACAGGCCTACCTTTGCTGTCTTTTTCAGTTTCCAAATGATACCCTTAGAGTTAATTACAACCTTAGAACTAGCCTATTTCTTTGCTCATAGTTTTAAACCTAGCAGACAGCAAAACATGTCAAACTAAAATTACTACAGGTTGCAATTATTTTATCCCAATACCAGCTAACTGGAACTAGTACATCTAGTACTGGTAGACAATGGACAGTCAGTCAGAAGGCCTGTGACTCATGCCTGATGATAATGGCCGTGTATGAATTAGTGCAGGGCGGTATATAGTATTTTACGATATACCGGTATTGATGCACAGACCGGTTTTGGTTTTTACTTTACCTTCTATAACTGTATTGGAATGTTTGTTAATTGGGACAAGCCGCGTGTGAAGTCCATTTTTATAGTTTACTTCGCTACTTGAGTCATCTCTCTCTGCTCTCTCTCCATGCCACTTTCCACACAGACCTAGCCCCACCCCCTGTCACTCAAAGAGCGCCATTGTTGTTCCTAGACCATGAGACACTTGCATTCAGTCTAGTCTGCATGGTCAATGCAGCACATGCAACAATGTTGATGACAAGGTTGCTGTTTTCACTTTGCTTCTTTAATATAAATCCACTACCGTTCTATAATTACACTTAGTTTATGTGTCTTACATCTGCAAACAGATAGTTTGTCTTTTTCTTAGCAAGTTGGGCCTAAATCTTGTTAGCCACTAATCGCTAGTTAGCTGGCTAGCTAGCTAACAAATGTACTGAGTCAGAGCAAACGTAATTAGCTATACAGCCTGATAATACCAGTGATGGTGTAGACCTAAATCAGCATGTTATTTGTGCAATAGTATATTCTAAATCAAAGCGGAATACGCAAAGCATGAATATGTTAGCTACATAAAGTAGCTAAAAGAAAATGTAGCCAAAGATTATAGGGTCTCCTAGGAAACACTTGTCAACACTTTGGTTACTACCCTGTCACAATAACTCCTCCCTGGCATTTTAATTCATTGTCATGTCAAACACTATTCAAAGTGCCCAGTATTATATTCTAAGTGTAGAATTAGAATAATCATTTTATTTCTATGATTCCAGCAGTTCACCCAAGTGTTTTTCACTAAATCGCAAGTCAAATCGGAATTGCAACATTTGATTAAAAATAAGGCCTAGGTTGTTTGCCCATATCGTGGCAGCCCTACATGGCAGTGTGGAAAGGATCTCAAAGGAGTGCGGGAAATGCAGAAATTGATGAGTCTTAAATAATTTTTGGTTGAATTGAACAGTATAAAACAATCAGAATGGAGAAAGACCCATTGAAATGACTTGTATTTGTTGCCACCCTAGGGTCACGCACTACTCATAAAGCAAATGTAAGAACTTCTATTATTAAAAAACATAAAATACCATCCATATTTTTTTTTAAATAGCTTGATATGATATTTTGGCCATATTGCCCAACCCTAGTAGGAATGTAGGTGTACATACATTGGCAGCCAGATATACAGTTGAAGTCGGAAGTTTACATACACTTAGATTGGAGTCATTAAAACTAGTTTTTCAAACACTCTACAAATTTCTTGTTAACAAACTATAGTTTTGGCAATTCGGTTAGGACATCTACTTTGTGCATGACACAAGTCATTTTTCCAACAATTGTTTACAGACAGATTATTTCACTTATAATTCACTGTATCACAATTCCAGTGGGTCAGAAGTTTACATACACTAAGTTGACTGTGCCTTTAAACAGCTTGGAAAATTCCAGGAAATTATGTCATGGCTTTAGAAGCTTCTGATAGGCTAATTGACATAATTTGAGTCAATTGGAGGTGTACCTGTGGATGTATTTCAAGGCCTACCTTCAAACTCAGTGCCGCTTTGCTTGACATCATGGGAAAATCAAAAGAAATCAGCCAAGACCTAAGAAAAAAATTGTAGACCTCCTCCACAAGTCTGGTTCATCCTTGGGAGCAATTTCCAAACGCCTGAAGGTACCACGTTCATCTGTACAAACAATAGTACGCTATTATAAACACCATGGCGCAGCCGTCATACCGCTTAGGAAGGAGACGCGTTCTGTTTCCTAGAGATGAACGTACTTTGTGAAGATGCTGGAGGAAACCGGTACAAAAGTATCTATATCCACAGTAAAACGAGTCCTATATCGATATAACCTGAAAGGCCGCTCAGCAAGGAAGAAGCCACTGCTCCAAAACCGCCATAAAAAAGCCAGACTACGGTTTGCAACTGCACATGGGGACAAAGATTGTACTTTTTGGAGAAATGTCCTCTGGTCTGATGAAACAAACATGGAACTGTTTGGCCATAATGACCATCGTTATGTTTGGAGGAAAAAGGGGGAGGCTTGCAAGCCGAAGAACACCATCCCAACCGTGAAGCACATCTTCAGTCAACGTGATTTTCCTGTGTCATATATTTCCACACTGGGGTTGGAATACATTCACAATTTAGTCATTTAGAAGGTGCTCTTATCCAGAGTGACTTAGTTAGTTCATTCATCTTAAGATAGCTAGGTGGGCCAGCGACGTATCACAGTCATAGTAACTACATTTTCCTTAAAGTAGCTATCAGCAAGGTCAGAGCTAGTAAAGGGGGGGAAAAAAGTCAAGTGCGAGTTAGTTCACAAAATGCTTTTTTTAGGGGGGGGTCAGGATGCTGTGGGATTATTTAAAATGTTAAATAATGTTTCAGATGTTTTCGGAAGATGGGCAGGGACTCTGCTGTTCTAACTTCAGGGGGAAGTTGGTTGGGGGCACTAGGACAGAGAAGAGCTTGGACTGGGCTGAGTGTGAGCTGCCATCTTGTAGGGGTGGGAGGGGCAAGTGACCAGAGGTGGCAGAACGGAGTGGTTGGGTTGTAGGGTTTGAGCACAGCTTGAAGGTAGGGAGGGGCAGTTCCCTACCTACAGGCTATGCTCAAACCCTACACCCCAACTCGAGCACTTCATTCTGCCACCTCTGGAATAATACTGTGAAAATGATAATGGTCTTTTAGTGATGTTTGAAAAGGCTGTCTGAAATTTCAGCCTGTTTTGGTGGGATGGAGTATTAAATTTAGTTAATAGACCAATAAGAAAGAGTTCCTAACCTCTCTGCCAATAACAGCTACATTTCAGTTTTCCCCTCCCCACTCAGACCACTCCCAGACAGTCCTGGCAAAAATTGTTTGAGAAATTGCTCTTTGAAAATAATACATTTTTGTTTCTTTTTGACCATTTCAATTAAAAATCACAGTACGGTACTTCATTGTTACACGGAAATGATTTGATATTGAGATAAAAAATATTTTAAAAGTCTGCATTGGACCTTTTTAAGTTTACAATGTTAACTAAGAAAATTTAAACGAATGGTAGCATGGACAAAATTATTGGCACCTAGGAGCTAATACTTGGTTAAACAGCCTTTGGTGAAGATAACTGCATTGATGAGCTTGCTGCAGTGTTCTACTGGCAGTTTGGCCCACTTTTCAGCTGCAAACTGCTCAAATTCTTCAATGTTTGAGTGGTGCCTTCTACCAACTGCTGTTTTCAAATGATCTTGCCATTGATTTTTTGATGGAATTCAGATCTGGACTTATCGCTGGCCACTCCAGATCAGTCCAGTGTTTATTCTTGGAACCATTCCTGGGTGCTTTTTTAATGTGTATTAATGTTGTCCTGCTGGAAGACCCTCAACAGAGACTACCTTTTTGGACACTGGGTTATACATTTCACTCCAAAACACCTTGATAATCTGCGGATTTCATGATGTCTTGCACACATAAGGCCCCCATTACCAGAGGCAGCAAAGCAACCCCACAGCATTATCAAACCTCCCTGATATTTGTTTATAAGGAGGATGTTGTGTTCTTTGAATGCTTAATTTGGTCGTTGATAAACATAGGAAGACCCCCACTGCTGAAAGAGACACCAGAAACTCAGATTTGAACTTTGCAAAAATCCACCTAAACAAGCCTAAATCCTGGAGGAAATGTTCTGTTGACCAATGAAACAAAATTGGAGCTCTTTGGCAATTCAAATCAGCGTTATAGTTACCAATGACCAAATTAAGCATTCAAAGAACACCCTGACAGAAATTACATTTTTTTTCTCATTTCAATTTATTTTAGAATAAATAAATACTTATTTAAAGACCCAGTGCAGTCAAAAATGTGATAATCCTGTGTTATATATATGCTGTATTTCCACACAGAGGTTGGAATAATACTGTGAAATTATGATAATGCCCTTTTTAGAGTAAGAGCTGTTTGATAAGACCGCCTAAAATATCAGCCTGTTTTGGTGGGAAGGAGTTTTGGCCTGCCTGCTGACATCACCAGGGGATAAATTTGTTAATAGACCAATAAGAAAGAGTTCCAAACCTTTGCCAATAACAGCTAGTTTTTAGTTTTCCCCTCCTACTCAGACCACTCCCAGACAGTCTTGGCAAAATTCTTGCTTGAGAAATTGCTCTTTACTTAGAAGCAATTTGTGTTTTATTTTTTACAGTTTTAATTTAAAATAACAGTAAGGTACTTCATTGTTACCCAGAAATGATTTGCTATTGAGATACAAACGGCTGCATTGGACCTTTTAAGAAATGTGCAAGGGTGCCAATATATTTGTCTGCCACTGTATCATGCGTTGTATGTGGAGGATGTATCGTAACTGTATGTGGGTGGATTATGCTTTATAAATTGTCCCTGAAGGGATCAATAGTGGTATTGGAATTAATCAAATCATGCTAGAACAAGGGAAGTACAGGGTGCCCAAGGAGTTGAAGATTGGAAGGATATTAATTTTACCATCAGCTTTCATGTGGTGGATCAATCTGTGTCATGCCATATGCATTGGAATACAGTTTCCCACTATCCCTACAATACCATATCTGTGGGTGTACTAAATCAAAGGAAACCTCTTATAAAATCAAAAGGATTCGGCATCTCTGAATCACCAGTGTTAAGTGTGTTGCCAAATGCTTTTTTCTTGCTGCATTGGAATTAATTCACTGTCCAGTTTCCCTTTCATTCTGAGAGACAGAATTTCACCACAAATGCAGAACAATATAAAAAAAAAAATGAATTGCTAAGGGAGGAAAAACATTTGTTCTGCTTCTCAGACATTGCTCAAGGGGTGTGCGGATCAGATCTTCGGTAATTGCTTCGCTGAAATTTTAGCTGTGATAACTGGCTTTGACCTGGAGGGTGGAAGTCATCTCAGAGATGGTCTTTATATCCTCCTCTTCCTCTCCCTCTCCTCACATCCTTGCTCCCATCCTCCCACGCATTGTTTGCCCACACAACACTGCACCAGCCCATCCAATCGCAGCCTCACTCTCCTCTGCCACACTCTCCTGCGTCATGCTGCATGTAGGTGTTGCCATGGCGATGGTCGACAATGCCCCCCCCCCCCTGCTACCCGAGGATGATGATGACGACTGCTGATGCAGGCAGGCTGTGGACGTCATCACTTCCCTTTGGAATCGGGGCTATTTTTACTGCAGGGCACAGATATACCAGCCTGCCCATGTATTTATGGAAACTTGTATCTAATGCAGGCTGCCAGGAAACATTTTTAGTTTCTCTCACCGATCACATTAAAGAGAAGCTTTTCCTTTCCTGTAATTTTGGTCTATTTGATTTCAGTGTAAGTGGTGAAATAAGATTATTCCAGTGCTGCTGTTTTGAAAGGCGTTCTATTACTTTGGATAATGTCTCCTGAGCAGTTGTCTGAGTTTGTTTAGCATCCTGTGAATGGATTTAACACTCACTGTGAGACATGATGTTACAGGGTCTTTTCCTTATACTAAGTACCTGGATGGACTGATCTGAGACATCGTAGGCCTACAGAATGTTCTCTTGTAAGGACATCTGTCAAAATTTCAAGCCCCACAAGAAAGACTCAATTTTTCCGTTTTGATTCCATTTTTATTCCGCTTTATTGAACCACTCTGACTTTTTTTAACCAAACATACAGTGAGCTCCAAAAGTATTGGGACAGTGACACATTTTGTTGTTGTTTTGGCTCTGGGCTCCAGCACTTTGGATTTGAAATTAGAGTGACTACGAGGTTAAAGTGCAGACTGTTAGCTTTAATTTGAAGGTACCATTTAGAAATTACAACACTTTTTGTACATTGCCCCCCCCCCCCCCCCCCATTTTAGGAGATCAGAAGTATTGGTGTACAGAGCCAAAACAACCAAAAATGTGTCACTGTCCCAATACTTTTGGAGCTCACTGTTAGTGCTAAACACCTTTGCATATTTGTGTGGCTATAAGTGGCATTTATTGTTGTTTCTTGCCATTGTGGAATTACTTATTCATTCCCCATATCTTTGATCTTATCAAGAGGGTGTCAAGTGAAGACTTATTCGTTGTGACTGGATATCAGAGGGGCATGTTAAACAATTTTGGGCACTGAGGGCAGGTCAACTTTTTGTCTGAATCACAGAATTCCTTCTAGGCTTAGTTCAGTGATGTAGTGTTCCTTTGACTTTCAGGAAAAAATCTACAGAGAAAATACTGTTTAATATGTCATTCCTTTTCTGTAGGAGTCAACACACCCAGAACATTTGATCCCACTAAACAAATTATGGATTGTTTCACCGTTTTTCCCTAATACATCAATATTAATCTTAGTAACATGGTTTCCATAAAAATATTGTTCAATTATTGCTGTGTTGTTGGCTGCATATTACTTTCCATCAAGTTTTTCCCTCAAACATCACTAATTTGCATGCCTCTTTCCTTTTAGAAAGTGAGATGAGAATGAATGGAAAAAATCTTGACATTTCGTAATAGTATTTTGAGGTTTTGTTTTTTTTCTTGTTCAGAAGGACATAATGATGATGAATTAACTAAATGCTAATTGTCCACCTGTCCTGTCCATTGCATGTTGTATAACAGTCAACATATCAGTATCAAAGCCATAACACAAAACCACTGCTGTGATGCGTGGCTGTGGGTTTGTGGCTTTGAGTGCATGTCTGTGTGTGGGTGTGTGTGACAGGCCACCGTAGGCTCCCTCTAACCTCGCATGTGAAACTACTCTACCCCCTCGCACACAGGGATTCCCCCATAGCCGTGAGTGTGGAACGTCATCTACATGTTGAAACTGCGTCATGGGCATGGTAGAGTGCACATCTGTGGGAACAGAGGTGAAGGCAGACAACGTACTGTGAAACTGCTGCCCTTGCTCATTCTAACGGTAAAAACACTGCAGAACCACAATTTGGTTAAGGTAGAAAACACATATCAAAGCAGTCATGCTGTGATACATGGCATCAGGTATAAACTAATTAGGTGATTTATATTTTCTGAGATATGCAATCATTAACATCCTTGTGCTTGTTACTGCCATCCCAGACTTGCCATAGGAGGGGATATAACGCGTTCTGTATCAGAGGCTACAACCAGTCAAAAGTTTGGACACACCTACTCATTCCAAGGTTTCTTTATTTTTTCTATTTTCTACATTGTAGAATAATAGTGTAGACATCAAAACTATGAAATAACAAATATGGAATCATGTAGTAACCAAAAAAGTATTAATAAATCAAAGTATATTTGAGATTCTTCAAAGTAGCCACCCTTTGCCTTGATGACAGCTTTGCACACTCTTGGCATTCTCTCAACCAGCTTCTTGAGGTAGTCACCTGGAATGCATTTTCAGTTAACAGGTGTGCCTTAAGTTCATTTGTGGAATTTCTTTCCTTAATGCGTTTTTAGCCAATCAGTTGGGGTGGTATACAGAAGATAGCCCTATCTGGTAAAAGACCAAGTCCATATTATGTCAAGAACTGTTCAAATAAGCAAAGAGAAATGACAGTCCATCATTACTTTAAGACATGAAGGTCAGTCAATCCGTAAAATGTCAAAAACTTTGAAAGTTTCTTCAAGTGCAGTCACAAAAACCATCAAGCGCTATGATGAGGACCGCCACAGGAAGGAAGACCCAGAGTTACCTCTGTTGCAGAGGATAAGTTCATTGGAGTTACCAGCCTCAGAAATCGGCAATTAATTGCATCTCAGATAGCTGCCCAAATAAATGCTTCACAGAGTTCAAGTAACAGACACATCTCAACATCAACTGTTCAGAGGAGACTGCGTGAATAACACCTTCATGTCAAAATTTAAGATTTTTGGTTCCAACTGTCGTATCTTTGTTAGATGTAGAGTAGTTGGACAGATTATCTCTGGATTTGTGGTTCCCACCATGAAGCATAGAGGAGGAGGTGTGGGGGTGCTTTGCTGGTGATACTGTCGGTTATTTATTTAGAATTCAAGGCACACTTAACCAGCATGGCTACCACAGCATTCTGCAGCGATATGCCATCCCATCTGGTTTGGGCTTAGTGGGACTATCATTTGTTTTTCAACAAGACAATGACCCAAAACACACTTCCAGGCTGTGTAAGGGCTATTTGACCAAGAAGGAGAGCGATGGCGTGCTGCATCAGATGACCTGGCCTCCACAATCACCTGACCTCAACCCAATTGAGATGGTTTGGGATGAGTTGGACCGCAGAGTGAAGGAAAAGCAGCCAACAAGTGCTCAGCATATGTGAGAACTCCTTCAAGACTGTTGGAAAAGCATTCCTCGTGAAGCTGGTTGAGAGAATGCCAGGAGTGTGCAAAGCTGTCATCAAGGCAAAGGTTGGCTACTTTGAAGAATCTCAAATATTAAATATATTCTGATTTGTTTAACATTTTTTTGGTTACTACATGATTCCATATGTGTTATTTCATAGTTTTGATGTCTTCACTATTATTCTACAATGCAGAAAATAGTAAAAATATTGAAAAACCCTTAAATGAGTAGTTGTGTCCAAATCTTTGACTGGTACTATTTGATTAGATGAAGACAGATGCTCTCGCCAAATACCTTTTAACAACGCTAAACCACTCCAATCAGGGACATAAATCCTGGGCGATGCCTCACATACAACAGCTCAGCAAATGACATGTTGCTCAACATAAACACACACTACCTATTCATTACCTGGGCCTGGCCACGGCTTAAAGGTGTTCCATTCCCAGCGTGCATTAGTGATGCCAAACATTCCTGATGTGTTATCTCACTGTGCCTTGACTTGTAGCATTGAAAGATGTGTAGTCTATATCCACCGTCTGTCTATACAGGTTTGATTCTCTTCTCCTGATTTATTTGTATCATTAACCTGTTGTTGCAGTATCAGTTATAGTATAGGTTTGTGTTCATTGGGGTACACTGTAGCAAAACAGTTTGAAACAGAAAACAAACATTTCTTTTTGCACAAGATCAGATATGTCCCCGTTTCACTCCGTTTCGGGCATTTTTTTTTCTGATTTCGTGCTTACTAAACATGACCCAGGTTCCTGGTGTTAGTGAAGCAGGATAGCGTCAGCAGATGACATTAGACAATATCTCGGGATTTCCTTAGCTCTTTGTGAAATCAAGACTCATCGTGGAAACAAGTTCATTGGAAGCGGCCCCATTTGCAGTGTTCTTCATTCCCTGAGGGCTGCCGTGTGTGCAGGCTTTTGTCCCAGCCTAGCAATACAATACCTGATTCAGCTAATCAACAAGACCATGACTTGCTGATTCAAATGTGTTAGTCCTGGGTTTCAACTAAAGCCTTTGCACACTGCAGCCCACTATAACCAGGAATAGAGACCAAAGCAACAGGGTTGCTTCCAATGAATATGAATATGAATTGATTATGTTTTCAGGTTAAGATCATTGCTACATGTGTATCTGCTCCTAAGCAATGTATTACTTTGCCTCCAAATGTTAAATACATTAAAGAACCAGGTTAATCTGCAGGTGGAATGCTCTTACATAGGAGTTGATGTATAGCTGGTGAATAGCTCAATCGCAGAGAGAATAAGATTCTTTTGTATTCTTCTGTACATTGTCATTCCTTGACAGTATCAAATATAGTGTCTTGCCCTATAATATACTTTCCCAGCAGCTGGTATACCCACCATGACGTATTCATTTCATCTATTACTTTTTGGGTTATTCATTGAAAATAAATCATCATTAGAGCATTGAGCCTTCAAATGTAATAAAATGAATGTAAATTGTGATTATGTACTTCTTCATGGTCTTTTTCTTGCCCAAAAAAACATTTATAGTAACAGCATGTATATTATAGTATGAGCATGCTACAGCAGCCCTGTTCACATTGCAACGAAAAAATACTAGATGTACTGCCTTTTTTTTTATCCTCTACTGGCTGTTTTTTCACTGGACCGCCCCCGCACGCTTTGCACTGTTGTATTCAGCCTTTTCTTACAGAGAAATATTGCCTATTCAGTGAACAGCGTTCACCCCCTCCCTTTTTTTTTTTATCCCTTCCGCCACAGAGAGCTCTGTCGCTGCTCTCTCTGACATCACAGGCAGACGTGGTCCGCCCCCACGTTGCCTTGCAGAGATGGGCCTACCTGTGACGCACACACTCCTCCTCGGTGTAACCCTTACCATGCCAGAGGCTTGTATGAACACAGGGAGAACCGGATTGGCATCATCTATTACAAGTGCATGCACTGCAGTGGTTTGTTGTAGAGGTGGAGCAGCTCCATTCACAGGGGGAAAAATTGGGTTGTGTGTCTAATAAAACAAACAAGTAAATGTCCGAAATGCTTTATTGGCTCTTCTATGACATTTGTGTGTAGAAATAATATGTTGATTATAGTATGGCCTTTGGGACAGGTCTTTAATGTTAAGAAATACTTTGCAGGAAGACTAAGGGAAGACTTCCTCTGGTGACAAATATTCCCTGCATCCTTTTATACATTTCTAGCTAGTTCGTGGTCAGTTTTATCCAAGATGTGATGTATAGTTCGTATTAGATGGTGAAGAATAGGCAGCATGGGAACTGAATACGCAGCCTTGGCACTGTGCTTCAATCAACCAAGCTAGGCTCTGCTATTAACGTCAGGTCAGCCTTATGGTTGAATTGAGTGGGGATAAATGTAGATGGAGTAAGTAGCAGTGAAATGGGTGTACCCACAGGATATTTGGCTCAGGGAATCGTAGTGGACTTTCCTTATCCAAGCAGGAACTGTATCCTCCCTTATACTCATGGAACATGAAATGGCGACAACACATAGACATTACACAAGTGAGGCTGATCGAGGGGTATTGGATATCAAATGTTTCTGTTAGTAGTAATGGGATTTTAGTATATTGAGCGGTTAAAATGTGAGTGTGTGGTGTCTGGGGACCCCTATATCAGGCTATAAGTGGTAGATGTCTCCCCTCCTTGTATCTCCTTATTACACTGTCACATAATAGCCACATTGTTGCTATTGTGTAATGCAGTTTTACATGAATTAGTAACTGGATTATTGACACTTTGTAACAGAGCAATACTAGTGGTTGACAAGGTACCCCCCCCCCCCCATGTCTATCCAACTTGATGGATTCCCCATTCTACAAGTGAACAGGTCATTGGATTCAGGGAAATCCAGAGGGGTATGTCTCTTCATCAATAACAGATGGTGTGCAGACTCTAGCACAGTGGAAGTCTCGACCTATTGTTCACCCGTCTTGGAATACCTGACGGTCAAATGCCGACCCTTCTACCTCTCCAGAGAGTTTATCTGTTATCGTGACTGTGGTATATATTCCACCTCAGGACAACAACAAGCTGGCACTTAATAAACTCTACGAGGTTATAAACAAGCAGTAAACCATGCACCCGGAGGCTGCTTTACCTGTTGCCAGAGATACGTGATGCCCAACTTCTATCAACACGTCTCCTTCACCGCTAAGGCGATAAAGTCCTTCCTCGTCCCCCTTTCGGCAAATCAGATCATGTCTCTATACTCCTGCTTCCTGTTTACAAACAAGCTCAATCAGAAAGTACCTGTGACGCGCTCCATAGAGAGATGGCCCTCCGAATCGAAGGCTATGTTACAGGACTGCTTTGCTAGTGCCAACTGGAATATTCGGGAATCCGCCGATAGCACCAATGAGCTAACCACCTCGGGCTTCGTCAGGGAATGCATTGCCGACGTTGTCCCCACAGTGAAGGTTTGCTGCTTCCCCAATCAAAAGCCCTGTATTAACACTGAGGTATTCTCTAAACTAAAGGACACAGCTAACGCACACAGTGCTATTGCAGCCAACCAAAGCTACGGCCGAGGACACAAACGTGTACAAGAAGTCCTGCTGCGACCTCTGCAGAGCCATGAAACAGGCAAGAGGACAATACAGGAACAAGGTGGAATATTATTATGCTGGCTCCGACGTTCGACGCATCTGGCAGGGGCTACAGTCCATTACAGATTACAAAGTTAGACCTAGCTGTGATCCATCCGATGCCTCTACCAAACGAACTTGGTGCATTTTATGCACCTTTCAACAAAAACTACACCGAGCCGTGCACGAGGGCCCCCACCGTACCAGATGACTGGGTGATCTCGCTCTGAGGCCGACGAGTATGGTTTTTAATCTGGTCAACACTCGCAAGTCCGCGCACCCGTACGGTATTCCAGGGCACATTCTCAGAGCATGCGCCGACCAGCTGGCAGACATCTTCACGGTAATTCTCAACCTGTCAGTCTGTAATCCCCAAGTCTCAAGCTGACTCCATCATTCCTGTTCCTGAGAACTCTAAGGCTACCTGCCACAATAACTACTGCCCTGTAGCACTAACATCTGCTTTGAAAGTGCTTTGAAAGACTGGTCATGGCACACATCCCCTCCATTATCCTAGACCCACACCAATTTGCATACTGCCGCAACAGATCTATAGACGATGCAATCTCAATTGCACTCCACATTGCCCTCTCCCACCTGGGCAAGAGGAATACCTATGTGAGAATGCTGTTCATCGACTACAGCTCAGCGTTCAATACCATAATGTCCTCCAAGCTCGTCACCAAGCTTGGGAGCCTGGAACTGAACACCTCCCTCTGCAACTGGATCCTGGACTTCCTGAAGGGCTGACCCCAGGTTGTGAGAGTAGCCAACAACACCTCTGCCACTCTGACCCTCAACATAGGGGACCCCCGGGGGTGTGTGCTTAGCCCCCTCCTGTACTCCCTGTTTACCCACGACTGTGTGGACAAGCACGACTCCAACTCCATCAAGTTTGCTGATGACATGACGGTGGTAGGCCTGATCACCAACAACGGTGAGACAGCCTACAGGGAGGAGGTTGGAGAACTGTCAGTGTGGTTCCAGGACAACGACCTGTCCCTCAACGTCAGCAAAACCAAGGACCTGATCGTGGACTAAAGGAAACAGGGATTGGTACACACCCCCATCCACATCGACGGGTCGCAGTTGAGATGGCCAAAAGTTTCAAATTCCTCTGTGTCCATATCACTGAGGACTTAACATGGTTATCTCAAACCAGAACCGTTGTGAAGAAGGTAGGCAACGCCTCTTCTCCCTCAGGAGGTTGAAACGATTTGGCATGGCCCCTCAGATCCTCAGGAACTTTTACAGCGGCACCATTGAGAGCATCCTGACTGGTTGTATCACGTCTGGTATGGCAACTGCACCGCCCGCGACCGGAAGGCCCTACAAAATGTGGTGCGAACGGCCCAGCGCATCACTGGGGGCGAGCTACCAGCCACCCAGGACGTACAATGCATCCGGAAAGTATTCCAACCACTTCACTTTTTCCACATTTTGTTATGTTACAGCCTTATTCTAAAATGGATTACATATTTTTTTCTATCGACACCCAATACTCCATAATGACAAAGCAAAAATACGTTTTTACAATTTTTTGCAAATATATTAAAAATAAAATCTGAGCAAATGGGGGAGAAGGGCCTTGGTCAGGGAGGTTAACAAGAACCCGATTGTCACACTGACAGAGCTCCGGAGTTCCTCTGTGGAGATGAGAGAACCTTCCAGAAGGATAACCATCTCTGCAGCACTCCACCAATCAGGCCTTTATGGTAAAGTGGCCAGACAGAAGCAACTCCTCAGTAAAAGGCGGATGACAGCCCGCTTGGAGTTTGCCATAAGGCACCTAAAGGACTCAGACCATGAGAAAAAGATTCTCTGGTCTGATGAAACCAAGAATGCCAAGCGCCTGAATGCCAAGCGTCACGTCTGGAGGAAACCTGGCACCATCCCTACGGTGAAGCATGGTGGTGGCAGCATCATGCTGTGGGGATGTTTTTCAGCGGCAGGGACTGGGAGACTAGTCAGGATCGAGGGAACGATGAACAGAGCAACAGTGAGATCCTTGATGAAGGATGAAGGAGCTCCAGAGCGCTCAGGACCTCAGACTGAGGCGACGGTTCACCTTCCAACAGGACAACAACACTAAGCACACAGCCAAGACAATGCAGAAGTGGCTTCAGGACAAGTCTCTGAATATCCTTGATTGGACCAGCCAGAGCCCAGACTTGAACCCGATCGAACATCTCTGGAGAGACATGAAAATAGCTGTGCAGCAACGCTCCCCATCCTACCTGACAGAGCTTGACAGGATTTGCAGAGAAGAATGGGGGAAACTCCCCAATACAGGTGTGCCAAACTTGTTGCGTCATACCCAAAAAGACCTGATACTGTAATCGCTGCCAAAGGTGCTTCAACAAAGTACTGAGTAAAGGTTCTGAATACTTATGTAAATGTGATATTTCAGTTTAAATTTTTTATAAATTTGCAAAAATGTATATGAGCTGTTTTTGCTTTGTTATTATGGGGTATTGTGTGTAGATTGATGAGGACAAAGAAAGTGTTAATACATTTTAGAATACATGCCAGGCGGTATCTGAAAAAGCCCCCAAAAATTGACAAAGACTCCAGCCACCTGAGACATGCACTGTTTTCAATGCTGCCGTCCAACAAGCAGTACCAGTGCATCAAGGCTCAGACAAAGAGACTCTTAAACAGCTTCTATCCCCTGGCCATAAGACTAACAACTACTGCTCTCCCTCTCCCACAGACTATCCACACTGACTATATGCCCATTTACAAGTTTCTACCCACTCAGACAACTAAGACACAACCTACGCTGCTGCTAAAATTATTGATTATATGTCTTACTCCATTACACTACTGTCCATTGATTATTGATTGCCATTACATTGGTATTGATCTATTTATCCTGCTACTGGTCACTATAACTTCTGTTTACATGTATATACAGTACCAGTCAAAAGTTTGGACACTCAAAAAAAAAATTGAAATTCACCTTTATTTAACCAGGTAGGCCAGTTGAGAACAAGTTCTCATTTACAACTGCGACTTGGCCAAGATAAAGCAAAGCAGTGCGACACAAACAACAACACAGAGTTACACATGGGATAAACAAACGTACAGTCAATAACACAATAGAAAAATCTATATACAGTGTGTGCAAATGTAGTAAGATTAGGGAGGTAAGGCAATAAATAGGCCATAGTGGCGACTAATTACAATCTAGCAATTAACACTGGAGTGATAGATGTGCAGAAGATGAATGTGCAAGTAGAGATACAGGAGTACAAAGGAGCAAAAAAATAAATAACAATATGGGGATGAGGTAGTTGGTTGGGCTATTGACAGATTGGCTGTGTACAGGTGCATTGATCAGTAAACTGCTCTGACAGCTGATGCTTAAAGTTAGTGAGGGAGATATAAGACTCCAGCTTCAGTGTTTTTTTTTTTCAATTCGTTCCAGTCAATGGCAGCAGAGAACTGGAAGGAAAGGCGGCCAAAGGATAAGTTGGCTTTGGGGATGACCAGTGAAATATACCTGCTGGAGCGAGTGCTACGGGTGGGTGCTGCTATGGTGACCAGTGAGCTGAGATAAGGCGGGGCTTTACCTAGCAAAGACTTATAGATTACCTATTCGTTTGGCGACGAATATGAGGCGAGGGCCAGCCAACGAGAGCATACAGATCGCAGTGGTGGGTAGGGAGTTTTTCCTAGCCACCGTGCTTCTACAACGTGCTTCTACACCTGCATTGCTTGCTATTTGGGGTTTTAGGCTGGGTTTCTGTACAGCAATTTGTGACATCAGCTGATGTAGGAAGGGCTTTATAAATACATTTGATTGATTGATTTGATAGTATATGGGGCTTTGGTGACAAAACGGATAGACTACATCCAATTTTCTGAGTAGAGTTTTGGAGGCTATTTTGTAAATGACATCGCCGAAGTCAAGGATCGGTAGGATAGTCAGCTTTACGAGGGTATGTTTGGCAGCATGAGTGAAGGATGCTTTGTTGTGAAATAGGAAGCCGATTCTAGATTTAATTTTAGATTGGAGATGCTTAATGTGAGTCTGGAAGGAGAGTTTACAGTCTAACCAGACACCTAGGTATTTGTATTTGTCCACGTATTCTAAGTCAGAACCGTCCAGAGTAGTGATGCTAGACGGGCGGGCGGGTGCGGGCAACGATCGGTTGAAGAGCATGCATTTAGTTTTACTTGCATTTAAGAGCAGTTGGATGCCACAGAAGGAGTGTTGTATGGCATTGAAGCTCGTCTGGAGGTTTGTTAACACTGTGTCCAAAGAAGGGCCAGAAGTATACAGACACAACTACTAGGATTTTTCTTAATTTTTTACTATTTTTTAAATTGTAGAATAATAGTGAAGACATCAAAACTATGAAATAACACATATGGAACCATGTAGTAACCAAAACATTTTTAAACAAATAAATATATATTTTTGATTTTAGATTCTTCAAAGTAGCCACCCTTTGCCTTGATGGCAGCTTTGCACACTCTTGGCATTGTCTCAATCAGCTTCACCTTGAATGCTTTTTCAACAGTCTTGAAGGAGTTTGCACATATGCTTAGCACTTGTTGGCTGCTTTTCCTTCACTCTGTGGTCAAACAGAGTGATCTGATGCAGCACTCCATTACTCTCCTTCTTGGTCAAATAGCCCTTACACAGTCTGGAGGTGTGTTGGGTCATTGTCCTGTTGAAAACAAATGGTAATCCCACTAAGCACAAACCAGATGGGATGGAATATCATTGCAGAATGCTGTGGTAGCCATACTGGTTAAGTGTGCCTTTGAAATCTAAATAAATAACTGACAGTGTCACCAGAAAAGCACCCCCATGCCATCACACCTCCTCCTCCATGCTTCACGGTTGGAACCACACATGCGGAGATCATCCGTTCACCTACTCTGCGTCTCACAAAGACACAGCGGTTGGACCCAAAAATCTCAGATTTCCACTGGTCTAATGTCCATTGCTCGTGTTTCTTGGCCCAAGCAAGTCTCTTCTTATTGGTGTCCTTTAGTAGTGTGTTTCTTTGCAGCAATTCAACCCTAAAGGCCTGATGAATGAATTCTTCTCTGAACAGTTGATGTTGAGATGTGTCTGTTACTTGAACTCTGTGAAGCATTTATTTGGGCTGCAATCTGAGGTGTGGTGTCACACCCTGGCCTTAGTTATCTTTGTTTTCATTTATTTTAGTTAGGTCAGGGTGTGACATGGGGAATGTATGTGTTTTGGTTTGTCTAGGGGTTTGTACGTTTAAGGGGTCAGTGTATTGTCTAGGTGTTTGTATGTCTATGGCTGCCTAGATTGGTTCTCAATTAGAGGCAGCTGTGGTTTATTGTCTCTGATTGAGAGCCATATTTAAGGCAGCCATAGGCATTTGGGTTTTGGGGGTAATTGTCTATGTTGTACGTTTGTTGCTTGTCTATGCACTTACGTCGTTAGCTTCACGGTCGTTTGTTGTTTTGTTTAGTTTGTATTCAGTGTTCTTTTCGTGTTTTTCCCTTCTCCTAATAAAAGAGAATGTATTTTGCACACGCTGCGCCTTGGTCCTCTCTCTCTCCGCAAGACGATCGTGACAGAATTACCCACCTGAATCGGACCAAGCGGCGTGTCAAGCGGCAACAGGAGCAATACACACAGGATTTATGGCAAAGGGAGCAGGATCTGGGCTACACTACGTGGGAGGAGATCGACAGGTGGGCGATCGACCCAGGGCGAGTGCCGGAGCCCGCCTGGGATTCTCTGGCGCAGTGCGAGGAGGGATACCGGCGAATGGAGGCAGCACGAAGACGCGGTAGGAAGCCTGTGAGTCAGCCCCAAAAAATTATTGGGGGGGGGCTTAAAGGGAGTGTGGCGAAGTCAGGTAGGAGACCTGCGCCTACTCCCTGTAGTTACCGTGGAGAGCGAGAGTACGGGCAGACACCGTGTTACGCAGTAGAGCGCATGGTGTCTCCTGTACGCGTGCATAGCCTGGTTCGGTACATTCCAGCTCCACGTATCGGCCGGGCTAGATTGAGCATTGAGCCAGGTGCCATGAAGCCGGCTCAACGCGTCTGGTCTCCAGTGCGTCTCCTCGGGCCGGCTTACATGGCACCAGCCTTACACATGGTGTCCCCGGTTCGCCTACATAGCCTGGTGCGGGTTATTCCACCTCCCCGCACTGGTCGGGCGACGGGGAGCATACAACCAGGTAAGGTTGGACAGGCTCAGTGCTCAAGGGAGCCAGTACGCCTGCACGGTCCGGTATTTCCGGCGCCACCTCCCCGCCCCAGCCCAGTACCACCAGTGCCTACACCACGCACCAGGCTTCCTGTGCATCTCCAGAGCCCTGTTCCTCCTCCACGCACTAGCCCTATGGTGCGTGTCTCCAGCCCATTACCACCAGTGCCTACACCACGCACCAAGCCTCCTGTGTGTCCCCAGAGTCCTGTGCGTCCTGTTGCTGCTCCCCGCACTAGCCCTGAGATGCGTGTCCCCAGCCCGGTACCACCAGTGCCGGCACCACGCACTAGGCCAAATGTGCGTCTCCAGGGTCCAGTATGCCCTGTTCCTTCTCCCCGCACTAGCCTTCAGGTGCGTGTCCCCAGCCCGGTACCACCAGTTCCGGCACCACGCACCAGGCCTACAGTGCGCCTCAGCCGGCCAGAGTCTGCCGTCTGCCCAGCGGCGCCTGAACTGCCCGTCTGCCCAGCCCCATCTGAGCCATCCATCTGCCCAGCGCCATCTGAGCCATCCGTCTGCCCAGCGCCATCTGAGCCATCCGTCTGCCCAGCGCCATCTGAGCCATCCGTCTGCCCAGCGCCATCTGAGCCATCCGTCTGCCCAGCGCCATCTGAGCCATCCGTCTGCCCAGCGCCATCTGAGCCATCCGTCTGCCCCGAGCCATTAGAGCCGCCCGTCTGCCCCGAGCCATTAGAGCCGCCCGTCAGTCAGGAGCCGCTAGAGCCGCCAGTCAGCCAGGATCTGCCAGAGCCGCCAACCAGCCAGGATCTGCCAGAGCCGCCAACCAGCCAGGATCTGCCAGAGCCGCCAACCAGCCAGGATCTGCCAGAGCCGCCAACCAGCCAGGATCTGCCAGAGCCGCCAACCAGCCAGGATCTGCCAGAGCCGCCAACCAGCCAGGATCTGCCAGAGCCGCCAACCAGCCAGGATCTGCCAGAGCCGCCAACCAGCCAGGATCTGCCAGAGCCGCCAACCAGCCAGGATCTGCCAGAGCCGCCAACCAGCCAGGATCTGCCAGAGCCGCCAACCAGCCAGGATCTGCCAGAGCCGCCAGTCAGCCAGGAGCAGCCAGATCCGCCAGCCAGCCAGGAGCAGCCAGATCCGCCAGCCAGCCAGGAGCAGCCAGATCCGCCAGCCAGCCATGAGCAGCCAGATCCGCCAGCCAGCCATGAGCAGCCAGATCCGTCAGCCAGCCATGAGCAGCCAGATCCGTCAGCCAGCCATGAGCAGCCAGATCCGTCAGCCAGCCATGAGCAGCCAGATCCGTCAGCCAGCCATGAGCAGCCAGATCCGTCAGCCAGCCATGAGCAGCCAGATCCGTCAGCCAGCCATGAGCAGCCAGATCCGTCAGCCAGCCATGAGCAGCCAGATCCGTCAGCCAGCCATGAGCAGCCAGATCCGTCAGCCAGCCATGAGCAGCCAGATCCGTCAGCCAGCCATGAGCAGCCAGATCCGTCAGCCAGTCCGGAGCTGCCGTCCCTCAGTCCGGAGCTGCCGTCCCTCAGTCCGGAGCTGCCGTCCCTCAGTCCGGAGCTACCCATCCGTCCGGTGGTGCCCTCTGGGATGGTCTTCAGTCCGGGACTTTCTACAAGGGTCGCCTCTCCAGAGGCGCCACCAAAGCGGGTATTGACAATGGTGGAGTGGGGGCCACGTCCCGCACCCGAGCCGCCGCCATATTAAGGCCCACCCCGGACCCTCCCCTTCAATGTCAGGTTGTGCGGTCGGAGTCCGCACCTTTGGGGGGGGATACTGTCACACCCTGGCCTTAGTTATCTTTGTTTTCATTATTATTTTAGTTAGGTCAGGGTGTGACATGGGGAATGTATGTGTTTTGGTTTGTCTAGGGGTTTGTACGTTTAAGGGGTCAGTGTATTGTCTAGGTGTTTGTATGTCTATGGCTGCCTAGATTGGTTCTCAATTAGAGGCAGCTGTGGTTTATTGTCTCTGATTGAGAGCCATATTTAAGGCAGCCATAGGCATTTGGGTTTTGTGGGTAATTGTCTATGTTGTACGTTTGTTGCTTGTCTATGCACTTACGTCGTTAGCTTCACGGTCGTTTGTTGTTTTGTTTAGTTTGTATTCAGTGTTCGTTTCGTGTTTTTCCCTTCTAATAATAAAAGAGAATGTATTTTGCACACGCTGCGCCTTGGTCCTCTCTCTCTCCGCAAGACGATCGTGACATGTGGTTAACTCTAATGAACTAATCCTCTGCAGCAGAGGTAATTCTGGGTCTTCGTTTCCTGTGGCGGTCCTCATGAGAGCCAGTTTCATCATAGCACCTGATGGGTTTTGCGACTGCACTTGAAGAAACGTTCTATGGTCTTGAAATTTTCCGGATTGACTGACCTACATGTCTTAAAGTAATGATGGACTGTCGTTTCTCTTTGCTTATTTGAGCTATTGTTGCCATAATATGGATTTATCCCTATTTGGTAAAATACCATCTTCTGTATACCACCCCTACCTTGTCACCAGGGTTAGGGAGAAACGGATGACGTAATCCGTTACATGTAAGGGATTATTAAAAAAACTAACTGTAATCTGTTACCAGCAAAAATATTGTAATCAGATTACAGATACTTCAAAAAAAAACTAGATGATTACTTCGAGGATTACTTTTAAATTCAGAAAGGATGTTAGCGGGGGAAAAATCTGACACTTCTGTTTTTTCAATGCATTCAAATCAGCATTGAAAAAAGGTGCACTTTTAAATGTGTTCAACGTGAGCGAGACTGACCACAAGTCAGAGACCACTACGATGACACACCAAATGTGTTTGATGGATCGCGGGAAAAGAGCAGGAATAGGCTTTTGTAGGCTACAGTCCAAGCTATATCTTCCAATGATGTGACTGCTGTCGGCATCCAAAGATTATCCAACTTGAATACATGCTTGGAGGTAAGGATGACAGCAGTGGTGTAGTCTACAGCGATATGGATATCACTTATTATTGATATCTACATAGTGCATTGATGTGAATCTCACTGCTGCTCTCTCGTTTAGCTATTTGCAGCTTACGGATTGTGGTTGTTGTAGATGGCTGTTCACAATTCTAAATGTGTATTTGAACCCAATAATGGTTGAATTCAAGAAGTTTAAGCTGCCTATCAATCATTGTTTTTTAAACCATTGGACAGCCAGTGAAAAATGCGCTCTTGCAACAGCTGCATAGTGCGGATCCGAGCCTATGGAATAAAAGTGAGGCCTTTATTGGTTAATCTAATTAATGCGGATAAAAAAATAAACCCATAGGCCTAATGGATACATGCTCAATCTCGAACACTTTTGATAGACTTAAAGGCGCAATCTGTAGTTGCTACATCCATTTTTGAACTTATCAAATATATATTTTATATATATATATATATATATATACACAGACACACAGTTGAAGTCGGAAGTTTACATACACCTTAGCCAAATACATTTAAACTCAGTTTTTCACAATTCCTGACATTTAATTTTAGTAAAAATTCCCTGTCTTAGGTCAGTTAGGATCACCACTTTATTTTAAGAATGTGAAATGTCAGAATAATAGAAGAGAGAATGATTTATTTCAGGTTTATTTCTTTCATCACATTCCCTGTGGGTCAAAAGTTTACATACACTCAATTAGTATTTGGTAGCATTGCCTTTAAATTGTTTAACTTGGGTCAAATGTTTCGGGTAGCCTTCCACAAGCTTCCCACAATAAGTTGGGTGAATTTTGGCCCATTCCTCCTGACAGAGCTGGTGTAACTGAATCAGGTTTGTAGGCATCCTTGCTCGCACACGCTTTTTCAGTTCTGCCTACAAATTTTCTATAGGATTGAGGTCAAGGCTTTGTGATGGCCACTCCATTACCTTGACTTTGTTGTCCTTAAGCCATTTTGCCACAAAAAATGGCTTAAGGAAGTATGCTTGGGGTCATTGTCCATTTGGAAGACACATTTGCGTCCAAGCTTTAACTTCCTGACTGATGTCTTTAGATGTTGCTTCAATATATTCACAGAATTTTCCTCACTCATGATGCCATCTACTTTGTGAAGTGCACCAGTCCCTCCTGCAGCAAAGCAACATGATGCTGCCACCCCGTGCTTCACTACTGAGATGGTGTTCTTCGGCTTGCAAGCCTCCCCCTTTTTCCTCCAAACATAACGATGGTCATTATGGCCAAACAGTTCTATTTTTCATTCATCAGACCAGAGGACATTTCTCCAAAAAGTACGATCTTTGGCCCCATGTGCAGTTGCAAACCGTAGTCTGGCTTTTTTATGGCGGTTGTGTAGCGGTGGCTTCTTCCTTGCTGAGCGGCCTTTCCAGGTTATGACGATATAGGACTCGTTTTACTGTATATATAGATACTTTTGTACTTGTTTCCTCCAGCATCTTCACAAGGTCCTTTGCTGTTGTTCTGGGATTGATTGACACTTTTCGCACCAAAGTACGTTCATCTCTAGGAGACAGAACGCATCCCCTTCCTGAGCGGTATGCCGGATGTGTGGTCCCATGGTGTTTATACTTGCATACTATTATTTGTACAGTTGAACGTGGTACCTTCAGGCATTTGGAAATTGCTCCCAAGGATGAAGCAGACTTGTGGAGGTCTACAATTTTTTTCTGAGGTCTTGGCTGATTTTTTTTGATTTTCCCATGATGTCAAGCAAAGAGGCACTGTGTTTGAAGGTAGGCCTTGAAATACATCCACAGGTACACCTCCAATTGACTCAAATGATGTAAATTAGCCTATCAGAAGCTTCTAAAGCCATGACATTATCTGGAATTTTACAAGCTGTTTAAAGGCACAGTCAATTTAGTGTATGTAAACTTCTGACCCACTGGAATTGTGATACAGTGAATTATAAGTGAAATAATCTGTCTGTAAACAATTGTTGGAAGAATTACTTGTGTCATGCACAAAGTAGATGTCCTAACCGACTTGCCAAAACTATAGTTTGTTAACAAGAAATTTGTGGAGTGGTTGAAAAATGAGTTTTAATGACTCCAACCTAAGTGTATGTAAACTTCTGACTTCAATTGTACATGTAATTAGAGGGTGAAACACAGAAAGTCCGGGTAGCTGTTAAATTAACTGTTCAGCAGTATTATCGCTTTGGGGTCGAAGCTGTTCAGGAGCCTTTTTGTCCCAGACTCGGCGCTCCGGTACCGTTTGCCGTATGGTAGCAGAGAGAACAGACTGTGACTTGCGTGGCTGGAGTCTTTGACAATTTTTAGGGCCTTCCTCTGACACCGCCTGGTATAGAGGTCCTGGATGGCTGGGAAATCGGCCCCAGTGATGTACTGGTTCGTACAGACTACCCTCTGTAGAGCCTTGCGGTCAGATGCCGAGCTCTCAATGGTGCAGCTGTAAAACTTTTTGAGGACCTGCAGGCCCATGCCAAATCTTTTCAGCCTCCCGAGGGGGTAGAGGCGTTGTCGTGTCCTCTTCATGACTGTGTTGGTGTGTTTGAAACCATGATAGGTCCTTAGTGATATGGACACCGAGAAACTTGAAGCTCTCAACCATCTCCACTACAGTCCCATCGATGTGACTGGGGTCGTGCTCGGCCCTACGTTTTCATGTATTCCACGATCAGCTCCTTTGTCTTGCTGATGTTGAGGGAGATGTTGTTGTCCTGGCACCACACTGCTTACCAAGAAGTCAGTGAATGTTCCTGAGTGGCCGAGTTACAGTTTTCACTTAAATTTGCTTGAAATTCTATGGCAAGACCTGAACATTGTTGTTTAGGAATGATTAACAATCAATTTGACAGAGATTGAAGAATTTTAAAACGAATAATGGGCAAATGTTGCACAATCCAGGTGTGGAAAGCTCTTCGAGACTTACCCAGATAGACACACAGGTGTAATCTCTGCAAAAGGTGATTCTAACATGTATTGACTCAGAGGATTGAGTCTTTATCTAATCAAATTATATTACTGTTTTATTTTTCATTATTATTATTTTTTGTACAAATGTTAGTTTTTCTTCCTCTTTGACAGAGTATTTTGTGTAGCTCGTTGAGTCTGCGCTCCTCTCCATAACGATTTAATTAGCCTACATGTATTTTTTTTATATATATATCAACTGTTACTAATAATCCTCAGCAACAACCACACGGCCGTGGCAACGTTTAGAGGTAAGCAAATATAGGTCAACGAAACAATATAATTAAATTGAATAATAATGTAGGCTGTAACAACTGAAGGGAACTAACAGTAAATTGGCAGTTGAATATGTGTGGTTGTTAGGACTCCCTACGGTCGATACTGATTGTGGCTAATATTTACCTTGATAGAAATAGGAAACAGAGAAAGTCTGGGTAGCCTATAACTAAGACATTCGAGGGTGCCCATCCCTGCAAGTAAAAAGGCAGTACAATTTAAATTCTGCATAATGGCACAGCATTTCATAAACTTTACTGTTCATGAAATGCTGCCATTTGACTGGTTTCACATTCATCTCCAGTGATTATAAGGTAAAATAGATCTAAAACAATGTATATTTACAATCCCCTTATCCAAACGGATTACTCATTTACCTAGCTCTTATCAATAGCTCTCATTAAGTTGTAAATTACAGTGCATGGAGAACGGTGTTATTTCAATCTAAAAAAATAAAGTAGATGCTTTTTCCACTTGGAACCGGTAAGTTCGCTAGACCTTATTAATGTTTTCTTTGTGCGTAAAGGTGGTGGAATTAAAAGGGAATTGAGTCAAGGTCAGAATACGAAGTATCTGTAGACACACCTTCATTTATTAAATCTCCACCCCAAACGAATAGCGGTTGAATAGCATGCTATTCTCGTGTTTAAATTAAAGGTCAGAATACGCCTAGAGAGAGAGGTGCATGAAAAGGGAATTACGTTTCATTTACTTGCACTTAACTCGGGTCAGAATCAGCCCTGTGGTGAATAAACTTTGAAACTTGAAAATAAGAGTAGGTCACTCTTACCTTATAACATTGTATATGCCTTTACTGTGTCAATCAGTTAGTGAAAATAGTGTGACCTTGAATACACTAATAGTCATTATATATCATGTGTTTTTTATAAAGCTCATTCTAAAAACCACACTCTTAGTCCTAGTATCTTCTCCATTTGCTATTTTCTTCTTTCACCTCACTTTTTGGACAAGGTAAAAAATTACGTTATAGGGTATTTAGTGCAAAAACATTTGTCAAACAGAACTCAATGACTTGTTTTACTGTGCAAAAGCAATAGAACAGGGAAGAAAACAAGCCTTGACCAACCCCCACGCCTCCATCCAAGATTTGCTATGACATCAAACCACAATGCACCGCAGTGTTTGCAGTTTACCCGCCTTCTCCATGGCAATGGGGCTAGTACGTCCCCTTATTCAAATAAAATACGTAAAAAACGTGATTTCTGTCCAATCTGCGCGCTCTGAAGTGACATAATGGAATTTACGAGGATAGAAAAGGTAGCGGCAGCATGCAAGCGCACACATTGGAACTTCTACCCCTCTAGTCGGGAGATTAATCATCGACTGTTTCTTATCAATTGTTTATTAACGAGGAAAAACAAAAAACGACAACATTTTTGAGGCAAAAGGTGATTTATACCCTGAACTTGGAGAAGGGGTAGGGCAACTTTAAAAGAGCATTTGATTTAATGTTATGCAAATTACGCATCGTTTCCTCTTCAGCAACTGAGAGGTTATGGGAACCCCTCTTTCTGTCGTAAGGCTCTGCTGACTTTTTACAGCTGCTGTCATCTAAGAATTTGTCTTTTACCAAAATATGATGAAGAATGACATTCATTTAAACCTTGTAGATGCCACTAATCTAAAGCCCCATCTCCGCGACGCCGAGTGCATTCTCAACTCCCCGGACCTTGGGCTGCTGAAACTGGCTTCCCCGGAGCTGGAGAGACTCCTCATTCAGTCCAACGGAATGGTCGTAACAACACCGACCTCTCAGTTCCTCTACCCCAAGTCAGTAACTGACGAACAGGAGTTTGCCGAGGGATTCGTCAAGGCTCTGGAGGATTTACACAAACAGAACCAGCTGAACGGGGGGACTTGCGCTCAAACGAACAGTCTCGACCTAAGTACCAACGTGGCTCCTGTCACTGTACACATGGACTTACCCGTCTATACGAACTTGAACAGTTATGGTAATGGACCTTTGGGCACCACTGTCAATTACTCCACAGACACTGTACCCTTCCCACCTCCTCCCTCTCACCATTTAGGTGGCACACAGCAGCAACAAGCACATTCCCGGTTGCAATCCTTGAAAGATGAGCCGCAGACGGTCCCTGACTTGCACTGCTTCGGCGACAGTCCACCACTGTCGCCTATCAACATGGACACACAGGAGCGCATTAAAGCCGAGAGGAAAAAGCTGCGGAATAGAATTGCTGCGTCCAAGTGCCGAAAGAGGAAACTGGAGAGGATATCCAGACTCGAAGACAAAGTCAATAACCTAAAAACTCAAAACACTGACCTGGCCTCAACGGCAAGTGTACTCCGGGATCAAGTGGCTCAGCTAAAACAAAATGTTTTGAATCATGTGAACAGCGGATGCCAATTGTTGCCACATCAAGTTCAAGTGTACTAATCGCAGGACGACATTGGTCAACCAGCATAAATAAGCTCAATATCTGTTCTCTTGTTGGCTCTCAAATATCTCAATTATGCACGTAGAGCCATCGACTTTACAGACTAAAAGGACTTCACTAATGTACATTTTCTGTTTACACATTCTTTCTCATGGGTGTAAGACTGGATCAAACCAGTTCATCATTATTGTATTACTATATCATAGCCTTATACTGAATAAATAAATATTTGCATGTTTATTGACAAACTCGAATGTTACCTAAGAGGGTGTCATTGGGTGCACGTCATTTCTTACCCCTTTTAACGTTTACAAGCAAGCACTTGTACATTTTATATTCAATGCTCCAGTGTCTTATTTCAGTGTTATCTTAATGTGAAACTGTTGTCACCTTTTTGTTGCACTGAATATTTCCCTTCACATTCCTATTTTACTTGGATTCAGTTATCAAATAAACATTGCTTGATAATACACGGCACATGTTTTGCTGTCTGTTGGTTCAGTTTTCTGATTAATTTAGAAGCAACAAAACAAGATCCTACACACCAATGTCTTCACAAGCGACAGTAAGCCTTTATACTAGTTGCGTTTTCACAATAGGCTAAATGATTGGGTGGGGCACACAAGGATATTGCTCAATACATATTTGGAAAGTCCAATAAATTATAACTTGGGTCCAACCCACCATTACAATTTATTTGATATAAATACACCTTTTAGTACAATATGCCCATGGGACACTTTTCCACTTATTTATGTGAATTTTAAAAGTTAGCATATTAGCCAACTTTATTAGGCCTAAATTGACTCCTAACTCTGGCATCACGTCCGGAGAATGGAGTCCATCGTGGCATTGTAGCATTTAGCATATTGGATACAAACGTATCCATTCCTCGCAGGAAGTCCGTTTGCTGTGATATGTCAGTGAATTGTGTATCAACATGGTGTGTTGTGCCCTCTGCTGGTGTAATACGATAGGCCTATTGCAGAAATTAGACTCCTGTGCTGTAGATGAGTTCATGTATTGATTGAGTATAAGAAATGTCATCTAATTAGTTGTATCAACACAATTTCTTTGTTCGATTGAGTGCCGGCTATGCTGGTAGGTCTACATATGATCATTTAGTCCAAAACAAAAATGAAGATTACTTTTAGTTACTTTATACAGTATGAAACTGTTTGCATAGGACCAAGTTGTGGTAGCACAGTTGATCTATTGGTGTTGTTTTTGTAAATCAAACCTGTAATAATGCTTCATGGATAATTTTATGACAAGGTATAAACCTTGTATAAACACCTTAGTGTAGACAGCCAGACACCTATGAAACAGATGGTCCAAGCTTGCTTTGAATGCAGCCTCAGAGACCACTCTATAGATACCGTAGCGTAGGCACCTATGAGCCAGACACCTATGAGACAGTGAATAACAAATGGTCCCAGCTTGCTTTGAATTTGCAGCATCAGTACCAGGGCTATAAAATATGTGATGTTGCAGGGGCTGGCAGGCTCCTGGAAGCAATGTTGCGAGCCAAATGAGATGGTGCAACTGCTGTGTTTGTGAGTGTGTGTCTTCTGTATTTTTATGTGAGACGCACACTACATAATGATAGTGGTGAACATACATCAATGAGGAAAACTGCAATATTGCAACAGGCCAAACTTTTATTTTTGTCATTGAATTCCACAACATGTACAGCAGATTTGGTAATGTTCACATTTTAACATTTTGACACCATATTCCCTTATTGTTATAACATTAGTTGTTGTATTCCCACAATAGAAATGCAAAGTAAAAATCTATGTAAACCAAGTCAACAGTACTTTGCAGAACAGTATTCGGTGGATGCACAAAAATAAAATTAAAAAAACGTTGTTAAATTCCAAAAACAAGCAACACTTTGGGTCTTTTGAAAAATTGCAATACCTTCCTGACAGCGCAAACCTTATTGGATGCCTTGAAGGTTGCCTTCGTAGCAAATCAATGAAATAAAAACATAATCTCAAATACTCTTATTGTACTCTTCTAAATTTACACTCAAGTCAAATGTTTATTTTTCTCCCAAGCTTTGGTGACATCCAAGATCCTAACAACATTTCTCACTATAAATCCACCAATTTTACAAGAGTTTTAAAACCACTAGTATATTTGTGTAAATGTTTTTTTGAAAGTAATGGCTTTATGTAACCCAACAAATCATGATTATTCCCTCTTTTTATACCCGACACCCTTTATATAGTAGATCTACTGTCAGCAAGCTCTACTGTTTGAAATGCTGTTCAGTTGTACTGCATATTGCTTTTTATTAAAGAAAGTGACACATTCATTCACAAGCAGGCCTAGAACTAATGCAGATAAAATACAGGTTTCAGATTTTGTCCTTTTTTTGCAAGCCTGGAGTCAATACAACACACAATCCACGCATGAAACATATGACAAATGCATTTACAGTTTGTTTCATAGAAAGGAAGACAGCATCGGCGAGGAGGAGGACAGTTTACAGAAGGGGGGGGGGGGGGGGGGGGGTCTCTGGATACTACTGAGATGGCAGACTCACAGCCATAATATAGTAGAGCAAAATTATGTTGAAAATGTATGCTGGATTGCAAGATGATCAAATATTGTTGTTATTGTAACTACAGTTGTTACACATTATCAATATTGTCCCACATCAAAACTTTGGTATGACTCAGTGAAGTACAAATGTGACAGTTTCATCAATTGAGGATGCTTGAATGACTGATCTATTTGTATGATTATTTCGCACTCATTCACTCTAGTAAAGACAGCCATTTGTCAACAACATAGAAAAGTTGACTCGTAAACATCACAAAGGTCTTAAGGGAGATAGTGGTTCTCTAATTTGAGTGGAAACTTGCCTGGATTGAGACCTTGGACTGAATATCAATTCAAAGACAAGAGGCAAAAGGTTTTTCTTTCCTAAATGAAACAGTTTACTAAATTGCACTCAAACAGTCTCATAAGGGTTAGCGTTTAATTTTACATACATTTTACTGCAAATTGTTCCAGTCACACACACACTACAAACCCATAAACTCTTTGTTGCATAAGCCTACGCTTGTGTGCATTAAAGGTAGAGTCAACAAAATTACATTGCCACTCGCAGCATCGCAGATATTGCGATGAGTGAGATGCAAGACTTCACTCCCACACAGTATCTGCGCATGGGTTCAAGTCAAGCTGTTTGAGCATGGTAGGTACGGGATCCAAACAGCAGAAGTTTACCCTCACTCTTTAATGCTCTTAGTTGTTGTGGATATTGGCCCTGGTTTACTTGTGCACCTACGTCATATCTACCTTTAAGTACTTACAAGCAGTGGGACAAAAACAGCCTTCGCCAAAACTGAGCAAAACATATTTTTTTAACCTATGTTATTGTACAGGACACAGTATGATTTCTATATTATTTAACTTCACTTGTGCAGTCTCTTGTATCCTATTTCAAGTCATAAGGAGCCAAGTATTGCCTCTGATATAACATGCACATTGTAATTCATTATTTCTCACAAAAATACAAAATAAGATAATTGAAATGGATGTAAAAGGTGAGCGATGCTGATATACTTCAGCTATGCTCTGGTTCTGTGGTTTCAGCCTCTTTCCATGCAACTAGCATTAATCTTAACAGCTCTTAGTAAGTGTATTAGCAAGTACCTGAGAGCGGTAGTAGGAGCAAAGAAGTTTAGTGTAAATGGGCATAGGGGGATGACAATGAGATTAATTAAACCATAAATAAATTGATTCAGAGAAAATCTACAACATTGACCTCTCATATCTTCATAGATCGTTTCTTTATGCTTTTTAAAAAAATCTATTTTTTCAAATGGATCCCTTAGATATTAGATAATGCACATTATTTACATACACATTTAAACCAAACATGTACCAGTCAAAAATGCCAAGAGTGTGCAAAGCTGTCATCAAGGCAAAGGGTGGCTACTTTGAAGAATCTCAAATCTAAAATATATTTGGATTTGTTTAACACTTTTTTGGTTACTACATGATTCCATATTTGTTATTTCATAGTTTTGAAGTCTTCATTATTATTCTACAATGTAGAAAATAGTAAAAATAAAGAAAAACCCTGGAATAAGTAGGTGTGTCCAAACTTTTGACTGGTACTGTATAAAGAATGTCTCTGTTTCTTTTTACCTATCTATAATTTGTTTGTATTTCCCTTACTGTTTTTTCATACGCGAAAAGCTTTACAAAGGAAAGCGGTACCAGTATACAAAACATAAGGTACATTTTTTTTTTAAGAAAAAAGGCTGATTGGACAACAATTTGAGACTGGAATGATGTTATACCAGTGACTGATGCAATCCAATATATGTTTTCTTGTATTTCACACAGAGACAGGGGACTTAGACAGTATATATGCACTAGGCTTCAATATCTCTGTTTCCAAAGTATTGACCTGTTTATGACAACACACACTTTAATATGGAATTCCATCCGTCTCTAACAAAGGCTTTTATCAGAAAACCATTAGTCTGAGAAAATAAGGTAAACAATGATGAAGATTTGAGGCAGACTCTGGATAGAGACATTCCAGTTCATAATTTAAGACCACATTAAGGACCCGAGTAAAGGAAGCAGAGGACACGAGAATCATGTGAGAAACAGAGTGAACATCACCTATTCACCCATATGGAGTGATTCATTGATTTGTGGGGAAGGGGGGGTTGTGAGGGGACCTGAGGATGAGTTGATGGTGTGGGGGAGGGGGGGGGGGGGTTGCTCAGCTTTAGCATGCACAGTCCTGGTGGGGGGGTGCGGGCTGCTCGGTGAGCTGGGGCCCTTGTTTAGCCCCTGTAACTGCCGGGTCAGCGGCATCCAAGCTCTCAGACATCTTTTCGCAGATTATGTCCACCAGCCGCTCGAACGTCTGTTTCACATTGATGTTATCTTTGGCACTGGCCTCAAAGAACTCGAACCCTGGAACATGGTGTTATAATGGTGTTGGATTTAAATGTTTACCAAACTAGCCATACGTGATCAGTAATCTTTCCCATTGGTTTCTGAAGCTATTGTGAGCAAACTTCGTGTTTTGTCATGACATTTGGTGGTGGCGGTGGGATCTGTGTTCAACAGCCAATACGGCACAATTCTTTTTATGTTTGCTTATGATGCTGTTCCACCTCCTGATCGCATTTACTCTGGATAAGAACTTCTACCAAGCGATTGCAAACTAATTATACATGTTATTGTTGCTGACAACTCAGATGATAAAATCAAATCATCAGATAATGGTACTTCTTAACATCAGCAGTATCATTGAATTGTATAGCTCATGTAGTTATGGTGGGCACTGTGAGTTGGTGTTGTGTGACTTGAACTCACCCATGTGTTCAGAAAGCTGCCTGCCCCTGTCTCCTGCCACCACCCTCTCGTCCTCCATGTCACACTTGTTGCCTACTAGCAGGACCTGGGCGTTGTCCCACGAGTACGTCTTAATCTGGGTCGACCTATGGCAGCCATACAGAAAGGTTCAGTATTGGAAAAGATTACACACACATCCAGTGGTTTTGAGCAGGTGCTTGAGGTCAAAGAGACACAATGATGATCTGAGGATCGAAACATTGTTTCAATAAACCACTCTTACTAAGAACATAGATTGCAGTGTGCAGACTGCAGAGATATGGTCCACTGCAGAGCCATTGAAAGCTCAGGTGACATTTTCACTGCACTTATCCAACATTCAAGGGTCATCCAAAATGAGTTTGGAATAATGCAGCTTGCGATAAGATTAACGTTTATTTTGGGTTATTGTGAGTAATAGTATTTGGTTACACGCAAACTTCACTGGCCACATTATGTAAGCAAGCGTTGAAAATAAATGTACACATACATGTTATTCAATAATTTTACCCACGTAAACATGCGTCTGCTTAGCCAAACGTTAAAATAGAACTTGGGTTTATTTGAGACGCTCCACGTGCTGCAAGTCCCCTCCTTATTGGATATCAGGAAGATACAAACCCACGTCCCCTCCTTATTGGATATCAGGAAGATACAAACCCAAGTCCCCTCCTCATTGGATATCAGGAAGATACAAACCCACGTCCCCTCCTCATTGGATATCAGGAAGATACAAACCCAAGTCCCCTCCTCATTGGATATCAGGAAGATACAAACCCAAGTCCCCTCCTTATTGGATATCAGGAAGATACAAACCCAAGTCCCCTCCTTATTGGATATCAGGAAGATACAAACCCAAGTCCCCTCCTTATTGGATATCAGGAAGATACAAACCCACGTCCCCTCCTTATTGGATATCAGGAAGATACGAACCCACGTCCCCTCCTTATTGGATATCAGGAAGATACGAACCCACGGCCCCTCCTTATTGGATATCAGGAAGATACAAACCCAAGTCCCCTCCTCATTGGATATCAGGAAGATACAAACCCACGTCCCCTCCTTATTGGATATCAGGAAGATACAAACCCACGTCCCCTCCTTATTGGATATCAGGAAGATACAAACCCACGTCCCCTCCTTATTGGATATCAGGAAGATACGAACCCACGGCCCCTCCTTATTGGATATCAGGAAGATACAAACCCAAGTCCCCTCCTCATTGGATATCAGGAAGATACAAACCCACGTCCCCTCCTTATTGGATATCAGGAAGATACAAACCCACGTCCCCTCCTTATTGGATATCAGGAAGATACGAACCCACGGCCCCTCCTCATTGGATATCAGGAAGATACAAACCCAAGTCCCCTCCTCATTGGATATCAGGAAGATACAAACCCACGTCCCCTCCTTATTGGATATCAGGAAGATACAAACCCACGTCCCCTCCTTATTGGATATCAGGAAGATACAAACCCACGTCCCCTCCTTATTGGATATCAGGAAGATACAAACCCAAGTCCCCTCCTCATTGGATATCAGGAAGATACAAACCCACGTCCCCTCCTTATTGGATATCAGGAAGATACAAACCCACGTCCCCTCCTTATTGGATATCAGGAAGATACAAACCCACGTCCCCTCCTTATTGGATATCAGGAAGATACAAACCCACGTCCCCTCCTTATTGGATATCAGGAAGATACAAACCCACGTCCCCTCCTTATTGGATATCAGGAAGATACAAACCCACGTCCCCTCCTTATTGGATATCAGGAAGATACAAACCCACGTCCCCTCCTTATTGGATATCAGGAAGATACAAACCCACGTCCCCTCCTTATTGGATATCAGGAAGATACGAACCCACGTCCCCTCCTTATTGGATATCAGGAAGATACAAACCCACGTCCCCTCCTTATTGGATATCAGGAAGATACAAACCCACGTCCCCTCCTTATTGGATATCAGGAAGATACAAACCCAAGTCCCCTCCTTATTGGATATCAGGAAGATACAAACCCAAGTCCCCTCCTTATTGGATATCAGGAAGATACAAACCCAAGTCCCCTCCTCATTGGATATCAGGAAGATACAAACCCACGTGGACACTTTTTGTCTGGGGATTAATCGTCGTAGTAAAGAAACACGTGATTTTGTCTGACTCCGGGTCAAAATTATATACTAAACATGTAAAGTGTTAAACCTTTGTTTCATGAGCTGAAATATAACATCCCAGAAATGTTCCATACGCACAAAAAGCTTATTTACTTCTACTTTTGTGCACACATTTTGTTTACATCCCTGTTAGTGAGCATTTCTTATTTGCCAAGATAATCCATCCACCTGACAGGTGTGGCATATCAAGAAGCTGATTTAACGGCATGATCATTACACACACAGGTGCACCTTGAGCTAGGGACAATATAAGGCCACTCTAAAATATGCAGTTTTGTCACAACATAATGCCACAGATGTCTCAAGTTTTGAGGGAATGTGCAATTGGCATGTTGATTGCAGGAAAGTCCACCATAGTTGTTGTCAGAACATTGAATGTTCATGTCACTACCATAAGCCGCCTCCAACGTTGTTTTAGAGAATTTGGCAGTATGTCCAAAAGGCCTCACAACCGCAGACCATGTGTAACCACGCCAGCCCAGGGCCTCCACATCCAGCTTCTTCACCTGCGGGATTGTCTGAGACCAGCTACCCGGACAGCTGATGAAACTGAGGAGTGTTTCTGTCTGTAGTAAAGCCCTTTTGTGGGGAAAAACTAATTCTGATTGGCTGGGCCTGGCTCCCCAGCCATGGGTGGGCCCCTGCCCAGTCATGTGAAATCCACAGATTAGGGCCTAATAAATTTATTTCAATTTACTGATTTTCTTATATGAACTGTAACTCAGTAAAATTGTTGAAATTGTTGCATGTTGCATTTATATTTTTGTTCAGTATACAAAGAAGTAGCTAAAAAGTGAACCATATGCATGTTTGGTAAAATATCAACCCAATGTTCATCTTCCAGGACAAACTAGTTAGCAACAAACTAGCTAGCTAAATGTCCATGAATGTTTCATCTGTGTTTTGACCTGCCTCAAAATTAATATACTTGGTTCACAATGGCGCACGCAGACGCATGCGCATGGCCAGTGTAGTCAGCATGTTAGGGTAATTTAATCGGTTACTGTTTCTAATAGTATTTTTGCATAGGATTGAGGACAGTGATTAGGAGTGGAAAATGCCACTTGGTGTCAACATGGTCCCTGTTACAATCCTGAATCTCAAACTAACTAGAACTATACACGTAACTGCCAAAATAAAGGAAACACCAACATATTGCATTGGATCACCACGAGCCAGAACAGCTTCAATGCACCTTGGTATAGATTCTACAAGTGTTTGGACCTAGCACACCGTAGGCCTTTATGAAGAAAAGGTCAACAAACCTTTGGTGCCAATTAGACCTCCTCCAGTCAGGCCTGTACTGTATTAAGGAACACTGGTCTATGTTTGTCCACTGTTGTACTACTATTTGCCATATGGTCACATGACCACACCACATTCCTGAGCAATCACTTACCAGTCCTGCACAGCATTAAAGGAATCCTCATTGGTGATGTCATACATGAGGATGAAGCCCATGGCACCGCGGTAGTAAGCGGTGGTGATAGTCCTGTACCTCTCCTGCCCTGCCGTATCCTAGAAACATCACACACACACACACACACACACACACACACACACACACACACACACACACACACACACACACACACACACACGGAGGTTGCATTAAAACGAGCACCACAGCCAAATTGACATGCACCACAGTCAAATTGACATTGACAGCGATCGTCCCACGCACACCAATAACGACAGAACATTAAAACCCTCCGGTGATTTCAAACAGTCTACCCGCAGACTGCTTTTGCTGCCAACAGATGATGATGGGGTATCAGTAGCTTTTACAGCTCCTGACGCATTTCCACTGTGACTTGCCAAATTTCTCCTCCCTTCCTTGGTTGGCAAGCCGGGGGGTGGAGGGGGCAGATTGAGTTACGGCCTAAGCTCTAATGAATGCTCAGGGAATGAGGCCTCCCTGACAACCCTAATACTGCATCTCTCTAAACTGTGGAGCAACATCAGCCCCAATCCCCATTACACACAACACTATGCTGGTTAGGCTTTATTTTAGGGTAGTAGTCAAATTGTTTGTTTTTTTATGAGCAAAGTCTAGCATGCATAATGAATCTGAATACACATGTAAATATGTAAATTGGGTGAAATATGTACATTATATGGTGTGTAACAAATGTGCTTGTTTATGTTTTAGGTCATATTTGAATTATCAGCATACACAGCTTTTTCAATTTTACTACACTTGAGTGTGTGCTAAGCTGACTGTATGCTGTACTGGGAAGTGGGGAATGGGGAGCAGTGTGTGTATAGGTGGTGGGGGGGGTTATATACTCAAGAGAAATGTGTAGTAATGGGGGAGGGTGCACACTTCAGAGTCATTGCCCTGGGAAAAGGCTGACAACAGAACAAGCCTTTCCTCAACACACATACACGTATCCTCTTTCACCAGCCCACTATAGCAGTGTTTGATACACAATATGGATGTGCAGTAGAGACTGCAGTGCCCCACAGCACAAACTGGTTGAATCAACATTGTTTCAACATAATTTGTCAATGTATTGTGATGTGGAATCTATGTGGGAAATACATTGGATTTGAAAAAAGTAATGAACGTAAACTGTTGTTTTGAGGGTGACATTTCGACCGCAGTATTATGTCATCATGGTAACCAAATTTCAACATAAACCTTGTATAAAATATGTTGAATTTGTACCTTTAAAATGTCAGATTGTCAACGTTATATCCACTATCAGAATTGTTTTTTAAATAGTCTGGGCAGCACCTTCTAATTGATCTATCTACAGCTACCCTTTGGTCTTCCATCCAAGGTTTTAACCAAGGCCAGCCCTGCTTAGCTATGATATTTGTCATTGATTATTAGCAATGTGCTATCATGAGAATGATTGTTGAGAGGACCCCACTTAAAAATGAAATAGATTCACTATTAAAGTTATTCCAAAGGGTAGGTTTAACAGAGCAAATTAAATGTGAACTTTATCAATCATCAATGATGCTATTTAGGCCTATATAGCATTTGCAAAATCATCAACAGCAACTGTTTGAATTCAACCCAGAATTCAACTAAATAGACAACACAATAGGCCAAATATCAACATTTGAAGGAGAAGTATCTTCTACTTGGATAGTTCCACCTTTGCCACTGACTTAGTCTGGCTTTAATTCACATCTCCATCTCAAACAAAAATCTAAGTTAAATAAAATGAATCAACCAAATCAAACTTTATTTGAAGTGCATTTAAAGTTTGATTTGATTTTTAACATCAATTATTAATGTGTAGACAAACTGGAATTAAAGCCAGACTAAGTCAGTGTTACAGATGGAACTATCCAAACAGAATATAAATATTTTTAAAATGTTGATATCTGGTTGCATTGACAACTAAACACAATTCCTATGTGGCCCAGTTGGTGGGGCATTGCAAATGCAATGCCAGGGTTATGTGTTCGATTCCCATGTAGGACCAGTATTAAAATGTATGCCGTCACTCTGGGTAAGGGTGTCCGCTAAATGTAACTCAATATTATTTTTGAAATACAATAAATAGCTTATTAGCATGTCTACAAGTTAACCAAAGATAAAAGTTAAAGAATGGGATTAAGCCAGTGGTTCAGATGGAACTATCCAATACAGTAGATAAATCTTTTATATGTTGATATTTGGTTGCATTGTCAACCAAACACAATTCAATACTACTTTGTAATACAGTAAATAGCCTAAAGTTAAAGGAGCTATATGAAATATTTGTGCATTGTAATTTCAGTGGAATCATAGTGTTTCACAATGTTTTAAAATATAATGTTTTTGGGCCCACACGAAATGACATAAAGATTGTTCAGCCTTCCTATTGGTCAACAAAAGCCAGACTGGCTCGATGTCAAATTGGCAGGCTGCACCCCCCCTCTCTTCCATCAACGTCTCTCAGAGACGTGGTTATCATCTCACAAGCAGAATCATCAATGGCAGAAATCGACTTGCCATTACCTGGTTGATAAAATTCTATAATGTTGGCCTCCTGAGAGGTGCAGCGGTCTAAGGCACTGCATCGCAGTGCTAGAGGCATCACTACAGATCCGGGTTCGATCCTAGGAGACACATGAGGCGGTGCACAACTGGCCCAGCATCGTCTGGGTTAGGTATTTTATCAGGATCCCCATTAGCTGTTGCAAAAGTAGCAGCTACTCTTCCTGGGGTCCACGCAAAACATGACATAATACAGAACATTAATAGACAAGAACAGCTCAAGGACAGAACACTACATACATTTATTTTGGCCGGCTGGGATGTCTTTGTCCCATCGCTCTCTAGCGACGTCTTGTGACGGTCTGGCGCATGCACACTGACTTCGGTTACCAGCTGTACGGCGTTTCCTCCGACACATTGGTGCGGCTGGCTTCCGGGTTAAGCGGGCAGTGTGTCAAGAAGCAGTGCGGCTGGGCGGGGTCGTGTTTCAGAGGATGCATGGCTCTTGACCTTCGCCGCAACCGAGTCCGTACGGGTGTTGCAGCGATGGGACAAAACTGTAACTACCAATTGGATATCACGAAAAAGGGGTAAAAAGTACAAAAATAATAATAAAATTAAAAGATTCTGTTCATGTGACAAAACAAGCAATTTATAGTGTAAAGAATCATTTCACCATCTAAATCGCTGTGAAATATATTTTAAATTACAAATAAAATCGTATTTTCAGCTGTTTGAAAGTGATGTACAAAACCGAAAGTAAAAAGACACAGAAATGCAGCATCACATTAGTGGAAACCAAGACTGTTCTCAGGGCAGGCCTGGTTTTATCGAGATACTGTATGTTCAAGTCGCGTCGGGGACAATTTTTGCATTTAAGCTAACCCTAACCCTTTTCCTAACCTGCCATGTTAATTATCCTAACCTGCTACGAAAAGTTGCTTCTGCTAGTCAAAACTGGCAGACCTGCCATGAGAATAGTCTTAGTTTCCAATAATGCCATTCAGCCACAGAAAATCACCATGCCATTACCTGGTTGCTAAAATTCTAAATTGTTCGCCTAATTTCATTTTATGTGACAATACAAGCAATTCATAGTAAACAGAATCATTGCACCATCAAAATCGCTGTGAAATATCTTGTTTTCAGCTGTTTAAAGCTGGTGGACAAAACTGAAAGTTAAAGGCTCAAGCGCGAGTGGTTTCCACTAGATTCCACAGACACAAAGTCTCCAACATGTTGCAGGGAAATGGGATGTAGAGGAGGAGGGAGAGTTGTTTGTATTCAACCTAAGTGTTGTTGCAATTCACCTAGCTTCCACATGTGTGTGTAGCACCTTTAAGGCTATCTTACAAACTAATGTTACATTCAACCTAAATTGACTAACATATCCATGGCCACATTTTTAGGTTACTGTAACTATGCATTCCTTCTTATGTAATCATATAAAGCGTGCTTGTTCAAGATAGCATGCATAGGTCATCACAGGTCTACCTATTGCTATAATAATCTACGCAAAATCTCGAACGGCATTGATCACTTGCACTATGTACTTTTAATCTCAACTGCAGTCCAGGTCCTTTGTTTCTGCTATTAGATGAAGCACAATGATGACATTGTATTCCCATTTGAACTTTGCTGTGCTTTTAAATGGTTGAAAGTCCAGTGATAGACATTTGGGTGACAACTAAACCAAAAATCTGAAATTGTTTTTCCATTGGAATTTGGTTGTTATTTTAGATGGTTGAAAGTGTAGTGATAACACATTGAAAGTTCAACTAACTTTAGGCTGTGTTTTTGAGTGGGTGAATATAGGGACAGAATTCTTCGTTACAGGGACATATCAACCGTATGAAAGGGGCCATCTCCAAAACTCACCCAGATCTGTAACTTGATCCTCTTGTCGTTCCTGTAGATGGTCTTCACCTTGAAGTCAATGCCCACCGTGCTGACGAAGGCTGGCGTAAAAGAGTCGTCTGCGTAGCGGAACAGAAAGCTGGTCTTGCCCACGCTGCTGTTTCCAATGATGAGGATCTTGAACATGTAGTCAAAGTTCTGGTCTGAAGACTCCTTCTGTCCATAGGTAGCTGTAGCTGAAGCCATCTGAAAGATTAGAGAGAGAGAGTTTGTCAACTGACTGAAAATATCCCTTGTATTTGGAAGTATCATGGAAAGAGTTCCAATACTGATTCTTGGCGGATCACAGAGCAGTACTATTATTACATTGTGTTTCTATAAATGGCCTCCAACACTTCAGAAATGCCTACTTCAAAAGGTAAAGCCTAGGATAAGCAGTGGAGGCCATGTTCTAAGTACAGACGAAACAATACAGAATCCAAAGTGCCAAATATCCACACAGGGCCTGCTTAAAACCCCTTGTCAAACACACCTAGTACAAAAAGTGAGCAACCTCATCCATCACAGTGCAATTTATCAGTGTTCACCAAGGCCAACTAGTGGTAGTAATCAATAAGACACTAAGTTCTGGAACATCGATAAACCAGAGGCACAAGAAGACAAGGCAGTGCATCAAGAAACATTTAAATCGGTTCCCTTCAACGTGACAAGATATCAGTGGGCGAGGAAATAGTCCACTGACGGCTTCTCTTGCACCTGACAGGAATCAAAGCTTTTCGCACAAAGTGGAACATTCTGAACTGCCTGATACTTACAACACCTCTTTAATTATGGGTTGCTGGTTTTACAGACCAATCATTCTGTCTCTCAAAAGATGTGAGCCATTGTGTACATATTTAGTCAGCTCTCAACAGTGCATTCTTGAAAGATAGAGCAGCCTACGCCACATGCCACAAAAATGACTTCAAGTGGATTGACTGCTCGTCCTCTCAGGACATCTGCCCCCGTGATATAGAACAGTATAGTTGTAAAGTGATTGATCGCATTGGCAGGGATCATATTGATCTTGTGGCGGGAATCGTGTCTACTCTTTAGGGCAACATTGACATCACTTCAGCCCATCAGGATTCAAGGTCTCTTAAGGCTCCATCTATAGCACAAAAATGTGCTTTTTGGTCTTAATTTAAGGTTAGAATTCGGCATTATTGTTAAGGCTAGGATTAAGGTTAAGGTTAGGTTTAAAATCAGATTTTATGACTTTGTGGCTGTGCCAGCTAGTGACCACTCTGCACAGCTGCCTCCAGAACAAGTTTCATGACGAAAAACGCTAACCTGTGTGGAGTACATAGTGCATCTTTGACCTTAGTGCAACTGTACCTATAGTGCTATTTTCAGATTTACTGTGGTGCTGTTCATAGCTTTGACACAGGACTCTTGTAAAGAATAGAGAAGGAAGTGCAAATAAGGTCAATAGAAAAAGCATGCCAGGAATTGATATGCAACCGGATCAATACTGCAAATTCTAAATACATTCTAAATAAGTCTTGACAAAATAAACTGACAAAACAGACTATACAACCTTCAATATAATACATCACAAATGGCCAGAACCTGAATCATGCAGGTTCTTGTTTAAGTGTATCCCTGACATGTCAAAATATCAGAGTGAAATTCAAAGTATTTTCTAACGTGTCTGCTTCTAGTCATGATGACTAAGATTTCTCTAAGCTTCCTCTGATGATAGATAGTCATATGACTCTGCCTTACTTGCTGTCCAGTGTTACTAGAAAAATAATGTTTGTCTCAAAGAACACTCTTAGCTTTGAACACTCAGGTTATGAGTGAAATAAGCTTGCTTGTGGGCCTGATAATAAATGTCCCCAACATTCAAAGCCATGTGGTTTTGCCTCTTGTTTCCGAAGAACATAATTTAGATGATAGGCCTAGACCTACCAGTACATAGTTGCTGGACCTCACAAAGAGCTTATAGAGTGGTGAGGAGTCTACTGTGTCCAGAAGCGAATTCACCATTCATTCTCTGTATTCTGGGTTCACTCAAACATAATTTTAAGCCTTGCTTTACTATTGAAAGTTACAGCTGATTTTGGGATTGTATATCGATTCTCTCTCATTAAATATAAACCATCTGATTTATTCGTTTCAGTCTCTGAATTGTTTAACTTTCCGCTGACAGCTCCTGATAATATCAGGGCATAAAAACTCTAATCTGTCTCCTGCATTAGCCTAGTGTGCCCAGCTGGCGCACATGTGCACAAGGCCCAAGCTCACTTTCCCCGATTTTCCCTGGCTAAACTAAATTCAGCAAAAAAAGAAACGTCCCTTTTACAGGACCCTGTCTTCAAAGATAATTCGGAAAAATCCAAATAGATCTTGATTGTAAAGGGTTTAAACACTGTTTCCCATGCTTGTTCAATGACCCATAAACAATTAATGAACATGCACCTGTGGAACGGTCGTTAAGACACTAACAGCTTACAGACGGTAGTCAATTAAGTCAAGGTTATGAAAACTTAGGACACTAAAGAGGCCTTTCTACTGACTCTGAAAAACACCAAAAGAAAGATGCCCAGGGTCCCTGCTCATCTGCGTGAACGTGCCTTAGGCATGCTGCAAGGAGGCATGAGGACTGCAGAGGTGGCCAGGGCAATAAATTGCAATGTCCGTAGTGTGAGACGCCTAAGACAGCGCTACAGGGAGACAGGACGGACAGCTGATCGTCCTCGCAGTGGCAGACCACGTCTAACAACACCTGCACAGGATCGGTACATCCGAACATCACACCTGCGGGACAGGTACAGGATGGCAACAACAACTGCCTGAGTTACACCAGAAATGCACAATCCCTCCATCAGTGCTCAGACTGTCCGCAATAGGCTGAGAGAGGCTGGACTGGGGGCTTGTAGGCCTGTTGTAAGGCTGGTCCTCACCAGACATCACCGGCAACAACGTCGCCTATGGGCACAAACCCACCGTTGCTGGACCAGACAGGACTGGCAAAAAATGCTCTTCACTGACGAGTCGCGGTTTTGTCTCACCAGGGATGATGGTCGTATTCACGTTTATCGTCGAAGGAATGAGCGTTACACCGAGGCCTGTACTCTGGAGCGGGATCGATTTGGAGGTGAAGGGTCCGTCATGGTCTGGGGCGGTGTGTCACAGCATCATCGGACTGAGCTTGTTGTCATTGCAGGCAATCTCAACGCCGTGCGTTACAGGGAAGACATCCTCCTCCCTCATGTGGTACCTTTCCTGCAGGCTCATCCTGACATGATCCTCCAGCATGACAATGCCACCAGCCATACTGCTCGTTCTGTGTGTGATTTTCTGCAAGACAGGAATGTCAGTGTTCTGCCATGGCCAGCGAAGAGCCCGGATCTCAATCTCATTGAGCACGTCTGGGACCTGTTGGATCGGAGGGTGAGGGCTAGGGGCATTCTCCCAAGAAATGTCTGGGAACTTGCAGGTGCCTTGGTGGAAGAGTGGGGTAACATCTCACAGCAAGAACTGACAAATCTGGTGCAGTCCACAAGGAGGAGATGCACTGCAGTACTTAATACAGCTGGTGGCCACACCAGATACTAACTGTTACTTTTAAATGTTGACCCCCCGTTTGATCAGGGACACATTATTCCAGTTCTGTTAGTCACATGTCTGTGGAACTTGTTCAGTTTATGTCTCAGTTGTTGAATCTTATGTTCATACAAATATTTACACGTGAAGTTTGCTGAAAATAAATGCAGTTGACAGTGAGAGGACGTTTCTTTTTTTGCTGAGTTTAGCTGGCTAGCTGAACTAAGCTAGTTTTCGTCCTCATTGCCAAACTTTATAAATACTGCACTCTCAACTTCAAAACTCCTTTGCTAGTTATGCAATCATGTAACTAAGACATTTTCTGGAAAGAAACGTACATTTTGTTTTATTGTTTTGTTGAATGGTCATGACTGGTTCGAGACATGTCGTATGACGACAGTGGCGAAGGATATCATTGCTTCTTAACGGGGATCCAACTTCAGTTTTGAGATCCACTGACGTCATTAGCGTAGAGTTATAGCTGGATGTTTCGACTGGTCTTAGAACTGTGACAATGGGCAACCTCGATGGAATATGTAGTCATTTTGCCAACACAGCTGGATATGTACACAAAATAGCAACTCAAGAAAATATGATACAATGAATGGCTAAATTGCTTCCGGACACTTAAGGGTCCGCAGAGCTCCTCCTCCCACTCACCACTCTATTGGAAACCCAATCATCATTATTGACACCTCCCTTTCAAGAGATTTGTGCAATTTGTCTAAATCTTATTAAACAAATGCATTCTATTCAACTATTGACTGAAATATGCTTCTTGCAATGTCATGACAGGACTTGATGGTCCCTAGACTCCTTATATCTTTCTAAGGACACAAGTCTGGCTGGCCAAGAGAACTAATCCCACAATTTGGACAAAAAAAAGATGACATGAGTCTTGACCATATGTTAAATGAGAGACGAAGACTCAAAATAATTCCAACCAACGTGATTTACCATAAACATTTCAACCTCTCCCAACTGAGGAAAGTATCTGTGGCATCAACCTGTGTTTCTGTGGCATCAACCTGTGTTTCTGTGGCATCAACCTGTGTTTCTGTGGCATCAACCTGTGCATCTGTGGCACCAACCTGTGTTTCTGTGGCATCAACCTGTGTTTCTGTGGCATCAACCTGTGCATCTGTGGCATCAACCTGTGTTTCTGTGGCATCAACCTGTGTTTCTGTGGTATCAACCTGTGTTTCTGTGGCATCAACCTGTGTTTCTGTGGCATCAACCTGTGCATCTGTGGCACCAACCTGTGCTTCTGTGGCACCAACCTGTGTTTCTGTGGCATAAACCTGTGTTGGCTCTTCTTTTCAGCCTAAAGAGATTGACACCTTAACAGATGTGTGATGTCAGCTGGTCCTAAACTGTGTCGCTGCACTATGAGTCAGACAGTTTTGATCAGTCTTTTGGATGGGTTCCCACTGGCAGCTTGTTAATCCTGTTTTAGTCCAGGATGATCCCAGAAAGCCTGAGAGTCAGACCTGATCCAAACACCCTGGCATTAGGCAAGCTAATGAGAAAGACAATGACAGTCTGCCAAAGGAGCTGAAGTATACCTCAGCTTAATCTGGCTCAAATAAAACAAAACCAACATTTTGTGAAAGCAAATTGGGCAGCGCTATACATTAGATATGCATTATTCCAGGGTAACTATAAGGGTATAACTTTAGTGAGTTAGTCAAGTTAAGTCCAGGCTGTTACCTAGCTAGTACTTATTTTCTTACAAGACAATACAAAAATGCTAATGAAATGTGCCATAACTTAATAGCATATTACTACGTAATTACTAAGGTTATTCCACACCGGATGGTTGTTCTGAGGCCCATGTAATGTGAGGCAATAAATAATCCACTTACATTTTGGGATGTTAGAATGTCCATAATATTGTTATAACCCCTGTCCTAAATATGCTTAATCTTTATTGATGTGAGATACTTGAATTTATATTCCCAGCTAAGCAGTCTGAAGAAACCATTGTGCTTCTTCATAAAACATTGTATTTTTCAAACCTATATCAAACATTTACATTTAAGCAGACGCTCTTATCCAGATGGAGCAATTAGGGTTAAGTGCCTTTCTCAAGGTAACATTAGCATATGTTTCACCTCATTGGCTCAGGGATTCAAACCAGCAACCTTTCAGTTACTTGCCCAACGCTCTTAACCGCTAGGCTACACGCCAACCCCAGGTGACCCAAGTTCATGAAAGATATAAAGAGTTGCTTGGGTGATCTAATTAGGAACACATTGTAGCTATCCTCTTTTGTCAAATTAAGTGGCCGACAGTATTAATTCAAGAGCAAAGATTAAACTTACTTAGCCAAGATAATAAACGATATATTGGTGAATTTCTCATCCTGAAATCACAGAACTGAATGTACTGAGGCACTAAAAGGCCCTCTACAGTAAAGTAACTTTGCCCAGTAAAATAAACATCTGTCAACACATTGCTAGAACTGAGAAATTATACTCCACAGCAGACACACCCATTTCCAAGACAACTCCCTGCATTCTCTTTCAAGGATGGGCTGAATTCATTTAACAAAAAGTGATGATTCATTACTTGGGTAGTGGAAAAACATAAAAGGGAAATAAACGTTCAATTGACAGTGGACCGAATTGGACTGAATCAAATCACATGAAAATTCATAGTGAGACATTAACCAAAGAACTGTAAGGTACCAAAACATCCAGAAGGTTGCCTAATATGGCATTTTCCCCCCATCCAATCACATTTTCCATTTTCTAAGAAGACAAATGCAGATCAGAAGGAGCTAAATATAGCATTTCCTCCCTCTTTATAGAGCAGAAGATGCCATGAACCTGCTAGTATCACAATGGAAGCCTGCAATTAAGAGAGTGGAGTTTTTGTTTTCGTAGTATGGGGGGGAAACAAAAAGTGCTCTGTAATCTAATATAATATTGTAGGGCAGGCAATAGCAGCCCTTATTACACCATTAAACATTGAAGGTGCCTTAATACTTTTTCTGTGATGCATTTCCCCCAGAGAATCCAGCAATAACATTGGAGTATGATCTCTTTCAAGTATATTTAAGGTAAATGCTCACGCACACATTTAGACGATGTCTGTATATAATATTGCCATGGGACTCAAAAGATCATATTTGCAACAATATAGTCCTTCTGAAACGTTGAATAGGCCAGCCACATCCTATCTGTGATTACATTTGTTTAGTAGGCCAGGTAGCTTAAGGGACCGTTTGAAATGTATAGGCCACAAATAACAAATGTAGCAACCCTTTGTTTATGAACGTGGATATATACTTTGCCACTTCAGCATGCTTTTGTGGCACAGTTGATGCCACGCTGGGCTACGGACCAGAAGGTTGAGCGTTCGCCGACCACCATGAATGAGCTCACTTTCCCTGCCTGTTTCATTAGTCCTACACTATGATCAGAGTTGGCTGCAGACAATGATCAGCTAGGAGGAAATCTGATTTTCAACATTTTGATGCCATATTTATAATTATATCAAATGTGCCTTCGGAAAGTATTCAGACCGTTTGACTTTTTTCACATTTTGTTAAGTTACCGCATTATTCTAAAATGTATTAAAATCCTCAGCAATCTACCCCATAATGACAAAGCGAAATCATCCTTGAGATGTTTCTACAACTTGACTGGAGTCCATCTGTGGTAAATGAAATTGATTGGACATGATTTGGAAAGGCACACATCTGTCTATATAAGGTCCCACAGTTGACAGTGCATGTCACAGCAAAAACCAAGCCATGAGGTCGAAGGAATTGTTTGTAGAGCTCCGAGACAGGATTGTGACGAGGCACAGATCTGGGGAAGGGTAACAAAAAAATTATTGCAGCATTGAAGGTCCAAGAACACAGTGGCCTCCATCATTCTTAAATGGAAGAATTTTGGAACCACCAAGACTCTTCCTAGAGCTGGCCGCCCAGCCAAACTGAACAATCGGGGGAGAAGTGTATTGTTCAGGGAGGTGACCAACAACCCGATGGTCATTCTGACAGAGTTCCTCTGTGGAGATGGGAGAACATTCCAGAAGGACAACCATCAATCAGGCCTTTATGGTAGAGTGGCCAGACAGAAGCCACACCTCAGGAAAAAGCACATGACAGCCCACTTGGAGTTTGCCAAAAGGCACCTAATAACTCTCAGACCATGAGAAACAAGATTCTCTGGTCTGATGAAACCAAGATTAAACTCTATGGCCTGAATGCCACGCGTCACGTCTGGAGAAAACCTGGCACCATCCCTACGGTGAAGCATGGTGGTGGCAACATCATGCTGTGGGGATGCTTTTCAGCAGCAGGGACTGGGAGAATAGTCAGGAGAGGCAAAGATGAATGGCGCAAAGTACAGAGAGATGCTTGATGAAAACCTGCTCCAGAGCGCTCAGGACCTCAGACTCGGGCGAATGTTCACCTTCCAACAGGACAACGACCTTAAGCACACAGCCAGGACATGCAGTAGTGGCTTCGGGACAAGTCTCGCAATGTCCTTGAGTGGCCCAGCCAGAGCCCAGACTTGAACCCGATCGAACATCTCTGGAGAGACCTGAAAAAGCTGTGCAGCAATTCCCAGTATCGAAGGCTTGGCTTGACAATCCCTGAATGTCATTCAACTTTTTGGTGTTGTTTAACAGATGTCTCTTTCCATTCATCAAATGGCCGCTGCACAGTTTGGATAGATGTATTTTTTTCTACTGACATAAAATCAATATATACAGAGCACAAAGATTTTTTACAAGTGATGAGGATTGTACAATATAGTCGGGGACTTATTTTCATTGTGGTCCCTATTTCTTTCATAAATACATACAATTAAATACACTGAGTATACAAAACATTAAGGACACCTGCTCTTTCCATGACAGACTGACCAGGTGAATCCAGGTGAAAGCTATGATCCCTTATTGATGTCACTTGTTAAATCCATTTAAATCAGTGTAGATGAAGGGGAGGTTAAAGAAAGATTTTTAAGCCTTGAAACAATTGAGACATGGATTCTGTATGTGTGACATTCAGAAGGTGAATGGGCAAGACAATATATTTAAGTGCCTTTGAACAGGGTATGGTAGTAGGTGCCAGGCGCACCAGTTTGTGTCGAGAATTGCAAGGCTGCTGTGTTGTTTTTATACTCAACAATTTCCTATGCGTTTCAAGAATGGTCCACTTCCCAAGGACATCCAGCCAACTTGACACAACTATGGGAAGCATTGGAGTCAACATGGGCCAGCATCTCTGTGGAATTATTTCGACACCATGTAGAGTCAATGCCCTGACAAATTGAGGCTGTTCTGAGGGCAAAAGGGGTTGTGGTTGGTATGGCTTTGAGTTTCTCTGGTAGTTTGTTCCACTCAATAGCGCCGGTATATAAAAATGTTTTCTTACCAGATAGACTTTTATATTTAAAACAGTGAATATTAGTCTCTAGTGCTGGTATTATGCTGGTGTATATTTCAAACAAATTAAAAATGGTTGGATAGGTACAGTTGAAGTCAGAAGTTTACATACACCTTAGCCAAATACATTTAAACTCCTGACATTTAATCCTAGTCAAAATTGCCTGTTTTAGGTCAGTTAGGATCACCACTTTATTTTAAGAATGTGAAATGTCAGAATAATAGGAGAGAGAATGATTTATTTCAGCTTTTATTTCTTTCATCACATTCCCAGTGGGTCAGAAGTTTACGTACACTCTCAATTAGTATTTGGTATCATTGCCTTTAAATTGTTTAATTGGCTCATTCCTCCTGACAGAGCTGGTGTAACTGAGTCAGGTTTGTAGGCCTCCTTGCTCGCACACACTTTTTCAGTTCTGCCTACAAATTTTCTATAGGATTGAGGTCAGGGCTTTGTGATGGCCACTCCAATACCTTGACTTTGTTGTCCTTAAGCCATTTTGCCACAACTTTGGAAGTATGCTTGGGGTCATTGTCCATTTGGAAGACCCATTTGCGACCAAGCTTTAACTTCCTGACTGATGTCTTTAGATGTTGCTTCAATATATTCACATAATTGTCCTTTCTCATGATGCCATCAATTTTGTGAAGTGCACCAGTCCCTCCTGCAGCAAAGCACCCCCAAACATAACGATGGTCATTATGGCCCAACAGTTCTGTTTTTGTTTCATCAGACCGGAGGACATTTCTCCAAAAAGTACGATCTTTGTCCCCATGTGCAGTTGCAAACTGTAGTCAGGCTTTTTTATGGCGGTTTTGGAGCAGTGGCTTCTTCCTTGCTGAGCGGCCTTTCGGGTTATGTCGATATAGGACTCGTTACTGTGGATATAGATATTTTTGTGCCTGTTTCCTCCAGCATCTTCACAAGGTCCTTTGCTGCTGTTCTGGGATTGATTTGCACTTTTTGCACCAAAGTACGTTCATCTCTAGGAGACAGAACGCATCTCCTTCCTGAGCGGTATGACGGCTGCGTGGTCCCATGGTGTTTATACTTGCGTACTATTGTTTGTACAGATGAACGTGGTACCTTCAGGCGTTTGGAAATTGCTCCCAAGAATGAACCAGACTTGTGGAGGTCTACAATTTTGTTTCTGAGGTCTTGGCTGATTTCATTTGATTTTCCCATGATGTCAAGCAAAGAGGCACTGGGTTTGAAGGTAGGCCTGCACAAAATAGATGTCCTAACCGACTTGCCAAAACTATAGTTTGTTAACAAGAAATTTGTGGAGTGATTGAAAAACGAGTTTTAATGACTTCAACCTAAGTGTATGTAAACTTCTGACTTCAACTGTACCTGGGGGCTGAGTCCGTGAAAATTCTGTCGTCCAGACCAAGTTGAATGAATACAACTCTTTTTTCCACAGATAGCTAACTTAGCTGCTTAAAATGCTCGACCTTCAGATGAGTAGGAGGGAGGAGTTTAAGTATAATTCTTACAAGCTTGTTTTGGCTGGTCTGTACTAGAGGTCGACCGATTAATCGGAATGGCCGATTAATTAGGGCCGATTTCAAGTTTTCATAACAATCGGTAATCGGTATTTTTGGACACCGATTTGCCTATTTTTTTTATTTTTTTTATTATATTTATTTTTACACCTTTATTTAACTAGGCAAGTCAGTTAAGAACACATTCTTATTTTCAATGACGGCCTAGGAACGGTGGGTTAACTGCCTTGTTCAGGGGCAGAACGGCAGATTTTTACCTTGTCAGCTCGGGGATTCGTTTTTGCAACCTGCCGGTTACTAGTCCAACGCTCTAACCACCTGCCTTACATTGCACTCCACGAGGAGTACCTGTTACGCGAGGGCAGCAAAAAGCCAAGGTAAGTTGCTAGCTAGCATTAAACTTATCTTATAAAAAACAATCAATCTTAACATAATCACTAGTTAACTACACATGGTTGATGCTATTACTAGTTTATCTAGCGTGTCCTGCGTTGCATATAATCGATGCGGTGCCTATTAATTTCTCATTGAATCACAGCCTACTTCGACAAACGGGTGATGATTTAACAAGCGCATTTGCGAAAAAAGCACTGTCGTTGCACCAATGTACCTAACCATAAACATCAATGCCTTTCTTTAAAATCAATACACAAGTATATATTTTTAAACCTGCATATTTAGTTAATATTGCCTGCTAACATGAATTTCTTATAACTAGGGAAATTGTCACTTCTCTTGCGTTCCGTGCAAGCAGTCAGGTTATATGCAACAGTTTGGGCCGCCTGGCTCATTGCGAACTGTGTGAAGTCCATTTATTCCTAACAAAGGCTGTAATTAATTTGCCAGAATTGTACATAATTATGACATAACATTGAAGGTTGTACAATGTAACAGCAATATTTAGACATAGGGATGCCATCCGTTAGATAAAATTCGGAACGGTTCCATATTTCACTGAAAGAATAAACGTTTTATTTTCGAAATTATAGTTTCCGGATTTTACCATATTAAATGACCTAAGGCTCATATTTCTGTGTTATTATGTTATAATTATATTTGATATTTGATAGAGCAGTCTGACTGAGCAGCAGCAGGCTCGTAAGCATTCATTCAAACAGCACTGCGCTGTTTATCACTATAAGCCTATCAACTCCCGAGATTAGGCTGGTGTAACCGATGTGAAATGGCTAGCTAGTTAGCGGGGTGCGCGCTAATAGCATTTCAAACGTCACTCGCTCTGAGACTTGAAGTAGTTGTTCCCCTTGCTCTGCAAGGGCCGCGGCTGTTGTCGATGTGTTCCTGGTTCGAGCCCAGGTAGGGGCGAGGAGAGGGACGGAAGCTATACTGTTACACTGGCAATACTAAAGTGCCTATAAGAACATCCAATAGTCAAAGGTATATGAAATACAAATGGTAGAGAGAGAAATAGTCCTATAATTCCTATAATAACCTCAACCTAAAACTTCTTACCTGGGAATATTGAAGACTCATGTTAAAAGGAACCACCAGCTTTCATATGTTCTCATGTTCTGAGCAAGGAACTTAAACGTTAGCTTTTTTACATGGCACATATTGCACTTTTACTTTCTTCTCCAACACTTTGTTTTTGCATTATTTAAACCAAATTGAACATGTTTCATTATTTATTTGAGGCTAAATTGATTTGATTGATGTATTATATTAAGTTAAAATAAGGGTTCATTCAGTATTGTTGTAATTGTCATTATTACAAATAAATAAAGCCATAAAAATACATTTTTTTAAATCGTCCGATTAATCGGTATCAGCTTTTTTTGGTCCTCCAATCGGTATCGGCGTTGAAAAATCATAATCTGTCGACCTCTAGTCTGTACCTTATTCTTTAGACATTTGGGGCTGCTGGTGAACCATGTAGTACAGGCATAATCAAAGTGACACCAGACTAGCGCACTTGCCAGACTCTTTAGGGTGTCAATAGCTAGGTTTGCATCCAATTGGCGACAGATTTTCATGTAAATATTCTAAAATCTGCATAAAAACAATATACAGATTTTCCCATCAGAGTTGTGTTTCCATCAAATTTACTTGTTGCGGATAAAAGTTTGCGTAAATACGTAGTGCACATAAAAATTACTTTTGCGGTTACATTCCCATGTACCAAATAAAAAATACAAGTTGAATGGGTTTCCATTGCAGTCAAGGCCTACTGCTGGTTTTGTCACAAAAAATATTGCATAGGTATTGCAAATATAACCACTCTGGTATTGGCACGTGCACTCTAGCCAACAGCTCACAGATACAGTGTGGGTATAGCCTACATGATGAGATTATTATGGACAAAACTGCGAGATTATTGTTATTTGTCAAACAGCATCCAAGCATCGATCATCATGTTACCAGAATAAGACCCTCTATCTTTATTGAAAGGAGCATCAAGCTCCTCACTCAGCACTTTCACCACCCTGTGAAGTTCATCGTAATTTATTTAATCTGTAGCCTAATGAACTGCATGCTTTCCCATGATGTGACATTTTTTATCCGACATGTACTTTACTCGCATGAAAAGGTTGGGTGGAAACCTGGTTAATGTCAAGCCATTTTGAGGATGCTGGAATTATATTTTGAACGGAAGTGTGCATGCCTACGGGAGATTTTTTGAAGAAACCTAATAAGATTAAAACATTGTGACTGGTTGTGTTTATGTCACATATAAAAGGTAATACATTTTAAAAGTTAAATAACAAATATTTAGGCTATTTTGAGGCGCTAGGTTCTAGGTGTGTGAGGAATAGCCACTTGGATTGGAGAGGAGGCAGAGCGTGCACTAAGCTTTCCTGAATAACTAGGCCTGCCGGAAGCATATGTGGGCACATTATTATAGGACGATTTGGGAGAATGATGATCTGCAACAGACAGCGCATCTCAGTATAGGTAGAAATACAGCCAGAATGGCCTGCTACTGTGCCTTTCTAGACTTTATAAAATATCTAGAGTAGACCCACAACTGATCCAAATGGAACGAAACATTCAAATCACAGGGCTTTTGCGCTGTTATTCAAATGAGATTTTCACTGCAGCCTAGAGTAGAATTTAGTACTCATTTGAAAACAATAATGAAATGATTCATTGCATTGTGGTGTTGTTGGCTAGTCTAGGTAGGATACTAGTTTTTTTCCCTAAATATGGTCAATAGGGGAGCTTTTTGAGTGTCTCATTTCTTCAATGTTCTTTCATGCGCAATGACGCACCTGGCCTCTCCACTGCCTATCAGCTATTCCTATTTCTCCTTGTGGATTCATATTGAATATTGATCCAGCCTATTTTGGACCACCCCCCACCCCAGTAAATTTCGAACTGTCCTAACTGCCTACAATTTCCTTTATAGCATAGAATATCTACTTTCTTGCATTCAAATGATGATTATTTCAAATGGTCCCAATCTAACATGCAAAAGTGCTCAAGTAGCTTTTTAAAAATGAGTATTTATTATTAGTTGTCCAATTTAACATAGCCTGCTTTGCTATTTTGACAATTAATATAACGATGTATAACTACCTAAAATGGGGAAATGTACAATGCATCATCCCAAAGCTCATAGACGGTGACCTGGGTGAGTGGCTTAAAACTGTGCGTGTAAACTGTCCTGAGATTACAATCAGTAGGTAACTAGAGTCCCCTACCCCTGCTTGCTGATGTGGTCCCATTCAGACACACAGCATTACGATTCTCTCTGATAGGTTTTGTGCTGTCAAAGCCGTGGTTTTATGAAGACGTCAAGGATTTAAATAGCCAACAGAACAGTGTAAAGTCAATCAGCCTATACGAGTATGTTCGTTCCCTTGTCTTTGAGAGCACAGAGCGACCCGTGTACCTATCCACAGCGCATTGGATTTCCATATGGCAGTCCTGATATTAATTCACGTAAATTATACATTGCTTAATTGATGTAAGAATTATCTCGCACTACAAATGAAGGGTTCACATGTGGTATCGCGAATAAGATATGCTACTGTAACCGATTAGCTATTTTTGGAATTTCGACAGGTCATTCTTCTCCCACTGATGCTGTGGTTATTCGAGGCTTGAAATGTCATACATTACGGCATAATTGTAACCAACCCCATATGAAATACTATATTTACGAGCTACTGCAATTACATTTATCTGTAAAAAGGAAGCATCGAATGTCAAATGATGGTTATTGTTTCTCCTTTATTCTATTTTGTTGGCGCATTTCCGTAGAAAATTCTAAACAAACGTAACTCTACACCAGCTATAGTATAGTGTAAATGAAGAATATAATAATTATATCCTTACCTTTAAGTGTATTTTAGGCTCCTATTACGCAATACACCACCGCGTCAAGCACCTGCAGAAACCCTAACGTCATATGACTGACAGTTGACTACTGAGGAGGGCGGGCCCTCAATGTTGGTGGGGTTTGATTGATATTTCAAGCCACTAATCCTGGACCACGTACACTGAAACGTCCTAAAATATTCAAGATGCGTTAAACCTATCCCTATTAATTATTTATCCTCCTAGCTTGTGCTTCTTTATAATTTATTACAAAAGAGTGTCAGGAAATTATTAATCGAATGACCATACATAGCCCTGCTCTTCAACATCAGTTGATAATAATAATAATCTCTCTTTCAATTTCTTTAAATAATGATGTCCCTGGTGTAAATAATTATTAGATCTAGTTTGGGACTTATTATTACTTATTATTTACTTGAATCATGTAGAGTCTACCACAGATTGCAGTAATTGATTGTAGCATACACTGTTTATTTCATTTTAATGGATATGGTGATGAGGAGGAGGAGGATAGGCGCGGTGATGAGTAGAGAGACCGGTGGTGCAGTATTTCTGGTCCAATAACTCTTCTGAACAATGATAGCAAGTATTGGGAGAGTGTCTGCCATTTTGAATGGATGAGGAGCAGAGGGAAGGACAGCCACCCTTGGCCACCCAGCTTTGTCTCCTGAGTGCTTCTTTCTTGTAAGACCCTCTTATACGTCAGCCAGCAGGGCTGGATTCAATTGATTTAAACTCACACATCTGGGAACAAATAAAAAAAATGTAATTGCTGAATTGTAGAAATGCAATAGACCCCAAACCCTTCCAGACTGGGGTTAAACCATAGGATTAACACCAAGGATAGCAGGTAATGGAATTTACATTGCAGAATGTTGCCCTTTACTATTACAACCCTCTGGGCTCACGTCAAATAGAACACACTAAATGAGGATGTGAACCCCTATAGGCACGAGCACTACATCTAATGAAATAGAATCGGTTCATACGATTTTCTCTTGTGACCCCATTTTTCAATAAGATACCCCCGTATGGAGACCTAGAGGGCCTGTTACATTTCAGACAGAATGACATTACTGGTGACAGCCACAGCCTACAGCAGCAATATAATAGTTGATTTGTAGCTTCCCCAGGATGACATGCAGAGAGAACACTATCTCCTTTATAAGATGGTTACTGTGCATTCAGTAGACCTTAGTGTACTGTACAGTAAGTAAAGATAATTCACAGATGTAAAATATACTCCATAATATTGTATCGTTGAGCTGATCACTTGCACTAGCTGCAAGTGCTGCAGGGTCTAACTAAATTTTTACAGCCAGCACTAGGTGGCAGTAGCTGTGGCCGTGTGTGATTTCAGGACTCTTTATATCAACCAGGAAGACAGGGAAACTCCTACCTGTGTTGATGAGGAAGTGAGTCAGTTGTAATTAAGATAACTCACGTTTTATTTACTATTTTAACACATCTAATGTGTCTTTGTCAGCTAAATTGCCACATCAGATGTGGTCGACCCTCGATAATTCCAACAAAGATATTGATTAACCGTGAGGGTGGGCAACCTTTGCCAGTCAGGCATGAGCATTAGATAGCTAGCTAGCTAATGCGTTGTAGATGACTGGTCCTCTGCAAATCAAGCATGATGATTGCTCATATTAACATAAGACCTCCGCTGAGAGTGTATGTTTTCTCTGGGAGATATCATACAGCAAACCAGGGAGAAAAGGAAAGATCATGATATAATTTGTGACTGAAGTCACAGAGGTGAGAATATCCAATGGCAAATTGATGCAGTGAAATACATAAATATATACAAAAGTATGTGGACACACCTTCCAATTAGTGGATTCGGCTAGTTCAGCCACACCCGTTGCTGACAGGTGTATAAAATCGAGCACACAGCCACATAATCTCAACAGACAAACATTGGCAGTAGAATGACCTTACTGAAGAGCTCAGTGACTTTCAACATGGAACCATCATAGGATGCCACCTTTCCAACAAGTCAATTTGTAAAATGTCAGCCCTGTTAGAGCTGCCCCGGTCAACTGTAAATGCTGTTAAAGTGGAAAAATCTAGGAGCAACAATGGCTAAGTGATAGGCCACACAAACTCACAGAACAGGACAGCCGAGTGCTGAAGCGTCCTCGGTTGCAACACTGACTACCGAGTTCCAAACTGGAAGCAATTTCAGTACAAGAACTGTTTGTCGGGAGCTTCATGAAATGGGTTTCCATGACCAAGCAGCCGTACACAAGCCTAAGCTCACCATGCGCAATGGCAAGCGTCGGCTGGAGTGGTGTAAAGCTCGCCGCCGTTGGACTCTGAAGCAGTGGAAACACGTTCTCTGGAGTGATGAATCACGCTTCACCATCTGGCAGTCTGACGGACGAATGTGGGGTTGACAGATGCCAGGAGAATGCTATCTGCACAAATGCATAGTGCCAACTTAAGTTTGGCAGAGGAGGAATAATGGTCTGGGGCTGTTTTTCATGGTTTGGGCTAGGCCCCTTAGTTCGAGTGAAGGGAAATCTTAATGCTACAGCATACAATGACATTCCAGACAATTCTGTGCTTCCAACTTTGTGGCAACAGTTTGGGGAAGGCCCTTTCCTGGTTCAGCATGTCAATGCCCCCGTGCACAAAGCGAGGTCCATACAGAAATGGTTTGTCGAGATCGGTGTGAAAGACCTTGATTGGCCTGCACAGAGCACAGAGCACTGACCTCAACCCCATCGAACACCTTTGGGATGATTTGGAACGCCGACTGCGAGCCAGGCCTAATCGCCCAGCATCAGTGTCCAACCTCACTAATGCTGTTGTGGCTGGATGGAAGCAAGTTGTGTGACTTAACTTGTCTATCAGTGTTTTGGTACTTGTTTTGTGTTTTTTTTTGTAGACCCAGGAAGAGTAGCTACTGCCTCGGCAAAAGCTAATGGGGATCCAAATAAAGAAATGAAAACCAAGAGGACTGCATTCAAATATAATTACAGTAGGCTCTATAGGCTCTATATTTTGCTACTTGTAGGCTACTGTCTAATTTGTCTCGATATATTTCATGATGTTAAGGTAAGCATTGGAATAAGCCGCCTCAATATTTGCATATCTACTGTTTGATGCAAATTTGCCGCAAACTAACTATCAATATGCAAATTAGATCATGTTTGTGGTTAATGTGTGTTAAAACATTTCAATGTTATCTACATAAACCAAATCACATATGACTTTAAATGAACTTCTCAGAAAAAACAAAACACAAAATGTTGTAAATACACTGCTCAAAAAAATAAAGGGAACACTAAAATAACACATCCTAGATCTGAATGAATGAAATATTCTTATTAAATACCTTTTTCTTTACATAGTTAAATGTGCTGACAACAAAATCACACAAAAATGATCAATGGAAATCTAATTTATCAACCCATGGAGGTCTGGATTTGGAGTCACACTCAAAATTAAAGTGGAAAACCACACTACAGGCTGATCCAACTTTGATGTAATGTCCTTAAAACAAGTCAAAATGAGGCTCAGTAGTCTGTGTGGCCTCCACGTGCCTGTATGACCTCCCTACAACGCCTGGGCATGCTCCTGATGAGGTGGCGGATGGTCTCCTGAGGGATCTCCTCCCAGACCTGGACTAAAGCATCCGCCAACTCCTGGACAGTCTGTGGTGCAACGTAGCGTTGGTGGATGGAGCGAGACATGATGTCCCAGATGTGCTCAATTGGATTCAGGTCTGGGGAACGGGCGGGCCAGTCCATAGCATCAATGCCTCCCTCTTGCAGGAACTGCTGACACACTCCAGCCACATGAGGTCTAGCATTGTCTTGCATTAGGAGGAACCCAGGGCCAACCGCACCAGCATATGGTCTCACAAGGGGTCTGAGGATCTCATCTCGGTACCTAATGGCAGTCAGGCTACCTCTGGCGAGCACATGGAGGGCTGTGCGGCTCCCCAAAGAAATGCCACCCCACACCATGACTGACCCACTGCCAAACCGGTCATGCTGGAGGATGTTGCAGGCAGCAGAACGTTCTCCACGGCGTCTCCAGACTCTGTCACGTCTGTCACATGTGCTCAGTGTGAACCTGCTTTCATCTGTGAAGAGCACAGGGCGCCAGTGGCGAATTTGCCAATCTTGGTGTTCTCTGGCAAATGCCAAACGTCCTGCACGGTGTTGGGCTGTAAGCACAACCTCCACCTGTGGACGTCGGGCCCTCATACCACCCTCATGGAGTCTGTTTCTGACCGTTTGAGCAGACACATGCACATTTGTGGCCTGCTGGAGGTCATTTTGCAGGGCTCTGGCAGTGCTCCTCCTTGCACAAAGGCGGAGGTAGCGGTCCTGCTGCTGGGTTGTTGCCCTCCTACGGCCTCCTCCACGTCTCCTAAAGTACTGGCCTGTCTCCTGGTAGCGCCTCCATGCTCTGGACACTACGCTGACAGACACAGCAAACCTTCTTGCCACAGCTCGCATTGATGTGCCATCCTGGATGAGCTGCACTACCTGAGCCACTTGTGTGGGTTGTAGACTCCGTCTCATGCTACCACTAGAGTGAAAGCACCGCCAGCATTCAAAAGTGACCAAAACATCAGCCAGGAAGCATAGGAACTGAGAAGTCGTCTGTGGTCACCACCTGCAGAACCACTCCTTTATTGGGGGTGTCTTGCTAATTGCCTATAATTTCCACCTGTTGTCTATTCCATTTGCACAACAGCATGTGAAATGTATTGTCAATCAGTGTTGCTTCCTAAGTGGACAGTTTGATTTCACAGAAGTGTGATTGACTTGGAGTTACATTGTGTTGTTTAAGTGTTCCCTTTATTTTTTTGAGCAGTGTATATTAAACACCTATTCAATGTCTTAACAGATCAAATAAATCCAAGACAACTTGAAATCATCATCATGGTAAGTCAGCAAAGACTGGATATTTCCCAAATAAATGGTTTAATCTTTATGAAGCTACACCATTTTAAATGAAAGAAATGTGAACACTATGGGGATGTTGACCGTAGGATGTTTAAAGGGACAACTACAGAGTTATTTACATGAGACAAGTGATAACTGAGCAATAGATTTCAACCAATGGAAGTTTAAAAGATAACTAACAAATGTGTAATAATTCAAACAAAAACTCAATCAAACCCAGTTCAGAACTATTGCCTGAAACAACCAGAAAACACACTAAATTTGGATACTGATAACATTTTGGGTAATTTCGACAACCCAGCACTGGGTCAAGATTGGCAAAACAGAGAATTGGGTTAATGCAATCCAGCTGGGTTATTTTCAGTGTAATCCTAATTAAAATTTTGCTTATATATTTTAGATTTCTCTACCATCCCACCCTCTTCCTTTTCCTACACACAATCAAGATACAATGTTGAATTTCAAATAATGTATTTGTATTGCCTCAATTTCAGAACATACATCACGTCAGAGAATTGTACATAGAAATTAAAACATGTATAGCAAATTGAAACAAAGCCCTATTGGCCTAGTATGTTATTTCATAAGATAGGATTGATTTTTAAAATTAATTTATATTATTTCATGAACCAAACAGTCCAAACAAACATCAGACTAAAGCCTCAGCTGAACTTGATCTGCAAAGCATGGGTGCGTGAGACAGTCTGTTTTAAGTGGTACCGGGGCCTCCCACTCCTTTCTATTCTGCCTAGAGCCAATTTGCGTTGTTCTGTGAAGGGAGTAGTACACAGCATTGTACGAGATCTTCAGTTTCTTGGCAATTTCTCGCATGGAATAGCCTTCATTTCTCAGAACGAGAATAGACTGACAAGTTTCAGAAGAAAGTCTTTGTTTCTGGCCATTTTGAGCCTGTAATCGAACCCACAAATGCTGATGCTCCAGATACTCAACTGGTCTAAAGAAGGTCTGTTTTATTGCTTCTTTAATCAGAACAACAGTTTTCAGCTGTGCTAACATAATTGAAAAAGGATTTTCTAATGATCAATTAGCCTTTTAAAATGATAAACTTGGATTAGCTAACACAACGTGCCATTGGAACACAGGAGTGATGGTTGCTGATAATGGGCCTCTGTACGCCTATATAGATATTCCATAAAAAATCTGCCGTTTCCACCTACAATAGTAATTTACAACATTAACAATGTCTACACTGTATTACTGTTATTTTAATGGACAAAAAATGTGCTTTTCTTTAAAAAAAATCATAGTCGCACACCTTATGTAGCCTAGCCCATAGGCCTATATGTTTTGATAAGGTTTGTATCACAACTAAAGTTGCAAAATAACTTCTTAAAATTAAGCACATTAATCCACATTACACCGGGTTTAGAGCCTAACTGGCATACATAAGTAGCGCATTAGTTTCAAGTTTGGGGAAGATATTTCTCACCATAAAAATGCACCTTTTATAATAAAAGCATTACATGCATAATTGCATTTCCTGTCACTTTTGATAATGGTGTTTTCCTGCTAATGGAACATTTGCGCTTATAGCCTACTGCCATGTGCGCATTGCTGCACTTATAATTTGAAGAAATAGTTTAGCAACATTTTAAGCCAAATGTTCTGATCTGTTGCGTCAGCCACATTGCGTAAAAAAGTTTAATGCTAGAGGTTGTATTAATTTGGGATCTATTGCATCCCACAACTGTCCCCAGACTGTTTGGAATATTTATTTCTCGTACAGAATAGGTCGACTTTTGTACAATGGGGGATCGTAGATTGACATAGGCTAGTGCTTCTGCTGTTTGTTAGGCCTACTCATCTTGTTGGCTGTCGAAAGTAAATGTGGACTTCAATATCCAATATCTTCAATATCCACCTAGGTATTGGATAAGGACGCGCATAGTCTTCACTTGTAGTCTGTGAGAAAGACCCGATCACATGATGGAGAGCCATGTGAGTGAGAGGCAGCACTCAGGGAGAAGGGCATAACGCAGCAATCCGGGCCAAGAGCACAACGGCCACTGGCCACAAAAGGCATGGATTTTGTTTAGGGTGCATTACAGTGACAAAAGGGATGCAGTCGGGAAATTCGAGGCATTATCAAGTGCTTGTCAAATTGTGAATGAGAGACTAATGAAGTGTGTACAGCCTGGGAAAAAAACAAAGCTGAGCTCATGCCTTTCAAGCGACGTTTTTCAAATCATCATTACAGTCGCATCATACAGCCTTACAATGTATTAAAAATCAAAACATATAGCCCAAGGTTTGTAGAACAACTAAAGTTACATGAATAACTCTAAATTAAGCAAATAGGATTAGCTATTTATTTGTTAACCTCTCAACACAGAATAGCTGTATGTGTGCACTCCCTCAAATCCTTTGGAGAAAATATTTATACTATATTCTTCATACTATAAAATACTATAAAATAATGCCATGGGATTCTAAGCAAAGCTTGTCTGCTAAATCAACTAATGTAGCCCACAGCCATTTGGCAAAGCCAGATCAGGACCTAACATAAGGACAACAGAGTATGCTATTCTGTTCTTCTGAAATAGAATACATTTTCCTCATATCATGCTTCTTTAGACCGGTCTAAAATAAATAATGGATTTATTGGGAAGGTGTAGGCTATATTACATGGATCTATTAGACTTTTTAAAATGTAGATGTTCCAAAGGTCTGCATCAGTGGCTTGTAGCGTGTGTGGAAGCCAGGAGATGCTAAATGTGTTTATGTTAATTAATGGTAAATTACTGTGAGTCCGACAGTTACTGTATTTGGTTGACAATCACCGTCTGACAAAATTTCGTGACAACCACAGCCCTAGCCACGCCCCTTTCTTCATTCACAATTGGTGATTACATAATTATGCATTGTTTGCTCCCCCTCGCTCATCAACTCATCCATTCTCCCCATCATACTTTACTTTTTATTTAATCTGTTATATGTGTAAAATTAGTTTTGGTTCAGGTTCAGTTGAGGCAATTATTGAGGTGATTATCAACTGGGCACAGCACATTCCACTGTTGCGAAAAGGAGTGGAGCAGGCCCTACTGTCAGGAGAAAGATGTGAAAACCATAAAAAAATGTACACTCATTAAACTGGTTATAACTCCAGTTTGTTATATTAAGATTGGAACAATGGCAGTGTGTCATAGACTTATTTAGGAAAAGTTAAGGACGGAGGGGGTGATGACTTTAAAAATGACAGAGCAATAAAAACATTCAATTCATGAGCAGTCAAAATGACTGCTTTAGCAGTTCTAGTGTTAAGGGCATATTAGTATTGCAATATGAAAGGAAATGGGATATTTTATCAGTTGCACAACTCAATGCATTCAACCAAAATGTGTCTTCTGCATTGAACCCAACCCGTCTGAATCAGGGAGACACTCATGGCTCATCCATCGATTGATCTATTAATTCACAGGAACACAAACACTTATTCCTGTCACTTGTCGCACTACATACAAGACAAGATACTTATCCAGAAACTGTGGGTTTGCATAACCGAAGAATTTCTGCTCAAACTGTCAGAAACCGTCTTAGGGAAGCTCATCTGCATGCTCGTTGTCCTCACCAGGGTCTTGACCTGACTGCATATCGACTTCGTAGCCAACTTCAGTGGGCAAATGCTCCCCTTCAATGGCCACTGGCACGCAGGATAAGTGTGCTCAGGCAAGCTACGGACAACGAACACAATTGCATTTTATCGATGGCAATTTGAATGTACAGAGATACCATGACGAGATCCTGAGACCCATTGTTGTGCCCTTTATCCGCCGCCATCACCTCATGTTTCAGCATGATAATGCATGGCCCCATGTCGCAAGGATCTGTACACAATTCATGGAAGCTGAACATGTCCCAGTTCTTCCACGGCCTGCATACTCACCAGACATGTCACCCATTGAGCATGTTTGGGATGCTCTGGATCGACGTGTACGACAGCGTATTCCAATTCCTGCCAATATCCAGCAACTTCACACAGCCATTAAAAGAGGAATGTGACAACATTCCACAGGCCACAAACAGCCTCATCAAAACATTCCACAGGCCACAATCAACAGCCTGATCAACTCTATGTGAAGATATCTCGCTGCATGAGGCAAATGGTCGTCACACCAAATACTGACTTGTTTTCTGATCCACACCCCTACCTCAGTAATCTGTGACCAACAGATGCATATCTGTATTTCCAGTCATGTGAAATCCATAGATTAGGGACAAATGCATTTATTTTAATTGACTGATTTCCTTATATGAACTGTAACTGTAAAATCTTTGAAATGGTTGCTGTTGCGTTTATATTTTTGTTTTAGCCATTTACACATCAATATAAACACCCAATCCCTGGTTGATGCCTACATCTCCCATTCATTTGGGGCTGAGGCTCATAGGTTCATTTACACAGCAATGTATTGAAGTGTGCAGTTATGCATAACATATTTTGGAATGCTGGTCTTTTCATTCAAGGTTTACAAATGGTATCATCTAATTTCCCTATCAATCTCCCCATGCCTGTCCACTATTTAAATGTACAGGCTGCAAGTCAATGAAGGACTTTGACTTTCTGGTCTTTTGGAATCTCGGGTTGGAATGTCTTCCTGACAATCTTGTACACTGGTGTTGAGAGGACTACTGACAGAAGTCTTAAAGCGATGTCACCTTGTGTATATGGAGAGAATAATGTTTAGGGAATAACTTGATTGTTTCAGACTAAAAATGAATCATCGTCTGAGGCACCACCAGCAGGGTGACTTCAAGCTATACCTGCACTTCCTAGACAAGATCTTGGGCCTTGTTCTCTCGGCTGGCGAGGCAAAGTTTTTTTGTCCTTGAAGACTGTGATCCAATTCTCAGTGAGTTTCCCCAAGCAGTCTGGGTGTAAAATGGAGAAGTCATGCGCAATCTGAAGTAAAGTAGACAAACAATTACTTTTCTATTGCAGTTAATCGTTATTTTGGCTAACACCTAACTCTCGAAGCCCCCCTAACCTCATTCTGGAATGGCTCTTTGATGTTGTCGGCATAATGAAGGGGGCTGTGCTTACTGGTTGGCTCTCCTCTGTCTTTCTCACTCAAACACCCACACTCAGGCTCCGAGCGCCACCCCCTTCTATTATAATGTTTGGATTTTCAAATTCAAACAATGAGAGGTCTGAGATGTCTCAACCCCTGAGGGAAAAAAACACTTGAGAGAACCAATCAAACCCTGTCTCACAATTTATGAGTGAATATTGCATTAACAAACAGCTTCCTTTCCAGACAAGTGAGGTTATAGCTCTCCCTGCGCTGTGTCCCATCAGCCAGGCTTGTTAATCACAGAAAACAATTAAATTCAAGTCTAATGTTTTTGTAAAAATGTAACCCACCATGCTGGATACTCCAGCATGGTGGGATACTCTCAGACTATCTCGACTGTCTTGGCCCCATTCTGTCTGGTCCACTGAGCCCTCTGGATTGAGGACTCCTTCATGTACTCCGCAACTTGGTTTGTCGGCTAGATGTTGTTCTTCACCCACTCGGTCATCTGGGCTGCCCTCTCACATTTGACCCTGTTGTGAGCACAAAGTACTCAATTATTTTTAACAATCAGTTTTCAAAATACACAACCAATCTTTCAACATATACCTAGCAAGACCCGGCTACTGCTCAAGCCTGGTGTGTCCACAGTCCTATGTATTAATGTATGTGTCCTGAGGACCTCCTTTTGTGTATAAAAAAAGGTGGCGTTAAGTTCAAGTTATTTTTATTGTCCCAATTGGGAAATTTGTTGTGCAGTCAGGGTTCAACAATTAAAAACCATACAACCGATATAAGATCGATAAAAAAGAGCAAACATTGTGCAAAAGTGCAGCAATAAATAGACATTTCATTTCATGTGCAGATTCAGAAAGTTTTTGGCCTGTGGGATAAAATAGTTCCTGTATCTGTTGCTATTGAGTTTGGAAAGTGTAAAACAACAATCTGTGTAAGTCTGATGTTCTTTAATTTCAGGCTTAGGGTTGGGCGATTGCCCCAAATATCATTTCACCGTATTAAACCAAAGTGTTAAAAATTATTATTTTGGAACCAAAGTGTTGATAAGTGTGTCCTAGGTGACCATAGGATTAGCATTAGCGGCTAACAACATTTAGGCCCAACTTGCTGCGAAAAGACAAACTAGCTGCATGGGGAGAGCGGAGAGAGATGACTCAAGTAGCAAAGTAAACTATAAAAATGTATGTTACACACGGCGTATCACATTTAACAAACCAAACATTGAAATACCGTTATAGAACAAAAACGCAAACCGGTCTGTGCATCAATACCAGTATATCGTAAAATATATATATATTTTTTTAACCTTTATTTAACTAGGCAAGTCAGTTAAGAACAAATTCTTATTTTCAATGACGGCCTAGGAACAGTGGGTTAACTGCCTTGTTCAGTGGCAGAACAACATATTTTTACCTTGTCAGCTCAGGGATTTGATCTTGCAACCTTTCGGTTACTAGTCCAACACTCTAACCACTAGGCTACCGACCGCCCCGGTATACTGCCCAGCACTATGAATCAGGCTATAGTGGAGTCATCCAAAAGCAAGAGCGTTTCCTGGTCTATCTCATCCGCTGCAAAATAGAAAGGGGGTACCTAGTCAGTTGCACAACTGAATGCATTCAACCAAAATGTGTCTTCCACATTTAACCCAACCCCTTTGAATCAGAGGAGTGGAGGGCTGCCTTTATCGACATCCACGTCTTCCGGCATCTGTGGAGCAGTTGTTGGGGGTTAACTGCTTTTCTCAAGGGCAGAACAGCTGATTTTTCCACCTTGCTGACTTTAACCGCTACACTTAACCGCTAGGGGGGAGATTTTAAGGGATAGTTTCACCCATATTTCTACAATAAACTACATACTTTGAGGAGGGAAGGGCTGATAAGAAAGGTTGAGCAAAGGAGTGAGGAAAGAGCAAACGTAATAGTGGCGGCAGTAGCTTTGAGGTTAGAAAGGGAGACCAATAACTGGCGGGTTATCGGTTCAAACCCCTAGCTGCTTGCGGGGAAATCTGCAGGGAGTGATCCAGCAGCTAGAGGGTAACCAGCTACAACTATTGTTCTCTCCTGCAAGTTTGTATAACTGTATATGCATGGGCTTGGTCTCATGAGTAGAAGGTGTTGACGTAGGCAGTTACATCACTAGGGGTTGACTGCAAGCATATTAAAGCAACTTGGACCCATTTTATTTTGCAGAACTTACTCGGAAACATGCGTGCTATGTTTCCGTTGTCAACTTCTGTCTGCAATTGTATTAATAAAGGTTTGATTGATTTACTTAAAGATATTGTCTGATTGCTGATTTCACCAATAAGCCAATGACTGACAAGGAACAAGGAACCTACCACAACAACCCCTAAGTGCCCATGAGCTGCTCCCAGCCTGACACACATCATGTTCATTTACTAGATATTGTTTTACATGGAAGATATATTGTAGATAATATACAACAATTACGACTCTAATTTCTATATAAATGCCTGGATTACTTTAATTTCGGTGAATCTCTGATACAATGGGTTAAAGTTATGTACAGCAACCCCAGGTGTAAAATAGTAAATAATGGTTACTTCTCAGAACGTATTGAGCTTTTAAGAGGAGTCAAACAAGGCTGTCTGTCTCCATATCTATTTATTATGGCCTTTCAAATGCTAGCTATTAAATAAAAAATAAAAAACTTGAGTCATCGGCATACATTGACACTTTTGTTTTTATCCCCTGGATTTCTAACCGTTAGACGTTCTTGTTGGATCTAAGGTCTGTAATCTGGATCCCTGTACATTCTTATTGAAGATCTTGATCACTTTTCTAGCCTCTCTGGACTAAAACCCAATTATGACAAGTGTACCATATTACGTATTGGATCATTAAAAGACAGTGTTTACACTACCTTGTAGTTTACCAATAAAATGGGCGGATGGTGAAGTAGACATACTTAGTATGACATACTTATCAATTTCAATAGAAAGTTTGCAAAAATAGACAAGATTCTGCAACCATGGAGAGGTAAAATCTATTTATGGAAACATCACATTTACTTTTTTAAATCATATGAGAAAAAAAGGTTTCATTTTATTTGGAATGCTAAGCCAGACAAAATTAAACATGCCTATTTACAGTTGAAGTCGCAAGTTTACATACACTTAGGTTGGAGTCATTAAAACTCGTTTTTCAACCACTCCACAAATTTCTTGTTAAAAAACTATAGTTTTGGCAAGTCGGTTAGGACATCTACTTTTGACACCAACAATTGTTTACAGATGATTATTTCACTTATAATTCACTGTATCACAATTCCAGTGGGTCAAAAGTTGACTGTGCCTTTAAATTGACTGTGCCTTTAAACAGCTTGGAAAATTCCAGATAATGTCATGGCTTTAGAAGCTTCTGATAGGCTAATTGACATCATTTGAGTCAATTGGAGGTGTACCTGTGGATGTATTTCAAGGCCTACCTTCAAACGCAGTGCTTCTTTGCTTGACATCATGGGAAAATCAAAATAAATCAGCCAAGACCTCAAATTGTAGACCTCCACAAGTCTGGTTCATCCTTGGGAGCAATTTCCAAACGCCTGAAGGTACCACGTTCGTCTGTACAAACAATAGTACGCAAGTATAAACACCATGGGACCACGTAGCCGTCATACCGCTCAGGAAGGTGATGCGTTCTGTCTCCTAGAGATGAACGTACTTTCGTTCGAAAAATGCAAATCAATCCCAGAACAACAGCAAAGAACCTTTGAAAGATATGGAGGAAACAGGTACAAAAGTATCTATATCTACAGTAAAACGAGTCCTATATCGACATAACCCGAAAGGCCGCTCAGCAAGGAAGAAGCCACTGCTCCAAAACCGCCATAAAAAAGCCAGACTACGTTTTGCAACTGCACACGGGGACAAAGATCATACTTTTTGGAGAAATGTCCTCTGGTCTGATGAAACAAAAATATACAGTGGGGCAAAAAAGTATTTAGTCAGCCACCAATTGTGCAAGTTCTCCCACTTAAAAAGATGAGAGAGGCCTGTAATTTTCATCATAGGTACACTTCAACTATGACAGACAAAATGAGAAAAAAAATCCAGAAAATCACATTGTAGGATTTTTTATGAATTTATTTGCAAATTATGGTGGAAAATAAGTATTTGGTCAATAACAAAAGTTTATAGATGGATAGATGGATTATAAAAAATAAATTAAAAAATAGAAAGTTGCCACGTCTTCACACTTGCTCACATTCTGGTGGACTTCACGCGCTGGTGGCGGGAGAATTAACCCATTGGCTGGGTTAAATATCCATAACACAACCTTAATAACCCAGCACCAACAACCCAACCTTGCTGTTTTTACAGAAAACAACCAAACTATGCAACCCAGCAATTGGGTCATCCAAACAACCAAGCATTTTTTTAATGAAACTTAAATTTTAAAGCCATGCATACATATTTCTTTGTCCTCAGTTAGATTGGAGGCCTCAATCTGTATGTTTGCCTTGTAACTGATTTGATTCTAAAAAGAGATAAGGAACAACAGATGATCAAAATGTGCTAGCTACTAGTTTAAATACATGAAAGATCTACTTGTTAAAAATAATGAATGTATGGGCTACATTTATGAGAATTATACATGCATTTGCTTACCTCATCAATGTTGAAGACGATAAACAAATGTATCACTCAAAAAAAAGTGTTATGAGTGAGTGTACCGCAAATATATTTCAAGGATGTTGTGCAAAAATATGATTGCTAACATTAGCTAGCTAAGCGCTAGCCAGTCAGTGGCACTGACAGATTGAAATTGGTATCAACAAAATGTTTCACTCTCTCAAAACATGACAATGCTAACTAGGCATAATTTAGCTAATACAATGTTCAAGTTTATTAGCATGTTTAATTAATAAGTTAGACACTCACCGGACAACTTTTGTAGGTAGCTAGCTAGATAGCTTGGTTTCCATTTTTCTAATCCCCATGATTGGTCATCAACTGTTACTGGTCTTGGAACTCGTGTTCACCAGAAACAACTTCTGGTAAACTGTTTTGTAAGGAATCTCTCTAGGAGTTGATGTTATTATTGTGAAATAATTATAATGTTAAGGTAAGATTGGAATTGAGAAAGCTTAGAGACTGGTGTTTTGGGAAACGCATGTTACATCTTCGGCCATTGTAGGGAAGATGACTCCTTAAAACACTCATAAGCCTAAATTCCATCGCTATCGGGAAACCTGGCACTGAATGTGAAAACGCCTTGTGCATGTTTACCTTAAGTGTGTATGTGTGTGGAGTCAAAGTTCAATTCCATCAAGACACTAGTGAGGTAAGAAAAGGATTTGTGTACGTCAAAACTAGACATTAAAGATTCAGTCAAAGGTTACCTTGGCTTTATGACAAATGGCATACTATGGTGATAGGATGTCATCTGTATGTGTTCCATTGTTATACTTACTATGTACTGTTAAGTCTTTTAGTAGACATCCCAGACTTTTACACAGTAAATGCACCAATCCGTCCCCTTTGCTGATTGCAGGCATGGGAGTAATGGAGGGACACAGTCTATCCAAAGGCACACAGGAATTCAAAGACAAGTTCTGGGAGTTCTATAAGCTAAGTACTACAGTCTTGTATGATGTGTAGAATGTGTTTGTTGTTTAATTATGTAACATCCGGTTATTTAGATTGCTTATGTTTATAAGAACTGAGGTCGGGGCGTTCGTATACTTTAGTTTAACTTTACTTAGAAGTATGCTGGCATTATATAGTTCACATATCATATCCCTCCCACCGTCTGGCTGCTGTAAAACATGGAACTGGAATCCCACAGTACAAATACACGGACTGGATTATGGCATAAAGTTCACTACATTACAAATGATACCACCTTATATGTTATATTGTATCTGATGACAGAGAATATAGAGGGTTGATTTGACTGAGATTGTGACATTTGGAATCCTAGGGTCTGATTGTAACCGTTTGTTTGTTATGTCTAACTATAGGCTGATTGGTGAGGTCTGATTGCCCTAGTACTGAACTCAATACTCAACTCCAAAGAGTTGAAGATCAATGTTTCATTCTTGGAACAGTTGTCTCTTGCACACTGCAGGGTGTATAATTTAAATGTGTATATGATTATATGTGAATTTTTATGTATTGCATAACTTTTCTGGTGTAATATTCACATAATGGTATCCTACTGGTTAAGATACCAATCTTGCCCTTGACCTGTCATTCAGAGGCCCAGCTGTTTTAAGCCCCACATTTTTGGCTTGCCTGATTTGCATGTTATTTTGGCATTAATATGTGTCACATATCAGTTTGCATATATATATATATATATATATCGTTGAATTAATAAAGAATACAACATGGTCTCTTTTTTGTTTTCTTGAGTAAGGCAGTGCCAAAATGCAGTTGTTTCAGCCTCGCTCAGTGCTTTCTGTGGTGTTGGGGCAAGCCAACAGAAAATACAGAGCACTGCGCCGTGATTGGCTCAGTGTTCTGTCGCTCATGGGGACACTACGTCACCAACAAGTCTTAGGTTAGACCTAAAAAATTCTAGCCCCTTGGGTGCTGCCATAGAGTTACATTAGAAGTGCCCATCCAAGAAGGCTCAAGGTCATTGGCCACAGATAATATGACGTCAAATCACGTTATATAGTAGCTTTGATTAGACTGATCATGTCAACATCATACTTTCAAAATCTTAGCTAGCAGTCATCATCATGAATCAAGTCGACAATCTACTGGCAAATCCTTGTCATATGAAGATAAATAATGAAGAGAAATTATAGATAAAACATATCAGTGCTCATCGGCCATTGGATATTACACAACAATTTGGAAATCGCAAATTCAACAATCAGTGGTTTGGAAGGAATCAGTGATAGTGGCTGTGTGGTCCAAAATCTGGGATTAAGGGGCTCTTTTCCAAGTTTAAAATGATAAACAATCAACATTGGCCATGCTGTCAATGAAGCATGATTTGTGTCGTGCTCAAAACAACTGATTTAATATGCCAGGGAGATATGTATACTGTAGCTAAGAAAGTGTATGTTGTGCAGTAAGATGTTAGTAGCCCATGTGCCTCACTCTAATAATTTGATATATTTACCCCTTAATTTCACCTATTGTTCTGACTTAGTGGAGCACATGTAGCCTATAACCTGTTTTAGAGAAATGTAATCATCAAATAATGTAAGAGCTTTCATTGTCTACTTATATGCCCCATTTATTTATCCTACGGTTCTGACTTGGTGTACAGAGAGAACACTGTAAGAACGGCCCATGTTCTGAGTTCTGTCGCTGTACATTTCAAAACTGCTAAACAAATAGTCATATAGACTACATCCGTCCTAGCTCGCTCATTAATGTCTTAAATCGAAATTACGGATTGCCTCTTATCATCTCCTTATGCCATAGTTTGTACATCTCAATTGCCATTAAAAACCACATTTGTTTAAGCAAGTCAACAATATCAGCTGTTTTTTTAAAGGCAGTAAATGCGGCTGAATGAACTGTTTCGCTGCCAGACAAGGCTCCGCTGATAGCCAGGTGTAGCAGTAGTAAGATGTTGGGACTGCTGTTGGGACTCTGCTGTTGGGACAGCTTTATGTAGGCCCTAACAGTTTGTGGGCACCGTTTGTCACCGTTATTGTGCAATTCATGTATTGTTTAGTGTTGTGTTGTGTTGTGTAGTGGTTTGCTGGCATGCATTCCACTTCTCTTTTTTCCCCCCAAGATTTACATGCTAAAATCGACGCTGAAAAGGATTTACAGAATCAAAAGTTAAAGGAGGAATGTGATGTATTTATTACAGTTGGTCATTTATGGCAAATGTGTTGAAGAATGGAAACTATAGATTATGCACAGTCCGTCCATAACACATATAATTTGATGATCTTGTATTAGCGTAGGCACATGGAAAAAGTTCAAGTTAAATGCTGTAATTAACTTTTGAAACATGAATAACATGTAATGTTATTTTTGGAAGAAAATACATAATTGAAAAAATATATGTGAAGTCGTCGTACTTCATAATACATTGCACTTCTACATATGAATTTGTATGAAAGGGATCAAAGGGTCGATGTGGCACAGACTATAACGGGGGGTTATAGATTCAGTATTCTAACATTTAATCCATAAACACCCTTGTGTAGTGAGGAATTCCTCCGCCTGTTGACTAAGAATCCTAAGACAACGTTCAACTTCCTTATCCACTAAACCAGTATATTTCAAACAGGAAGGACCCGAGAAGCCTGTGAAATCCTATGCAAGTAGTTTCTCTGATTACTCAATCATTTACTTTTGTCAATGTTCTACTAATCTACGTACACTGTTGTGGGATGGGCAAAATAAATGTAATCAGTAAGAAGGGACAGCAAATTGTTTCAAGGGTCCTCATGTTTAACTGTGATTATCTTCTCAAACAATGCAATGCTGCTTTATTTTTGTGTGTTTTACTTCTATTTTTAGGAAATCAAGTGGCTTTATATTTTTTTAAACAGTAGATATTAAATAATAGGTGACAGAACTAAATATGCATTAAGAAAGTTATCCTGTGAATGGGTGTTTGATGGATATGAATTGTTTTGTGGAAAAATGTATCCCACTTTAATGCCTCTTGACTGTAGGCTGCCATTCAACTCCCTCAGCTCTAAGGGTGGTTAGCTTCAGCAGACCATTTCATTATTGAGCAAACATACTTGTTCAAACAAACAGTGACTCGCCAGCTCCAGGCATTGAATATGCACTGAATAAAAGATGCAGACCTCCCTGGCTATTCACCAACATCCTGCTTTCAAGGATGTATTAATGTGGGCATGCTGTCAAGTTGACTATCACGTCTATACCTCTAGGGAAACATGGCGGGAGCAATGAGTGTCACTATATTTCTATCTTTTGTTTTGGTAGCCATCACTCTAGGTAAGTTAATATTTAAAATTTTCTTCGTAAAACCTATTCCCTTTGAGAATAATTTACCTAAACCGTATGGAGAGCTCCATTGTGCCTGCAAAATTATGCAAAAAAGGGAGGTTATGGTCACACCATAAAACAACCATGACCAGGAAATATGTGTTTCACACAATACAGGACATTGTGGTTTCAAGTCAAGTGATATAGATTTATTTCTGTATATTGCACATACAAGCAGCTACAAAGTATTATATAAAATATCTGGATTTAATCAATGGATTTTCTTACGCCATAGAACATTAGGTCACTAATGAAGAAAGTTGCAGCAAAAACTAAAGGGCCAGTGGTGTGTGTCCAAGCAAATATGAGTTTGGGATGAGTTGAATCGATGGTTGTCTGTTAAAGTCCTGCTCCAGAACTTTGGCAATCACTAAGTATTTTTGGCTTACTTAATAAGTGTTAAAGTATTTACTAAAATAAACTGAAGTAAAAAACAATACAAAAATTGAAAAATAAATAATTAAAGAGGAACAATAAAATAACAGTAGCGAGGCTATATACAGGGGGTACCGGTACAGAGTCAAGGTTGCAGGGGCACAGGCTAGTCAAGATAATTGAGGAAATATGTACACGTAGGAAGAGGTAAAGTGACTATGCATAGACAATATACAGAGAGTAGCAGCAGCGTAAAAATGGGGGTGGGGGGGGGTCTCCTGAGGGGGAATAGGCATTGTTGTGCCCTCTTCACGACTGTCTTGGTGTGTTTCGACCATGATAGTTCGTTGGTGATGTGGACACCAAGGAACTTGAAGCACTCAACCTGCTCCACTACTGCCCCGTCGATGAGAATGGGTGCGTGCTCGGTCCTCCTTTTCCTGTAGTCCACAATCATCTCCTTTGTCTTGATCATGTTGAGAGAGAGGTTGTTATCCTGGCACCACAGGTCTCTGACCTCCTCCCTATAGGCTGTCTCATCATTGTCGGTAATCAGGCCTACCACTGTTGTGTCTTCTGCAAACTTAATAATGGTGTTGGAGTTGTGCTTGGCCATGCAGTCATGGGTGAACAGGAAGTACATGAGTGGACTGAGCATGCACCCCTGAGGGGCCCCGTGTTGTGGATCAGCGTGGCAGATGTGTTGTTACCTTCCCTTACCACCTGGGGGGCGGCCCGTCAGGAAGTCCAGGATCTAGTTGCAGAGGGAGGTGTTTAGTCTCAGGATCCTTAGCTTAGTGACGATCTTTGAGGGCACTATGGTGTTGAACGCTGAGCTGTAGTCAATGAATAGCATTCTCACATAGGTGTTCCTTTGGTCCAGGTGGGAAAGGGCAGTGTGGAGGGCAATAGAGATTGCATTATCTGTCGATCTGTTGGGGCGGTATGCAAATTGGAGTGAGTCTAGGGTTTCTGGGATAATGGTGGTGATGTGATCCATGACCAGCCTACAGACGTGAGTGCTATGGGTCAATAGTAATTTAGGCAGGTTACCTTGGTGTTCTTGGGCACAGGTACTATGGTGGTCTGCTTGAAACATGTTGGTATTACAGACTCGGTCAGGGACAGGTTGAAAATGTCAGTGAAGACACTTGCAAGTTGGTCAGCGCATGCTCGGAGTACACGTCCTGGTAATATGTCTGGCCCTGCAGCCTTGTGAATGTCGACCTGTTTAAAGGTCTTACTCACATTGGCTACGGAAAGTGTGATCACACAGTCGTCTGGAACAGCTGATGCTCTCATGCATGCTTCAGTGTTGCTTGCCTTGAAGTGAGCATAGAAGTAATTTCGCTTGTCTGGTAGGCTTGTGTCACTGGGCAGCTCGCGGCTGTGCTTCCCTTTGTAGTCCGTAATAGTTTGCAAGCCATGCCACATCCGACGAGCGTCGGAGCCGGTGTAGTACAATTCGATCTTAGTCTTGTATTGACGCTTTGCCTGTTTGATGGTTTTTCGGAGGACATAACGAAATTTCTTATAAGCGTCCGGGTTAGAGTCCCGCTCCTTGAAAGCGGCAGCTCTACCCTTTAGCTCCGTGCGGATGTTGCCTGTAATCCATGGCTTCTGGTTGGGGTAAGTACATAAGGTCACTGTGGGGACGATGTCACCGATGCACTTATTGAAGAAGCCAGTGACTGATGTGGTGTACTCCTCAATGCCATAGTAATTTAGTTTTCGCTTGTAAGCAGGAATCAGGAGGATAGAGTTATGGTCAGATTTGCCAAATGGAGGGCGAGGGAGAGCTTTGTCGCTTCTCTGTGAGTGGAATAAAGGTGGTCTAGAGTTTTTTTTCCCCTCTGGTTGCACATGTAACATGCTGGTAGAAATGAGGTAAAACAGATTTAAAAGTTTCCCTGCATCAAAGTCCCCGGGCCACTAGGAGTGCCGCCTTTGGATGAGCATTTTCTTGTTTGCTTATACAGCTTGTTGAGTGCGGTCTTATTGCCAGCATCGGTTTGTGGTGGTAAATAGACAGCTACGAAAAATATTGCTGAAAAATTCCTTGGTAAATAGTGTGGTCTACAGCTTATCATGAGATACTCTACCTCAGGCGAGCAAAACCTTGAGAGCTCCTTAATACTAGATTTCATGGAACACCTGTTATTTACAAATAGACACAGACCGCCACCCTTTGTCTTACTGGAGGCAGCTGTTCTATCTTGCCGATGCACCGTATACCTAGCCAGCTGTATTTATACATGTTGTCGTTCAGCCATGACTCAGTGAAACATAAGATATTACAGTATTTAATGTCCCGTTGGTAGGATAGTCTTGATCGGACCTCATCCATTTTATTATCCAATGATTGCACTTGGCTAATAGGACTGATGGTAGAGTCGGATTACTCACTCGCTGTCGGATCCTTACAAGGCACCCCCGACCTACGTCCTCAATATCTCCGTCTCTTCTTCAATGCAAATGACGGGATATTACTTTCATTATATGCAAATGTGAAGTGTTGTTCTTCATTAGAAAATCAGAAGGGAGCTAGACTTTTCCACATTACATTTCTTTTTGACACCCCAGATCGACCCAATTGTGCTACTCAAATGCTAATCTCAGCACCAAGTGCAGAACCAAATGTTGCTTGTGCGCTGGCCAGTAACAGCTGGCCAGTAACAGTCTATCGCGAGAGACTACCCGAATGCATACCAGGTTTTGTCTCAATGTGTTTAACAACAAAAAAATTGTTATCAGGGATGACCTAGTTACAGAGCATAACTAAATATGATAAATATATGTATGCATGCCTAGTTTGTAAATGTGAAAAGATCCAATAATAACACTCCTTTAATGCAGGGTCCACTGGAGCCCTAACCTTGTCTTCATCGAAGGCTATCACCGAGACTACCCCAACATTGTCTGTCACCACCACAGTGGTCCCTGCCTCAAAAGCCAGTAGAACAAGTCCCATAGTCAGTGAAACACCCGATTCAGCTCCTACTGGTAACACTGGAGTCCCATTGGAATCATCACCGACAACTGAGCCTTCCCAATCCTCTCAGACACTGACTCCATCACAACCATCCAATGGCAGCACCACCTCTACAGGTTTTACAGCTGACACTTCTACAAATCAGACACTAACTGGAACAACTTCTCATGACTCCACATCCTCAAACTTCTCGTCAACTTTGTCACCAAACTCCGATTTTACCACAGGGAACATGAGCTCAAGCACAGGTGTGTGTTTCAGATTCAAATAATTTATTATTGAATTCATCAAATGAATCCCTGCAGACAGTGAGTCTTAGCGGTAAAGCTGTTACCAATGGGCACCTAGTTTCTATTATAATTCAGTTTTCAAGAGAACAACATTTTTCATGTTTTGTAAATGCCACAGAATTAATCAATTCAGTTGACGACTTTTAAGACAACTGATTCATGTATTTGCGTAACTATACTTTTTCACTGTTATTTATTCCTTAGCTTTACAAAGTGATGGGAGCCATGACTTATCAAGGAGTCCGGGTCTTGTAGCAGTCCTATGCATATTTTGCATCTGTCTGGGTCTTCTACTGGCTGTTGGGATTACAAAGTTCATTACTTCCAGAGGTTCAAAGTTTGAGAGGCTCGAAGATGTGCCAATGGTGAGTAGATTTTTCTGTGAGGATAGCATACGACAGATATTGCATGCAAAAGAGCTTTCCGTTGAATGTACAGGACATTCAGATATGGAAGTGATATAGAAGAAATGCTGTGTAACGCACAGGAAACCAAACCAAAAGGGATTTTAACACATGAGAATTAGGAGAATTTATCAGATAAATTAAATTGACTATTAATTCTATGCAAAGATGGTTTCCTTTTCTATATGTTGTGCTCCAAGTCATTTTTCTCTCTCATACAATGTGTTCAAAAGGTAGAAATCTTGGAATCCAAATTAATTCTAACTCCTTTTTATTCCTATTTTCAGGGCAAGATGAATGAAGAGTCTCCGTTTGCCCGTTATCCAACAAAACAATTCTGAAAGATAACACATCATAAGACAAAGCCATTGACCCAGAACTGATAGATTGTAAATCAGTCTTTCGTTTGGGTTCAGATGGTGTCGTTTATAACATGTCATCCACCATCATGTTTTTTTCCTGTTTTTCTTTGTTTTGTCTGGCTGCTGGAAAGTGACATATGTTTGAAAGAAATCAGTATAGCCCAAGGGCTAAAAGCAACCCTGTGATGTAGTACGGAATATCTACTCTGAGGTTGGTCAGCAGCATACTAAAGTCAATCATTGGCCCAAGGTGAAGTACTATTCATTCACAGATGGATGGATGCGTCAAGAACCATAATGTAGAAGATACACAGACAATGGCTGTGTTTACACAGGCAGCCCAATTCTGATCTTTTGTCCAATTATTGCAAAAAGATCTGATCTGATTGGTCAAAAGCCCAATTATTGGCAAATGTACAGAATTGGGTTATCTGGAATTCTACGTCGGGCAGATGTGTGTCGTTTGATAAGGAAAGTTTCCTCTCACAACCTCTACAAGCTAGCATATTAAATAAAACAACATTTAAATATACTCAAACTAGGGGTCACGGCCAGATTAGAAAATGAGGTCCTGAGAGAAACTCAATTTTTTTTTTTTTTTTTATTGGGCGTGGTACATAGAACCATGGTTATGTCAGTAACCTCCGGTAGCCACTAGATGTGTTTCCAATAAACAGAGCGGTTTCTGTTTTCTTCCTACAAATGTGGCTCTTTTGAACCGTTTAAGTTACAAAATATTATCACCCATCACTGAAAGATAAGACTCTTACCTATAAGTCTTCTCTTTCCCTCTACAATGGCCACAAGCAGGACTCATTAGAACATAGTTGACAAGACCATGCACTAAATCAGACTGGGGGGGAAAAGATCATCAATGAGTGAAGAACATATATTGCCCGATGATCTTCTGAACTTCCCAATACCTTTTTAAAGCATTTCAGTCACTTCAAACCATACTTCCTTCAGATTTGAATAATGTCAAAAGTACTGTCCAACTGATTTGTAATAGACTGTCATAGCTCCAATTAAAAAAGTAAACATTGGCTGTTGATTACATCACTTTAAAAAAAATGTATTTACAAAATGGGGTTAGCAGCCTAAAAAGTTTGGGAACCCATACTCTACCTGTTGTTACCGCTGTTGGTTCTTTTGACCTTAGGAATGCGAGACAATATATCCACATGAAAGTATAATCCAATAAATTTACCAAAGCACTGGTAGTGCGTTCCGATTTCTATCACCTGAAGCATGCACCGAACTATGTAAACGCGTGCATGAGCTTGGCAAGTATCATGCATGTATTTGCATCTTGTGGTATGCTTCAAGTGATTATAGAATACGTAACGCTACACCAGCGCTTTGAAACGTTTATTTAATTATACTGTACTGTGGATGTCTCACAGTCATACCTGCAAAAAGACCACCCGCATGGACAACCGGTAAAGTATTTTAAAATATAATTGTATTCACCGATCTAGTATGTAGAGGTCGTGAGAGTAAACTTTCCTAATTCAAACGCGCATTCAATACAATTCAACGTCCTGGCAAACGCCTCAAACACACCGACTGTGAACCTACGTTTTGGTGCACCAGAAGTAGTTCATTTCTAACGGAACGCTGCGTTTGCCTTGCAGCATTGCGTTGCAGAGGCAGTTGCAGTGCGTTCTGTGTGGCTCATACCTTGGATTTATCGAACGTACGCGTAACTGTATGAGAAGACTGCTTGACAGAAATGGTAGTAGAAGGTGAATGTTGAACTGTTGTTGACCACATAGCCAGATGACACTGGGTACTAATTGGCGAAAGAACACTATCGGCGTGATCAAGGCGAAAGGGCTGCCTGGGGTGTGTGTAAACATGCCGATTCTGTTGCAAAACCTTTCGCAACAGAAACCGTTTACTCCAAACAAAACACGCAAACGATAGTTTCTATTGGAAAATTTGGGTATTCGTTTCCTTCCCTTTGCACTGTTTGCTTCCGTTTGGTTTAAAATGGTCAACGGTTTCTACAATGAATACGCCCCTGTGTGAATGCAGCCAATGTGCCCGGTATCGCTAGAAATAAGGCTGCTCCAAATTATCTGCTTCTTGAAAATACTCAGTGACCAATAGGCCTCGTGTTTGTATGGTTTGAATTAAATAAATCATTGAATTATGTTTTCTGTTCTCCAGATGTTATATATATATATATTGCATAAAGACATGCTTTTTAATTCAGCTTGTAAATAACTTATTCTATTACCATTCATTATGATTAGGGGTAGGGTTATATAATTGTTATTCTAAGACACCTTTTAAGTGACCCACAAACAGCTAGTCAATAGCACTATTTTTTGACTTGTTTGTTTACCTGTGTACCTAAAGTAATGCTATGACAACAACCGGGAAAATTGACAATAATAGGTCACTTTCTCAATAAACTCCAGGCTTGTTGTCATTGACAAGACGGTGAAGTTGGAGCGAAAAAACTATTTAGCTGCTCACTGTTCAGCTACCAGTCTCCCATAACACTGCGTGTCCTGCTTGGTTGCAAACGAACATTGTTTACAGCCACAAACATTTCCTGGCATGTGACTGAACGCCATTCGCAACGAAAGCAGCACGGACAGAGTTTCAAGTCTAAAAAGGAATAAAAAAAATGTACGGTGATAAAGACAACGAACTTCAATGAAGAAACAGAACTACATTTCCTTCATAACCTGCAGTTGTGGTGTAATTCTTATCTGAAATACTAAAGTCGTCCAAAGGTAAGAAAGTGAAACTTTTCAAATAACGTTACATGTTGACGGCAGGAGACTATTAAAAAGGAACACTACATTTCGAAAACAGGCAGTGAAATGTGTGATTACATTTGTCAAGGAATTAAATAAAGTATGTTTTGATTGTAATTGGCTATAGCCTACAATGCAGGGGGGATAACTTAATAATGGCTCTCTTAAACTCTTAATTCAAAATGTGTCTTCCACTAACTGGAAATCTTAAAGTTTAGCCTACGTGCCTTACTCAATTCTGGCAGGTGTGTCACTTGTGTCTTGTCTTTATCCAGTTGTTTATACAGGGTTGGGAAGGTTACTTTCTAAACGCAATCCATTTGTTACTAGTTACCTGTCCAAAATTGTAATCCGTTGTGGAAAAAGTCCCCAAATGTCATACTTTAGTAAAAGTAAAGATACCTTAATAGAAAATGACTCAAGTAAAAGTGAAATTCACCCAGTAAAATACTACTTGAGTAAATGTCTAAAAGTATTTGGTTTTAAATATACTTAAGTATCAAAAGAAAATGTAATTGCTAAAAAATACTGAAGTATAAAAAGTAAAAGTATGATCATTTCATATTCCTTAAATTAAGCAAACCCGATGGCACAATTGTCTTGTTTTTATTTATTTATGGATGGCTTGGGGCACACTCCAACACTCAGACATAATTTACAAATAGGCATTTGTGTTTATTGAGTCAGGCAGATCAGAGGCATTAGGGATGACCAGGGATGTTACCTTGATAAGTGTGTGAATTTCACAATTTCTGTCCTGCTAAGCATTCAAATTGTAACAAGTACTTTTGGGTGGCAGAGAAAATGTTTGGAGTAAAAAGTACATTATTTTCTTTAGGGATGTAGTGGAGTAAAAGTGAAAGTTGTCAACAATATAAATAGTAAAGTACAGATACCCCAAAAACTACTTAAGTAGTACTTTAAAGTATGTTTACTTAAGTACTTTACGCCACTGGTAATCAGTGAAGTAAATGTTGGATTACCCAAACTCAGTAACGTAATCGGATTACTTTCAGTTACTTGTGGATTAATTTATTCTTAAGGCATTAGAAGAAGACAAAGGATCCATCAAACACATTTGTTGTGTCATTATAGTGGTCCCTGACTTGTGGTCAGACTCGCTCAGGTGGAACATACTTAAACTTGTGCCTTTTTTCAGTGTCTAATTGAATATCATTGAGAGAACTGAAAGGTGTCATAATGTGTTTTTTAGCAAACATCCTTTCTGAATTTAAACATAATCATCTAGTTTGTCAAAAGTATCTGTAATCTGATTACAATATTTTTGCTGGTAATTTTCTTGTAATCAGAATACTCCCCAAACTTGTTTATCAATATTCTCTTGGTATTTTAATAAGGTTGTAATATAGACCTATCTATTGGTCCAATAATTGTATTTTTATTTCTAGGTAATCTTGTTCTATTATTTATGTAGCCGACATGGTGTAGGCCTAGCTATAAATGAATTAGGCATCAGTGTAACTGATCATATATTAATTGTAGCTAGTGAAATTAACACATTTCGAAACTAGTTGTTCAGGAAACTTCTGAAGAGTTTTTCTGAATGTCCTTTCGTATCTGTTCCTTCATTGTAACTTGGGCCACATTATTGTTCAGGCTATTCCAATTTACAGATTTTGCTAAGAAGTTCAGAGACTTTAGATTGTGCAAGCATGATTATTATATTTGGCAAAGAAGACTGTTTACATTGTGTGTACTGATACTGAACATTCAGACGTTTTTATGAACAGCGCTTAATGGCTGTTTGGAAGTCCTACATTACCATATGAATTTGGAATGAATTTCCCAGAAAATATTTATACAATCTTGCCCTCCTCTCTTTATCTTCCCCTCTTCCTGTTCAACTAATTTATCTCTCTGTCCCTCTCTCACACACTCTCTTGCACTCACTCACGCTATCAAACTTACTGCCGATTGAGTATAAATAGAAGGTCCTCAGCCCCTGCTGGAGTTTGCATGCAGTGCCAAGAAACGAAGCTAACAATTGTAAATCTGTATCCCATTCAGACGTTCATAGTAGCTCTTCTGCTCAGTCAGTCATGGGTAGGCAGTGTGGGACAGCATGGTCTGTGCTATGACAAAAATGTGTCCCTTCGCATCCTGTACAAACATTTCACATGGGGTCACATACATACGTAGTTAACAACAATTTACTGTTTCACAGACATAATCCCCGTGTCTGGTCCGTATACTGTCTGTATGTTATTGTAGTACCTTTTGAATGGGGGAACCTTTAACAGCTTAGATGGCAGCTTATTATTTGGATCTTTGAGCACTATGTTGACAAGCGCTTTACAAATAAAGTAGATTATTTTTTACAGTAGTAGCCTATACGCAGTACTTAATGATATGAGGGGCAGTAACTAGAATGCACAGTGTATGGTAGTCTTCTGATAAAGATTACTTTTTGTGTCCTGTAGATGGGGTACTACTGCTTTTCAACAGATTTTTCCAATTGTCATGGAACAAAATATGCAATCTGAGCTTGACTGACGCTTAGAAAATATTTACAAAACTGATGCCCAAATATGCAGTGTTTGTAGTTTGGCAGCCTGTGTGGCAAGTTGTATAATGAAGATAAACATTTATTTTCTTTCACCATCATTGGATACGTCAGATTCAGTTTGCATACACTACTTGGAAATTGATGTCAATCACAACAGCAGGCTTTAATTTGAAACAGAGATGTAATGTGGGAAAATAAGCCACAATATAAATGCATGGTATGACAAAACTGTATTTTACGTAACTTGGGTTACTTACGGTGGGATAGTACAGAGGGCACTGTTTAGGTCCAAGAGGCTTCTTAACAGCTTCTATCCCCAAGCCATAGGACTCCTGAACATCTAATCAAATGGCTACCCAGACCCCCCCTCTTTTACACCGCTGCTACTCTCTGTTGTTATCATCACTTTAATAACCCTACCTACATGTACATATTACCTCAATCACCTCAACAAACCGGTGCCCCCGCACATTGACTCTGTACTGGTACCCCCCCCCCCCCCCCATATGTAAAGTCTCGCTATTGTTATTTTACTGCTGCTCTTTAATTACTTGTTACTTTTATTTCTTATTCATTTATTACTTTTTTTAACTGCATTGTTGGTTAGGTGCTCATAAGTAAGTATTTCACTCAGGTCTACACCTGTTGTATTCAGCGCATGTGACCAATAAGATTTGATTTGATCATGGTCATTTCAGTGCCAATCTTAGGGTGTTGTGCTCATCTTTTCTTATCGCTGTATCTTTCTCAGCCCAAACTTTGATACACATGTGTCTTTTCCTTAAGGCTAATTCTATTTGACTTTAAACCTTATTAATAATGGAATTGGCTTGGCTAAGTTAACTTAATTTAACAAACATTTTAATCTATCTTTAGGAGTCATACAGTATCCAAAGAGTGTGAATGCTTGTCCTGCTTATAATTCAAGACATTGGGCATGTTTTTCTGTTCTTATCACCTTCCAAAGGTTTTATCATTTACATGCTAAAGTTAGCCCTCTTAGGATTCAACAAGCATTACTGCTATGAAACCGTAGTGTGCCTCACTATGCAGAGAACTTCAAAAGAGGTCCTGTGTGTATTTTTATGACGGTTGTTAAAAGAGCACACGGTTAATAACAGAGAGAATTCAGTATTATGCACTTTATTTTATAGACAGATAGGCCTAGATGTTTTGGGATTTGTTTTGATGTTTGGGATTCACAGTATGACGTATTAACTCACATTCCAAGGAGCAATCAAATCAATGCGTATCATGAATCATAGGAAATATTATCATTCACTGCTATGGAAACACATTGAAAAACAAATCATGCATTTAAAGAGAATTTGCTCTGCACTTAACTATATTATGAGCCTCACTGAAGTGACACAGATGTATGTAATAACTGTCCGTTCTGGTTCATTAACCACTTTTTCTTGGAGAAAAAGGCCACCAGTGAGAAATAGGCCCACTATTCACGAGTGTACTTATTCCCTAGAATCCATTGTGAAAGTTTGTTGAACAGAGTAGCTCATCCTGAGCTATGTTGAGGTTCTTGTGGAATAATGATATATTCTGCACTGGTGAAATATGTATTTTCTTCAGCTGTATAAGTAAGATCTGAAAAAATGAGGGTAGAAAAGTGATGACAAGGTAACTCAACCCAACTCTCTGTTTGCCTCCCTCAGCTGCGGTCTTGCCACACCGGGTGAAGGCGTCCCAGAGCTTCCGTGTCAATGTCTCGGCTGTTGGCTGAGGTAATTAAGATTCAAAGCTGTGTTCCCTCACACCACACACCCACCACTTCCTTACCTTATCGCCCCAAGAGGTATGGCTGTGACGGTCATAGAATTTTGGAGGATGCTTATTGGTCAGCCAAATGACCAACTCACCAAAATAACCCAGCTAACATTTCAATGTGGGGCCTATATGGTTAATGGAGGGCTGTTTCACGGGCCCCATGAGGGAAACCCAACAGGGAACCACACGGTTTTGTCCTCAGTAGCCACATTTGCCCCACGTGGTTGCCATGTTGGGCTTCATAAGTTGCCCTAGTGGTTTACCCAAATGGGTTACAGTGCATTCGGAAATGATTCAGACCCCTTGACTTTTAATTTTTTTTGTAATGTTATAGCCTTATTCTAAAATGGATTAAATAGTTTTTTCCCCTCATCAATCTATACACAATACCCAATAATGATAAAGCAAAAAAAGGAAATATCACATTTACGTAAGTATTTAGACCCTTTACTCAGTACTTTGTTGAAGCACACTGGGCAGCGATTACAGCCTTGATTCTTCTTGGGTATGACTAATGTTGCAAAGGGTCGGAAACTTTCCGATAAATTTACGTAATTGTACCGGAAATTTTCCATGGGAAGTTAAGCTTGGTAATTTTGCTTAAATTCATTTTAAAAAGTAAGCTAATAACAGTGAACATTTTTTTGTGGGATACACATAAGGCAATTCTAGGTCTTGTGGCATATTTTGGTTAAACTATCCCCAATTCAATTGCATGCAAAGTGCATTCTTCCATCACATGTACAGCTGAGTCTCAAGATCTTACACACTAATGAGATGCTATTGAGCCCACACTACTACACTGTCTGAGCCAAGGACTACATGCTTTCTGGTAAGTTTTGATTACTATACTGGGTGATTATATTGTATATGACATACATGATTTTTTGTTATTTAGTAAATAGTAGCCTACAGCAAAGCATGTTTAAATAATTTGTAACTTGTTAGTTTCTGCTAGTTAGTTTTTGCTACCATGTGGGTTTTAGCTTGCTTCAGCCTGCTGAGAAGTGTAAATGTACTTGTTTCCATTTAATTTAAAAACATTTATCTTTCAAAGGAGTTGTTTAATCTAACTGCTTATCTATTTATCTGTACATTGAATTGTATTTATTTATTTTTTACTAATTTTTGTTCTAATCTTTACAGGAAAATGCTATGGGCACTATCTGATGTGTGGAGACGTTTCACTGCAGCTAATGTAAAAGGAAAAGCTGTGTACATTTGCAAATACTGTGCCAAATCATATGTGAAGATTGCAACAAATATGCAGAATCATCTGGTCAAGTGCATAAAGTTCCCTCAGCGCTCACAACAAGCAACCTCTGACAAAAGTCCCTCTACTTCTATTTGAGGTGAAAATGATGAATCAGACACCTTATCGATAGCAACAGCTCATGGTCCTCCTGGAATCAGAAGTTTTTTTGACTCCATGGAGGAACGTAGTCAGAGAAATGCTGATGAATGTCTTGCTCGAGCTGTGTATGCAACTGCTTCACCTCTGATGCTTATAGGCAATGTGTATTGGAAGAGATTTATGAATGTTCTTCGCCCAGCATACACCACTTCAACCAGACATGCTTTATCTACTCATTTGCTGGATTCAGAGTTCAACAGAGTTCAAGTGAAGGTCAAGCAATCATGAGAAAGCAGACTGTATTGCAATCATCTCTGATGGGTGGTTGAATGTTCGTGGGCAAGGAATAATTAACTACATAATCTCCACCCCTCAACCAGTATTCTACAAGATCACAGACACAAGGGACAACAGACACACCGGCCTCTACATTGCAGATGAGCTGAAGGCAGTCGCCAATGACCTTGGACCTCAGAAGGTATTTGCACTGGTGACAGACAATACTAAGAACATGAAGGCTGCTTGGTCTAAAGTGGAGGAGTCCTACCCTCACATCACACCCATTGGCTGTGCTGCTCATGCATTGAATCTGCTCCTCAAGGACATCATGGCACTGAAAACAATGGATAACCTCTACAAGAGAGCCAAGGAAATGGTTCGGTATGTGAAGGGTCATCAAGTTAAAGCAGCAATCTACCTCACCAAGCAAAGTGAGAAGAATCAGAACACCACATTGAAGCTGCCCAGCAACACACATTGGGGTGGTGTTGTCATGTTTGACAGTCTCCTGGAGGGGAAGGAGTCTCTCCAAGAAATGGCCATATCACAGTCGGCTGATATGGACAACCCCATCAAGAGGATCCTCCTAGATTATGTATTTTGGGAGAGCATGGTAAGCAGCCTAAAACTCCTGAAACATATAGCAGTAGCCATTGCACAGATTTAGGGAGACAATGCCATCCCGTCTGATGTTCAGACTCTGCTTGCAGATGTAAGATAAGAAATCCGTACTGCCCTGCCCACTTCACTGTTGCTCCAAGCAGGGGAAACTGCAGTTCTGAAATACATCAAAAAGCGTGAAGACTCCTGCCTGAAGCCCATACACGCCACAGGGTACATGTTGGACCCCAAATATGCTGGCAAGAGCATCCTGTCTGGTGCAGAGATCAACAAGGCCTTTGGTGTCATCACTACCGTGTCTCACTACCTTGACCTGGATGAGCGCAATGTTCTTGGCAGTCTGGTGAAGTACACTTCCAAGCAAGGGCTTTGAGATGGAAAAACAATATGGCAGTCGTGCCAACATATCTCATCAGCCACCTGGTGGAAGGGACTTTGTGGATCTGAGGCTCTCACCTGACGTGATGCTTGGCATTCAGGGCAAAGAGTTCGATCTTTGTTTTATCAGACCAGAGAATCGTGTTTCTCATGGTCAGAGTCCCAAAGGTGCTTTTTGGCAAACTCCAAGCGGGCTGTCATGTGCCTTTTACTGAGGGGTGGCTTCTGTCTGGCCACTGTACTCCACCTGATTGGTGGAGTGCTGCAGAGATGGTTGTCCTTGTTGAAGGTTCTCCCATCTCCTCAGAGGAACTCTGGAGCTCTGTCAGAATGACCATCCGGTTATTGGTCACTTCCCTGACCAAGGCCCTTTTCCCCCGATTGCTTAGTTTGTCAATGCTGCGGTAATTCTTTTGGTACCCTTCCCGACCTCATGACTTGGTTTTTGTTTTGTCATGCACTGTCAACTGTGGGACCTTTTCTATAGACCTGTGTGTGCCTTTCCAAATCATGTCCAACCAATTGAATTTACCACAGGTGGACTCCATCCAAGTTGTAGAAACATCTCGAGGATGATCAATGGAAACGGGATGCAGCTAAGCTCAATTTCAAGTCTCATAACAAATGGTCTGAATACTTACAGAAGTTTACATACACCTTCGCCAAATGCATCTAAACTCAGTTTTTCACAATTCCTGACACTTAATCCTAGTAAAAATTCCCTGTTTTAGGTCAGTTAGGATCACCACTTTATTTTAAGAGTGTGAAATGTCAGAATACTAGTAGAGAATTATTTATTTCAGCTTTTATTTCTTTCATCACATTCCCAGTCGGTCAGAAGTTCGCATACACTCAATTAGTATTTGGTAGCATTGCCTTTAAATTGTTTAACTTGGGTCAAATGTTTCGGGTAGCCTTCCACAAGCTTCCCACAATAAGTTGGGTGAATTTTGGCCCATTAATCCTGACAAAGCTGGTGTAACTGAGTCAGGTTTGTAGGCCTCCTTGCTCGCACACACTTTTTCAGTTCTTTCCACAAATCTTCTATGGGATTGAGGTCAGGGTTTTGTGATGGCCACTCCAATACCTTGACTTTGTTGTCCTTAAGCCATTTTGCCACATCTATGGAAGTATGCTTGGGATCATTGTCCATTTGGAAGACCCATTTGCAACCAAGCTTTAACTTCCTGACTGATGTCTTGAGATGTTGCTTCAATATATCCACATAATTTTCCTGCCTCATGATGCCATCTATTTTGTGAGGTGCACCAGTCCCTCCTGCCGCAAAGCACCCCCACAACATGATGCTGCCACCCCCCGTGCTTCACGGTTGGGATGGTCTTCTTCGGATTGCAAGCCTGCACCTTTTTCCTCCAAACTTACGTCATTGTGGCCACATGTGGCCCTAAGAGTTTGCAAAGTTTGTAGAATCTTATTCAAATTGATTCACAGCTCTAATGGCTGCAAAAGGTACTTCCAACAAGTATTAACTCTGGGATGTGTATCACAACCGGACTTGGTTGGGAGTCCCATAGGGCGGCGCACAATTGGCACTGCGTCGTCCGAGTTTGGCCGGTATAGGCCGTCATTGTAAATAAGAATTGGTTCTTAATTGACTTGCCTAGTCAAAGGTAAAAAATGTTTTTAAAACGTATCCATTGTTTTTTTAGTAATTGCTGAAGTGCAGTAAATGTGGTTGGGAAACTGATGGACAGCAGTATTCAAACTTTATCTCTGATTTTTCAAGCAAATTTAAGTCAGGGCTTAGACAGGACCACTCACGAACACTCAACACCTCTTGGAAAGCCATTCTGGTGTGTCTTTGGCATTAAAATGTGTGTAATTGTAATCCAGATGAAAAAGGAAACTATCCCAGGGTTAGGTATTCAGAGGACTGAGGCCGGTTTCAAAATAAATATGAAAGGAGCAAAGCCCAGCTAAAAAGTTAGAGGAAACCGGCCTAAATCTTCTGATTACATTTTTTTTTTTTTTTTATGTAATTTTAAATCAGCAGATGTGAAGACTCTGCCTTCAGAAAGTATTCATACCCCTCACTTATTCCAAATTTTGTTGTGTTACAGCCTGAATTCAAAATAGATTAAATTGTTTTTTTTCTCAACCATATACACATAATACCCCATAATGATAAAGGGAACAATTTATTGAAAATGGAATGCAGAAATATCAAATTTACATAAGTATTCTCACCCCTGAGTCAATACATGTTAGAATCACCTTTGGCAGTGACTACAGCTCTGTCTTTCTGGGTAAGTCTATAAGAGCTTTGTACACCTGGATTTTACAAAATGTGCACATTATTTTCCATGTTCTACAAGCTCTGTCAAGTTGGATGTTAATCCTTGCTAGACAGCCATTTTCAAGTCTTGCCATAGATTTCCAAGACAATTTAAGTCAAAACATTAACTAGGCAACTCCAGTGTAAATTTGCCGTTGTGTTTTAGGTTACTGTGGTTTTGCCTGTGCTTAGCTCTATTCTTTCTTTTAATCCTAAAAACACTCCCTAGTCCTTGCCGATGACAAGCATACAGTACCCATAGCATGATGCAGCCACCACCATGCTTGAAAATATGAAGAGTGGTACTCAGTGATGTGTTTTGTTAGATTTGCCCCAAACATAACACTTTGTATTCAGGACATAAAGTTAATTTCTTAGCCACATTTATTTCCGTTTTTAATTTAGTGACTTATTTCAAACATGATGCATATTTTGGAATATGTTTTATTCTGTACAGGCTTCCTTCTTTTCACTCTTGTCATTTAGGTTAGTACCATGGAGTAAATACGATGTTGTTGATCCATTCTCAGTTTTCTCCTATCACAGCCATTAAACTCTAACTGTTTTAAAGTCACCATTGGCCTCATGGTGAAATCCCTGAGTGGTTTCCTTCCTCTCCGGCAACTGAGTTAGGAAGGGCGTCTATCTTTGTAGTGACTGGGTGTACTGATACACCATCCAAAGTGTAATTAATCACTTCACCATGCTGAAAGGGATATTCTTTGTCTGCTTTTTTTATGTTTACCCATCTATCAATTGGTGCTCTTCTTTGAGAGCCATTGGAAAAACCTCCCTGGTCTTTTGTGGTTGAATCTGTGTTTGAAATTCACTGGTCAACTCAGGGAACTTACAGATAACTGAATGTGTTGGGTACAGAGATGAGGTAGTCATTCAAAAGAATGTTAAACACTATTCCACACAGAGTGAGTCCATGCAACGTATTGGGCTCTATTTTAACAAACCTATGTATTGCCTTGTAATCAACTCCAATTCTAATGTTAGTCCGTTATAGTTTGTTAAATGGCTTCCAGAAACGAAATAACAAAATGTAGACCTATCTTTGCTAAATACATTAACTTGAACCCATTTGCAGTCCATATTGTTCTAAGTAATTGCATGGCTTCAGTAGCATTCACACTGATATACGGTAGGGGCTAGGCCTACTGTAAATTACATTATGGCTCAGCATGGACATGCCAGACATTGTCAATAAACAAAATTAAATTAAACATTGATAAGGCCTAAAAAGAGAATGAATGAATAATTCTAATCAAATTCTAAACTAAACAAAACAACAACTTGTTTTAAATAGGCTATGTCACACTTACAGGCACCATCATTTCTCCCTGTGGGCATATAATATTAAAACAATGCAGACTATTGAGGGTTTTATGCGCATCCAAACTTGTCAAAGTAGCTGGACAAAGATCCAATATAAAGAGAAAGGGAGAATGTCCACTCACCGTTATCCTCTTCCCAAATTGGCCTGTGTTTTATGAACATAATCGGAACCATCTCCAGAAGTTGCATTGCAAGCGCGCCAAGGACATTGTCACCGTAATACCAGAAAGGTGAATCATTCTAATAAATTGGGTTGGAATAACATTTTAAACAACAACAAATAAATAGTCAGAAAGGGAGGGCTTGGGTTTTGAGCGTATGAAACGGAAAACAAGCAGTTGTTACAGGTTACAGAACTTCTAAATATGAGGTTCACTGGTATTCACCGAGGTTCTCATCTCTCGTTTCATGATGGGCATGGACATGTAGCCTACATCATGGTGGGGGTTATACGCACAACCAAAACAGGACCTGTATGGCTAAATTAATGTGGGCCTGCCTACAATGCATAGATTAAAAAGGCAGATTTTGCAGGTTTTCCTACTTACAAAGCATGTAGAGGTCTGTAATTTTTATCATAGGTACACTTCAACTGTGAGAGACAGAATCTAAAAAATCCAGAAAATCACATTGTATGATTTTTAAGTAATTAATTTGCATTCTATTGCATGACATAAGTATTTGATCACCTACCAACCAGTAAGAATTCCGGCTCTCACAGACCTGTTAGTTTTTCTTTAAGAAGCCCTCCTGTTCTCCACTCATTACCTGTATTAACTGCACCTGTTTGAACTCGTTACCTGTATAAAAGACACCTGTCCACACACTCAATCAAACAGACTCCAACCTCTCCACAATGGCCAAGACCAAAGCGCTGTGTAAGGACATCAGGGATAAAATTGTAGACCTGCACAAGGCTGGGATGGGTTACAGGACAATAGGCAAGCAGCTTGGTGAGAAGGCAACAACTGTTGGCGCAATTATTAGAAAATGGAAGAAGTTCAAGATGACAGTCAATCACCCTCGGTCTGGGGCTCCATGCAAGATCTCACCTCGTGGGGCATCAATGATCATGAGGAAGGTGAGGGATCAGCCCAGAACTACACGGCAGGACCTGGTCAATGACCTGAAGAGAGCTGGGACCACAGTCTCAAAGAAAACCATTAGTAACACACTACGCTGTCATGGATTAAAATCCTGCAGCGCACGCAAGGTCCCCCTGCTCAAGCCAGCGCATGTCCAGGCCCGTCCGAAGTTTGCCAATGACCATCTGGATGATCCAGAGGAGGAATGGGAGAAGGTCATGTGGTCTGATGAGACAAAAATAGAGCTTTTTGGTCTAAACTCCACTCGCCGTGTTTGGAGGAAGAAGAAGGATGAGTACAACCCCAAGAACACCATCCCAACCGTGAAGCATGGCAGTGGAAACATCATTCTTTGGGGATGCTTTTCTGCAAAGGAGACAGGACGACTGCACCGTATTGAGGGGAGGATGGATGGGGCCATGTATCGTGAGATCTTGGCCAACAACCTCCTTCCCTCAGTAAGAGCATTGAAGATGGGTCGTGGCTGGGTCTTCCAGCATGACAACGACCCGAAAACACACAGCCAGGGCAACTAAGGAGTGAGAAGTAAGAAGCATCTCAAGGTCCTGGAGTGGCCTAGCCAGTCTCCAGACCTGAACCCAATAGAAAATCTTTGGAGGGAGCTGAAACTCCGTATTGCCCAGCGACAGCCCCGAAACCTGAAGGATCTGGAGAAGGTCTGTATGGAGGAGTGGGCCAAAATCCCTGCTGCAGTGTGTGCAAACCTGGTCAAGAACTACAGGAAACGTACGACATCTGTAATTGCAAACAAAGGTTTCTGTACCAAATATTAAGTTCTGCTTTTCTGATGTATCAAATACTTATGTCATGCAATAAAATGCAAATGAAATACTTAAAAATCATACAATGTGATTTTCTGGATTTTTGTTTTAGATTCCGTCTCTCACAGTTGAAGTGTACCTATGATAAAAATTACAGACCATGCTTTGTAAGTAGGAAAACCTGCAAAATCGGCAGTGTATCAAATACTTGTTCTCCCCACTGTATTTGCAAGCGGTCTCAGTAGCCAAACCCTTTATCGGCTTCGCAATTTCATTGTGCAGACAAAAAATTACGAAGTATACAGGCACCAAAAGCACATTATGCTACTCTTGTTCAATGTGCATATGGGCAGTGTGCGTCATGGCTGGATAGGCTGCCTTTCCGCTGTCAAAAGTCATGCCATAACCAACTGCGTTACTGGTTGGTCTTAAATATCACTATCCAGCCCACTATCACCACTGCCTGAAATTATCACTTTGGATCATGTTTTTAGGAATGCACCTCAAATATTTCCACCCTGCCTATCTGGGCGCAAGCGAGCTGATATAAGACAGGTATATTGCTGGAAAATGCCAGTGTGACAGTTTTTGCATGACGAAATTGCAAGTGCTGCTGAAACGCCAGCCGAAATTAGAGCCTATTATGTGACTTGTTAAGAACATTTTTACTTAGGCTTGCCATAACAAAGGGGTTGAATACTTATTGACTCAATAAATACATCTCAATAAATCTGTAAAAATGTCTAAAAACATAATTCCACTTTCACAATATGGGGTATTGTGTGTTTCCCAGTGACACAAAATCTAAATGTAATCAATTTTAAATTCAGGCTGTAACACAACAAAATGTGGAATAAGTCATGGGTTGTGAATTCTTTCTGAAGGCAGTGTATGTATATTTTTTAAACAGTTATGACCAGTGCTTAATTTGACCTCTGTTTTTGTTCCGGAACCCATTTGTCAGGATGTGGCATGAAAAATATTTTGCAATGTAGAAATCCTAATAAAAGGAATCCCAGTTCATCCAAGTTGACTCCTCTGTAATTCTCTTGGCTGCCTCCCTAAAAAACATAATGTGAAAATAGTGCCTGATATTCTAAGAATTGATTTATGTTGGTCCTCATGGTTTGCGCAACATTGTAGCCTATATAAACCAATGTGTGGCCATTGCAGTGGTGAGAGAGAGAAGCAAGCCTGTATCTCTCACAGAACTAGAATGACATTCTCTTTCTTTCATCTCTCTCCCCCTCTTCATAATTTATTTTATTAAATTGAGATATTTTTGCCAAAGTTCTAGAATTACTGCTGTCTATTCAAAAATAAATTACATAATTCAGAATACGACACCAAGAGTAGGCCTATAATTTGTCCACAGATGATCAATAGGCTATTTTTAAAAAAAATTAAAAAAGTAATCTGTGGATTGTGTGTAGCCCAATCACAAGGCATGCTTACAGTCGGGAACGTGTGGCAAATCTGTCAGTGAACTGCATGCAGCCAAAACAGGCCTTTCGTATTCTTTTAAATATAATCAAGGGAAAACAGAGGTTGGAAAGCAAATGGATCCTGCTGAAAAGAAAAGACTAATCTGTCTGTAGGCTACCAAGTTATCAACTTCTAAACAAGAGAGAGAAGCTTTTGGCACGAGTGCATCGGCCACCGCCTATGAGTGAGCTGCGCAGTATTGGGTGAGTCAGTGAAACTGGAAAGCTTTTTTTGTTGTTGGACTAACTACCTCCTCATTGTACAATATGTGTGTCTCCACACATGTAGGCCTAGGCTATTGATGGATTCAAGGCAAGGTTGTTTTTACTGATGTCAGATTCTCAGTTTGTCAGTGTCAAACTACAGTGCATTCAGAAAATATTCAGACCCTTTGACTTTTTACACATTTTGTTACATTACAGCCTTATTTTAAAATGGATTAAATAAAATAAAATCCTAATCAATCTACACACTCAATAACTCAATGACAAAGCGAAAACTGTTTAAAAAAAACGAACAAATGCCTTATTTACATAAGTATTCCGACCCTTTGCAATGAGACTCGAAATTGAGCTCAGGTGAGTCCTGTTTCCGTTGATCATCCTTGAGATGTTTCTACAACTTCATTGGGAGTCCACCTGTAGGAAATTCAATTGATTGGACATGATTTGGAAAGGCACACACCTGTCTATATAAGGTACCACAGTTGACATTGCATGTCAGAGCAAAAACCAAGCCGTGAGGTCAAAGGAATTGTCCGTAGAGCTCCGAGACAGGATTGTGTCGAGGCACAGATCTGGGGAAGGTTTCCAAAAAATGTCTGTAGCATTGAAGGTCCCCAAGAACACAGTGGCCTCCATCATTCTTAAATGGAAAAAGTTTGGAACCACCAAGACTTTTCCTAGAGCTGGCCGCCCGCCCAAACTGAGCAATCGGGGGAGAAGGGCCTTGGTCAGGGAGGTGACCAAGAACCCGAAGGTCACTCTGACAGGGCTTCAAAGTTCCTCTGTGGAGATGGGAGAACTTTCCAGAAGGACAACCATCTCTGCAGCACTCCACCAATCAGGCCTTTATGGTAGTGGCCAAATGGAAGCCACTCTTCAGTAAAAGGCACTTGACAGCCCGCTTGGAGTTTGCTGAAGAACTCCCAGACCATAACAAACAAGATTCTCTGGTCTGATGAAACCAATATTGAACTCTTTGGCCTGAATGCCAAGCGTCACGTCTGGAGGAAACCTGGCACCATCGCTACGGTGAAGCATGGTGGTGGCAGCATCATGCTGTGGGGATGTTTTTCAGCAGCAAGGACTGGAAGACTAGTCGGAATCGAGGGAAAGATGAACAAAGTACAAAGAGATCCTTGATGAAAAGCTGGTCCAGAGCACTCAGGACCTCAGACTGGGGCGACGGTTCACCTTCCAACAGGACAATGACCCTAAGCGCACAGCCAAGACAATGCAGGAGTATTGGAGACAATGGAGAGACCTGAAAATAGCAGTGCAGCTACGCTCCCCATCCAACCTGACGGAGAAGATCTGCAGAGAAGAATGGGGGAAACTCCCCAAATACAGGTGTGCCAAGTGTCGTAACGTTGGCTGTCATTAAATGTGAAGACTGTTATATTATCAAATCAATTCTCTGTGTAATTATTCTGTGATTTAAACAAATCATGGAATAGTAATTAACTAGGAAGTCTGGGCACCACGGAACAATGTTTAAGCAGTTACTATTTCCAGAATTTAACTCTATTCAGATATTTTCATATCTTATCGATTACAGTCACTTATTAATGTCACAAACCCTTGGATATCGGCACGGACCCTAGCATAAATTATGAATCAGCGATATACAAATTGGCTTAACTAACTAAATAATCACACACAGAATTACATAAACACACACACACAATAGGTCATACATTGGTCACTAACATGATACAAAGAAAAGTCCCTAGTGGATGAAACCGATATGACGGCTTGGTAGACAAAGGAAAGGGGTGGGGACAGCTCAAGAGCAGGAAAGGCAGAGGGTACACGTACGTACAGTTGATAACCACGCTCATGGAAATGCTAACCCTTTTGCACATGAACAGCCGTTCGTTCAAAAAGAAATTGCAATTTACATATTTACGAGCGTATGCCTTTGTCCCTTTCTGTGATCACCGGTCCGTCTTGTGGATAGTCAGTCGACAGAAAGTCTCTGATTCGTCCACCAGCGATCAAAGTCGTTCGTAGTTTGTTATAATGAATACGTCAGGCGTACTAATGGTCGTTCAATAGTGAAATGTTCTTTTAGAATGGATCTTTCAGAGTACCGATCGGTCGTGTTTACCAGACTAAAGTACTCCAACAGCTGCAGACTGAATGCGTAGTCTTCAGTTGTAGAGATTCTCTTCTTAACCATTTGTGTCCTCTGGTCTGTATTTAAATTGCCAACCATTTCAACATGTCGCTACCGCTCCATGCTCTCTGGTCTCAATGGTTGATTATTCAGGTCATAGCTAGAACCACTTCACACACCGGCAGCAACCCGGCATGTTTTGGTCTAATGTACGTTTCGCCGAAAGTGGGTTTTATACTGGAGTAGAGAAGGGGCGTTCCATGACGCCGATGTAAATGTCTGTGCTCACGGGGGTGTGGCCACTGAATGACCATAAGTTACTATGAAAAACAATTCTCATTTAGAAGACTAAAATCACATTTTCTTTCCAAAAGTATTCTTATACTTAATCATTTATTTTATACAACATTTCGATGCAAACCCCATAATTGAGAAGTGTATACAAACAAAGATACAGTAATGTGGGTCTCCTGTCTTTCACGAGGTCACCAAATGAAACAAATTCGGCAAGGTCATTCCTTGATTTCTCACCGACCATTCGAACTGTCCGGAAATACAGAAATACTGTTTCATCATTCAACCTTTTTTGATGTTAAAGTTTGGCCAAGTCTCTCTCTGTGTCCCACAGTCAGACATCCCAATCACAATACTATAGACCCAGAAGCAGCGTATTTAGGACCATCATAAAACTGTGGAGAGAGAGAGAAGGGGGGGGGGGGGGGGGGCGCTTTGATCTTCCCCCCAGGGGCACGTCATGACACAAGCTTGTAGCATCATACCCAAGAAGATTCGAGGCTGTAATCGCTGCCAGAGGTGTTTCAACAAAGTACTGAGTAAGGGTCTAAATACTATATAAATGTGATATTTCGGTTTTTGCATTGTTATTATGGGATATTGTGTGTAGATTGATGAGGGGAAAAAACTATTGAATCCATTTTAAAGCTGTAACATCATGAAATGTGGAAAAAGTTAAGGGGTTTGAACATGCACTGTTGCCTGTTATTTCAATAATTTGTGAGGTAATACAAAAAAGGTGTAGAATTGCATGAAATGTATTTATAAAGACAACATTTTTCCCGGACCCTAGGCTACAATTTATTTTCCCCATGTTTGCAACTTCTGACAATCTTCATGACAATCTTCACCCATAGCCTTCGGTTACACGGTTATATGGTAATTGTGCCAGCCCTACTGAAAGACTCCTTGTGCGATAAACTTGGGCCATAAGCACAAAGCATAAGTCTCAGACGATTCTACTGCTTGCTCTTTATAGCGTCACTGGATGCAATTTGTCCATTTATTAATGCTTTACTATCTCTGTCAAATGTCTTGCTTAAGTATGTGTGTGATTGTGGGTAGACTTGAAAGGCCCTTCCGTCATAGTCTTATCTGCACGTCTGGGGCATTCCTCATTCTTGACATGGGGCTCTGCCCTGCTGTCCCAAAGTATGCTCTCACACAGCGCTCTGAACCTCTGGTAGTCCAGGGTGAAGTGATTTTACTAGACTCAAAGGCTGTTATGTCAACTTTGAGGTGTCGGAGGATTGTGTTCTGTACCGGAATATTTTCAGCTCCATGTTCCATCGAGGAAAAAGTAATTATTCTGTTGCTAGCATAATTAAATGGGGAAAAGTTATTTATTTCAGATTTGGAGAGGATGAGAGCTGTGAATTAGTGTTGAATTCTCGTAATTAATAGTGATTTCACATTTAACACTGATGTGCCCACCTCTTGACGCCACAGCTCATGTTCTCATTATCAGTCGTGTTTTTCATTCCTACTTATAAAATCAGCTATTTTGATTGTGATATTTAGTTAAGAGGCCTCCTGCTGATTTCTCCAGAAAGTGGAGCTGTAAGAGTGAGGGAGACACACAAATAACATCAAAACACTATTTTCCCTAACCCCTTATCCTAACCCTAACTCTTAAACATAACACCTAATTCTAACCCTAAGCCTTTTTTCCTTGTGGGGCTGGCGAAATGTCCCTCTTCTGGTCCCCACAAGGATAGTAAAACCAACAACACACACACACATACACACACAATGGTACTGAGACAAACAAACCCACTGATTGAACAGAACTCTCTTTGTACATTTAGTCAAGAGGCCTCCTGCTGATTTCCCCAGGAGGTGGAGCTGTAAGAGAGAGCGAGACACACACACACACACACACACACACACACACACACACACACACACACACACACACACACACACACACACACACACACACCATCAAAATCCTATTTCCCAAATTAGGGCTGTGGCGGTCATGAAATTTTGTCAGCTGGTGATTGTCAAGAAAATAACTGGCCGTCTCACGGTAGTTGACCATTAATTATCATGAATACATTTAGCATTTCATTTTATTCATTTTAGTCATTTAGCAGACGCTCTTATCCAGAGCGACTTACAGTAGAGTGCATACATTTTACATACTGAGACAAGGATATCCCTACCGGCCAAACCCTCCCTAACCCGGACGACGCTATGCCAATTGTGCGTCGCCCCACGGACCTCCCGGTCGCGGCCGGCTGCGACAGAGCCTGGGCGCGAACCCAGCCCAGCCTGGGCGTGAACCCAGAGACTCTGGTGTTGCAGCTAGCACTGCGATGCAGTGCCCTAGACCACTGCACCACCCGGGAGGCCACCCGGGTGGCGCAGTGGTCTAGGGCACTGCATCGCAGTGCTAGCTGCGCCACCAGAGTCTCTGGGTTCGCGCCCAGGCTGGGCTGGGTTTGCGCCCAGGCTCTGTCGCAGCCGGCCGCAACCGGGAGGTCCGTGGGGCGACGCACAATTGGCATAGCGTCGTCCGGGTTAGGGAGGGTTTGGCCGGTAGGGATATCCTTGTCTCAGTATGTAAAATGTATGCACTCTACTGTAAGTCGCTCTGGATAAGAGCGTCTGCTAAATGACTAAAATGAATAAAATGAAATGCTAAATGTATTCATGATAATTAATGGTCAACTACCGTGAGACGGCCAGTTATTTTCTTGACAATCACCAGCTGACAAAATTTCATGACCGCCACAGCCCTAATTTGGGAAATAGGATTTTGATGGTGTGTGTGTGTGTGTGTGTGTGTGTGTGTGTGTGTGTGTGTGTGTGTGTGTGTGTGTGTGTGTCTCGCTCTCTCTTACAGCTCCACCTCCTGGGGAAATCAGCAGGAGGCCTCTCCAGGTTTCCACACATATCCTACAAGCCACTGATTTAGACCTTTGGAACATCTACATTTAAAAAAGTCTCAATCCATGTAATATAAATCCATTATTTATTTTAGACCAGTCTAAAGAAACATGATATAGTCTATTTCAGAAGAACGGAAAAGCATACTCTGAGTTGTCCTTATGTTAGGCCCTGATCTGGCTATGCCATATGGCTGTGGGCTACACTAGTTCATTTAGCAGACAAAATTTGCTTAGAATTCCGTGGCATTATTTTATAGTAGGAAGAATACAATTGAACATAGCTGACTAAAATAGAATGGATATTTTCTCCAAACGATTTGAGGGAGTGCGCACATGCGGATATTCTGTGTTGAGCAGTTAACAAAGAAGCAGGTCCTCCTATATCCTTAATTTAGAGTTATTTATGCAACTGTAGTTGCCATCAAACGTTGGGATATATGTTTTGATTTTTAATACATTCTAAGGCTGCATTATGCGACTCAAATGATGATTTGAAGAAAGTTGCATAAAAGGCATGAGCTCTGCTTTCTTTTTTGCGCAGGTGTCACGTTCCTGACCTGTTTTCCTTGTTTTTGTATGTGTTTAGTTGGTCAGGGCGTGAGTTGGGGTGGGCATTCTATGTTAAGTGTTTCTATGTTGGGTTAAATGTGTTGCCTGATATGGTTCTCAATTAGAGGCAGGTGTTTGACGTTTCCTCTGATTGAGAACCATATTAAGGTAGGCTGTTCTCACTGTTTGTTTGTTGGTGATTGTTCCTGTGTCTGTGTCTGTTGCACCACACGGGACTGTTTCGTTTGTTCGTTCGTTTGGCTAGTCTTACCTGTTCGTGCGTTCTTTGTGTCTATGTAAGTTCTCAAGTTCAGGTCTGTCTACGTCGTTTTGTTGTTTTGTAATTTTCCAAGTGTTTTTCGTGTTCGTCTTGTCTTTAATAAATATTCATTATGTCATCAAACAACGCTGCGTTTTGGTCCGACCCTTACTCCTTCTCCTCATCCGAGGAGGAGGAATTAGACAGCCGTTACAGCAGGCTACACACCATCAGCCTCTTATTTACAATTTGACAAACTTGATAACGCCTCGAATTTCCCGGTGGCATCCCCTTTGTGTGGCCGTAATGCCCTCTAAAAGAATCCATGCTTTTTGCAGCCAGTGGCCGTTGTGCCCTTGGGCTGAATAGAATAATGATCATTTCCTTTTCCCGGCTGCGTGCTCCGAAGTACCTCTCACTCACATGGCTCTCTCAGATATCTCAATTCTTATTAGCCAATGCCAGTCACGTGATTGACACATCGGGGATGCAACTGCACGTCCTTATCAAATTCCAAGGCGCATATTGAAGATGTTGAAAAAACTGTCCACATTTACTTTTCATCAGCCAACAGGATGAGTAGGCCAAACGAACAGCAAAAGCACTAGCCTATGTCAATCTACTGTGCCCCATATTACAAAAGTTGACCTATTCTGAGCAAGAAATAAATATCCAAACATAGTCTGGGACAGTTGTGGGATGCAATAGATCATAAATTAATACAATCACTAGTATCAAAAACGTATGTATGCCGTTGTAAAGCGAATTGATGTGCTGAAGTTTAAGAAGTTATTTGGCCACTTTAGTTGTGATACAAACCTCGGCTACATGAGGTGTGCGAGCGACTATGATTGGAAAAAGTTGCAAAAAAATGGCATGCTGTTTATTGCCTTACTGTACACAAGCTGGGCATCATTCACAAGTGATAGGCTCATATTGTCACCCATCAGACTATACTTGATTTAATCTTGTCTTTACATATACTAAATCATACAGTACCAGTCAAAAGTTTGGACACACCTACTCATTCCAGGGTTTTTCTTTATTTTTATTATTTTCTACATTGTAGAACAATGGTGAATACATCAAAACTATGAAAACACATGGAATCATGTAGGAACCTAAAAAAGTGTTAAACAAATCAAAATATAGGTGTGCCTTGTTAAAAGTTAACTTAATGCATTTGAGCCAACCAGGTGTGTTGGTATACAGAAGATAAGATTGAAATAAAATTGTATTGGTCACATACACATATTGAGCAGATGTTATTGTGGGTGTAGTGAAATGCTTATGTTCCTAGCTCCAACAGTGCAGTAATATCTAATAATTCACAACAATACACAGAAATCTAAAAGTAAAATGATGGAATTAAGAAATATATAAATATTAGAATGAGCAATTTCGGAGTGGCATTGACTAAAATACAGTAGAATAGAATAAGGTAGATGCATATGAAATGAGTAAAGCAGTATGTAAACATTATTAAAGTGACTAGTGTTCCATTATTAAAGTGGCCAGTGATTCCATGTCTATGTATATAGGGCAGCAGCCTCTAAGGTGCAGGGTTGAGTAACCGGGTGGTAGCTGGCTAGTGATGGATATTTACAGTCGCAAGAAAAAGTATGTGAACCCTTTGGAATCTCCTGGATTTCTGCATACATTGGTCAAATAATGTGATCTGATCTTCCTCTAGGTCACAACAATAGACAAACACAGTGTGCTTAAACTAATAACACACAAATTATTGTATTTTTCTTGTCTATTGAATACATCATTTAAACATTCACAGTGTAGGTTGGAAAAGGTATGTGAACCCCTAGGCTAATGACTTCTACAAAGATAATTGGAGTCAGGAGTCAGCTAACCTGGAGTCCAATCAATGAGACGAGATTGGAGATGTTGGTTAGAGCTGCCCTGCAATATAAAAAACACTCACAAAATGTGAGTTTGCTATTCACATGAAGCATTGCCTGATGTGAACCATGCCTCGAACAGAAGAGATCTCAGAAGACCAAATATTAAGAATTGTTTCCTTGCGTAAAGCTGGAAAGGGTTACAAATGTATATCTAAAAGCCTTGATGTTCATCAGGTCACGGTAAGACAAATTGTCTATAAATGGAGAAAGTTCAGCTCTGTTGCTACTCTCCCTAGGAGTGGCCGTCCTGCAAAGATGACTGCAAGAGCACAGCGCAGAATGCTCAATGAGGTTAAGAATCCTAGAGTGTCAGCTAAATACTTACAGAAATCTCTGGAAAATGCTAACATCTCTGTTGACGAGTCTACGATACGTAAAACACTAAACAAGAATGGTGTTCATGGGAGGACACCACGGAAGCAGCAACTGCTGTCCAAAGAAACATTTGCTGCACGTCTGAAGTTCGCAAAAGAGCATCTGGATGTTCCACAGCGCTACTGGCAAAATATTCTGTGGACAGATTGCACTAAAGTTGTGTTGTTTGGAAGGAACATGCAACACTATGTGCGGAGAAAAAAAGGCACAGCACACCAACATCAAAACCTCATCCTAACTGTAAAGTATGGTGGAGGCAGCATCATGGTTTGGGCTGCTTTGCTGCCTCAGAGCCTGGACAGCTTGCTATCATCGACTGAAAAATGAATTCCCATGTTTATCAAGACATTTTGCAGGAGAATGTAAGGCTATCTGTCTGCCAATTGAAGCTCAACAGAAGTTGGGTGATGCAACAAGACAACGACCCAAAACACAGTAGTAAATCAACAACAGAATGGCTTCAACAGTAGACTGGTTGGCTCAATACGCCTTCTGGAGTGGCCCAGTCAGAGTCGTGACCTCAACCCAATTGAGATGCTGTGGCATGACCTTGAGCGGTTCACACCAGACATCTCAAGAATATTTCTGAACTGAAACAGTTTTGTAAAGAGGAATGGTCCAAAATTCCTCCTGACCATTGTGCTGATCTGATCCGCAACTACAGAAAACGTTTGGTTGAGGTTATTACTGTCAAAAGAGGGTCAACCAGTTATTAAATCCAAGGGTTCATATACTTTTTCCACCCTACACTGTGAATGTTTACACGGTGTGTTCAATAAAGACATGAAAACGTATAATTGTTTGTGTGTTATTAGATTAAGCAGACTGTGTTTGTCTATTGTTGTGACTTAGATGAAAATCAAATCAAAATTTAGGACCAATTTATGCAGAAATCCAGGTAATTTCAAAGGGTTCACATACTTTTTCTTGCCACTGTAACAGTCTGATGGCCTTGAGATAGAAGCTGTTTTTCAGTCTCTCGGTCCCAGCTTTGATGCACCTGTACTGACCTCACCTTCTGGATGATAGTGGGGTGAACAGGCCGTGGCTCGGGTGGTTTATGTCCTTGATGACACAAAGTTCCTTAGGAGCTGAAGCAGAGCTCACATGCCTGTCGGCGCCATCTTGCTGATAGCCCTATTTGGTAAAAGACCAAGTCCATATTTTTGCAAGAACCGCTCAAATAAGCAAAGAGAAGCAACAATCCATCATTACTTTAAGACATGAAGGGCAGTCAATCTGGAAAATGTCAAGAAGTTTGAAAGTTTCTTCAAGTGCAGTCACAAAAACCATCAAGCGCTATGATGAAACTGGCTCTCATGAGGAACACCACAGGAAAGGAAGACGCAGAGCTACCTCTGCTGCAGAGGATACTGTAAGTACATTAGAGTTAACTGCACCTCAGATTACAGCCCAAATAAATGCTTCACAGAGTTCATGTAACAGACACATCTCAACATCAACTGTTCAGAGGAGACTGAGTGAATCAGGCCTTCATGTTCGAATTGCTGCAAAGAAACCACTACTAAAGGACACCAATAAGAAGAGAATTGCTTGGGCCAAGAAACACCAGCAATTGACATTAGACCGGTGGAAATTTATCCTTTAGTCTGATGAGTCCAAATGTGATATTTTTGCTTCCAAGCACCATGTCTTTGTGAGACGCAGAGTAGGTGAACGGATGATCTCTGCATGTGTGGTTCCCACCGTGAAGCATGGAGGAGGAGGTGTGATGGTGTGGGGGTGCTTTGCTGCTGACACTGTCTGTACCACAGAATTCTGCAGCGATACGGTGTCAGTCCCACTAAAAGCAAACTAGGTCGATCATTTGTTTTTCAACAGGACAATGACCCAAAACACACCTTCAGGCTGTGTAAGGGCTATTTGACCAAGAAGGAGAGTGATGGAGTGCTGCATCAGATGACTTGGCCTCCACAATCACCCGACCACAACCCAATTGAGATGGTTTGGGATGAGTTGGACCGCAGATTGAAGGAAAAGCAGCCAACAAGTGCCCAACATATGTGGGAACTCCTTCAAGACTGTTGGAAAAGCATTCCTCGTGAAGTTGGTTGAGAGAATGCCAAGTGTGTGCAAAGCTGTCAAGGCAAAGGGTGGCTATTTTTATTTGTTTAATTAACACCTCTGGTTACTACCGGATTCCATATGTGTTGTTTCAGAGTTTTGTCTTCGCTATTATTCTACAATGTAGAAAATAGTAAAAAAATAAAGAGAAACCCTTGAATGAGTAGGTGTGTCCAAACTTTTGTATGGTGTGTAAAAAAAAATAATATTTATTTAGAATGGACCATTATCATGCACCTTGCATGCAGTTAAATAGTGAATGGAGGGCGCTTTCCCGTGGTTCATTTTCATGCCAGCCAGGTAGGTTATTCTCCTGTTGTAAAGACAAGCAATGTGCTTAATATTAGGAAAGTTGAGAAATAAATATAGTAGGCCTAGCCTATAGAAAGCTGATGGGATCCTCCTCTTTTTAATAGCAGCCATCACTCTGTTTACTCATGCAATTGCATAGCCTATAGAAAAGAACATGAGCTCTTGGGCTCTCATGAAGTGTTTGAATAAGCTTTTTGATTACATTTGCATTGATGTCAGAGTGATTAGAGAACAATACAGTGCTGAGTACCAGGCAGTTAGCGAGTTTGGTAGGCTACTAATGACCATCAGCAGCATGACTAAACGGTCACATGGAATTTGACTGCTGTCATGACTCCTGACTACCAGTGTGGCGGTAATGCGGTCACCGTAACAGCCCTAACCCTTAACCTTAAACCTAATCAAAAAACAAACACACATGCATACACAATGGTACTGAGATAAACAAACCCACTGATTGAACAGAACTCTTTGGGCATTTAGTCAAGAGGCCTCCTGCTGATTTCCTCCGGAGGTGGAGCTGTAAGAGAGCGCGAGACACATATGCGCGCGCACACACACACACACACACACACACACACACACACACACACACACACACACACACACACACACACACACACACACTTAAAATAGCTATATGAGGATTTATGTAAATTTTGCCATTAAATCCATAGCTACCAGTTCAAGTATTTTACCTTCCGGATGCAGGAGTCGTTGCAAATGCAGGTGAGGGGTAATCATTACAAAAAGCAAATGGTTCGTATCAGCCTCCCTGTGGCTGTAGTTAAATAATTTGGAGCACACTGGTTATCTCATCTCTCGTAATGGGATGATTTTAAGAATCAATATTTATTTTCTGAATTAAGACTGTTTCACACTCTAATGCTCCCAATGGTAATATCAAGTCATCAGAAATGCAGCTGGGGAAACAAATAAAGTCAACTACTTTGCTTTAAGGTGTGCAATGTTTGGTTTTGATGTTAAATGTGTTTTAGGTGGTTTATTTTAAACTGTGTCTCTCTCTGTCTTAAATCATCATAGCTATTTTAAGTTTGTGCGTATGCGAGTTTGAGTGTGTGTGTGCGTCCTTGTACATGCAGTGCATTCGGAAAGTATTCAAACTGACTTTTTCCACATTTTGTTACATTAAAATTATTCTAAAATTGATGACAGTTATAATTTTTTTATCCATCTACACACAATACCCCATAATGACAAAGCAAAAACAGTTTTTTCAATTACAGCCTCGAGTCTTCTTGGGTATGACACTACAAGCTTGGCACACCTGTATTTGGGGGTTTCTCCCATTCTTCTCTGCAGAAACTCTCAAGCTCTGTCAGGTTGGATGGGGAGTGTCGCTGCACATATATATTTTCAAGCCTCTCCAGGGATGTTCGATCGGGTTCAAATCAACTTTTATTGGCCACATACACATATATAGCAGATGTTTGCGGGTGTAGCGAAATGCTTGTGTTCCTAGCTCCAACAGTGCTTGTGTTTCTAGCTCTAACAATTCACAACAATACACAGAAATCTAAAAGTAAAATAATGGAATTACGAAATAAATAAATATTAGGACGATCAATGTCGGGGGGTGGCATTGACTAAAATACAGTAGAATAGAATACAGTATATACATATGAAATGAGTAAAGCAGTATGTAAACAATTATTAAAGTGACCAGTGATTCCGTATGTATGTACAGTTGAAGTCGGAAGTTTACATACACCTTAGCCAAATACATTTAAACTCAGTTTTTCACAATTCCTGACATTTAATCCTAGTAAAAATTTCCTGTCTTAGGTCAGTTAGGATCACCACTTTATTTTAAGAGTGTGAAATATCAGAATAATACTAGAGAGAATGATTTATTTGAGCTTTTATTTCTTTCATCACATTCCCAGTGGGTCAGACATTTACAAGTCGGTTAGGACATCTACTTTGTGCATGACACAAGTACTTTTTCTAACAATTGTTTACAGACAGAATATTTCACTTATAATTCACTGTACCACAATTCCAGTGGGTCAGAAGTTTACATACACTAAGTTGACTGTGCCTTTAAACAGCTTGGAAAATTCCAGAAAATGATGTCATGGTTTTAGAAGCTTCTGATAGGCTAATTGGCATCATTTGAGTCAATTGGAGGTGTGAATGAGTGAGCGTTCATGTGCAAAGGATTAGCATTTCAATTGTTATAATTATCAACTGTGTAATGTCTTTTGCGCCGTTCTCAGTCCCTTTGTCTACCAAGCCGCCATACCGGTTTAGCCCACTAGGGCACATCCCCTATCATTTCCTTGTAACCATATCTACTTTGTTTGTTTGTGCATTTCTGTGATTATTTAGTTAATAATTAAATTATTGAGACAATTGATGTATGGATGATTCATAGTGAAGACTGGGTTCGTGCAGATAACCAACAATTTACGATGTTTGGAATGAGACTAACGTGAGGTAAAGAATAAGTCATTAATTAGAAGACGAATTGATCAGATATTAAAATATCTGAAAGTTATATTAGGAAAGTTATAACTTTGTAATCTGAAGATTTTCCTTGGTGCCCCGACTTCCTAGTTAATTACATTTACATGATTAGTTTAATCACGTAATAATAATTAGAGAATTGATTTGATAAAATAACAGTCTTCAGTTTAATGATGCCAAAGACACGACAATTCCGTAAAACAGGGTATGTTACAGTCTCCGATGTCTCTCTGGAAGGAGATCCTCACCCTGAGCTTGTCTACTGTATTGTCCAGAGACGGAACATTAAGTGAGTAATATATTCGTAAGCGGTGGATGGTGTGCCTGCCTCCTGAGTCTGACTAGAAGTTCACTCCGTATACCAGTTCTCCGCCGGCGGTGTCTTGGAGCAGCCTCTGAGAAGTTCAATTGCCCTGGGGGGTGTGAACAAAGGATCCAATTCGGAAAGTCGTATTCCTGGTCGTAATGCTGGTGAGTTACCACTATAATATACATGTAATATGCTCTGGGCTAATAATGTAAGAAATAACACAAAAAAAATGAAATTCTGCAAAGTTGTTTAGGAGCTAGAAGCAGAGCTGCCATGTCTGTCGGGCTCTGGCTGGGCCACTCAAGGACATTCAGAGACTTGTCCCAAAGCCACTCCTGCGTTGTGTTGGCTGTCTGCTTAAGGTCGTTGTCCTGTTGGAAGGTGAATCCTTCACCCCAGTCTGAGGTCCTGAGCTCTCTGGAGCAGATTGTCATCAAGGATCTCTCTGTACTTTGCTCTGTTCATCTCTCCCTCGATCCTGACTAGTCTCAGTCCCTGCCGCTGAAAAATATCCCCAAAGCATGATGCTGCCACCACCACCATGCTTCACCTTAGGGATTGTGCCAGGTTTCCTCCAGACGTGACACCAAAGAGTTCAATCTTGGTTTCATTAGACCAGAGAATCTTGTTTGTCATGGTCTGAGAGTCGTTTAGGTGCTTTTTGGCAAACTCCAAGCGGACTGTCAAGTGCTTTTTACCGAGGAGTGGCTTCCGTCTGGCCACTCTACCATGAAGGCCTGATTGGTGGAGTGCTGCAGAGATGGTTTTCCTTCTGGAAGGTTCTCCCATCTCCACAGACGAACTCTGGAGCTCTGTCAGTGACCATCAAGTCCGTGGTCACCTCCCAGACCAAGAGTTTTGATGATTCCAAACTTCTTTCATTTAAGAATGATGTTGGCCACTGTGTTCTTGGGGACCTTCAATGTTGCAGAATTTACCACAGGTGGACTCCATCCAAGTTGTAGAAACATCTCAAGGATGATCAATGGAAACAGGATGCACCTGAGCTAAATTTCAAGTCTCATAGCAAAGGGTCTGAATATTTATGTAAATAAGGTATATATTTTTTTTAGAATAAATTAGCAACAATTTCTAAAAACCTGTTTTCACTTAGTCATCATGGGGTATTGTGTGTAGATTGAGAATTTGTATTTATTTAATCCATTTTAGAATAAGGCTGTAATGTAAAAAAATGTGGAAAAAGTCAAGGGGTCTGAATACTTTCCGAATACACTGTGTGTGCTTGTGTATTCTTAAGAGGGTGTGTGTATTGTTTGTACAGGGCATATGGGAGAAGTCAGTCCTCGGTGCCAATGTGTGCATAGCTCTTCCCAGTAGGCCCGCATGGTTTTAAGTCTCTCTGCTGTCACAAAGCCACGGCTGGCGCATTAAGGGAAGTCTCACTGTCTCTATCAGAGCCAAAACATTCACTGTAACAAGAACAGACAGAATGGCATACTGTAAAGCATCTTGTGTCCTCTACTCTCAACCATGATCTTATAACAACCCAGCCACTGCTCATCAGTATTGTTAAGAGTCGAAAGTTGAAGTATGCAGCTGTACTGTCGATTACAACGGGAACCGTATAAGATATTATTTATGGTTTATTTGTACTTATTATTGCCCTGAACTCGCAAGTAGTATTTTAGTAGTTGTAAATGTAATACGCAGGGAGTCAGGAAGCAGGTGCAGAAGGTGAGTTTAATAATGAAAAGAAACAGATGAACACACATGAGAAGCGTATTCAACGTGAGAGAAAACAATACTACCTAATGACTGGTGTCAAGTGAGGGCTAAATAAAGGGGAAATAATCGCAGAGAAAATGAAGATCAGTTGTCCATAATGATGGGGAGCAGGTATGGTAATCATAGTTGCCAGGGCCGGCAGTTAGTAGACCGGCAACGTTCAGCGCCACCCACCTTATTATACAATAAATAATACAGTGCAAATTACAATACAAAATATATAAAAATGGATGTGTCTTCACAGTCCCCTTTGCGCCGTGAGGTGTTCTTTTATCATATATTTTATCTGGTTTTATTGCCAGCTTGAGTTACCTGCGGTAGTCATGACTATTTAATACTGTGCGTTTCCCAGCCTCTGTTCTGGACGTGGGGACAGTGGAGAGACCTCTGATTGCATGTCTTATGTTGTACCGATGAGTGTCCGAACTGTGTGCCAACTGCTTGAACAGACAGTTCGGTACCTTCAACACCTCGCACGAAGACCAATAGTGATACAGTCAATCTCTCCTCAACTTTGAGCCCGGAGAGATTGACATGCATGTGACTGTCACTTGCCCTCCGTGTACATCTAAATGCAACACGTGCTGCTCTGTTCTGGACCAACTGCAATTTACCCATGTCCCTCTTTGCCGCACATAACCACACAACTAGGCAGTAGTAAAGGTGCGACAAAACTAGGGCCTGTAGGACCTGTCAAGAAAGCAGACCAATGCCTTATCAGCAATAGGTTATGATCAATTCTTTTGAAAGCTGCACTGAAGTCTAACAAAACAGCTCCCCAATCTTCTTACTATCTTTCAGCCAATCATCAGTCGTTTGTGTCAGTGCTGAGCATGTTGAGTGCCCTTCCCTATACTGTAAGGATGCTGAAAGTCTGTTTTGATTGTTTTCTGTAAAATAACTTTATATTTGGTCAAACAATTTTTTCCAACAGTTTGCTAAGCACCGGTAACAGGCTGATTGGTCAGCTGTTTGAACCATTAAATGGTGCTCTGCTATTCTTGGGCAGCGGAATGACCTTTGCCTCTTCAGGCGGGAGGGTCTCACCGTCTTCTAGGCTTAAATTGAAGATGTGTCAAACAGGACTCACAATATTTCCCGCTGCCAACCTGAGCAATTTACCATCCAGGTTGTCGGTACCAGATGGCATGTCATTTATGGATAGCAATAATTTTGTTCACCTCTTCCACACCCACTTTGCAGAACTCAAAACTACAGAGCTTGTGTTTCATTCTTTTGGTCCATTATGCATGAATATGAAGGCTCAGTGTTTGTTTGCTTGTCATGCATACATTTGCTAATGGCAATATCAAAGGGTTTTGTTATTGACTTGCCATTTGCCCTAATGAAGAATGGAGCCGAGTTAGCTTTTTTTTACCTAGAATTTCATTTCAGGTACGCCAGAGCTTTTTACTTTAATTCTTTATGTACAGTACTAGTCAAAAGTTTGGACATACCTACTCATTCAAGGGTTTTTCTTTATTTTTACTATTTTCTACATTGTAGAACAATAGTGAAGACCTCAAAACTATGAAATAACACATACGGATTCATATAGTAACCATAAAGTATTGAACAAAATCAAATATATATTTGCTACGGGTGGAATACAGAAGATAGCCCTATTTGGTAAATAACCAAGTCCATATTACGGCAAGAACAGCTCAAATAAGCAAAGAGAAACAGTCCATCATTACTTTAAGAGATGAAGGTCAGTCAATCTGGAAACTTTCAAGAACTTTGAAAGTTTCTTCAAGCGCAGTCGCAAAAACATTGCTCATGTTTCAATTGATTGTACATTATTTGGAAAAGCACACACCTGTCTATGTATGGTCTCACAGTTGACAGTGCATGTCAGAGCAAAAACCAAGCCATGAGGTCGAAGGAATTGTCCATAGAGCTCCGAGACAGGATTGTGTCGAGGCAGAGATCTGGGGAAGGGTACCAAAAAATATCTGCAGCATTGAAGGTCCCCAAGAGCACAGTGCCCTCCATCATGCATTAAATGGAAGAAGTTTGGAACCACCAAGACTCTTCCTAGAGCCGAAACTGAGCAATCGGGGAAGAAGGGCCTTGCTCAGGGAGGTGACCAAGAACCCGATGCTCACTCTGACAGAGCTCTAGAGTTCCTCAGTGGAGACGTTAGAACCTTCCAGAAGGACAACCATCTCTGCATCACTCCACCAATTAGGCCTTTATGGTAGTGGCCAGACAGAAGCCACTCTTCAGTAAAAGAAACATGACAACTCGCTTGGAGTTTGCAAAAAGGCACCTAAAGACTCTCACTCAGACCATGAGAAACAATATTCTTTGGTCTGATGAAACCAAGATTGAACTCTTTGGCCTGAATGCCAAGCGTCACGTCTGGAGGAAACCTGGCACCATCCCTACATGAAGCATGATGGTGGCAGCATCATGCTGTGGAGATGTTTTTCAGCGGCAGGGACTGGAAGACTAGTCAGGATCAAGGCAAAGATTAACAGAGCAAAGTATAGAGATCCTTAATGAAAACTTGCTTCTAAGCGCTCAGGACCTCAGACTGGGGCAAGGTTTCACCTTCCAACAGGACAATGACCCTAAGCACACAGCCAAGACAATGCAGGAGTGGCTTTGGGACAAGTCTCTGAATGTCCTTGAGTGGCCCAGCCAGAGCCTGGACATGAACCCGATCAAACATCTCTGGAGAGACCTGAAAATAACTGTTTAGCAACACTCCCCATCCAACCTGACAGAGCTTGAGAGGATCTGTAGAGAAGAATGGGAGAAACTCCCCAAATACAGGTGTGCCAAGTTTGTAGCATCATACACAAGAAGACTTGAGGCTGTAATCGCTGCCAAAGGTGCTTCAACAAAGTACTGAGTAAATGGTCTGAATACTTAACTAAATGTGATATTTCTTTTAGAAATTAGCAAAAATGTCTAAATCAGTTTTTGCTTTGTCATTATGGGGTATTGTGTGTAAATTGATGAGGGGGAAAAAACTATTTAATCAATTTTAGAATAAGGCTGTAACCTAACAAAATGTGGAAAAAGTCAAGGGGTCTGAATACTTTCCGAATTATGATCCCTACATTCAATGGGTTTAGATACTGCTCTAGAGCAGATTTATGCAGCATTAGTAAAGATGTGATCAATGCACGTGGATGATTTAGTTCCTTTTCTGTTTGTAAATACCCTGGTAGGTTGACTGATAACCTGAACCAAATTGCAAGTATCGTTTACAGCTTGAAGCTTCTTTTTTTTATTATAATTTTTTTATTTATTGAATATTTGAAACATACAATATACTTTCAGTGAAGCCACTCAACATCTACATCATACCAGTCATCCAACTGATTCCTTCCTGCTAGTTTGTGGCAAATTTCCTGCAAACTAAATAGTGTGCCACAAAATGTTGCCATACTGTAAATTTGCAAATGTTTGATGCTAGTGTTGAGTATGCAGCAAACCTGGCAGACAATTCTTTCAAGATTCAATTTGAATCTGTGGCAAACCTGTGGCAACAAGTTCCAAGACCCGTAACCATTGATGACAAATCCGGGGGATTAGAAATATCTATTGGAAAATGGAAACCAAGCTATCTAGCTACAGTAGCTACCTACAAATGTTGTCCGGTGAGTGTCTAACTTATTAATTAAACTTCCTAATAAACTTTAACATTTCTTTTAGCTAAATTTCAATATGTCTGCACCACTTACTGGCTAGCGCTTAGCTAGATAATGTTAGCTATCATATTTTTGCACAATTAATGTGATAGGTAGCTACCAAACTGATTTGCCTAACACAAATGTATTTCTATGTGGATACATTGCAGTCTGAATACCAATATCCATGTCAATATGCTAGTGTCATGTTTCAATAGAATGTTAGCTAGCACAACAGCTAAGGTAGCAACAATATGAGTTGATATGAGGTCAAAGCAAAACTTTACTTTTGCAGATGGATGCCCTTCCCCTACCTGTGGTGTTGGAAGAGGCTGGGAGGAGAAGGCTGGGAGGAGGATGCATCAACACCCTGGAAGTATGTTTGTGGTGCACTCATAACACTTTTTTTGGAGTGATAAATGAGCGTATTGTCTTCAAGATTGATAAGGTAAGAAAAGGCATGTATTCTCAAATGTAAACCATACATTGATTCTTTAACAATTCAACCTTTTTATTGCTAGTACTAGCAAGGTTATGTTGTTTGTTCTCTCGTTCTAGAAGCAATCAGTTACAAGGCAAAAATACAGATTGAGGCCTTCAATCAAACTGAGGACAGAGAAATGTGTGTGCACCAGACAGGTCAAGGCTTCTTGCATGCATTGCTTTGAGATTTAAGTAATACTCAAAAAAATGCTGGGTTGCTTATATGACCCAATTACTGGGTTGCAGACATTGGGTCAATAGTTGGGTTGTTTTCTGTAAAAACAGCAAGGTTGGGTTGTTGGTGCTGGGTTATTAAGGTTGAGTTATGGATGTTTTGATTTTAGCATGTAAATCTTGGTGGAGCAAATTTAACCAATTTTGTTTTTTTACATGCATCCCAGCAAAGCCACTACACTAAACAATGCATTATGGATATTTGACCCTACTAATGGGTTAATTCTCCCGCCACCAGCCCGGTGGCACCAGCTTCTATTGCGACTTAATGACTGACTGGAAAACGACTAACGTTATTTAGACTAACCTAAGGGTGTTCTGGCAGACTGAAAACAGTAAGTAACAAACGTTACGAATTATGAATTTGATGGTCATTCAGGTTAATTAGGTTGTCCTGTCATAATTATTTAGCTAGCTAATGTTAGATTGAGCGCTAGCTAGCCAATTTCTGTACTAATATTACTGGCTGTGGTAACATTTACTAGCTAGCTAATGTTAGCCTCGCAACCATGCTCGCGATGTTAGCTTACTGGAGTGTTGTCACGGAATATAGCTAAATTTACTTTTTTTTATTGACGTTTGGCTAGCTAGTTAACTATATCAGTATCTGTAATTGTAGCTTAGCTAGCTATCTAAGTCTGACACTTCTTCTGGACTGTGTCGTATACTGTTTCACTCACTAACGTTAACTAACTTAGTTGGCTGGCTAGCTAAGTTACCATAGCTAACGTAAACTCACCCCATTCCGTACAAATGTGCGCAACCGCAACATTCAAACGAGGCTACAAAGAAAACTAATGGGACTGTAGCAACTGTGTTGACTTCAAAATCGGGGGTGTGAACTAGGTTTCTATTCAAGCGTTGATCGACATGGTAATGGCTCTATAGTATTGGAGAAAAGTTGAAAAAACGGACCCTCCGTTACATCGTGACGTGTCATGTCGTAACGTACAGCACGCATAAAGCAACTATTTCTGTCTTACAATCTCTCTCCACCAGGTGTAGCACTTCTCTCGTCGTTTAAAAACAAGAAATGGACAGTGACGGAGGTAAGGGGGGGATACCTAGTCATTTTTTGCGTCATCATTGCATGCGATCATCATTCTCAAAGCCGCTGTTTACTTCTAAGATCACTTTAGCACCGCCCTAAAAACCCGATTCAAATTCGACACAAACCTTCAAATAGGTATGTAATGACACATTATATAAACTTTTTATAGTGTTTTATTTACATTTTAGAGGAGATAAGGTGATAAGTTGGACAGATCGAGTGAAAAAAAGCAATTTTCCCACACAACATCTCTCCTTCTCACTATCACGCATTAGTTTCGCTTCCCCACCCGCCATAATTAAAAAGACCCGACGGGGCTCATTGCCTGCTTGAATTATGCAGAAACGGGCAGCGTTTAGGTCATGTAATTGATAATGTTGGAAAGGGGAGAAATTGTGCTTTACAATGGTATTGACATTACAGTTGATCTGGAAGTATTACGTTTTTGGGGCGCTAAAATAATGGCAATTGTACGGACCAAGGCGATGTACGAGTTTACGTGAGATTTGACTTGTTCTCTGTCTGGGTTAATTTAACCAAGCTATTTGGCAGGTTTCTCATGCTTGCATGGTGATTGATTGAGTTAGCTAGCATTACTGTACTGGTTTTCAATGGTTTCTAACAGTGGCAGCTTTAGTTGTGCAAATTATTTTAGCTAGCTAACGTTAGAATTGATCTTAAATTTCATGTAGCCAAGTTAGAATAACTAGCTAGCGATGTTTCTAACATGTTTTTATTTCTGTACTTAAATGCAGAGGTCGGGCATCGAAGAGGTGGATGTCAAATTAAAGCAGCCTACCCTCACTTCTTTGATTTAGAGGGGTTGGGTTAATTGCATTAGACACATTTTGGATGAATGAATTCAGTTTTACAACTGACTAGGTACCCCCTTTCTCTTCTGCAACGGAGTAGATAGACCAGGAAACGCTCTTGCTTTTGGACGACTCGACTATAGCCTGAAGTTAAAGCAGAACACGAAAGACTAATAAGCAGTGAGTATTCTGTAAACGCCACCTTTTTTACACACAAGGGGAGGTCCTCGGGACACACATGTGAATACATAGGACTGTAGACACACAAAGCGACACACCAAGCTTGAGCAGTAGCCAGATCTTGCTAGGTACATGTTGTGTATTTTGAAAACTGATTGTTAAAAAGGAATTTATAATTAATTTAATACTTTGTGCTCAAAACATTGTCAAATGTGAGAGTGCAGCCCAGCTCACCGAGTGGGTGAAGAACAACATCTGGCCGGCAATCCAATTTGCGGAGAAGGTGAAATAGACCGCAATCCAGAGGGCTCAGAGGACCAGTCAGAATGGGGCCAAGACAGTTGAGATAGCCCGAGAGTATCCTCGTCTGCTGGATAGAGCCCCACAGTGGAGGTGTCATAATACCCATAAAACCTAGCGGTTAAAACAGGGAAATGGTTCCAATCGTTTTTCCACCATTCCATTTTCCGATAGGGTATTTTAGAAACACCTAAAATAAGGGCTGTGTTTAGTGTGGGCTTACTCTTGCGTGACATTTTGATAACTATGTAAATCTCTCTCGGCCAAAGTTACTTATCAATATATTTGTCTCTATTTACTCTAATTCTAAAATGTTAATTAGCGTCAAAGTAGATAACATGCAAGACTACAAATCCCTGCAAGCTCCTCCACATCATTTCTATCTGACATATTTGCAAACCGGTATTGTAGTTCTCTTTATAATAGCCACATTAGCAACTAATTAGCGTTTCATTTTTAGGGAGTAAATAGTCACCTTGTCCTAGAGAGATTTACACGGTTATCAAAACGTGACGCCAGGGTAAGCCCACACTAAACACCGCCCTTATTTTAAGTGTTTCTAAAATCCCCTATGGGAAAAATGAAAGGTGGGAAAAACTATTGGAACCATTTCCTTGTTTGACCACTAGGTTTTATTGGTATTATGACACCTCCACTGTGGGGCTCTATCCAGCAGACTAGGATACTCTTGGGCTCTCTCAACTGTCTTGATTGCGATCTATTTCATGTATTCCGCTGCTTGGTTTTCCGGCCGGATGTTGTTCTTCACTCGGTCATCTGGGCTGCCCTCACATTTGACAGTGTATTGAGCACAAACTATTCAATTAATTCTAAATTAAATTCATTGTGCAACAGGGTTTGATTGGTTCTCTCAAATGTTTTTTTTCCCCTCGGGTTGAGATCTCTCAGACCTCTCATTGTTTGGATTTGAAAATCCAACCATTGTTATAGAAGGGGGCTGAGTGTGGCTGTTGGTGTTTGTGTGAGAAAGACACAGTGGAGAGCCAATCAGTAAAAGCACAGCTCCCTTCATTATTGACGCATTGTGCCGACAACATCAAAGAGCCATTCCAGACTGAGGTCAGGAGGACTTAGAGAGTTAGGTGTTAGCCAAGCTAATGACTAACTGCAATGGAAAATAAATTGTTTGTCTGCTTTACTACAGATTGCTCAGGACTTCTCCGTTTTAAACCCAGACTGCTCGGGGAAACTCACTGAGAACTGGATTGCGGTCTTAAAGGACAAAAAAAACTTTGCTTCGCCAGCTGAGAGAAGCAGGCCCAAGATTTTCTCTTTGAATTGCAGGTATAGTTTGAAATAGCCCTGCTGGTGGAACCTCATATGCTCATTCATTTTTTGTCTGAAACAATCAAGTTATTCACTAAACATTCTTCTCTCCAGATACACAAGGTGACATCGCTTTAAGACTTTTGACAATGGTCCTCCCAACACCAGTCTACAAGATTGGCAGGATGAATTGTGACCCAGCTTCCAAAAGACCAGAAAGTTCTTAATTGACTTGCAGCCTGTACGTTTTTAAATCGGATAGGCATATGGAGATTGTTGGAGAAATTAGATGATAGCATTTGTAAACCTTGAATGACAGGAACAGCATACCAAAATCGGTAAACTGCACACTCTAAGACATTGTGTAAATGAGCCTCAGCCCCAAATGAATGGAAAATGTAGGCATCACATTAGGATTGGGTGTTTATATTGATGTGTAAATGGTTATATAGTAGACAAAATATATTGTGTGATGGCATTGTCCGTGTGCCTCCATGATTTGTAAAAGTCCTCATTCTAAAGTCGAATGATTTCTATCTGACAGGTTGGGACCAACATGGCGGTGACCGAAACCCTATCCATTTATGTTGGCTCTTGGGGACTGCTCACAGGTGTTTACGGTCATTAGTGGACAGGCATTTGAGCAAGGGACATTGCTTGGGGCACTGGATTTTTTTGCCTATGGAACATTTCTGAGATTTTATTTAGACTCATGAAACATGGGACCAACACTTTACATGTTGCATCTATATTTTTGTTCAGTGCTCTGGCACTGTCTGAGAGACATACAGTTGAAGTCGGAAGTTTACATACACCTTAGCCAAATACATTTAAACTCAGTTTCACAATTCCTAACATTTAATCCTAGTAAATATTCCCTGTTTTAGGTCAGTTAGGATCACCACTTTATTTTAAGAGTGTGAAATGTCAGAATAATAGTGGAGAGAATGATTTATTTCAGCTTTTATTTCTTTCATCACATTCCCAGTAGGTCAGAAGTTTACATACACTCAATTAGTATTTGGTAGCATTGCCATTAAATTGTTTAACTTGGGTCAAACGTTTCGGGTAGCCTTCCACAAGCTTCCCACAATAAGTAGAATTTTGGCCCATTCCTCCAGACAGAGCTGGTGTAACTGAGTCAGCTTTGTTGGCCTCCTTGCTCTCACACTCTTTTTCAGTTCTGTCCACAAATGTTCTATAGTATTGAGGTTAGGGCTTTGTGATGGCCACTCCAATACCTTGACTTTGTTGTCCTTAAGCCATTTTGCCACAACTTTGGAAGTATGCTTGGGGTCATTGTCCATTTTGGAACACCCATTTGCGACCAAGCTTTAACTTCCTGACTGATGTCTTGAGATGTTGCTTCAATATATCCACATAATTTTCCTGCCTCATGATGCCATCTATTTTGTGAAGTGCACCAGTCCCTCCTGCAGCAAAGCACCCCCACAAAATGATGCTGCCTCTCCGTGCTTCCTGGTTGAGATGGTGTTCTTCAGCTTGCAAGCATCCCCCTTTTATGGCCAAACAGTTCTATTTTTGTTTCATCAGACCAGAGGACATTTCTCCAAAAAGTACGGTCTTTTGTCCCCATGTACAGTTGCAAACCGTAGTATGGCTTTTTTATCCTGGTTTTGAAGCAGTGGCTTCTTCCTTGCTGAGGGGCCTTTCAGGTTATGTCGGTATAGGACTAGTTTTACTGTGGATATAGATACTTTTGTATCTGTTTCCTCCAGCATCTTCACAAGGTCCTTTGCTGTTGTTCTGGGATTGATTGACACTTTACACACCAAAGTACGTTCATCTCTAGTAGACAGGACGCGTCTCCTTCCTGAGAGGTATGACGGCTGCATGGTCCCATGGTGTTTATTCTTGCGTACTATTGTTTGTACAGACGAACGTGGTACCTTCAGGCGTTTGGAAATTGCTCCCAAGGATGAACCAGACTTGTGGAGGTCTACAATTTTTTTCCTGAGGTCTTGGCTGATTTCTTTTGATTTTCCCTTGATGTCAATTGAAGAGGCACTGAGTTTGAAGGTAGGCCTTGAAATGCATCCACAGGTACACCTCCAATTGACTCAAATGATGTCAATTAGCCTATCAGAAGCTTCTAAAGCCATGACATCATTATCTGGAAATTTACAAGCTGTTTAAAGGCACAGTCAATTTAGTGTATGTAAACTTCTGACCCACTGGAATTGTGATACAGTGAATTATAAGTGAAATAATCTGTCTGTAAACAATTGTTGGCAAAATTACTTGTGTCATGCACAAAGTAGATGTCCTAACCGACTTGCCAAAACTATAGTTTTTTAACAAGAAATTTGTGGAGTGGTTGAAAAACGAGTTTTAATGACTCCAACCTAAGTGTATGTAAACTTCCGACTTCAACTGTATCTGTGTTAATACCACTTACGACAGTGTCACACGCTCTCATGCTTTGTTTTTATCAGATTGCAATCTGAGTGTGAACATCAAGTTCAGCTGAGGCTTTAGTCTGATGTTTGGACTGTTGGGTTCATGAAATAATATAAATCCATTTTATGATTTCATAAGATAGGATTGATTATTATCTTATGAAATAACACAAACAATATGGATTTGTTTCGGGGTGCCATTTAAAAAAATGTATATATTCTTGTACGTTGTGGACAATTGTCTGACGTGATGTATGTTCTGAAATGCAGGCAATACAAATTAATTATTTGAAATACAACATTTTATCTTGATTGTGTGTAGGAAAAGGAAGAGGATGGGATGGTAGGGCAGACAAAAATATACAGTTGAAGTCGGAAGTTTACATACACTTAGGTTGGAGTCATTAAAACTTGTTTTAGAGTTTTGCTGTGTTGCAAAGAAAAAGCCATATCTTAGACTGGCCAATAAAAAGAAAAGATTAAGATGGGCAAAAAAACACAGACACTGGACAGAGGAACTCTGCCTAGAAGGCCAGCATCCCAGAGTCGCCTCTTCACTGTTGACGTTCAGACTGGTGTTTTGCGGGTCCTATTTCATGAAGCTGCCAGTTGAGGACTTGTGAGGCGTCTGTTTCTCAAACTAGACACTAATGTACTTGTCCTCTTGCTCAGTTGTGCACCAGGGCCTCCCATTCCTCTTTCTAGTCTGGTTAGAGCCAGTTTGCGCTGTTTTGTGAAGGGAGTAGTACACAGCGTTGTACGAGATCTTCAGTTTCTTGGCAATTTCTCGCATGGAATAGCCTTCATTTCTCAGAAGAAGAATAGGCTGACAGGTTTCAGAAGAAAGTGCTGTTTTTCATTTCTATTCATTTTAATTGCAACCAATCTCAACTTCTCAAAGCAAGAATATACTGAATTAGACATATCTATGTATTTCCCCTCCTTATGTTCGCATTTTGCAACCACAGGCTCAAAATAACACCAGGTAAAAATATATCCAGATGGCGCAGTAGAAATGGAATAGTATATTCTGGCAGGCTACTTCACACCAGCCAATTTAACCCGTGCACTGTTTAGCACAGGAGGTTGGTGGTACCTTAATTGGGGAGGAGGGGCTCATAGTATTGGCTGGAACGGAATAAATGGAATTGTATCGAACTCATCAAACACATATTAAATATGAATTACTGCTTTAAAGCTGCAATATGTAACTTTTGGACAACCCCCCCCCCCCAAAAAAATCTAAATGGGTACACCACAAACTCACACAGATGGCTTGACTTCACTTTAAAACCCTTCATTGATGGGAAACTAGATGAATGCCAGGCTTAAGGCAGTTTACCATACAGGCCTCAGGTGTTAACAACAAGGCAGGAATCAATACTCGTCCGGTCTCTGAATTCTCACTCCTTAGAACACAAGGAGACCAGTCAATCATGGTTTGGGTTAGTGCACTCAATAATTAGGAAATGTATGTATTGAGCTGAGTCCACTTTGTCACTCTGGTAATTGTGTTTTTGGCATTGGGTGAAGATGTGTTCATGTGTGAGGCTTTTTGTGTTGAACTTATGTCACACTTTTGAAATGGTCTGACACATCACATCAACTCATTCTCTGAGCCTTGTTGTCCCACATGTATACACAGAGGCCTGTTACATTCACTGGTTCCAGTTGAGTTGATACATTTAACACTTGCAGTTATTGCCCTGTTGTGAGAATCCATTGTTTAGTGTCTGAGTGTCGTCATGCTATTTGTCAGGACGCTGTAACCTAGCTGCGGTGGATCTTACATTGAGAATTGTATTACTTTGTGGTCCAAAGAAATGACATTTTAGCTTTTCATGAGTTTTAGCTTCTCATAAATGCAACAACATTGTGATATCCTGGACAAGGTATTACTTCTGTCTCAAGTTTTCCCGCCAGATGTAGATGTTCATAGAGTTCTCAAATTCCCTTGATATTTTACTCAACAATAAAATAAAAAATCTAAGTGATTGCTTTTCCTGAAACTTAGCTAAATAATATCTCTTGCGTACAGAAATGTCAATAGAAATATGTAAAAAATCCTTTCTAAAACGATTATATAATTGATCAGAATACCTGTCCTCTGATAGTATTTTGTTTCCTCCACAGAGTCTGAGGGACTCTCTACCCACGGCCAACCTCAGCTATGCAGTGCGGCGGCGTTTCTCAGGGACAATACTGCTGCCCCCACTGTCTCGGCGCCACTCCACCCAGGACCACCGCAGGCTGCTGGACCTGGAGGCCCTCTACAGGAATGCCCTTGCCAGCGTGGCTGCCACGAGCCTGGAGACCATCAACAACTCCAAGTCAGTGGAGCAGCTTGTTACTCTTTCAACTATGTCTCTGTAATGCTCTGTCTGTTTCCATCTCTTTGTTTTTCGTTCTCTCTCATTTCATGAGAAACACTCTGCCTCTCTTTATTTCTCACTCTGTCACTCGAGTACTCACAATCTCAGGGTTGGGTAGTTTACTTTCTAAATGTAATCCGTTAGTTACTAGTTACCTGTCCAGAATTGTAATCAGTAATGTAACTTTTTGATTTTCAAACTCTGTATTGTAATTAGCTTACTTTCAGTTACTTTTAGATTACTTCCCCCTTAAGAGTCATTAGAAGAAGACAAAAATTCATATTACCAATTGAGTGACATCTATTGCAGGATAAATCAATGTTAGAGTTTACTAGCCATAAATTGATGTTGCATTTTACTCTATGGGTTGGTTATGTAGGCTTCTACTACAGATAATAATATGAATTGTTATATATTTACAATTAAAGCAAAGTCTGTCAGATTTCCAGTCATTCAAATTAATTTAATACCCCTTGATCTTCAAGAATAGGATTTGGAAGTATAGATTAGACAGATTGTTCTACCTGGGCATAACCCCACAACTAAAGGACCTATTAGCCTACTTGTTTATGATTTAGTTGTCCAGGTGGTATAGGGCAGTGTGGAGTGCAATAGAGATTGCGTCACCTGTGGCTCTTGGATGATGGTGTTGATGTGAGCCATGACCAGCCTTTTAAAGCATCTCATGGCTACAGATGTGAGTGCTACAGGGCGATAGTCATTTAGACATTTTACGTTGGTGTACTGTTAATCCGTCGGAATGTTAACCTGTTTAAAGGTCTTACTCACATCGGCTATGGAGAGCGTGATCATACAGTCGTCTGGAACAGCTGTTGCTCTCATGCATGGTTCAGTGTTTGTGAGAATAGAAGACATTTAGCTCATCTGGTAGGCTCATATCACTTGGAAGCTCACGGCTGGCTTTCCGTTTGTAATCCATGGTAGTTTGCAAGCCCTGCCACATCCGACGAGCATCAGAGCCGTTGTAGTAGGATTCGATCTTAGTCCTGTTGACGCTTTGCCTGTTTGATGGTAGTAGCGGGATTTCTTATACGTGTACGGATGAGTGTCCAGCTCCTTGAAAGCAGCAGCTCTAGCTCAGTTCGGATGTTGCTTGTAATCCCTAGCTTCTGGTTGAGATATGTATGTACGATCACTGTGGGGACGAGGTCGTCGATGCACTTATTAATGAAGTCGGTGACTGATGTGGTAAACGCCTCAATGCCATCGGATGAATCCCGGAACATATTTCAGTCTGTGCTAGCTTAGCATCCGCTTCATCAGACCACTTCTGTATTGAGCGGGTCACTGGTACTTCCTGTTTGAGTTTTTGCTTGGAATCATGAGGGTAGAGTTATAGTCAGATCTGCCAAATGAAGGGTGAGGGAGAGCTTTGTATGCGTTTCTGTGGATTTCAGTTTCTCTGCATTAAAATCACTGGCCACTAGGAGCACTGCCTATGGATGAGCATTTTCTTGTTTGCTTATGGCCCTATACAGCTCGTTGAGTGTGGTCTAAGTGCCAGCATCAGTTTGTGGTGGTAAATAGACAGGTATGAAAAATATAGATGAAAACTCCTCTTGGTAAATACTGTGGTCTACAGCTTATCATGAGTTTTGTGTGTGTGTGTGTATATACATACATATATACGGACTTGGGAGAAGCGACGGTCGAGAGCCATGCGTCCTCCGAAACAACCCTGCCAAAAGCCGCACTGCTTCTTGACACACTGCTTGCTTAACCCGGAAGCCAGCCGCACCAATGTGTCGGAGGAATGTGTCAGCGTGCATGCGCCCGGCCCGCCACAAGGAGTCGCTAGAACGCGATGGGACAAGGACATCCCGGCCGGCCAAACCTTCCCCCAACCCGGACGACACTGGGCCAATTGTGCGCTGCCTCATGGGTCTCCCGATCGCGGTTGCCTGCGACACAGCCCGGGATCAAACCCGGGTCTGTAGTGACACCTCTAGCACGGCAATGCAGTGCCTTAGACCGCTGTGTCACTCAGGAGGCCCATGCAGTATTTTAACACAGGTGAGCAGAACCTTGAGACTTCCTTAATATCAGAGATTGCACACCAGCTGTTGTTAACAAAGAGACACACACCTCCCCACTTGAGATTACCCGACACTGCCGTTGCATAGAAAAAACAGTTAGATGTTCAGTATATTATCCATGTCCTTGTTCAGCCATGACTCTGAGAAACGTAGGGTATTACAGTTCTTCAGGTCCCGTTGATAGGATAGTCTCGAACGGAGCTCATTCAGTTTGTTCTCCAGTGATTGTTCTCCAATGATACATTCGCCAATAGAATGGAGGGTAGAGGCGGTTTATGTACTCACCAACGTATTTTCGTCAGGATGCCCGTGATCGGCCTCTCTTACTCCACCTTTTTCTTTTTCCGAGTCTCGGGGATTAGGGCCTGGTCCGGGCTGAGCGGTATGTCCTGTGCCTCCGACTCGTTGAAGCAAAAACCTTCATCCAAATCGAGGTGAGTGGTCGCTGTTCTGATGTGCAGACGCTCTTTTCGGTCATAGGAAACGATGGCGGAAACATCGTCTACCATACAAAGTTAAGATCAGCGCAAAAAACCCCACAAAATAGCCCGTAAAATGGCTGCTATCCATTGCAGTGCCATTTTTTATGTTCTCATGGAATGGCATGCTTTGAGCACTACCGAAAAGTGCTATTTGCATGTGACAAAAGTATGCCATATGCTGTTGGTGACACTTTGATATCTCGATAATTTGTAGCTGTTTCAAGGGCGAATCCACAGTTGAAACAACAACAACAAAGCGAAAACCCGCCTCTGTTTTGGTTAAAAGCTGAGGGATGTTTCTGGAGAAATGTATCTAAGGTAATAGACAGAGCTATGGATGCAAGGACTGACCATCCATGATATCAAAATGATTGTTTTAACCATGTTTTGAGGCTATATACTGTTTGTTTACATTTACAATGTTTATTAACATTGGAGAAAAACAATCTTATATTTTGGTTTCTCATGTGGTGTGACAGTTGAATTAGTGAGGCATTGTTAAGTTCACTTCAACCATTATTGGGTTGAAATACACATATACATTTGTGAACAGCCATCCACAACAACAACAATCCGTAAGGCACAAATAGCTAAATGAGAGAGGAGAGGTGTGATTCACATCATTGCACTATGTAGATATCAATAATACATGATATCCGTATCACCCTTAGGCTACACCACCGCTGGTGTCCTTACCTCCAGGCATTTATTGAAGTTGAATAATCTTTGGATGCCGACAGCTGTCGCACCATTGGAAGACATAGCTTGAACTGTAGCCTAAAAAAGCCTATTCCTGCTTTTTTCCTGTGACCAATCAAACACGTGCTGTGTCATCATAGTGGTCTCCGACTTGTCAGACTCACTCCGTTACTCCCCGACCCTGCACAATCTCTCGTTTCTCTCCCTCTATGTGCTCAACAAGCCATGAGAGGTCCGCAGTGTGATTCATTGAGAAGGCTACTGTGTGATATTTATGTCTGCTGCAAGGGTTTGAATTTTCTCCACACTTCAGGAGAATGTTACAGTATGTCATGTCAGAAGGACAGACTGTCAACTGACTTTCTTTCAAAGCAGTCAAATTAGTTGGGATGGAAACTGCACTGCACCTGTGACATTTGGTTTTCAAATCAAGCTAATCTAGCCAAGGCTGACGGATCCAGAATCTCCCATAAGTGTTCAGTTGGGTTGAGATCTGGTGACTGAGAGACACACATTAACACACACCTTTTAAACCCCCTATGCTCCTTTGAGACCCCTCTATCAAAGTCACTGAGATCTTCTTCTAGCCATGGTAGCCAAAATAATGGGCAACTGCTCATTTTATACATGAACCTAAGCATGATGTTAATTGCTTAATTAACTCAGGCACCACACCTGTGTGGAGGTATCTGCTTTAAATATACTTTGTATCCCTAATTTACTAAATTGTGTGCTTTATTTTGGCAGTTATCTGTATGTCTGTGTTTGTCCCAGTGTTTATGCACTCAGTCACACAGCGCCTTCCTATCACGCCTCCCTGCCCCTATTTATCTTTGTGGCCCAGATTCAGCTCAGTCAATAATATGAAGGTGGAATCTCTCTAAGCCCAGAGGGGGTTAAGAAAAGCCTTCTGTCTGACGGCTGCTTCCCGCATCTCCCTCTCCCAGCCTCAGGTCAACGAAGGTCACCTGCTTTATTGTATCTATTCTATCTCCACAAATTTCGTTATGGCCCGGCGGTACATGTATCCTCTCTGAGCTGACGCCTCTACCGTCTGCTTCTCGGCATCGCAGGCCTCACAGAGGCCAGATGACAGGAAAGGAGGCAGGATTCTGTATGATGGGCTTTTGTTGTTGGTTGTTGCTGTGTTACAGGTATTAATGATTCTCCTTTCTCCTTATGAATTGAAGGGTAATTACTGGAATGGCCCGGAAGAGGCAAGTGGGAGAAAGGTCAGAGAAGATATGGGGAGGGGGAGAGTCTTGCCTGGTTCTCTCGCTCTCTCTCTCTCCATGTCTGTTTGTCATGTCTTTCTCTCCATTTTTCTCCCTTTTTTTCTTTCTTCCTCTCTGCCCTCTCTGTTTTCTCTCGTTTTTTAGTTGTCTCACGTCTTTCCCTCTTCATATTGCTTGCGCTCTCTCTCCTATTCCAATAAGAGCCCATCATGTTTGCAAAGCCGGGAAAAGGGCACAGTGACATGCTCAGATCTAGAGAGAAAATGAATGGCCGAGTCCTCGGTAATTCATTTGAAAACTTTGTGCAATTATGCAGGGCTTTTTGGTACAGAATGTATTCAAAGGTCTATTACTGTCAAATAAAAATGACTGGATGTCAGGGCTATGTGGAGTGTATGGAGAGTGTTATTGCCTTTTAATGTTGAGCATCACATGGTATATAAGTCTGTAGAGGGCTATATCAACTGAGTCATAGTTTATCAATACTAGAATACCATCTTATTCATAGCAGTGACCATAAACTGATAATGAGATGAAGAAACAATGTTGATATGTCACAGTCCAACGGTAGTATCATGGTGAAGGAAATGAAAGAGAACAAACTGGAACTGCAAGTGCAATTAATTGTATTCTATCTTGGAGGGAAATGAAAGTTAAATAGAAGCTGTTCCTTTTTTATTGAAATCATTTACCAGCATTATAAAGAAACACATTTAATAGGAATGAACTGACTTTATTCAACTTTTCTTGCCCCCCTTGAGTGACTGAATATCTTTTGTAGTTTGTTTTTAACTGAACAAAATACGGAAATGATTTTCGAGTGATATTTTTTTTTGAACATAATCCCTTCAATTGGATCACAGAAAACTGGGGGCAATTTTCACTTTAATGATTTGAACCCCATGAAGAAGCCAACTTGAAAATGTCCAAAGTTGATAACATAACAAATCAATGTTTTATTTCACAGAAGGATTAGTAATTTCCTGAATTCCTAGTCAGTGTTGCTCACTCGGTGATGTAATGTGATGAATACCTCGCGTCAGTCGTGCTCGCTCAGTCCCAACGGTTGGCTGAACTGCTTCATAAGGCGCGCAGATGGGAGCCCAACAACACAAGCAGTGGAGTGAGTTCACCTATCGATAGATGCTCCTCTCGCTCCGACGTCCTTCCGTTTGAAGAGGTTTCTGAAATGGGCAAAAAAGTTGTTTTCTTTTACTCGTTATACGCACATGTAGGCTACATTGCGAGAGCGAGGATTGCAAAAACCTTTTTGCCAACCGATGAATCTCCATAGATTGAAAGGCAGCGATAGAAAAGAGTATCAAATGAATAGTTTGGTATAATATTTGAAGAGTTAATAATATGTGTTTGTGGCTTTTATATCCACTGGGGTTATGTCGATATTGACGCAGAAGAACTTTCCTATCTGACGTTACATCGTTTCAGCACCTCGTGTCGTGGACAGCGCAATGTGCCACCGCCTGTAGCGCACATTGAAGTTTCATACGAAGAGGTAGCCTACTGATGTTGGAGGGAACAACCGAAAAGATGGAGTGCACAGGTCTAAGTAGAGAAAGTGCTGGTTCCGCCAAGGCACCCAAACACTTGTGGCGACAACCAAGAACTCACATCCGAATCAAGCAGCGTTTTCACTCCGACACAGAGCGTTACCTGACTCGCAACAGAACTATGGAGAAGGATCGCCCTGGGCTGAAAAAGCCACGATTGTCGTGGCCATCCGCATTTAAACGGTAATTGTAATGCGTCATTATTAATGGTGTTTTAAATAGCCTTACTAACCTCTTGATCTCTTTTTGCAACTGCCTTATTGTCACTTCCAAAGTTCATAATTAAATGAGAGGGATACAAGTGCTCAATTGACTGGCGGTGTCTCAGCAAGCTACTCCACTTAATTAGAATGTCAATATCCTCCCCACACTCTCCATTTTGTGTGAAGTAAAGTCAGTCAGGGATGCACTGATTTAGCTCTTAACACAGAAAGGTATTGAGCTCATGCTGATTGAAGTGCGGGCATAATTCCAGAAAAAAAGGAACTACCTCTTTGACCAGACTGGGCTCATTGGACAGACGTTTGGTATTTCACGTAAATCCTTGCACCTCCAATAAGTGTGATATGTTACGTTTGGTATGGTTACCAAAGACAGGTTACTGAAGGCAGAAATGATTGGAGGAGGTTGGTCAGCGGAGGATGGGTGGGTGTCAGCGGAGGCTGGTGGGAGGAGCTATAGGAGGATGGGCTCATTGTAATGGCTGGAATGGAATAAATGGAACGGTATCATATGGAAACAACATGTTTGACTCCATTCCATTGATTCCATTCGGGCCATTACAATGAGCCCGTCCTCCTATAGCTCCTCCCACCAGCCTCCACTGGTGGGCGTGTACCCAAGGCCCCAGGGTTCTGGTCTAGAAGCACACTTTCCACTGTGCTCAGAGGACACTTTCGGTATTGCAGTTTAGTCGAGCCGAAAATACAATTCCCATAGACTGCCCCATAGAGAAGTCCCAATTCAAAAATTCAAGAAAATACACTTTTTTTCATCACTTTTGTGGCAAAAAATATTAATTTACTTATTCAACTAATTGTCTTTGATACCGATTTGTATTCCGTCACTCACAGAGGAAATTATGGACATTTTATATTCATCCAATGTCTGTCATGTTTCTGACGTGATGATGTCGTCGTTGCTCGCACTGCTTCAGTGTGCACTGAGTGCTAGTGTGCAGGCGTTATCAGCTCTGTAAAGCAGATGGCAACCAGCATGACACGGCATATGCGAATGTGAGTAGATTATGTTAAAAACAATGGTCTGCCATCTTGGAAGCTGTCTCCAGTTCATATGTACCTCAGTGCTTAAGAGTCTAGAAATCCAAAGGTTGTGTGTTCTAGTCGCATCTGGGCCAACTGTAGCATTTTAGCTACCCCTTAACCGAACCCTTTTTCTAACCTTAACCAAATTCACCTAACCTTTTACATAAATTCTCCAAACCTTTGTTGTTAGTTCTCCTAACCACCAATGTAAATTCAAATTATCCCTGTAATTATCTTTTGCTGTTATGATGCAACAAAAGAGCCTTTTATTTTTTCATTACTTAATTTTGCACGCAGACACGCACACAAACACACACTGGGTTGCTGAGCAGTTCCCCTGGAAAGAGTGTGGCTAGGGGTAGTTTGTGCTAGAACAGCATTGGCCTACTAAAGTGAGAGGATATTGCAAAGGGACCTTCCCTGTCTATGAGGTCATCTCAGTCTGCAGTCTAAGTTTGATCCTGGGGGAAATGTTTATTGTTGTTTGGTTGCTTTTCATTAACTGTCTGTAGATATTGGACTAACCAGCGTGAGAGGGTGTTGTGTTGTGGCTGAATCCCTTTCTTCTTCAAGGCATATGTAGTCTAACATTACATGGTCACGTTAAAATATGATCAGACATTCATTAAAATCATTGACATCATCAATTTACACCAGATTGAAGTGACACCTTCAACCCATTCAGCTGTGATTTCCTGTGATCTTTGTGACCCTGGATCTTTGGGCTGGAAACATTTTGTACTGGGGTCAGTAATGGTTCATGACTGGGGCCTACCATTATAGCATCGCAGTGTTTCACGTCACATTTCACCTCAGTTATCCACTCTGGAAGCCCACCGCCATGAAAGCTGCCTACTGACTGCCGCTGACTGTTTGGCATTGAGGATAGTATGGCATTGAAATCACTGCAGGCTTCAGGTAGGAGTAGAGACGTGACTCACTCCCTGCATTCTGCCTCCCCGGCGCCTCGTATTTATGTATGAATGAATGCAGCTCTCCTCTATTGTCTCATGACATTTTTATCCCACACTGATGACTCAGTTCACATGGGCAAGGTAGAGAGAGATGAACGGACTGCTCCGTGGCTGAGGTGTGAGGGATGCTCCTGACTTTGCTGATGAGAACTGTGTTGTTTGTTTATGGTTCTGATTAGATAAGGCCCTAAGAACAGCATTTGTTTGAGGATTGAGTTGTGTTGACAAAATGGCGCAAATCCTCAAATGTTCCTGAATGTAGCCTACTTCTTGCTGTCTACCCAAGCCGCTTGCCGGTGTCTCCATGCCGTTCACATGTTGGCCGTGAGGAAACGGAGCCTTTAATAAAGGTCTGTGTTCGTGCTGCTGAGCTGAGCCAGGCCGGCTGCCTGTGGGCCGCCCCAGACGCTGCCTCTCTGTCAGTGCTCCCCAGCTGGGCTGTATGAGGTCATGCTTATGGGAAGAGTGACCCATATGTGTTCAGTGCTGCTGCCGCTTTACTCAGACGCTCTGTTTGCTTTTAAAGCACGTTTAACACTGAGACAGTGGAAGGATTAGCCATTCCATGGACGATGTTGCCATGGCACCCATCTGTTTTCGAGTGATAATGGCTAAAGGTCTGTGTTGGAAAGGGGTTAACAAGCCCCAGTTTTAAATCTACTGGTTTATGATAAAACTAGCCAATGTTAACATTGAGCATAGAAACGGTTTCAGTATGCAGGATTTGTGTTATATTCGAGAATTTATAAAAGCTTATGGGTGCTATGTTCTAATAGGGTGACCTGCAAATGCCAGCCATTGCTGATTTGAATGTCCTGGTACATAGGGCTGGGAATTGCCAGTCACCTCACGGTATGTATTTTGATTCTCATGATTCTATATATATTGCGATTTGACCCTGCGATTTTATTGTGATTTGATGTTCCCGAACATATTGCTCACTATACTGTATGTCTGCTACAGAGAGACTAGAGAGAGCATGATACAATTAGTTTTGATCAGTCAGGGAAATAAATGTGCTGAAAACATGTTGGCTCACTATTTACAAAGAAGATGGAGAACAAGCTATAGGATGAAAAATGCTGCTGTTATGGAGTTTATTTATTAGTACAAATCGATACTTTGACTCATATCAATAGAATATTGTCCCAAAATAATATTGCGATATGTAACTATCCATTTTTCTCCCCCATCACTACTGGTACATGCACTGGTATTTGACATGAGCCTTGTGTTATAATCCTGGATGCTGATTGGTTAAAACCCCATTCCAGCCAGTGTCTATTCCAGAAGTTACCACCGGCTAAAGCGATGATGTTGAAATGCCTATTTACTCTGTTCCATCTCACTGCGCAATCCACTGTCTCATCAGCCCTGTCAGATCATTTATAAACTTGATCTCCGCTGTAAAAAGAACCTAGACATTATCTCCAATTTCTTTTAGACTAGCAATTGGTTTTCATTAGTGGAGATTTGTATAAACCTTGCGGTCTGTCTTCTCCGAGACGGGCAGGCAGGCAGCTTTTCTCAGCCAGTCGAAATCATGAATCATCATCATTACAGTACCGGTCAAAAGTTTGGACACACCTACTCATTCACGGGTGTTCCTCAATTGTTATACTATTTTCTACATTGTAGAATAATAGTGAAGACATCACAACTATGAAATAACACATATGTAATCATGGAGTAACCAGAAAAGTGTTAAACAAATCAAAATATATTTGATATTTGATATTCTTCAAAGTAGCCTCTTTGCCTTGATGACTGCTTTGCACACTTTTGGCATTCTCTCAACCAGCTTCATGAGGAATTATTTTTTATGCTGAGCACCTGTTTTTCACCTGCTTTTCCTTCACTCTGCGGTCCAACTCATCCCAAACCATCTCAATTGGGTTGAGGTTGGGTGATTGTGGAGGCCAGGTCATCTGATGCAGCACTCCATCACTCTCCTTGGTCAAATAGCCCTTACACAGCCTGGAGGTGTGTTTTGGGTCATTATCCTGTTGAAAAACAAATGATAGTCCCACTAAGCGCAAACCAGATGGGATAGCCATGCTGGTTAAGTGTGCCTTGAATTCTAAATAAATCACAGACAGTGTCACCAGCCAACCACCATCACACCACCTCCTCCATACTTCACAGTGGAAATCACACATGCAGAGATCATCCATTCCCCTACTCATTCACTAACACTTTTTTTTTTGGTTACTAAATGATTCCATATGTTTTTTCATAGTTTTGATGTCTTCACTATTATTCTACAATGTTGAATGCGCGACATTGTGGCCTATAGACCAACTTGCGGCCATTGCTGTGGTGAGAGAGAGAAGCTCGCCTGTATCTCACCCAGAACTAGAATGAGATTCAAGGTCTATGATCTCTCTCCCTTTCTCTGCTCTAAAAGACATGAGCCTGCGACTCTCATCTCTCCAGCGTTGCACATCATTTATTTCCTTATAGAATCATAGCCGCAGGAAGGGTGCCGCAGCACCCCTGAGAAATTGAAATACATTTGCCAAAGTCTGTTCAGAACAAAATGAAATCATTCAGAGTACTACACCAGGAGTAGGCCTATAATTGACCCACAGTAGCGTAGCTGTGGATTGTGTGTAGCCCAATCACAAGGCATGCCTACAGTCAGGAGCAAGCGGCAAGTCTGTCAGTGAACAGCATGCAGCCAAAACAGGCCTTTTGCAATATTTTGAATACAATTGCGGGAAAATACAGGTTGGAAAGCAAATGGATTCTGCTGAAAAGAAAATACTTATTGGTCTGTAGGCTGCAAAATATTTTTATCAACTTCCAAATAGGCCTATTGAGCGAACAGCATTGTTTTACAAAGTAAGAGGAGGGATAGGCTTTTGTCACTTTGCGCATCGACCATCGCTGGTGAGTGAACTGCGCATCATTGGATGAGTGAGTGAAACTGGAAAGCTTTTTTGTTGTTGGACTAACTCCCTCCTCATTGTACAATATGTGTGTCTCCACACAGCTAGGCCTAGGCTATTGAGGGATTCAAGACAGGGTCATTTTTATTGATCTCAGTTTATCATTGTCAAAGCAGCCTGTCAGTTCAATCATTTGTGAGGTATTAAAAAATATTCTGCTAAAGTCTCCACAGTCATCTAAAATGATGTAGAATTCCATGAAATGCATTTATAAAATGCCACATTTTCCTGGACCCTAGGCTTAAAAAAATCTTCCATGTGTGCAACTTCTGCAAGCCCCTCGGCTATACTGCTCTATGCCACTACGCAATAGCGATGATAATGCATGCAATGCTTTATTCTAAAAGTTTTTTTTTTCATGTGTTCTGGTGCCCCAGAGGTCACCCCCCTCTCTAAGCACTTTTTGTTCCAGCACCTCCCAATTTACAAATTAAGCACTGTGTCGGACGGAAGCCAGCCGAGCATTAGGAGATTAAGGAGGAAGCCTCTGCTCGATCACAAGCCAGATGAGTAGGAACGAAAGGAAGTCCAGTGCGCTGTTAGAGAGAGGTCAGGATGGGAGGTTGTAGTGTCGTACTGATATTCTCGCTGGGTCCCAAAATGGTCCACCTCGCCAGAGCAGTTTCTCTACAAATACTGGCCTTAGGTGTCTCATGCATACCTTGTTCCCCCCTCAGAAGTGGTCATCATCAGAGAGATAATTTCTCATTTGCTCTCCGATTCTCTCATTCATGGCAGGTCGGGAGTTTTTTTCTGATGAGGTGCAAATTAGATTCTAATCCTTGCACATTAAGCCCATTGAAATGGTCCTTCACATAGCTTGATGAGGTTCTAAGTTCATCCACTTGAAAATATGTGTTTGCATTTATATCAGTGTTTTTGTAAGGGGCTTAGGTCGCCTTGTCTTAAGCGTTAGCACCGTTTGTCGTCTTCTTTACTCATGGCCATGGAAACGTTCCAGGTAATTATTGGATTAGAATCCCTCCCATTGTCTCGTGAAGGCTAGGAGTTAATGCACATCATTTGTTCTACTCTATCAAGAGCTTTCCGAGACGCAATGTGTTGTTCATTTTTCTTATGTTCTTTCTGTTGGCTTTTGACAAAGCAGTGCAATCAAAATGCTAATAGTTCAGGTTTAATTGCCTTTATGTATGGATGACCAGGACCTCTGGTGATTCGGATTTGTTTGGGGCTATTTGTTTTCCTGGGGTGGCAGCCCAGTATTTATAGTATAGCAAAAGAAACTGTCTCTTCATTCTCACCCCAAGATACATTCTTTACTTCAGTTTATTTTAGTAAATACTTTCTTAACCAACAAAGCCGTTTTAAAGAAAAAAAAAAGTGTTAAGGGCTTGTAAGTAAGCATTTCACTGTAAGGTCTACATCTGTTTTATTTGGCGCATGTGACAAATACAATTTGATTTGAAGATTTGTGACGAGAGAACTGCAGAGCTGCCCTGAAGCTGTACAGAGATCCACATTCAACATGTACAGTGTTTACTCACTACCTACCAAGTTGTCCAATTGCTCATGGAAAAATCTGTACCTGGTATCTATAGTACTATGGTCTTGTCTGTTTCTATTTTATGACTCAATGTCATAGATACCTGTATTCAGATGACTTTGATATTGGTACTTTGACATAAATTGCTCTGCTTACAAGGATAACCAAGAACGACTCATAAAAATGATACCTATCTTCAAGATGGGTCTGTCAAAATGAAACTAAAACCCCCCCTTCTTAATTGTCTCAATGAAGGCCAGGGTTTGTTTTCCCCACCTTTCCAGCCAAATGACCATGGCCCGTAGCTGTAAACATGCTGATTTCTTAGCCGGTGAGTCAGCCTGGTGTAATAGATTAGAACTTACCTTTGTGTCACCTGGACAACACCATTGTCTCCATAGGCAAAAATATTGAACCTTTTTTTAACTGAATTATCTCATTAGAAACAGACAACGACGAGACAGCCTATAGGGAGGAGGTCAGAGACCTGGCCGGGTGGTGCCAGAATAACAACCTATCCCTCAACGTGACCAAGACTAAGGAGATGATTGTGGACTACAGGAAAAGGAGGACCGAGCACGCCCCCATTCTCATCGACGGGGCTGTAGTGGAGCAGGTTGAGAGCTTCAAGTTCCTTGGTGTCCACATCAACAACAAACTAGAATGGTCCAAACACACCAAGACAGCCGTGAAGAGGGCATGACAAAGCCTATTCCCCCTCAGGAAACTAAAAAGATTTGGCATGGGTCCTGAGATCCTCAAAAGGTTCTACAACTACAACATTGAGAACTTCCTGACTGGTTGCATCACTGCCTAGTACGGCAATTGCTCGGCCTCTGACCGCAAGGCACTACAGAGGGTAGTGTGTATGGCCCAGTACATCACTGGGGCTAAGCTGCCTGCCATCCAGGACCTCTACACCAGGCGGTGTCAGAGGAAGGCCCTAAAAATTGTCAAAGACCCCAGCCACCCCAGTCATGGACTGTTCTCTCTACTACCGCATGGCAAGCGTTACCGGAGTGCCAAGTCTAGGACAAAAAGGCTTCTCAACAGTTTTTACCCCCAAGCCATAAAACTCCTGAACAGGTAATCAAATGGCTACCCGGACTATTTGTAACTATATCTACATGTACATACTACCTCAATCAGCCTGACTAACCGGTGTCTGTATGTAGCCTCGCTACTGTATATAGCCTGTCTTTTTACTGTTTTATTTCTTCACTTCCCTATTGTTCACCAAATACCTTTTTTGCACTATCGGTCTGTAAGTAAGCATTTCACTGTAAGGTCTACACCTGTTGTATTTGGCGCACGTGACAAATAAACTTTGATTTGATTTGACATGGACATGAGAGCAAAGCCTAGTCATCCTCCTCTTGTTGATGGTGATTTCTTTGGAACGTCGAAGGCGTCAGCCCGCCCAGGAGTGTGTGATGAATGCGAAATGGGGGCCTGGCAGGGTTATCAGTGAGTACCGTGTCGTGCTTGCATCAACCAAAAGACCATGCTGTGATGAGTAGGGCCGGGAGTCCACAGGGAGCACTCGTGATTCTGGGGAAAGGAAATGGAACTCTGTTTGCAGGGGGGAGAGAGGGATGATGACATTCAATATTAGAAGCTCACTTCAGAGGGTGTCCTCCAACGACGGCAAAACCATGGAGGTTTTTTAAACAGTATATATCATTGTTGAACACTGCTTCCCCCGGCAACAAGCCATGGTGTGTTTTTTTTTTCTCGGATGATTATAATTTTCTTTTTTACACCAGATACAAACATACACATACGAACAATAACTTACAGACGTGCACAAACAACAACTCCGTCTCATCTGCCCAGACACACATGCTCTCACCCCCATCTCTTGTGACTGCATTATTGTTGCCACATGGCCTTAAATTGTACCAATTTGTTTTTCTCTGTCGCCCATGCTATTTCAATATTTCAATAATAGATCATTTGATTATTCTATTGTGTTAATGATGGTGGATTGATTGATTTTCCAAGTTTTTAGTATACGTTCTTTTCAAAATGAGTGATGAGAATCGTCCAGCCCATTGGGTGTCTCACTACACCCACATATGCCATGTCTTGAAATGGGCAGACAGACCGATTTAAAAGTAAGTTACATTGTAATAATTCTGACAGCCAACTTTCTAGCTGCCCATAACTTTTGGACTTCATAGCATTCCCAGAAAGAATATATTATTTACTCATTGTTATTCTTATGTATCTGGTGTAAAAAAAAGTATAATAAAAATAATACGATAAACAAAATACACCATGGGTTTTTACACCAGCTTCAAACTGCTGAAAATCCAATATTTTTGCTTATGGAAAATATATTTCACAACGGTTTAGATGGTACAATGATTCTCTCCACAGTACTTGCTTATTTTGTTGCATAAACTGAAATTAGGCAAACTATTAATATTTCAGCAACCAGGAAATGGCGGAGCAATTTGCATCTTTAAATAACAATCTTGAACAGTGCTATGATTTCATCAGCCATGATTTCATCATTCTTGGATATGTGCAGCGAACTTATGTGAGATACATGAACAGGGCCCGGTTTCCATCGATGTAGTTTGCCGTACATCATCTTCATGCGATCTCGTTCCACTACTGGATGGAGAGCGTGGGAGGGTTTCACAACGCAAAATAAGATGGAGGAGAGTCTCTCGTCAGGGATCGCACTTATTTTGGAAGATTGCAAAAATATGACCTTTTCATTCAAGACAGGAGAAAGATATTGTTTCAGTTGATAATAAAACATATTTAGCTAGCAAGTCAAGCTAGCTTACAGAGCAGCTAGCTAGCTAGCTAAAAGCTAGGCTATACTGTAGCTAGCAACCTCCACCTAATAATTATCATCCATAAACTAAAACGGGAGGCAAGTCATAAAGTATAATTGGCTTAACAGCCAATGTGTATTACTTATGCGGTGTCTGTCTCGCGATGGAGCCTTCAACCTCAAGGGGGCGTTGCAATTCCACTCCATTGTGGACAGTCACCAAAGGAATGACATCCGGCGCAACGTAACGGAGTGCTTATGGTTATTGTAAATGGGGCATAAGTTCATGGTTAGAACCTTCGTAGGAGCATCGTAAAGTCGCCGAGCTGTTTCCCAAAACCATTGTTATTAACGTTGCACTTAAACACTCGTAATCTAACACCTGTTAAATGTTTTTTTGCCCTCCCACATCACTTTATACATAGAAGATGTCCACTAAACATAGAATAACATGGTTTATCGATCTCTCTATGACCTCCGATAACTTCAGAACAAAGTTGCCAATGTATTTGCAATTGATACAAACAAGTGATGTATAAAAATATGCTTTAAATGAAAACCGAGATGACTGCATTAAATATAAATAGCCTACTGTAGGCTATAGGCCTAATTCATTCTTATTGAAATACATTTCATGTTTAATACAATTTAGTTATATTTTGCTACTTTTGTCTCAATTTGTCTCAATATATTTCATGATGTGTAGCCTAACTTGCGCAATGATGTGTCAAATCGGTGATTTAGTTCATTTTTATTGGGTAAGCATTAGAATAAGCCGCCTCAATATTTGCTGCCGTAGGTGGTAATATCTCTATAGATGCTGATCCGTTGTCAGTATTGTGGAATGACTCTAATGTTCAGGTAAGATTTGAATTGAGAAAGCTGATCCGAGAGCAGCACTGTTTTTCTTTCCATCCTATCAGTATCGACACATGTAGCGACTGTTCTCTCTGCGTGCTGTTTTGGGAAACGCATGTCCGCTACATCTTCGGCTGTTGTAGGGAAGATGCATTGTTTAAGCACTCGTAAGCCTAAATTCCATCGCTATCGGGAAACTGGGCCCAGATTTATTGAAGTTGTTATTTCTGTCATTAGCTAGGTTTCCATCCAATTGATTTTAATGCAAATATTCTAAAATCCATCAAATGTACTTGTTGCGGATGAAAGGCTGTGCGTAGTGATGTAGTGCACATAAATTACTTTTAAGGTTCAATTCCCATGTTCCGAATGAAAAATACAAGTTAAAAGGATTTCCATCGCATTTTCAACTCTACTGATGGTTTTGTCACAACACTTTTTTTTGTTATATAGTGAATGTGCCCACTCCGGTCTTGGTACATGCACTCTAGCCAACAGCTCACAGATACAATGCGGCTATAGCCTACTATCTAACTCAACTCTGGACCTCGGAGCCAGTTCCACTGCATTTTTTCATTGTTCCCCTCTAATCAGGGACTGATTTAGACCTGGGACACCAGGTCTATGCGATTAATTATCAGGTAGAACAAAAAACCAGCAGGCTCCGGACCTCGTAGGGTAAGAGTTGACTACCCCTGGCTTACATGATGAGAATATTATGGACAAAAGAGCAAGATAATATTTTTGGGTCAAACAGCAGCCAAGCATCGATCATCATGTCACCAGAATAAGACCCTTGATATTTATTGGAAAGGAGCATCACGATCACCTTGCACTTTCACCACCCTGTGAAGTTCATTACTTTCCCGAGTCGCAGTGGGAGGACTACACAACATGTCATCGCGTGACTCAAAGTTTATTATGATATGATGGTTATTGTATATTAAAAAAAATCCACAGCCATTTCTTGCATAATACATTTTACAGACATAAGAATATCACAACTTGTCTAGCGTATTTTGTTTTGTCTACATTTGGAAAGTTTCCCGACAAATTTGCTGTTTCCATCAGGCCTGTCAGAACATTTATTTTATCCAACATTTACTTTGGATGGAAACTTGGTTAGACACTCAAGATAAAATGTAATGTAGAGAAATTGATCTCAGAAATATGTTTTGAAAAGGTTAGTTTTGAAGCCTTCGATATGTCAGCCTCCGCATTAGTTATGTATTACAATGAGATCCCTACATATTTTTGGGAGAAGATTCTAGCCGCATATGTTTCAGTGCATTTACAAGCCCATTACTTTTGCATTTGCAGTGCAGTGACCTGCTCTGGAAGAGAGGAGATTTGTGTGGACAGTTTTTAGGGCCGGTGTAGTCCGCTCTATCAGATACAAACACAATTATAATTTTGGGGAAATTGCAGAAAACTTTTAGTATAAACAAGACCCTGGTCCAATACCATGCTTTTAGCTCTGATAAAATATGTTTTGGGTCACAAACCCTAATAAAAAGCATGAGCTGGCGCACACCCAGAGAACATTATTTAGTGTAGAGGTGCTGACTAACGGAGAATAAACTGGAAGCTATAAAAACAGTCGCACACTCCATATGTATAACCTCCCAGTAATTTATTGGGTAAAAAAACAATGTTTCGGCATCACTGTGCCTTCTTCAGGGTTGGCAAACCCAACAATATCAATATGTCTACTAATATTCCTGCACTCAGTACTATAATGTTTTTGTTCAAAATACTAAATACTCTACACACATAGGTCTACTTTTCACATGCGTGCGCGCGCACACACACACAAACACAGCTGTTCACATGTGCCCACACGCTTCACAACCGCTGTAATTAAGGAGAGGTCATGCTGATTCTGCCTGTAAACAGGACAAAATTACACAATTCATCAGTGTGCCCTAAGGTTTAATATTTTCCCGGTATTTTACATATGTTCCATCCCGAGAATAAATCACTTTTCTCCCAGGTAACCCAGCATTTATCGCCAAAACCGGAAGTGTCATTCTAATGCATATAAAGCATATAAATATGTCTGGATTCGATTCGAGCTTTGATCGGCATGATAATTCTGATGCTACCTGAGACAGATGAGCCCTACATGAAATACATTTTATGAGCCCTACATGAAATACATTTTATGAGCCCTAAATGAAATACATTTTATGAGGCCTACATTAGACATTTTATGAGCTCAATGCCAAAAAAGGCCAAGTGATTGTGCCGTTATCCAGTAGGATAGGTTATAGGCTAGGTTATAGGAAAAACATAAAAGCCCACAGATGTATGCTCGCTTGGGTAAATGAATGAAACAAGCTCCAGTAGTCTTTTTGAGTGTGGACTGTATTTCTGTATTCTATTGTACTGTATTATATGCACTTGAATTACGCACCTCGTTCAAACCATGAAGCTGGGAGAGAACACGCAATGCTGATACAGGACATAAAATCAAAGTTTATTGGTCGCGTACACAGTTTAGAAAGTGTCATAGTGGGGCAGCGAAATGCTTATGTTACTTGTTCCTAACAATGCAGTCAAATGTCAAACATCCCAAATGTAAAGAAAAATACAACAAAATTAAGTGACAAAATCAAGAGTGGCAGAATGAATCCAATTAACAACCCAAATAACACTGTAGCAGTATCAAAATGCAATCTATGCATACAGTATGTACACCGAGGGAATATGTACAGCAGTAGATATATTAGAATGAGCTATATCAAGAATTCAGTACATAAATAAATATGTGGTGTGTGTATAAACAGTGTAACTAAAATACAATGTACAGTAGAAGAAGTATTAGCATAATCTATGTTTGGGATACAGTATTTAACTTCTCTGGGATATGTGGGACGGTAGCGTCCCACCTAACCAACAGCCAGTGAAATTGCAGGGCGCCAAATAAAAAAAAACAGGAATCTCATAATTAAAATTCCTCAAACATACAAGTATTATACACCATTTTAAAGATAAACTTCTCGTTAATCCAGCCAAAGTGTCTGATTTCAAAAAGGATTTACGGCGAAAGCACACCTTGCGATTATGTTAGCTCAATACATAGCCACAGAAAAACACAGCCATTTTTCCAGCCAAAGTGAGGAGTAACAAAAAGCAGAAATAGAGTTAAAATTAATCACTAACCTTTGATGATCTTCATCAGATGACACTCATAGGACTTCATGTTACACAATACATGTATGTTTTGTTCGGTAAAGTCCATATTTATATCCAAAAATCTGAGTTTAGGCGGGACGCTACTGTCTCACTTGGCCAAAAGCCAGAGAATATGCAGCGCGCCAAATTCAAATAAAATACTATAAAAATCAAACTTTCATTAAATCACACATGAAAGATACCAAATTAAAGCTACACTGGTTGTGAATCCAGCCAACATGTCAGAATTCAAATAGGCTTTTCGGCGAAAGCAAACGATGCTATTATCCGAGTTAGCACCATTGTAAACAAAGAGAGATAAGCATATTTCAACCCTGCAGGCGCGACACAAAACGCAGAAATAAAAATATAATTCATGCCTTACCTTTGACGAGCTTCTGTTGTTAGCACTCCAATATGTCCCTTAAACATCACAAATGGTCCTTTTGTTCGATTAATTCCGTCAATATATATCCAAAATGTCCATTTATTTGGCGCGTTTGATCCAGAAAAACACCGGTTCCAACTCGTGAAACATGACTACAAAATATCTCAAAAGTTACCTGTAAACTTTGCCAAAACATTTCAAACTACTTTTGTAATACAACTTTAGGTATTTTTTTAACGTAAATAATCTCTAAAATTGAAGACGGGATGATCTGTGTTCAATACAGGATTAAAACAATCTGTAGCATGCTTTCTGGTCACGCGCCTCTATCTAACAGAACACTTCAAGTGACCCTGATTCAAAATGGCCGTACTTCTTCATTACACAAAGGAAAAACCCTCAACTAATTTCTAAAGACTGTTGACATCCAGTGGAAGCAGTAGGAACTGCAAGAAGGTCAATTCGAAATCTGTATTCCCAATGAAAATCCATTGAAAAGAGAGTGACCTAAAAAAAAAAATCTGAATGGTTTGTCCTCGGGGTTTCGCCTGCTAAATAAGTTATGCATATCTTATCTTCTGGGGATGAGTAGCTGGCAGTTGAATTTGGGTATGCTTTTCATCCAAACAAGAAAATGCTGCCCCCTATCCTAGAGAAGTTAAATACACAGTGTGACACAGGGGTGACCAACACACAGCCTGTCAGGATGCTCTCAGGGGTGCATCTGTAGAGATTTGTAAGGGTTATAAGGGCCAAGGCAAATGTATTCAGCCTCCTGAGCCTTCATCACCATACTGTCTGTGTGAATGGACCATTTCAGGTCATCAGTGATGTGCACGCCGAGGAACTTTAAGCTTTCCACCATCTCCACTGCAGCCCCATCAGTGTGGATGGGGGCGTGCTCTCTCTGCTCTCACCTGTAGTCCACGATCAGCTCCATTCGTTTGGTTGACATTGACATGCGGCCTACTGTAAACAGGTTTTGGATTTTCCATTTATGTTTTGAGTTTGGACTTTTAGCACGTATAGCATTTTAGCACATAGGGCACACAGATTTGTGTCACCTCGTCATTCATCATGTGTTACAACCTTAACTTCCAGTCACACTCTGTAAACGATCTGTGAAAACTTGAGTGCTTGGATGACTAATACGAAGGCTCTACTTTCTCACCCATTTTCAGTCAAGTCTCTCTCTGTCATCCCAGACAGACTGAGACACTCGAGCTAGTATTCGTTATCTGCATTGGGTCTTTTCTAACACACGCACGTACACGGACGTACACACGCACACGCACGTACACACACACACACACACACACACACACACACACACACACACACACACACACACACACACACACACACACACACACACACCAGAGCTGCATGGTATAAGATTCAATTTAAGTTACCTTCAATGCTACTGTATATTTGGGCCGCAGTCTAAAGTAATCGGAGACGAGCTCAAAATCCAGAGAAAGGAAATAAGAAAGAACTGCTCTTAAACGGCTTTTAACCCAATCAGTCCAACTGTATAGCCTGCTCATTTTGGACTTCTAACCCCTTTTAAACATTGTGTGTTTGATCTACAGGGTTGTACCATTGGATTTGTCTATTTATTCTGCACCCATAGATACCAACCATTAGCCTGTGTGATTAATGGAGGCTGAGCTAGAGCGGTGTTTGTGAGACAAGGGCGGATCCCGAAGGGCCCCGGGGCCAGTTATTTTGTAGAAACATTTCTGTAGAGTCAAAATGGTTAGAGCTACAAACTATTAAGGCATTGCAGTGCTTGTGGCATCACTACAGACCCGGGTTCGATCCCAGGCTGTGTCACAGCCGGCCGTGACTGGGAGACCCATGAGGCGGCGCATAATTGGCCCAGCATCGTCTGGGTTAGGGGAGGGCTTGGCCGGCCGGGATTTCCTTGTCCCATCGGGCTCTAGCGACTCCTTGTGGCGGGCCGGGCGCCTGCAAGCTGACTTCGGTCATCAGCTGGACGGTGTTTCCTCCGACATATTGGTGCGGCTGGCTTCCGGGTTAAGCGAGCAGTGTGTCAAGAAGCAGTGCGGCTTGGCAGGGTCGTGTTTCAGAGGGCGCATGGCTCTCGACCTTCGCCTCTCCCGAGTCCGTAGGGGAGTTGTAGCGATGGGACAAGACTGTCACTACCAACTGGATATCACGAAGTTATGGAGAATAAGGGGTTAAAGTTCAATATATATATATATATACACTACCATTCAAAAGTTTGGGGTCACTTAGATATGTCCTTGTTTTTGAAAGAAAAGCACATTTTTTCATTTCAAATAACATCAAATTGATCAGAAATACAGTGTAGGCATTGCTAATGTTGTAAATGACTATTGTAGCTGGAAACGGCTGATTTTTCATGGAATATCTACATACGCGTACAGAGGCCCATTATCAGCAACCATCACTCCTGTGTTCCAATGGCACGTTGTGTTAGCTAATCCAAGTTTATAATTTTAAAAGGCTAATTGATCATTAGAAAACCCTTTTGCAATTATGTTAGCACAGCTGAAAACTGTTGTTCTGATTAAAGAAGCAATATAACTGGCCTTCTTTAGACTAGTTGAGTATCTGGAGTATCAGCATTTGTGGGTTCGATTACAGGCTCAAAAGGGCTAGAAACAAAGACTTTCTTCTGAAACTCGTCAGTCTATTCTTGTTGAGAAATGAAGGCTATTCCATGTGAGAAATTGCCAAGAAACTGAAGATCTCGTACAAAGCTGTGCACTACTCCCTTCACAGAACAGAGCTCTAACCAGAATAGAAAGAGGAGTGGGAGGCCCTGGTGCACAACTGAGCAAGAGGACAAGTACATTAGAGTGTCTAGTTTGAGAAACAGACGTCTCACAAGTCCTCAACTGGCAGCTTCATGAAATAGTACCCACGAAACACCAGTGTCAACGTCTGTTTCTCGTTAGAAGGTAAGGAATTCTTCAACATAGGTCATTGGAAATCCCAGGGCATAGTGTCTATAATTCTGTATTAAGCTCACATAATCGCTGTCACAAACTCCACACAGTTGTCTTTGACTCGTTGGATATTAATTTCTCAGTGAGAAAAAAATTATGTACTTAATATAAATACCTTTTTATGAGGATTTTGCTGTGGTGGACTGTATTTTTTTATTGACATTTGTCAAAACTCATGAATGCTACTATTTATGTCAAATTGTTTTGTGTTCTACTCGTAGCCCTGGTTGTCCTGAAAACAAAATGGTAAAATACTTAATTGTGAGGCTAAATATAAGGGCTGGACATCAATGAAAGTCAGATAAATGAAAAGCTGGGATCTCGGGACTGATAGGGTTAACACTTCCAAATGTGTTTGTTTATTTATTGATGACAACTTGGCAACCTTTTTGTCTTCCTCTGTCTTCACCCTGAGACCAGACAAAGACTATGGTGGACACATCAAGCAACCACCTTCGGTAGAGTTAAAACAGCGTACATATTTTTAATTTTCTTTAACTTGCACCGTGTCATTCAGCTTCTATGAGATGAGCATGTCGAACCTCTATTCACTGAAAAGACAGACCTCTGTCTGAGTCTTGAAATAGCAGGAAATTCACAGAGGCATCTAAATGGCACTGTCATTGTCAGCTGCTTGTTCTGGCATGTCTCAGAAACAATTTCAAACATGACCTTTATGCAAATCTCTAATCTTGCAGAGACATGCCACTCTAATCTTTGTATGTTTATCTATTTGGGTCATATACAGTGCATATGTGTTCCCTTCATACTAATATGTGCACCAGACCAGCACTGAGCACTCTAATAGTACCTATTTATTAACAGTAGATGTAATGCTGTGTCTGTGAGGTACTTAAGAAATTAAATGGAAATGGTCTCTGCTTAGGGAAGCCATAATTAAGATGAACTTAAAGGTCCAATGCAGCTGTTTATTTTTTTTATCTCAATGTCAAATCAAAACAGACTGAAATTCCAGGCGGTCTTTTCAAACAGCTCTTACACTAAAAGGGCATTATCATAATTTTCACAGTATTATTCCAACCTCATAGTGTGGAAATATACCATATATAAAACACAGGAAAGTCAAGTTTTTGACTGCACCGAGAGGTTAGTTTAATTTCTGTAGTTGGTGGAACATGTAGTACGACCAGATGTTTTTTTCAGTGTCCATGCATTTGTAAATTAGCGCGTATGTAACAGTATTGCTTCCGTCCCTCTCCTCGCCCCTACCTGGGCTCGTACCAGGGACCCTCTGCACACATCGACAACAGCCACCCTCGAAGCATCGTTACCCATCGCTCCACAAAAGCCACAGCCCTTGCAGAGCAAGGGGAACAACTACTTCAAGGTCTCAGAGCGAGTGACGTCACCGATTGAAACGTTATTAGCGCGCACCACCGCTAACTAGCTAGCCATTTCACATCGGTTACACCTACTCCCCTTATCTTTAGCAATTGAAACCCACTATCCCCAGTGATCACACCGACAAACTGTGAAAGTACTATCAAGACGAATGAGGTACTTATCATTGGAGCCAAAGCACAGAGAGAGAATCTGCCCGCTCATTTTGATTCACGGTCAATAAAAACCTAGGTGTCATTTTAGATTCTGAACTCAGTTTCAAATATCACAATAGAAATGGTACCAAAATAGCTTTTTACCTCCTGAGGAACATTTCCAAGGTGCGGCCGTTTCTATCTCAGGCTGATACAGAAAGACTCTTCCATGCTTTTATTACAAGCAGGCTTTACTACTTTAGTGCTCTCCTGTCTGGTCTACCCAGGAAAGCCATTGGTCAACTGCAAAACATACAGAATGCTGCAGCATGGGTACTTACCAAGACCAGACAGAGAGCACACATTACACCGGTTTTAAAGTCTCTGCACTGGCTGCCTGTGAGTTTTAGAATTCATTTTAAGATTCTTCTATTGTTTTTTAAAAATCAATCCACGAGTGTGCACCCCAATACATATCAGACATGCTTTTGAGTTATGTACCCGGTAGGTCCCTCAGGTCCTCTGGCACTGGCCTTTTAACTATCCCAAAGCCTAAGACCAAGAGGCATGGAGGCAGCCTTTAGTTACTATGCCCCCTGCCTCTGGAATAGCCTGCCAAAGGACCTGAGGGGGGCTGAAACTGTGGACATATTTGAAATAGATCTTAAAACACACCTTTTTAGCTTTGCTTTTCTTTAGGGTGCTTTTTAGTTGTTCAGTTTATGTTTGTTGTTAGTAAAGATATATGTTTATATTTTTTTCTTCCTGTGAAGCGCATTGCCCTTGCATTCATGTCTGAAATGTGCTATATAAATAAAGCTTGATTTGATTTGATATTCCCCATTACCCAGTGTTGATATCATTTCTAACTTTCTCACATGCATATTTGCTCTTAACATTCAGTAATAACCACCAGATGTCTTGTGTAAGGTCATATAGCGATCAATGCATCGGCTTTGTTTTCTACATCCCCTGTCTCTTGTCTCTGTTGTACAAAAAGAGTGGTGCCAAAATGTGAATTTCATTATGATTATATTCCTGGGACTTTGATTTTGAGAGTATGCAGGCTAAATGCCATTTCCCAATTTGCTCCAATATAATGTGTCAGCCTTTTGAGTCTAGTCACAAAATGATCTTGGCAGAGGCCAAGATGAATGTTGTTTTGCATGAAAGATGAACTCTAGACATATTTTAGCCCCATATTGAGACATACAGCGTTCAGTTTCTCACACTTGAGAAACTTGTTTTGCTTTATTGCCGTCAAGGAAAGTAATGTATTTTCCTTAGTTTGTTTTCCAGAGTTGGCTAAAATTATGATAGCATTTTACCTCTAAAGTATGCATATAGACATTTACCACTCCCCCCCCCCCCCCCTCGTAGCAGCACCTTCAAAAGAGAGGACGCATGGAGAACCACCACAGAATGACAAGTCTCTTTAATAACCCCTTGCTGTGCTTTCCTCAGAAACATGTTCCTCCCCAAAGGGAGTGGAGTCATTTTTATTAACTTTTATTTATTCAAGAGAGCCAAGTCTCATTTTCAATGGTGTCCTGGGGACATAAAAGAAAACATAAAACTAAAAGATACAAGATAAAATAACACGTACATAACATTAGAACATCACAGCCATCATAAACAAGTTTTTATAGTCAATCAATCAAAACAATTTCACACATCGGTGAAATCAGCATCAGGGTTTTTAAAATGCCTTAGTGGCATCATGGAATCCAAATGTAATTAATATTATAAGTGATTCCCCAAAAATGTGGTGTGTTAAAACTCAACGCGGATTTACCTAATTTGGTGGAGACCAAAAGAACTTGGAAAAGTTAACCAATCCTGGTAGCTTGTACAGTAGAGCGTTGTAAACAAAAAGGGAGTAATGAAGTGATCTACGGGACTTTAATGAGGACCAGCCAGCCTTTTGATACAGGAAAGGGAGGAGGTAAGTGAACTGGCATTGTGTCATGACAACCTTTTCCTCAACGTCAGCAAAACAAAGGAGCACATATACATTCATGCAACAAACAGATCACAGCTGCTGCGACCAGCCTCTTATTCCACTGCTCAGTTTATATGCTGCACCTGTGGGAATGTGATATGAGTGGGAAAGTAGACAGGATGCCCCTGCAGCTACAAATCTACTGACTGTATGGTTCTTTTGTATGGAAGTTTCCCTTAAGATTACATGCACTCACTGGCCTTTTTTTTGCAGTTGAATAAAGTTTGTTTTTTCAGATTTTAGCTTTTGATAACCACAAGGGGGCAGCAAGAGATGTAACATCTGAGCAGTAGGGAGAAAAGGCTTACTTTTTGAAATTCTCAATGTGAATGAGCCACTCTGAATATACGTGCACTCAGTGCTAGTCTGTTTGTGTACATACTGTGGTCGTAACCATGGTAATTATTTCCACCATTCATCTGTACTGGGCACCCTTAAAGGAAAAATCCACTCAAACTATATTTTTGTATTTTTTACATTAGTCCACTGTTGATACAGACCCAGAATGACACTTGATGTGGCAGTGACACTTTGCTTCTTGAAAATCCTATATCTTGAAAATTTGATTGCTGACATGCAAAACCTTTTGGGTGGACCAATTCAAAAAAATACCAAAACATAGTTTTGTGAGTGGAGCGTTTCCTTTAATAGCACACTCATTGCAGATGCAGGTACTTGGAAGGTCACTGACATATCCTTAACTCTAGCTGTCCTTTTGAATAAATGCACACTTTTTGCTTTTGAGAAGCTGTTGGTTGCCTAGGAGATGTTGCAGCGTGTAACAGCGTGTAACAGGCGTGTAACAGGTCACTGTTACACAGGTCACATAGACAGTCAGGAGGATGTGATTATGCAGCATGGTGAAGGCTGCTATGGTAGAGCATGCCTGTGGTGTGGTAATGACATCCAGTTCTTCACAGTGTAACTTGTAACACACCACCTACTGAACTCAATAACCATACTTTACTAAACATATGCACTGGTGCTATGTTTGTGCTCACTGATAACAGAGAGCAGTTAAAACGTTCATCAAAAAGGTGAATATTAAGCGAATACCTTACTTGTCCCGATTCAAGATTCTCCAATGAGAATGCTTCTTAGTCCAGGAGTAGGTTAATCTGGCTCATATTTCATGGATAACCACTCCTTCGTGATGAAGCATTGGATTTAAAAAATAAATAAAAATCCCTAACCTTAACATAACAGGTGCACATTTTGTATCCACAATCTGGCCCGCTGACTCTTCCTCTTGCGAGCATATACCCATGCCAGGGACAGCCGTGCCAGGGACAGCTGTGCCAGGGACATCCTTTGCCAGGGCTTGCCTGCTCTAGTCCATAGAGGCTTCTCATTGCCATCTCTTGCTGACAGGCAGTGACACACAGACAGTTCTGTCCAAGTTCTTGTCTTTTCCAAAGGAGATCTCCGCATTGCACCCACCCCTATACCCTTGGTTCCAAGAGAGGATTTTACTATTATTTGATTGTTCCATCTGGGCTTTTACCTTGAAAGTTCTGTGTTCTGTACTTTTTTACATTTGCTGCACTACATTCTGAGACCAATCTCTTCCACTCCTTGATCTTTCCAAGTTACTCTTTAGCTAACATACATTCCATTTCTCGTATGGAATAGCCTTAATTTCTCAGAACAAGAATAGACTGACAAGTTTCAGAAGAAAGTCTTTGTTTCTGGCCATTTTGAGCCTGTAATCGAACCCACAAATGCTGATGCTCCAGGTACTCAACTAGTCTAAAGAAGGACAGTTTTATTGCTTCTTGAACCAGCACAACAGTTTTCAGCTGTGCTAACATAATTGCAAAAGGGTTTTCTAATGATCAATTAGCCTTTTAAAATGATAAACTTGGATTAGCTAACGCAACGTGCTATTGGAACACAGGAGTGATGGTTGCTCATAATGGGCCTCTGTACGCCTATGTAGATATTCCATAAAAAATCTGCCGTTTCCAACTTAAATAGTCATTTCCAACATTAACAATGTCTACGCTGTATTTCTGATAAATTTGATGTTATTTTAAATGGACAAAAAATTTGCTTTTCTTTCAAAAACATGGACATTTCTAAGTGACCCCAAACTTTTGAACGGTAGTGTAAATTAGATATTACTGCAAGCATTTCTAAAAACATGTTTTTACTTTGTCATTATGGGTTATTGTGTGTAGATGGGTGAGAAAATCCAGTTTGAATTCAGGCTGTAACACAACAAAATGTGGAGTAAGTCAAGGGGTGTGAGTACTTTCTGAAGGCACTGTAATTGGACTTAAAAGTGTTGCAATCGAAACACTTGTACGGTTTTCTTCCACATGGAGACACATCTTAGGGAGCTAATGTACTGTAATTGGACTGTCAAAAATCAAATCACTCTGAAGGTTATCCTCCCCTTGGAGTCTTTATTGAAACCGTGTATGTGTGTAAGCCTGTGAGTTTGTGTGAAACAGTGTATGTTTGTGATATGGTATATGTAATGTACGTGTGTGTTTAGAACTGTGTGGACTGCTATGTGTATGTCAGCATGGGTGTGTGGGTTTGAAACTCTGGGTTTGAAACTGTGTGTGGTATATTGTGTTTGTGCAACAGTAAAGGGTGGCAGTTAAGTGACTTAGCATTGAAATGAATAGTTTAACGTGCATCCAGAGGTCAGTAATTTAGTGGACATAAGATCTGGTACAGTCCTCTGCATTCCTGGTGACTCAAAATAACCAAACAGCTGATAAATCCTTATTATCCTATTGGGAATCAGTCCTAGAAGGATATACAACCCTCACAACCAAATAGGGCACTATGTACTGTCCTCAAAGTGCAATAGAGAAAGTCAATCTAATCTTAAAGGGATACTTCAGGATTTCGGCAATGAAGACTTTTATCTTCTTCCCCAGAGTCAGATGAACTCATAGATACCATTTGTATGTCTCTGCATCCAGTATGAATGAAGTTAGAGGCAGTTTCGTGAGCCAATGTTAACTAGTGTTAGCACAATTACTAGAATACTAGCAGTAACCATATTCTAGTCATTGCGCTAACGCTAGTTAGCAACTTCCTTCAAACTGCACACAGAGATTATTATTATTAATTTATTTATTTTTTAGCCCCCATCCCCACAGAAGGCCTTTTGCCTTTTGGTCGTCATTGTAAATAAGAATTTGTTCTTAACTGACTTAAATAAAGGTTCAATAAAAAAGTAATAATAATAGAGACATAAAAATGGTATCCATGAGTTGATCTGACTCTGGGGAAGTAGGTAAAGGGACAAATTCTTTGCCAAAATGCTGAAGTATCCCTCTAAGCTGTTAATACTTGGTCATCCAATTGCATTTGCTACATTCTATTCATGCATATTGGATACACAACACACCATGATGGCCGCTAGCATTATTGATTCTTGCTTACATATGAATGAACACAGTACTCAATTTAATGGATTACCTCGTCCATAGTACCACCTTTAAAGAAATAACGGAAAAAAATATTACAGTGATGTTATGCCATTGTGATATAGTATAAAACATTTGTGCTCTAGTATTTGAAATTACCCTGGTCCTAGATCTGTTTTGGCTTTACCCGACTACCATCAGAGGAGTTCAAATCCATACAGATCTGGGACCAGGCTATTGGAAGTCCCACATGCTCTTTTTGGTGCTCTGTCCCTCGCATACATCTGCAATATTCAACGGTTCTAAAGTTGGCCTGTTGCGTGGGTCTGGTGTCTGTCCTTAATTCCTCACAGACGCACAGTATTTGTTTAGTTGTGATCCTAGAACACTCAACCCTGCCTTGTGAGTGTTCCGGGCCGGAATGTGTTGACCGTAACGGCCCTGTGTGCGTAGAGGGGTGGGGGCCCTGTAGCGGGGCTGGGAAAACTCAGAGTGCACCATCTGCTGGTTGCATTTGGCAAAGGTTCACACAGCAGCTGTGTGTGGATAAGTGAGCTCATTCCAGTACGTTGACCCCCTGACCCGCGTGCATTAGATCAGCCCTGTCTTGGGGGCCCGCCTGAGACAGACCACAAAACTGTAGTAAGGCCACCTCATCACTTTCATGTTTCATAGATATTGACAACGAAGAGAAGAGAAGAGCATTCAGAGTTGCGAATGACTGCAATATCTTCACTACAACCCTGTCCACATACAGTATGAGTAGGTGATAGAGAGAGCTTATGACAATGAGAGTTGGTTTTTGATTTTACCAGATGTTGTCATAGCATTAGCAATACAGACGAACATTGTTGGTAGCTTAAATAATTATTTACTGTACTATTAAATCTTAAATCTCCTAAATTCCAGTAATTCAGATTTAGGCTACTTTTCAAATATAGTATAAAAAGACTTTGGAGACAGTTGAAATGTGTACTTTTTAATTATAATAATTGCATAAAATAGGATCACAATTTGTTTGACTAAAGAAAGATGATTCAATACAGCCTTCTACATTTCTTTTCAGACTGAGCTTTCAGGAGTATTTTAGTCTAAGGGTCGTATTTGGATAGGTCTGATGCTGGCTTATGAGTTGTAGATACAGTACTGTAAGCATCAGGACAAACTCTAACTGTAGACTTTTTCAGTTTTTCCCTTAGCATATTCAGCCAATTATAGCCTGCTTTTTCCTGACCCTCTATAAAAGCATGTTATTCTTTCTAGGTAGCACAGAATGTGTTATTTTTACTTTGTAATATAAAAGTCGTATTGTTCCTCATCTACCCTCCATATTACCTAAGTTACAAGATAGTGGTTAGAACGGGTGGGCACATGTTTTGGCCCCAGGGCCATACATATTTGCATGTCAAAATCAATTTGCAGGCCAGACAAGGGTATTTTTCCCACTGCTGGGTTAAAACCATCACAGTTTATTAGTGATATTGTCTCTGCGGTGGTTGTGCATATGCTGTTCTAATATATTACTGATATTATTCTGGGTATACACTGAGTATACCCAACACCCTAATATTGGGTTGAACAGAACAGCCTCAATTCGTTGGGTCATGGACTCTACAAGGTGTCGAAAGCGTTCCACAGGGATGCCGGCCCATGTTGACTCCAATGCTTCCCACAGTTGTCAAGTTGGCTGAATGTCCTTTGTGTGGTGGACCATTCCTGATAAACGCGGGAATCTGTTGAGTGTAAAAAAAAAGCTACAGCTCCTGGCTAGGGCTGTGGTGGTCATGAAATTTTGTCATCTGGTGATTGTCAAGCAAATAACTGCTGGTCTCATGGTAATTGATTGTTAATTAACATAAACACATTGTAACGACTCTCGTCGTTGGTTGAAGGAGAGGAGGACCAAATTGCAGCGTGGTATGTATCCATATTTAATCGAACACTTATTCAACACGAACAAAAACAATAAACAAAACGAAACCAACGACGCTACAGTCCTGAACATGTGAATCTAGAAAACATAGAACGCAACGAACAAGAACAATCACCCTCAAACAAACAGTGAACACAGCCTACCTAAATATGGTTCCCAATCAGAGACAACGTAAAACACCTGCCTCTGATTGAGAACCATATCAGGCAAATCAGACACACCTAAACCAATGAGACACATAACATAGACTACACCCACCCAGCTCACGTCCTGACCAACTAAACAAAGACTAAATAAAGGAAATAAGGTCAGGAACGTGACACACATTTAGCATCTCCTGGTTCCCATGCATAGCATATAGGCCACTGATGCAGACCTTTGGAACACTACATTTTAAAAAGTGAAGGGGGAAAAATTCCATGTAATGTAGCCTACACCTTCACAATAAATCCATTATTTGTTGTAGACGGGTCTAAAGAAACATGATATGAATAAAATGTCATCTGTTTCAGAAGAACAGAATAGCATACTCTGAGTTAAGCTCTGATCTGGCTATGCCAAAAGGCTTTGGGCTACACTAGTTCATTTAGCAGAAAAGATTTGCTTAGAATTCTGTGGCATTATTTTATATTTTTTCATAGTATGAAGAATTAAATTGAACATAGCTGAATAAAATAGAACTTCTAGACATCAGGATTGCGATTACTCACCACGGACTAGCAGAATCCTTTTTTTTCTTTTCATGACTCTGCCTAGCCCGACGCAAAGGATATACTGCTTCCTCTGGAACAGGCCCCGATCCCCGTGATCTGCGTGAAGAGGAGGCTGGAGAAAGAGGGGCCGAAGGTCGGGCTTCCTTCTGAGAATTCGTAGACGATCGAATAAACCCCTACTTCCCTCCATTCTGCTAGCAAACGTGCAATCTTTGAAGATTAAAATCAACGAATTACGCGGAAGATTAAACTACCAACGGGACATTAAAAACAGTAACATCTTATGCTTCACAGAGTCGTGGCTGAACGACGATAATATCAACATACAGCTGGCTGGTTATACGATGTACCGGCAGGATAGAACAGCGGTGTCTGGTAAGGCAAAGGGCGGCGGTCAATGTATTTTTGTAAACAACTCCTGGTGCACAATATCTAAGGACGTCTCGAGCTATTGCTCGCCTGAGATAGAGTTTCTCATGATAAGCTGCAGACCACACTACCTACCGAGAGAGTTTTCATCTGTAGTCTTTGTAGCTGTTTTACATACCACCACAGTCAAAGGCTGACACTAAGACATCATTGAATGAGCAGTATTCTGCCATAAGCAAACAAGAGGCGGCGCTCCTAGTAGCAGGGGACTTTAATGCAGGGAAACTTAAATCCATTTTACCAAATTTCTATCAGCATGTTAAATGTGCAACCAGAGGAAAAATAACTCTGGACCACCAATACTCCGCACACAGAGACGCATACAAAGCTCTCCCTTGCCCTCCATTTGGCAAATCTGACCATAATTCTATCCTCCTGATTCCTGCTTCCAAGCTCAAATTAAAGCAGGAAGCACCAGTGACTAGATCAATAATAAAGAGGTCAGATGAAGCAGATGCTAAGCTACAGGAATGTTTTGCTACCACAGACTGGAATATGTTCCCGGGATACTTCCGATTGGCATTGAGGAGCACATCACATTAGTCATTGGCTTCATCAATAAGTGCATCGATGACGTCGTCCCAACAGTGACCGCACGTACATACACCAACCAGAAGCCATGGATTACAGGCAGCATCCGCACTGTGCTAAAGGCTAGAGCTGCCGCTTTCAAGGAGCTGGACTCTAACCCGGAAGCTTATAAGAAATCCCGCTATGCCCTCCAACGAACCATCATACAGGCAAAGCGTCAATACAGGACTAAGATCGAGTCGTACTACACCGGCTCTGACGTTCGTTGTATGTGGTAGGGCTTGCAAACCATTACAGACTACAAAGAGAAGAACAGCTGAGAGCTGCCAAGTGACACGAACCTACCAGACGAGCTAAACTACTTCTATGCTCGCTTCGAGGCAAATAACACTGAAACATGCATGAGAGCACTAGCTGTTCCGGAAGACTGTGTGATCATGCTCTCCGCAGCCAATGTGAGTTAGACCTCTAAACAGGTCAACATTCACAAGGCCACAGAGCCAGATGGATTACCAGGACGTGTACTCCGAGCATGCGCTGACCAACTTGCAAGTGTCTTCACTGACATTTTCAACCTCTCCCTGTCTGAGTCTCTAATACCAACATGTTTTAAGCAGACCACCATAGTCCCTGTGCCCAATAACACTTAAGGCATCCTGCCTAAATGACTACCAACCCGTAGCACTCACGTCTGTAGCCATGAAGTGCTTTGAAAGGCTGGTCGTGGCTCACATCACCATCATCCCAGAAATCCTAGACCCACTCCAATTTGCATACCGACCCAACAGATCCACAGATTATGCAATCTGTATTGCACTCCACACTGCCCTTTCCCACCTGCACAAAAGGAACACCTATATGAGAATGCTATTCATTGACTACAGTTCAGCGTTCAACACCATAGTGCCCTCAAAGCTCATCAATATGCTAAGGACCCAGGGGCTACCCTCTGCAACTGGATCCTGGACTTCCTGACGGGCCGCCCCCAGGTGGTAAGGGTAGGTAACAACACATCCGCCCTGCTGATCCTCAACACAGGGGCCCTTCAGGGGTGCGTGCTCAGTCCCCTCCTGTACTCCCTGTTCCCTCATGACTGCACAGCCAGGCAGGTCTCCAACACCATCATTAAATTTGACGATGACACAACAGTGGTACGCCTGATCACCAACAATGACGAGACAACCTATAGGGAGGTGGTCATAGACCTGGCGGTGTGATGCCAGGACAACAACCTCTCTCTCAACATGATCAAGTCAAAGGAGATGATTGTGGACTACAGGAAAAGGAGGACTGAGCACGCACCCCATTCTCATCGACGGGGCTGCAGTGGAGCAGGTTAAGAGCTTCAAGTTCCTTGCCGTCCACATCACCAACAAACTAACGTGGTCCAAGCACACCAAGACAGTCGTGAAGAGGGCACGACAAAACCTATTCCCCCTCAGGAGACTGAAAAGATTTGGCATGGGTCCTCAGATCCTCAAAAGTTTCTACAGCTGCGCCATCGAGAGCATCTTAACTGGTTGCATCACAGCCTGGTATGGCAACTGCTCGGCCTCTGACCACAAGGCACTACAGAGGGTAGTGCGATCGGCCCAGTACATCACCGGGGCCAAGCTTCCTGGCATCCAGGACCTCTATACCAGGCGGTGTCAGAGGAAGGCCCTAAAATGTGTCAAAGACTCCAGTGACCCTAGTTATAGACTGTTCTCTCTGCTACCGCACGGCAAGTGGTACCGGACTGCCAAGTCTAGGTTCAAGAGGCTTCTAAACAGCTTTTACCCCCCAAGCCTTAAGATTCCTGAACATCTAGTCAAATGGCTACTCAGACTATTTGCAGTGCCCCCGCTCCCCCTCACTCCCTCTTTACACCACTGCTACTCTCTGTTGTCATCTATGCATAGTCACTTTAATAACTCTACCTACATGTACATACTACCTCAACTAACCGGTTCCCCCGGTTCCCCCGCACATTGACTGTATCAGTACCCCTCTGTATATAGTCTCGTTGTTGTTATTTTACTGCTGCTCTTTTATTACTTTTATCTCTTACTCTTATTCATATTTTTTGGTAAACTGCATTGTTGGTTAAGGGCTCGTATGTAAGCATTTCACTGTAAGGTGAAATGCCTGTTGTATTCGGCGATTGTGACTAATAACATTTGATTTGATTTGATTATATGCTTAATTTAGAATTATTTATGTAACTTTAGTTGTGATACAAACATTGGCCTATGTGTTTTGATTTTTAATACATTCTAAGGCATTTTTGCGCAGGTCTTCATCAGTCTCTCATTCACAATTTGACCAGCACTTGATAATGCCTCGAATTTCCCGGCGGCATCCCCTTTGTGTGGCCATAATGCCCCCTAAAAAAATCCATGCCTTTTGCGTCCAGTGGGCTGAATATAAGAATTATAATTCCCTTCTCCCGGCTGGGCGCTCTGAAGCATGACTCTCCGTCACGTGATCAGGTCTTTCTCACAGGCTACAAGTGAAGACTCCCGAGTGGGCTCCCGAGTGGCACTGCATCTCAGTTCTCAGCGTCTTTAACCAATTCTGAGGTGCATATTGAAGATGTTGGGAGAACTATCCACATTTACTTTTCGACAGCCAACAAGATGAGTAGTCATAACGAACAGCAAAAGCACTAGCCTACTATCCCCCATAATACAACAGTTGACCTATTCTGTGCGAGAAATAAATATTCCAAACATAGATTTAAGCAATGATCCTGACGCAACAGATGAGAACGTTCTGCTTAAAATGTTGATACACTATTAGGCTATTTCTTCACGTTGTAAGCACAGCAATGCGCCCATGGCAGTAGGCTATAAGTGCGAATGTTCCATTAGCAGGAAAACAGCATTCTCAAAAGTGACCACAAATGCGATTATGCATGTAATGCTTTTATTATAAAGGTGCATTTTTATGGTGAAAATTATCTCCCCCAAACATGAAATGCACGCGATGCATATGTATGCCAGTTAGGCTCTACATCCGTTCTAAAGCAGATTAATGTGCTTAATTTTAAGAAGTTATTGGCCACTTTAGTTGTGATACAAACGTTGGGCTATAAGTTTAGATTTTTTAATACATTCTAAGATTGCATGATGCGATTCTAATAATGATTTGAAAAAAGTCGCATGAAAGGCATGAGCTCTGCTTTGTTTTTTGCCCAGGCTGTACCCACTTCATCAGTCCCCCATTCACAATTTCACACGCACTTGATAATGCCTCGAATTTCCCAGCAGCAAATATATCATTCACAAGTGATAAGCTAATATTGTCACCCATCAGACTATTCCTGATTTAATCTAGTCTTTACATATACTAAATAATATATGTGTGAAATGTGTTGATTTTAAATGGACCATTATCATGCACCTGTCTCAAAAAAGGAGCAGGGGGAAAAATACATGTTATCTATGCACTTAAATAGCGAATGGAGGACACTATTCCCTTGGTTAAATGTCATTGCCATCCTGTTGTAAAGAGAAGCAATGTGCTTAATATTAGGAAAGTTGAGAAATAAATATAGTAGGCCTAGCCTATAAAAAGATTATGGGATACCTCTCTTTTTAATAGAGGCCATCACTCTGTTTTCTCATGTAATTGCATAGCCTAAAGAAATGTTGCGCAACATGAGCTCATGGGCTCTCATGAAGTGTTTGATTAGATTTTCGATTACATTTGCATTGATGTCAGGGTGATTAGAGGGACAATAGAGTGTTGAGTACCAGGCAGTTAGCACGTTTGGTAGGCTACTAATGACCATCAGCAGCATCAGAGCTTAGAGAAGCCTAATTACTGTGACCAAGCGGTCACGTGGAATTTGACTGCCATCATGACTCGTAACGTCCAGTGTGGCGGTAATACGGTCACGTAACAGCCCTAGGCCTGGCACCTACAACTATACCCTGTTCAAAGGCACTTAAATCTCACACGTACACAATCCATGTCTCAATTGTCTCAAAGCTTAAAAATCCTTCTTTATCTCCGCCTCTTCATCAACACTAATTTAAGTGGATATAACAAGTGACATCAATAAGGGGTCATAGCTTTCACCTGGATTCACTTGGTCATTCTGGGGGTGCTTGGCCTATCCACAGGGGTACTCGAGAAGACTGATGAGACCATAGGCCTAATGGTAAAATGCACATGAGGTGGCATTTCAGGGTTACTCCGGGCAGAGCAAAATTCAGTTGATGGTAGAGTAACCAAAAAAGGTTGGGAACCACTGGTCTATGTCATGGAAAGAGCAGGTGGTGTAAATGTTTTGTGTTCTCAGTGTATATATTGTTGCAGAGGAAATTTCCTAGCCCTTGTGCAGCTGGTTTCCAGAGGCCTTGTGTGGAGTAGATGAGGAATGGGTCACTGGCCACCCACTGGGTCAAAAGAGGACACAAGATGGTGTATTTTTTCCATCATCCACCAACCCCATGGGAGAAGGCAGAATCTCCATTTGAGACACAAGCTTATGATCGCTTGTGCTCCTCTACAAACTTTATCTCCCTCTCTCATTGTTTATGGTCGGAAGATGTAACTTTGCCTTGCTAACTGAGCATAATGAAGAACCAAACAGGTCTTGTCAGCTAAGACCTGTTCCTGAGCCTGATCACAGCAGCTCAGGCATGTGTTTGTTGAGGGAGAGTGAAAATGTGGCTCTGACTGGTTAATGTTTACAGGCCGATTGACTGAGAATGGGAATTATTTTAAAGTAACCCCCCCCCGGCTAACTGTCCCGCGACGCGCTAACCCCCTTTTTAACTCCAGACGGACGTTTTTAGGCAAGAGGAGGGAAAAGTTTTCAGCACCATGTAAACAGAGCTTATATCGCAGGGGAGGCCTCGCACCGCCCTTGTCTGTGTCTATCAAGCAAGACCAGTAGACCACTATACGGAATGGGGTGGGAGAGATTCTCAATCCCAAAAAGAAAGTACAACATTCTCTGAAGATTAACGTTTTTCAAGTTTCAAACCTTTGACAACTCTTTTGAGATGCCTGTGGACACCTTATGTGACCCAAGGCATGAAGAGCATTACGTGAAGTAACTCTTAGAGAGCATCCTGGTGGACTTTTCTGGGTGGAAAGCGGCAGCTACAAGGCCAGAACATTGGAGCATCCCCATTAGCAGCAGTGGAGTGGAGGGGACGGTGCGTCATTCTCAAGAACAATTTAAAAGTGTGATTTTTCATGAAATGTCCTATTTGATCACTGAGATTAGGATATGTACTATTTCATAATTATTATTATGTTTTTTGATCAAATATTTTCCCAATTTCAGCTTTTTAGCCATTCCGGTAATGAGAAGGCAAAGTTGGGTAAAGGGGGTGTTTGAGAATAAGAACCTCATTCTGAAGGCATATAAGTGAACAAGTTAACGAAACCTCTACTACTCTAGATGATTCATCATGCGTGAACACAACTTTATTTAAAAACTGATTGGAGTTTTTACAGGAACTTAAAAGTATTACGGTAATGAAACACATGTCCACAGACACTTTGTTTGTATGTAATAAATATTATACTTTAACGTAAACTTCAACTAGTGTACAATTTTTATGATTTATGGACAAACTACAGCAACATATTTTGTGTTTTATTCAAATAAGTTAGATGACCCGAGACTCATTTCAATAATGAGAATTTGGGGTGAAATGTGCAAGATTCAGGCGAGCATTTGAGAGTTTCAAGTTCCTTGGTGTCCACATAACCAACAAACTATCATGGTCCAAACACACCAAGACATTCGTGAAGAGGGCACGACAACACATTTTCCCCCTCAAGAGACTGAAAAGATTTGGCATTGGTCCCTAGATCCTCAAAAAGTTCTACAGCTGCACCATCGAGAGCATCCTGACCGGTTGCATCACTGCCTGGTATGGCAACTGCTCAGCATCTGACCGTAAGGCGCTACAGAGGGTAGTGCATACGGCCCAGTACATCACTGGGGTCAAGCTTGAATTATTTTGTATTTTTTTATTTCACCTTTATCTAGGCAAGTCAGTTATGAACAAATTCTTATTTACAATGACGGCCTACCCCGGCCAAATCCTAACCCGGACGATGCTGTGCCAATTGTGCACCGACCTATGGGACTCCCAATCACGGCCGGTTGTGATACAGCCTGGAATCGAACCAGGGTCTGTAGTGACTCCTTTAGCACTGAGATGCAGTGCCTTAGACCGCTGCGCCACAGCTTCCTGCCATCCAGGACCTATATACTAGGCGGTGTCAGAGGAAAGCCCCAAAAATTGTCATAGAAAAAGTCATAGACTGTTCTCTCTGCAACCGCACGGCAAGTGGTACGGGAGTGCCAAGTCTAGGACCAAAAGGCTCCTTAACAAGCTTCTACCCCTAAGCCATAAGACTGCTGAATAATTAATATAATGGCCACCTGGACTATTTACATTGCCCCCCCGCCTCTATTTGTTTTTATCTAGGCATAGTCACTTTACCCCTACCTACATTAACAAATTACCTCCACTAACCTGTAACCCCGCACATTGAATCGGTACCGGTACCCCCTGTATATAGCCTTGTTATTGTTATTTTATTGTGTTACTTTTTATTACTTTAGTTTATTTGGTAAATCTTTTTCTTATCACTTTCTTGAGCTGTGTTGTTGGTTAAGGGCTTGTAAGTAAGCATTTCACGGTAAGGTCTACACCTGTTGTATTCGGCGCATGTGACAAATAAAGTTTGATATGATTTAAGACACTTTGCCAAAAAACTAGACATCTTAGTTATCAATGATAGGTCATTTTTGCAGATGCATCATGCTTTTACAACTCAATTTGCTCCAGACATGTTTAAAACTGGTTTATTAAGAATCACCCGTATCCCAATGGGAGCATGAGTGAGGCACTCTGGGTTGGCACGTCGCTGTTGGAAGGGCCCTCCTCCGCCAGCGGTGTCGGCGGCACTGTCTGGACCAAGCTCATCAAACTGAAGCCACGCTCCGCTGGGGGTTCACCCTGCGGCTCCCCCAGGATGTCACCCTCCAACTCTCCGCTCCTCTTCCGCAAGCTCAAACCGCAGCATCACCCTGCCTGGAGCTTCACCTTGTCTCACACACCCAGTTAACGATACAATACTTTTTACATTACGATACGTGACAATGAGAAACTTTACGATGCAATGCTTTATGATACAATAATTGTCCATTTGTCAGAGCTGTCTTTCCCAAATGGTGGTTTGATTCCTTGCTGGGTGAAGACTTGATTGCTGCATGAAAGATTTGTTCTGTTGGATGGTGCCACAAGAAAGTTTTTAGATGGTTCACAGCGCAAACCATGCAGCCTCTTATTTATCTGCACTTCTTTGTATGATGCCTGATAATTACCCCTTGAAAGCATTTTGGGGTGGCAGGTAGCCTAGTGTTTAGAGCATTGGGCCAGTAACCGAAAGGTTGCTAGATCGAATCCCCGAGTTGACAAGTTAAAAATCTGTCGTTCTGCCCCTGAAAAAGACAGTTAACCCGCTGTTCCTAGGCCGTCATTGTAAATAAGAATTTGTTCTTAACTGACTTGCCTAGTTAAATAAAGGTTCAATAAAAAATGTAAATAAAATTAAGATGCCAGATAGTTACACCTTTGAATTCCCTATGTGATGCCAAAGAAGTCAATTGAGGAGCTAATAGGTAATGTAATAGGGCTTTGTTTTGGAGCCGTCACACTGCTAGCGCTTGCTGTTCCGCATCATGTATTTGTCATGGGGTCTGCTCGCTAACACAGCCTCCTGGCCTAGTCTGAAGGTAACTCCTGAGTCAAAATCATGGGTTAATGTCTCTTGTGTCGGCATCTCAATGAAGCCTTTTGTTCGCGGTGTGGCAGACAAGCCTCTCGTCTTCTGCCTCAGGTGTTCAGTACTGTTCAGCAGGCCAGCCATAGGTCAGCACTGTGCTATGTGTCTGATGTACCGATGCCTTATCTACTTACCATCCTGGCAAAACAAAAGAAGAGACATCTCTTCACATGAGGGTGTTTTTTAATCGGTTTCTATTATTGGTCTACTTTGATGCTACCCGTGATTTCTCTGTGATGTCAGCACAGGTGGAATGTCACTGGCCAAATCATACTAACTCTACAAGAGCTATACAGATAAAAGTAGCTCAGGAAGAACTTCATAGATTTCCAAGAGCTATGGATAGCCACAGTGATCCAAAGCAAGATTTCCCAAAACAATTAGCAGTCTTTTCTGGCTTTTGGTGGGGTCAAATATGAATTTTTGATGGCCACGATCATAACCTGCAGGGGAAACTTGATGAAGCATATAACGTGAGCCAAACCCTCTAAAACCTCTCTTTACACAACATGCTAGACCAATTCCCCTCAACTGATTATTTTTCCTGTAAAAATGGATTGAGAAACTCTTATCTGCTTCTAGTTCTTGAGTTTCTTTAAAGTGATTCATGAACTGTCTACTTTTTTGGCATTTAATTACTGTATGTTTTCACAATCACTGTTGGCAAATACATACTGCACAAAAAAAGTATCATAGATTTCAGTTGAATTTCTGAATTTCCAGTCACCCACGAACGTTCACATCTGTATTTGGGAGGTTTCTCCCATTCTTCTCTGCAGATCCTCTCAAACTCTGTCAGGTTGGATGGGTAGTGTTGCTGCACAGCTATTTTCAGGTCTTTTTAGAGATTGGGTTCAAGTTTGGGCTCTCACTGTGCCACTCAAGGACATTCAGAGACTTGTTCTGAAGCCACTCCTGCATTTTATTGGCTGTGTGCTTGGGGTCGTTGTCCTGTTGGAAGGTGAACCTTTGCCACAGTCTGAGGTGCTGAGCGCTCTGGAGCAGGTTTTCATTAAGGATCTCTCTGTACTTTGCTCCAGTCATCTTTGCCTTGATCCTGACTAGTCTCCCAATCCTTGCCGCTGAAAAACATCAGCATTATGCTGCTACTACTATGCTTCACCGAAGGGATGGTGCCAGGTTTCCTCCAGATGTGACATTTGGCATTCAGGCCAAAGAGTTCAATCTTGTTTTCATCAGACCAGAGAATCTTGTTTTTCATGGTCCGAGAGTCTTTAGGTGCTTTTGGGAAAACTCCAAGCGGGCTGTCATGTGCCTTTTACTGAGGAGTGGCTTCCGTCTGGCCACTCTACAATAAAGGCCTGATTGGTGGAGTGCTGCAGAGGTGGTTGTCCTTCTGGAAGGTTCTCCCATCTCCACAGAGGAACTCTAGAGCTCTGTCAGAGTCACCATCGAGTTCTTGGTCACCTCCCCGACCAAGGCCCTTCTCTCCCGATTGCTCAGTTTGGCCGGGCAGCCAGCTCTAGGAAGAGTCTTGATGGTTCCAAACTTCTTCCATTTAAGAATGATGGAGGCCACTGTGTTCTTGGGGACCTTCAATGCTACAGATATTTTTTGGTACTCTTCCCCTGTTTTGTGCCTCAACACAATCCGGTCTCTGAGCTCTACGGACAATTCCTTTGACCTCATGGTTTGGTTTTTGCTGTGACATGCACTGTCAACTGTTGTGTGCCTTTCCAAATCATGTCCAATCAATTGAATTTACCACAGGTGGACTCCAATCAAGTTGTAGAAACATCTCAAGAATGATCAATTGAAACAGGATGCACCTGAGCTCAAATTCGAGTATCATAGCAAAGTGTCTGAATACTTATGTAAATAAAGTATTTCTGTTTTTTATTTTTAATACATTTGCAAAAAAATATATATTTTTTTTTCAGTTTTCACTTTGTCGTTATGGGGTATTGTGTTTAGATTGCTGAGGATTTTTTTCTTAATCCATTTTAGAATAAGGCTGTAATGTAACAACATTTGGAAAAAGTCAAGGGGTCTGAATACTTTCCGAATGCACTGTAAATGCAACAATTTCAAAGATTTTGCTGAGTTACAATTCATATAAGTTCATATAAGGAAATCAGTCAATTGAAATAAATAAATTAGGCCCTAGTCTATGGAGTTCACATAACTGGGCAGGGACACAGCCATGATGATGCCGCAGGTGAAGAAGCCGGATGTGGAGGTCCTGGGCTGGCATGGTTACACGTAGTCTGAGGTTGTGAGGCTGGTTAGACGTATTGCCAAATTCTCTAAAATGACATTGGAGGTGGCTTATAGTAGAGAAATTAACATTCAATTCTCTGGCAACAGCTCTGGTGGACATTCCCGCAGTCAAAACAGACATCTGTGACATTGTGTTCTGTGACAAAACTGCACATTTTAGAGTGGCCTTTTATTGTCCCCAGCACAAGGTGCACCTGTGTAATGATAATGCTGTTTAATCAGCTTCTTGATATGCCACACCTGGATAAAGGATCAAATGCTCATTAACAGGGATGTAAAGAATAAATACAATAATGTTCTTGTGCATATGGAACATTTCTGGGATCTTTTATTTCAGCTCATATTTTTGTTCAGTGTATATATGAACTTGAGACAGCATCCGAGATGGCCGACCGTTGTTTTCAACATAATCTACTCACGTTCGCATACGCCGTTTCATGGCGGTTGGCATCTGCTTTACAGATCCGAGAACGGCAGTGCACCAGCACTCAGTGCGCACTGGAAGCAGGGCGAGCAGCAACGACGTCATCACGTCATCCAGAAACATGACAAACAGTGGATTGATATAAATGTTAATATATTCGGCTGTGAGTGATGAAGAAGAAGAAAAAAAATGTCCCCAGACAATTACTTGAAAAATTCTATGGATATTTTCGGCACAAAGGTGATAACTAAAGTGTCTTGTTAGGATTTTTTAAATTGTCCTTTTGGGCTCGACTTCAGCTAAACTGCTGTACCGAAAGTGTCCTCTGAGCACAGTGGAAAGCGTGATTCCAGAGCGGAACCCTGGTCCCCTGGCTTTTTAGCATGAAATTGTTAAAAGCAGCAGCAAATGTCAAATGGAATGATCTGTGCTTCTTTGCCCATTATGATTCACAGATGGGCCAGGATGAATTAACACCGGAGTTTAGGTTGATTACACAGAGGAGCGTACTGGGCCATCATCACAGATGAGAAACCTCATGCAGTTTTGTCACTTGCTCTTCTCTTTATCTACTTTGGACCCTATTCGTTCCAACCAAGTAAAAACAGTGTTCTCCAAAAACATCCCCCAAAACAATGTTTACCTTGGAAACTTGGATAGTAGTTTGAATTGTTTTAGGGTTTAATGTATTACTCTTTTGACAATGCTGACAATCCCTAGTTTGTGTATTAGAGAGAGTAGCCTTTTGTGCGGGTCTTCAAGCCACAAGGTTAGGAAAAATTACAACATTTGTGCATCAGGAAACTTGGCATTAAGCAGATGATGATACACGCAAGAAAGCTAGCGGCTGGTATCAATTAACTCGTTTTAACGTCACAGAAGATAGATTAAACCTCTGGCAGTGCATGGAGTGTGTACTGTGAGGCCTTGCAGAAGATAAACACAAGGGGGAACCGTCAGAAGGTATGTGTTGGCAGCCGAGAGCTTTCAGCGATTACCTTTCAAGAGAAAATGCTTCAGATAAGCTGCATTTGTCCAGAGCTCTTTAGATTCTCTTCCTGTACCGGCCAGACATTCACCAGACAGAGCATGCCGTGTTTACATAATAGGGCTGATTAATGCTGCAGTTATGATGGTAGCCTTTGTATCTAACATACTTTTCATACAGAACAGTATTCTTCTATGCCATTTTATACACTGCTCAAAAAAATAAAGGGAACACTTAAACAACACAATGTAACTCCAAGTCAATCACACTTCTGTGAAATCAAACTGTCCACTTAGGAAGCAACACTGATTGACAATACATTTCACATGCTGTTGTGCAAATGGAATAGACAAAATGTGGAAATTATAGGCAATTAGCAAGACACCCCCAATAAAGGAGTGATTCTGCAGGTGGTGACCACACACCACTTCTCAGTTCCTATGCTTCCTGGCTGATGTTTTGGTCACTTTTGAATGCTGGCGGTGCTCTCACTCTAGTGGTAGCATGAAACGGAGTCTACAACCCACACAAGTGGCTCAGGTAGTGCAGCTCATCCAGGATGGCACATCAATGCGAGCTGTGGCAAGAAGGTTTGCTGTGTCTGTCAGCGTAGTGTCCAGAGCATGGAGGCGCTACCAGGAGACAGGCCAGTACATCAGGAGACGTGGAGGAGGCCGTAGGAGGGCAACAACCCAGCAGCAGGACCGCTACCTCCACCTTTGTGCAAGGAGTAGCACTGCCAGAGCCCTGCAAAATGACCTCCAGCAGGCCACAAATGTGCATGTGTCTGCTCAAACGGTCAGAAACAGACTCCATGAGGGTGGTATGAGGGCCCGACGTCCACAGGTGGGGGTTGTGCTTACAGCCCAACACCGTGCAGGACGTTTGGCATTTGCCAGAGAACACACTGAGCACATGAGCACATGTGACAGACGTGACAGAGTCTGGAGACGCCGTGGAGAACGTTCTGCTGCCTGCAACATCCTCCAGCATGACCGGTTTGGCGGTGGGTCAGTCATGGTGTGGGGTGGTATTTCTTTGTGGGGCCGCACAGCCCTCCATGTGCTCGCCAGAGGTAGCCTGACTGCCATTAGGTACCGAGATGAGATCCTCAGAGCCCTTGTGAGACCATATGCTGACACATGCACATTTGTGGCCTGCTGGAGGTCATTTTGCAGGGCTCTGGCAGTGCTACTCCTTGCACAAAGGCGGAGGTAGCGGTCCTACTGCTGGGTTGTTGCCCTCCTACGGCCTCCTCCACGTCTCCTGATGTACTGGCCTGTCTCCTGGTAGCGCCTCCATGCTCTGGACACTACGTTGACAGACACAGCAAACCTTCTTGCCACAGCTCGCATTGATGTGCCATCCTGGATGAGCTGCACTACCTGAGCCACTTGTGTGGGTTGTAGACTCCGTTTCATGCTACCACTAGAGTGAGAGCACCGCCAGCATTCAAAAGTGACCAAAACATCAGCCAGGAAGCATAGGAACTGAGAAGTGGTGTGTGGTCACCACCTGCAGAATCACTCCTTTATTGGGGGTGTCTTGCTAATTGCCTATAATTTCCACATTTTGTCTATTCCATTTGCACAACAGCATGTGAAATGTATTGTCAATCAGTGTTGCTTCCTAAGTGGACAGTTTGATTTCACAGAAGTGTGATTGACTTGGAGTTACATTGTGTTGTTTAAGTGTTCCCTTTATTTTTTTGAGCAGTGTATGTGACTTAAATCTGTGTAATGATGACTTCTTAATTCGTGCAGAAGAGGCTCGTTGTTACTCTGTAGGCCTACACCTTTTCTACTTGGTTGTCGCACCCAGATTTGGCCATCTGTGAACAGTTTTACAGATGTTGCTCATATTCATTCTGTTTGCTATCACACTCACAGCTTCCAAACGCTACACACACCTTGCACTTGCTGTGACAGGCACTCATGTCCCTGCCAGGCCTAGCAAAAGGACAGAACACACACTCACACACTTTTTGGGAGGCAAGCACATGCTCTTACATATACAGATGTACGAAATAGTATTTGAAACCAGGTCTGTGTCTAGCCCCATGCCACGTCCATGGTTCCATCTGGTCTCCTGGTTTAATATCTGGCCTCCCATGTTCTCTTTGGCAGCGGCTCCAGCCTACAGACCTCCCCATCATCTTCTCCTCTCTCTCCCCCTCTGACTGTTTCCCCGCTGTAGCCGATTAACAGATCGAATAGCATGTTTGGTGTGTTTCATGCTTTAATGAGGCTGTCTGACGGGGGCCTGAGGGGTCTGTTCTGCCCTGTTCTGACCCAGGGCCATGCAAAGGAGGGGACACACTCTGACACACTCCAGGGCTCAATCCCAATACCCCCCGCTTAGCCCTCCCCTTTTGTTTTCGAGTGTCTCTCGTGGGGGTAGGCACTCGAAAACGGAGCAACTAGTGGTAGGGAGAGCTAAATTAGGCCTAGGGAATGGGACATCACCACATCACACGAGCCTTGTGTTTTTCACAATGCCTGTACTGGCAACAGTCCTTATATTTCAATGTTTCCCCTAGTTTAATTTAGCAGTGACGGACAGCTCTGGGGGAGGATACATTTTCGGGATGATAAAACGTTTTCCGTGTAAACATAAACGACTCAAACCAGATATAAAGTATGTAGAAAAGATAATGGCGCTGTATATTGTTTTAAAAAGATCTTTGAGAACTAACAAGCACCAAAATAAAAACTCGACAGTCGGTGAGAATCCCAAAAATAAAGAAAATGCCTCATGCAACAAATAAGCACCATATGCGCAACAAATGAGAACATCAGAACAACAATGTACCCAGCCTTTGGCTGTGGTTCAATGTGGAGTAGTACTGAAGCAGGACTTTCATTCCGTAGCAGTTTGCAATGTAACAGTCACGTTTCCTTCACTCAGTCATTACCAGTGGAAGCGTTGTAGCTAGAACAATTAAAACCCGCGGTTCTAAACTAATATTTATACCAAACGGTTTAGGGTCCATGCACAGATCGGCTACATAGCTACACATCCATAGCATACAGGTATTTTTATCCTCAGCTATACAATAAGAATAAAATAGTTATCTACTGCTACGTTACCTGCATTGGCAAATATCTTCAATCTCTAACGTTACGTTACTACAATAAAGAACAATGACAAGTGATTGACTTGGAAATATTTTTTAATGAACAGCAAGGCAAGCTTACAAAATTGTACATTCAATTTGCAGTACATACATTAGCTAACCCTGGTTTGCTCGTTTGCTCAGGGGCTGGGGGGGGGGGGGGGTATTGGGATTGATCCCAGGACACCCCTTTTGTCCACTCCTGATAAGGGTCACTTAAGTGTAAAATTATTATTTTAGAATTTAGCTGTCACACTGGTCTGTGTTGTATTGTATTCTTCCTGCCCAGATACAGCTGATAGGAATGAACTCGATAGTGAACGATGGTGCATCGTGCATGATGCAGTTAGTCATCCCTGCCCATGAATTTAAAAGATAGATCAAATAATAGATACTTGGATATCTGTTTATTTTCCATGGAGCATGCACAACATACTGTAAACATTGCGGCGGAGTTGGATATTACTGTAGCTTATTTCCAAAAAGAAAACGTCCCGAACGACAGAATCGACTAGAGATGTTCTTGCAGGGACACGTAGTGTAGGAAGGCCAGTTCAAATGAAACAAAACATTCCCTGCTGAACATTTTAACTACCCAGCTCATTAGAGGTGAGATCTCACTCCTTGTCCCCCAGTCACCTGCACATAGGAGACTGTCGCTAGATAGAAGTTCCAGATCAAACACATTTATTTAACACTGTTAGGTGTGTGTGTGTGGTGCCTAGGAAAGTGGTGAGGTGAGGGAGCAGGTTGTGTTGTAGCTGACAGAGGTTGTGCATAGTACAATCCAGGGTGGATGATCATTACTGTGCTATTTTAATGAGTACCTGCAGGTGGTGTGATTACGAGTTTTCCTGAGATTGCCTGTTCTATGAAACCTGGAGAGCTACTGGGTGTGCAGGCTTTAATTCCAGCCCTGGCATGTCTGTGGCACAGTGCAACAAAAAAAAAGTCTGTCTCAATTACAGTGTCATCTACAGTACATCAAATGTGTTATGTCCTTATATTGGTGGACTCACTTTGTGCAAGAGTGATATTGCGTACTGTGTGTTGTGGGTAGCAGTTTCCTGGAGTCTCTCAACTGCAGGGCTTGAAAACATTTTTGTAATTTATCCGACACACTTATCCAGAGCGACTTACAGTAGCAATAAGGGTTAAATGCCTTGCTCAAGGGCACAGAAATACCTAATCGGCTCGTGATTCGAAACCATTTACCTTTTGATTACCGTCCCAACGCTTTAACTGCTAGGCTAACTGCCGTCCAGTGATGTTTTTATCTCTGTTTTTATCACTGACTGCAGACTGCGTGTACTTTTCCTGTGTGCATGTTTCTGTGCGTGTTTCTGTGCGCAGGTTTGTGCGTGTGCTGTGCTAGACCCTAGACCCCAGGAACTACATCTGAGTGCCCCCTTGCTACCCCTTATTCATGGAAGCTAACAATACACAATGTCATTATTTAGCTTTAGGGGGAACGAAGGGCGTGCCACATTGGGAGGCATGTCGATCCCACGTGTCGGCCTCTGCTAGGTTAGGGCTGCCAGGCACCAGAGAGACCCAGTAGCAGAAGAAACCCACAGACAAGTCCAGACGTACAAAGCTAGTCTATGGCAACTAGATCAGAATGCATCAGAAAACCTTTAAACTGTTAAAAAAAAATATTCAGTATAAAATAATTATCCATGCACTTGGGAATATTGTAGGTATAACTCTCATATCTTTCTAACTTGACCGTTTGCTTCTGGCATACTTATTTGAAGTCTTCGGTTCTCCTTTCCTCGGAAGATGCCAACGCTTCCTCAATTTCATCACGTTCCTCCTTAACTGAAAGCTTGTGTTTGCAGGCTGTTTCACTTTTAGTGTAGATATCCTAAAAAATCTCTAAACAGTTGTGGGGACTTGGATGGGCCCAGGGTGCAGCCCCCACAGCCAGAACCTCTGGGGACAGCGCAAGCTCTCCCACACTGCGGAGAGAGGTCAACTCTCGCTCTGCCCTCTGCGCTCAAACCTCATTCCCTTCTCCCTCACATTGGTTACTGTTTCACGCAGGATTTCCCCTTTCTGTAGAGACAGACAGAGAGTCTGAGAGAGACACTGTGAGAAACTTTGTGTTTAAGAACCGGTCTCTCTGAATTTTGGACGACAGAAGAGACGGAATCCTAATACAGCAATTCAAGAAAGCTATCTGGAGCACCGAATACCACTGGTCTTGTTGAGACCTGCGTATCCTACAGCACTTGGGACTTCTACATTTTCAGCCTCTCCCCTTCTCCTGATCTACAGTTACCCCAGTATCCCCAGCATACCTGTGATCGGGGGACACCCATCTACCCACCCACCGCTCCTTGAGTCTCCCCAGGCGGTAGCAGCATGTGGTAGGTACAGCCCTGGCAGGAGAGCCCTTCGGAGAGGATGAGCTCCACCTGAGCTCCAGCTCGTCTCCCAGCTGTTGTTGTGGGTGTGTAGCCTCTTTTTCTTTGTTAACCCAGCAAGTCATAGACTTATAGCAGCCAAAAGCTTTGACCCACAATGAACAAAGATCACCGATTCCCCAGGAAGGGGAGCCAGTTCAGCTATGGCCCCAACAGCCACGGTCGAAGACACTCCTGCTTAGGGTATGTATGTAGAACTGGATCTTGTGTGGGGTATGTGAGTATCTTGACTGTTTTATTCAGTTTTTGTTTTTTGCAGTCAGTTCAACCTCATATCATGCAGTTGTGGTTTCAGACTGTATTTCAAGTGTTGTATTTTTCTGGTTCAAGTACAACGCAGTGGCTGTACAGTAACATGACGTCAGAGCTCTGGCTCTGCCCTTCACAGAGCTGTATGTGTTTTGATTGACAACCGTTCTGATCTTGAGCACCGCGCAAGACAAGAAGTTGCCACCATTCCTCCTGCTAATTGGGCAACTTTTGCAAATGTTTTGTTGTCTGAGTGAGAGAAATACTGTAAATTAAAGCTGCTATATGTAACTTTTTGGGTGGCCTGACCAAATTCACATAGAATTGTGTGTTGTAGATCTGTCACTCTCATTGAAAGCAAGTCTAAGAAGTGGTAGATCAGTTCTATGTGCGCTATATCTATGCTTCCCGTTCTTGTGTTTGGTTTTTGCGTCTTTTACTTTTGGGATTGCACAGTACACCAGCTGAAAATACAATATTTTTGGTTATGGAAAATATATATTCACAGCGGTTTAGACGGTACAGTGATTCTCTACACTATACTCGCTTGTTTTGTCACATAAACTGAAATTAGGCCAACTTTTAGAATTTTTGCAACCAGGAAATGGAGTGATTTCTGCATAGTGCATCTTTAAGAGGACTTTATATATTTTGAAAGATGAGACGTTGAGGATTATAATAAATAGCGCTTTGATGTCCTACAAGCAATCCAAATGTGCAGTTTTCCATGTCATGTACAGTGTCAACGTTTATGATCACTATGTTCAATGTTCAGCTACAAGATTACATGGCGTCATACCCTGGGTTGTTCTGAATGTTTGTCTATTGTCTATTCTAATTTGCTACGACACGCACCTGAATGCACTCATGGCTCCTTTCTATGCGTACCAAAATAATGATCTCTTTCCCTGAATTGCATTGTGAAATCCTAACACTGTAATATTGTATTTGATAACAGGCTTTCAAATGAGACCCACCTGACCCAGATTGCGATTTTAATGGACTTTTTGGATTGCGTAAACAACAACAGTAATTTTGTGATGGGGGATGCAGGGTTGTGTTCCAAACAAAACAACTACAAGTGTGCTTGCTTTAGTTACCCAATGGCACAGCTACAGTAGGAGAGCTCAAAAAAGCACCTTATAGTTGAACACTCTTCTTTGAGTCATGAAAGTGCATTGAAATGACGTAGGAACTGTGCACACTTTGGAGAGGTGTGTGGCCAATTGGAGACACCAGTTAGTCCTCTCACTCAAACTTCTTTGTCTTATGTTGCACCTAACCCACATTTTCCAGGGATATTCTTATCACGTTTCTAAATGTATCCAGAGAATTTTAGAGTTTGTTATTAACAAATACAGTGAATGTAAAATGCGCATAAAATCAACAGTGGATTGAGTCTTTCCCATAATCTCCAAACTGTTCCCTTCTAATTGCTACCATGGTTATGCATATGCTTTTCATATTTCTTCTGTAAGAATTTTTTAAATTTAGACCTATCCATATAGGTCAATTCCCACGAGTGTAAAGGGTTAAGAGGAAGCAAATAGAAAGAAAAATAGCAAAACATTTTCTATTTCTCAAACACAAAATCACACTTTCGCCAAGTGTTTTCCTGTTTTTTGTGGTTAACTGGAGCAACACTGTAGAATTTGTTGTAATGTGTTCAGCTTGAGAAATTACTGGTTTTGTGTTGTCTTATGTTGTTATGTGGTGTCGCAGTGTATGTTTTAATACACAGAAAAGTGTTGGGTGTTTGGGTGTCAGTGTGTACGAGCTGTGCTGTGTGGACTGGATATCAGATGTGTCTGTGAATGCATGGTGTATGTCACGTTTATGTTTAAATGTCTGGGCATAAGTGTTTGTGGAATTGTGTAACCGACGATTATGTCATGAAAATAAAATAACCATACATTTTTTTGTTAAAAAAAGATTGTGTGGAGCGAAGATGGGACAGCCGGGCAACTATGGCAGTTTCCGCGGTAACTATGGACTCTTTACAACGTAAAGTTCCAACAGCTGGGCCTAAAATAGTATATAAGAGATCATACAAAAGATTTTGCTGTGACTCTTATGTGGATGATGTTAAAAATATTTCCTGGTCTAATGTGATTGAGGAGCATCCAGACGCTGCACTTGATGAATTTATGAAATTGCTTCTTTTAATTATTGATTAACATGCACCTGTTAAGAAACTGACTGTTAGAACTGTTAAGGCTCCATGGATGGATGAGGAATTGAAATACTATATAGTTGAAAGAGATGGGGCAAACGGAGTGGCTAATAAGTCTGGCTATACATCTGACTGGCTTACTTACTGCAAATTGAGAAATGATGTGACTAAACTCAACAAAAAGAAGCAGAAACTTTATTATGAAGCCAAGATCAATGATATAAAGAATGATGGAAAAAAAACTTTGGAGTACTTTAAATGAAATTATGGGCAGAAAGACAAATTCAACTCCATCTTTCATGGAATTAGATGGCTTATTCATCACAAAACTATTTGATGTTGCCAATTATTTGAATGATTATTCGATTGGCAAAGTGGGCAAACGTTGGCAGGAACTGCCCACGACAAACAGTGAGCAATTATATTCATACATAAAAAATCTAAGAATGAAGGAAAAGCAGTGCAAGTGTCACGTTGGTATGAAGAGATTCGGGAGACAGGCGCAGGAATGCGTAGTAGTTTTTTTTATCAAGCCCAATTTACGGCGTGCCGTGTAAAGGCACGGGGACGAAGACCAAACAAACACGTAACAAAACACAGGGTAGAAACCCAAAACAAAAGAGCGAGGAGTACCTTGAATAAATAACACACGCGCACAATGATTAACACACGGGACGAGACCCGTAATCATCTGCGCAATCCACAAGGGCACGAAAGCCCAAAACACAGGTACTCACACGCACCAACGTACATAGTAACAATAATCGACTGCCCAATGGAAACCAAAGGGCACATATATACAAATATAATCACTGGGAATAGGGGACAGGTGTGCGTAATGAAAGTTCCGGAGGGATCCGTGCCAGTACCCCCCCTGACACGACACCGGTCTCGAGGACGATCACAGGAACGCAGTGCGGATCGATCAGGACCCGATGCAGCTGCCGAAGTTACGTCGTCGTCGGACAGGCCAGTTGCCGCTGCCGGACCAGTAGCAGTGGCGTCGGATGGACCGGTTGTGGCGGCGTCGGATGGGCCAGTTGTGGCTGCTGAAGTTGCAACGTCGGACGGACCCATGTGGCGACGTCGGACGACCCAGTTGCAGCTGCCGAAGTTGCGGCGGCGCCGGACGGACCAGTCGCAGCGTCGTCGGACGGGCCATTCCTGCTGTCTCCCTCAATGGTCGATTATTCTGTCACGTTGGTATGAAGAGATTCGGTAGGAAGGTAGGCCTTGAAATACATCCACAGGTACACCTCCAATTGACTCAAATGATGTAAATTATCCTATCAGAAGCTTCTAAAGCCATGACATCATTTTCTGGAATTTTCCAAGCTGTTTAAAGGCACCGTCAATTTAGTGTATGTTAACTTCTAACCCACTGGAATTGTGATACAGTGAATTATAAGTGAAATAATCTGCCTGTAAACAATTGTTGGAAAATTACTTGTGTTATGCACAAAGAAGATGTCCTAACCGACTTACCAAAACTCTAGTTTGTTAACAAGAAATTTGTGGAGTGGTTAAAAAACGAGTTTTAATGACTCCAACCTAAGTGTATGTAAACTTCCGACTTCAACTGTACAAATACAATCAGTGGGAATAGGGGACAGGTGTGCGTAATGAAAGTTCCGGAGGGATCCGTAACAGCAAGTTTGAATTTTGTAAAGTTAGTGTGGTAGAGGTGGAAAAATTATTGTTAACGATCAATAATGACAAACCTCCTGGCATTGACAACTTAGATGGAGACCTAATGAGGATGGTGGCTAACTCTATAGCCACTCCTATCTGTCATATTTTTAATCTGAGCCTAGAGGAAAGTCTTTGTCCTCAGTCCTGGAGGGAAGACAAAGTGATTCCGCTACCCAAGAGTGGTAAAGCGGCCTTTAATGGTTCTAACAGCAGACCTATAAGCTTGTTGCCAGGTCTTAGCAAACTGTTGGAAAAAATGGTTTGACCAAATACAATGCTATTTCTCTGTAAACAAATTAACAACAGACTTTCAGCATGCATACTTTCAGACTTTCAGCATGTACTGCACTGACACAAATGACTGATGATTGGTTGAAAGAAATTGATAATAAGAAGATTGTGGGAGCTGTACTGTTAGATTTCAGTGCAGCCTTTGATATTATTGACCATAACCTGTTGTTGAAAAATCTTAAGTGCTATGGCTTTTCAACCTCTTCCATATCGTGGATTCAGAGCTATCTATCTAATAGAACTCAAAGGATTTTCTTTAATGGAAGCGTCTCTAATGTCAAACCTGCAAAGTGTGGTGAGCTGCAGGGTAGCTCTCTAGGCCCTCTACTCTTTTCTATTTTTACCAATGACCTGTCACTGGTATTCAACAAAGCATGTGTGTCCATGTATGCTGATGATTCAACCATATACGCATCAGCAACCATAGCTAATGAAGTCACTGAAACCCTTAACAAAGAGTTAGTCTGTTTTGGAATGGGTGGCCAGTAATAAACTGGTCCTAAACATCTCTAAAACTAAGAGCATTGCATTTAGTACATTCCTTAAGTGCTAGACCTCAGAGGAATCTGGTAATGAATGGTGTGGCTGTTGAACAAGTTGAGGAGACTAAATTACTTGACATTACCTTCTGCAGGCTCTGGTTTTGTCTAATCTTGATTATTGTCCAATGGTGTGGTCCAGTGCTGCAAGGAAAGACCTAGTTAAGCTGCAGCTGGCCCAGAACAGAGCGGCACTTTTGCTCTTAATTGTAATCAGAGGGCTGAAATAAATACTATGCATGCCAGTCTCTCTTGGCTAAGAGTTGAGGAGAGACTGACTGCATCACTTCTTCTTTTTATAAGAAACATTAATGTGTTGAAAATCCCAAATTGTTTGCATAGTCAACCTACACACAGCTCTGACACACACACTTATCCCACCAGACATGCCACCAGGGGTCTTTTCATAGTCCCCAAATCCAGAAAAAAATTCAAGAAAATGTACAGTATTATATAGAGCCCTTATTGCATGGAACTTCCTTCCATCTCATATTGCTCAAATAAACAGCAAACCTGGTTTCAAAAAACAGATAAAGCAACACCTTGTGGCACAACGCCTCTCCTCTATTTGACCTAGATAGTTTGTGTGTATGCATTGATATGTAGGCTACGTGTGCCTTTTTAAAAATGTATGTAGTTCTGTCCTTGAGCTGTTCTTGTCTAATGATGTTCTGTATTATGTATGATGTTTCATGTTTTGTGTGGACCCCAGGAAGAGTAGCTGCTGCTTTTGCAACAGCTAATGGGGATCCTAATAAAATACCATATACCCCCTAATGACAAAGCAAAAACAGGTTTGTAGAAATGTTGTTACTTTATTTAAAAAAAAAAAAAGAAAACATACCCTTTCTATGAGACTCGAAATTGAGCTCAGGTGCATCCTGTTTCCATTTATCATCCTTAAAGATGTTTCTACAACATGATTGGAGTCCACCTGTGGTAAATTCAATTGATTGGACATGATTTGGAAAGCTACACACCGGGTCTATATAAGGTCCCACAGTTGATAGTGCATGTCAGAGCAAAAACCAAGCCATGAGGTCGAAGGAATTGTCTGTAGAGATCCGGGACAGGATTGTGTCGAGGCACAGATCTGGGGAAGTGTACCAAAACATTCTGCAGCATTGAAGGTCCCCAAGAACACAGTGTTCTCCATCATTCTTAAATGGAAGAAGTTTGGAACCACCAAGACTCTTCCTAGAGCTGGCCACCCGGCCAAATTGAGCAATTAGGGGAGAAGGGCCTTGGTCAGGGAGGTGACCAAGAACCCGTTGGTCACTCTGACAGAGCTCCAGAGTTCCTAAATGCCAAGAGTCACGTCTGGAGGAAACCTGGCACCATCCCTACGGTGAAGCATGGTGGTGGTAGCATCATGTTTTGGGGATGTTTTTCAGTGGCAGGGACTGGGAGACTTCCCACTCTTCTGGGAAGGCTTTCCATTAGATGTTGGAACATCACTGCAGGGACTTGCTTCTGTTCAGCCACAAGAGCATTAGTGAGGTCGGGCACTGATGTTGGGCGATTAGGCCTGGTTCGCAGTCGGTATTCAAATTCATCCCAAAGGTGTTCGATGGGGTTGAGGTCAGGGCTCTGTGCAGGCCAGTCAAGCTCTTCCACACCGATCTCGACAAACAATTTCTCTATGGACCTCGCTTTGTGCACGGTGGCATCGTCATGCTGAAACAGGAAAGGGCCTTCCCCAAACTGTTGCCACAAAGTTGGAAGCACAGAGTTGTCTAGAGTGTCATTTGTAGGCTGAAGTATTAAGATTTCCCTTCACTGGAACTAAGGGACCTAGCCCGAACCTTGAAAAATAGCCCCAGACCATTATTCCTCCTCCACCAAACATTACAGTTGTCACTTTGAATTGGGGCAGGTAACTTTTGGACACACCTACTCATTCCAGGGTTTTTCTTTATTTGTACTATTTTCTACATTGTAGAATAATAGTGAAGACATAAAAACTATGAAATAACACATATGGAATCATGTAGGTTAAGTGTGCCTTGAATTCTAAACAAATCACTGACAGTGTCACCAGCAAAGCACCCCCATACCATCACACCTCCTCTTCCATGCTTCACGGTGGGAACCACACATGCGGAGATCATCCGTTCACCTACTCTGCATCTACTCAGCCAGCTAACGTTAGCTAGCTGGCTAATTAGCTTGCTAGCTTGTTGTTTTGGTCTACTGGTGTCTCCAGTTCAGTTAGCACAAACTGACGTTGCATGATACTTGCTTGCTAACCATCTAGTTAGCTCACGTATCTAAAGTTAGATTATCAGCCGCTAACGTTAGCTAGGTTAACTGAAATTGACTTTCTACTGTCAGTTTGATAAGCTAGCTAATTTAGCTAGCTGCGTGATCAAATCAAATTGTATTTGTCACATGCGACAAATACAACAGGTGTAGACCTTACAGTGAAATGCTTACTTACAAGACCATAACCAACAAAGCAGTTTTAAGAAAATCCCCCCAAAAAGTATGAGATAAGAATAACAAATAATTAAAGAGCAGCAGTAAATAACAATAGCGTGGCCATATACAGGGGGTACCGGTACAGAGTCAATGTGCAGGGGCACCGGTGTTGAGGTAATTTAGATAATTATGTACATGTAGGTAGAGTTATAGACTTGGCGCTCCGGTACCGCTTGCCATGCGGTAGCAGAGAGAATGGTCTATGACTAGGGTGGCTGGAGTCTTTGACAATTTTTAGGGCCTTCCTCTGACACCGCCTGGTATAGAAGTCCTGGATGGCAGGATGCTTGGCCCCAGTTGGTCAGCGCATGCTCGGAGTACACGTCCTGGTAATCCGTCTGGCCCAGTGGCCTTGTGAATGTTTACCTGTTTAAAGGTCTTAGTCACATCGGCTGCGGAGAGCGTGATCATACAGTCGTCCAGAACAGCTGATGCTCTTGTGCATGTTTCAGTGTTACTTGCCTCGAAGTGAGCATAGAAGCTATTTAGCTCGTCTGGTAGGTTCGTGTCACTGGGCAGCTCTCAGCTCTCAGCTCTCAGCTGTGCTTCCCTTTGTAGTCTGTAATAGTTTGTAATAGTTTGCAACCCTGCCACATCCAACGTAATAGTTTGCAACCCTGCCACATCCGACGAGCATCAGAGCCGGTGTTGTACGATTCAATCTTAGTCCTGTATTGACGCTTTGCCTGTTTGATGGTTCGTCGGAGGACATAGCAGGATTTCTTATAAGCTTGAAGCTTGAAAGCGGTAGCTCTAGCTCATTGCGAATGTTGCCTGTAATCCATGGCTTCTGGTTGGGGTATGTACGTACAGTCACTGTGGGGACGACGTCCTCGATGCACTTATTGATAAATCCAGTGACATATGTGGTGTACTCCTTAATGCCATCGGAAGAATCCCAGAACATATTCCAGTCTGTGCTAGCAAAACAGTCCTGTCGTTTAGCATCTGCTTCATCTGACCACTTTTTTATAGACCGAGCAAGCCAGCCAGTACTACAGTAGCTGCTTTTTGTAACGCGGATGTATTTAGATACACTAGCGTTGCTTTCAATTGAACAAAAACAGTCCGCAGGAAGCCTGTGGTTAAATACAATACTGTTTCGGTGGGGGGAATTTGAGACAATATCAAAAGGATGGTATTATTAAACAGGCGTTCCAAATGTGGGTTTGTTGTAGACCCAGTTCCTCTCTGCTTACCGCTGCTCTAGAGGCGTCACTACAGACACCCTGGTTCGAATCCAGGCTGTATCAAAACCGGCCGTGATTGGGAGTCCCATAGGGGGGCGCACAATTGACCCAGCATCGGTCCGGGTTTGGCCTTTGTAGTCCGTCATTGTAAATAAGTATTTGTTCTTAACTGACTTGCCTAGTTAAATAAAGGTTCAATAAAAAATAAAAATAAATATAGATCTTTTTTTGTTGCTATTTAAACGATTATAATGGTGACCGTGGTCATTTGGCTTACCAATAACCGTCATCCAAAATTCTGTGACCGTCACAGCTCTAGTGTGTGTGTGTGTGTGTGTGTGTGTGTGTGTGTGTGTGTGTGTGTGTGTGTGTGTGTGTGTGTGTGTGTGTGTGTGTGTGTGTGTGTGTGTGTGTGTGTGTGTGTGTGTGTGTGTGTGTGTGTGTGTGTACGTGTGTACTTTGACTGCTCTGTGTACTGTGCTGTACCAGCCCGGGGGAAAGGAGAATAGGATCGATAGCACCAACCCTGTCTGCTGATTTCACAACTGGGAGGGGGTGCAGTGAGTAACACTGGTGGAGCACACTTTGCTCACTGTGTGCGTGTGTGTGATTGGTGTGTGTTTCCGAGTGGGTGTGTGATTAGCCACACCATACTCCTATGGAGCCATCCTGCACACTGGTTTGTATTCGTATACTGAATGTGCTTTCACCCACACGTCTCCTATTAGGAGGGAGGCACCACTGGGATGGGTGGTACAATGTGGTATTAGCCTCTCCAGATCAACAGTTGGCTGGGGTCACCAGTAACTCGCCCACTGATCATAGATTCTAACACCACCACCACCACTGACAGAGGCCTGAGCAGAGTAGTCTGAAAGTGCCCTCGGGTTCAGATGGGCAGTATTCTGGGATTATGTTCGTGATTTGTTTGTTTTCGTCTATTCTGTTTTTTTAAAATTCCGGGCTACCTTAGAGTTTCATATCTTACTTTGTTAGTACTGTGTCTCTATAGTGCAAATCTGTTCACACATTTCTTCTGTGCCCCTCATATGCTTTGATTATTTACTTTATGTGTAATGCTAAGCAATGGCCCAGACGATATATGGATCCCTTATAACATTATCAAATGATCAGACGTTTGGAGACGTTCAGATCATCACACTATTCCTCTGAGACCCCCCCCCCCACACACACACACACCTCCGTCGTCTTGGTCCAAAACCTGAAGGTCCCCCCCACCAATGCTTTCCAGATGTGCTGATGTCATCGTCACATGAGCGTTTGAGAGAGCCCGTTCAATGCCAAAGCCACTGACCGATGTGAAGTACCAAATAACTATGGCCACCACAGCTATGATCTTCACAGGAGGGCTGCCCACATTCCAGCAGAGGCAGAGCTATAGGGGAAGTACAGTGGTGCCATTTTCAGATGTGCACTGAGGAAGAGGGCACATAATAAACCTCATACTTTATATTGCTTAGCAGTTATGCCATTTGTTTAATCAGTTACGATAAACAAGGGGTCAGGCAACTGCCAGTCACATCATTTGGCGGCAGTGGTAGGGTACTTGATGGAGATTGACGTTACATGTTTCAAAGCAAAACACAAAGTTGGTGCTTCATCAACCATCTGACCCCATATTGTTAATGTTTCAATTCCTTTGAAAGGTTTTGCCTCGAGTGTGAATCAATATTGAGAGGCTTTAACTAATGAAGCATAGACTGTAACTTGTCTCTCCCTGGCCTGTTACCCCCTCAAAGCCTCTATCAGTGCCCAGGTGATGTTCAGACACTACTGCTATCACTGATAATACAAGCTGTGGTCTGGTCAGTGTCTCTGGGTGCCTGTCAGTCAGATCTGCTGACTACTGCCACGCTGAGAGAGACCCAAAGCATGTCATCCAGATGGCACTGGGCACTGGAGAGTCTCCAGACTGAGATTACAGTTAGACCAGAGAGTTCGTCCATGTCATATCTCGATCAGCCGTTCACGTTTCAAACAGCCCCTTCAAGTCTAGTTTTCCACTAAGAGAGAGAGTGGTTGCATACATAATGTAGCAAAATCCTTTGAAACAGAACATTGCACTCTGTGTTCTTATTGGACAAGTTCACGTTCGTGCCTTCTGAACACGACCCATGCTCTCCCAGGCAGCCACGCAAGGCCAAAGAGAACTGGAATGCTAATCAAGGCAGCAATAACACAACAGTCCCGGTCTGTCCCCCCAAAATAAAGCCTCGAGCCTGGAATAGTTCCCAGACCCCACCAGGGGGGCCGCAACAGTGGCTCATGTGCGTCACTACTCCAGCTCCATGTATTCAGCATGACCGCCCTTCCCCATCACCCTCCTCCCCCTCCTCTTACTCCCAAAAACCTATTGATTACTCCATGCCCGGCTCTAGGAGGTGTATGTTTTATTATTCCATGGTTTTGATGTTTCAGAGGGGCATTGAATATTGTGTCAGGGGGAGGTTATTATTTGGTATTTTGGTATGGAGTGACATCTACTGGTTACAGCCTCTTGATTTGCGTTTCACATGAAAGAATTGGTCAATTCCAAAGAGGTTTTGAGAAGTTTAGAGATGTGAGATGTTTTGAAAGGCAGACTCACAGGAATCTCGGGAGTAGCATCAATTCCAGTGAGTGTTTTCATTCGTAACTTTTGGAAGACTCTTTGCGATCTTAGTCAACTGTCCATCTTTACTTTCTAAAATGAACCACATTTCTGAGAATAGTAATATGCTTTTCCAAAAACACAATGTAAAAAGTGTACAGGTTTCCTATGTAGGTGTAACGGTTTTCCTCCTCCTCTTCGTCCGAAGAGGAGGAGTAGGGATTTGACCAAAACGCAGCGTTGTGATACGACATGACTTTTATTTAAACAAGACGAAAACTAAACAAACTTGAGAATTTACAAAATAACAAAACGACGTAGACAGACCTGAACATGGAACTTACATAACTACACGAAGAACTCACGAACAGGAACAGACTACATCAAACGAACGAACAAACGAAACAGTCCCGTGTGGTGCGCAGACACAGACACGGAAGACAATCACCCACAAACAAACAGTGTGAACAGCCAACCTATATATGGTTCTCAATCAGAGGAAAACGTAAAACACCTGTCCCTGATTGAGAACCATATAAGGCTAATTACAAACGACCTAAACATAGAAACACAAAACATAGAATGCCCACCCCAACTCACGCCCTGACCAACTAAACACATACAAAAATAACATAAAACAGGTCAGGAACGTGACAGAACCCCCCCCCCCTCCCTCAAGGTGCGAACTCCGGACGCACCACCAAAAGTCTAGGGGAGGGTCTGGGTGGGCATCTGTCCACGGTGGCGGCTCAGGCTCTGGGCGTGGTTCCCATCCCACCATAATAAATCCCCGCTTCCTTATCCCCCTCACAATGACCACCCTCCAAATAACCCCACCTAAATTAAGGGGCATCACCAGGATAAGGAGCAGCACCGGAATGAGGGGCAACACCGGAATGAGGGGCAACACCAGAATGAGGGGCAACACCAGAATGAGGGGCAACACCAGAATGACTGGCGGATCCTGGCTGGCTGGCTCTGGCGGATCCTGGCTGGCTGGCTCTGGCGGATCCTGGCTGGCTGGCTCTGGCGGATCCTGGCTGGCTGGCTCTGGCGGATCCTGGCTGGATGATGGCTTAATGCTGGATGACGGCTCTGGCTGGTCATGGCTGGATGACGGCTCTGGCTGGTCATGGCTGGATGACGGCTCTGGCTGGTCATGGCTGGATGACGGCTCATGGCTGGATGACGGCTCATGGCTGGATGACGGCTCTGGCTGGTCATGGCTGGATGACGGCTCTGGCTGGTCATGGCTCGCTGACGGCTCTGGCTGGTCATGGCTCGCTGACGGCTCTGGCTGATCCTGTCTGGCGGAAGGCTCTGGCTGATCCTGTCTGGCGGAAGGCTCTGGCTGATCCTGTCTGGCGGAAGGCTCTGGCTGATCCTGTCTGGCGGAAGGCTCTGGCTGATCCTGTCTGGCGGAAGGCTTTGGCTGCTCCTGTCTGGCGGAAGGCTCTAGCGGCTCCTGTCGGGCAGAAGGCTCTAGCGGCTCCTGTCGGGCAGAAGGCTCTAGCGGCTCCTGTCTGGCGGACGGCTCTGTAGGCTCATGGCAGACGGGCGGCTTTGCAGGCTCATGGCAGACGGGCGGCTTTGAAGGCTCAGTACCGACGGGCGGCTTTGAAGGCTCAATACAGACGGGCAGTTCATGCGGCGCTTGGCAGACGGACAGTTCAGACGGCGTTGGGCAGACGGACAGTTCAGGCGCCGTTGGGCAGACGGGCAGTTCAGGCGCCGCTGGGCAGACGGGCAGTTCAGGCGCCGCTGGGCAGACGGCAGACTCTGGCCGGCTGAGACGCACTGTAGGCCTGGTGCGTGGTACCGGAACTGGAGGTACCGGGCTAAGGACACGCACCTTCAGGCTAGTGCGGGGAACAACAACAGGGCACACTGGACTCTCAAGGCGTACTATAGGCCTGGTGCGTGGTACCGGCACTGGTGGTACCGGGCTGAGGGCACGCACATCAGGGCGAGTACGGGGAGAAGGAACAGTGCGTAAAGGGCTCTGGAGACGCCCTGGAAGCCTGGTGCGTGGTGCCGGAACTGGAGGTACCGGGCTAAGGACACGCACCATAGGGCTAGTGCGTGGAGGAGGAACAGGGCTCTGGATACGCACTGGAAGCCTGGTGCGTGGTGTAGGCACTGGTGGTACTGGGCTGGAGCGGGGAGGTGGCGCCGGAAATACCGGACCGTGCAGGCGTACTGGCTCCCTTGAGCACTGAGCCTGCCCAACCTTACCTGGTTGTATGCTCCCCGTAGCCCGACCAGTGCGGGGAGGTGGAATAACCCGCACTGGGCTATGTAGGCGAACCGGGGACACCATGCGTAAGGCTGGTGCCATGTATGCCGGCCCGAGGAGACGCACTGGTGGCCAGATGCGTTGGGCCGGCTTCATGACATCCGGCTCAATACTCAATCTAGCCCGGCAGATACGAGGAGCTGGTATGTACCGCACCGGGCTATGCACACACACCATGCGCTCTACTGCGTAACACGGTGTCTGCCCGTACTCTCGCTCTCCACGGTAAGTACAGGGAGTGGGCGCAGGTCTCCTACCTGACTTCGCCACTCTCCCTTTAAGCCCCCCCCCCCAAGAAATTTTTGGGGTTTACTCACAGGCTTTTCGGGTCTCCAGCCACGTCTCCTTGCTGCCTCCTCAAACCACCGCTCCTGGGCTTTAGCTGCCTCCCTCTCTTCAACAGAGCGGCGATATTCCCCTGTCTGAGCCCAGGGTCCTTTTCCGTCCAATATTTCCTCCCATGTCCACGAGTCCTGGTTTCTTTGTTGCGCTCTCCCACGCCGCTTGGTCTTTGGTTGGTGGGTGATTCTGTAACGGTTTTCCTCCTCCTCTTCGTCCGAAGAGGAGGAGTAGGGATTTGACCAAAACGCAGCGTTGTGATACGACATGACTTTTATTTAAACAAGACGAAAACTAAACAAACTTGAGAATTTACAAAATAACAAAACGACGTAGACAGACCTGAACATGGAACTTACATAACTACACAAAGAACTCACGAACAGGAACAGACTACATCAAACGAACGAACAAACGAAACAGTCCCGTGTGGTGCACAGACACGGAAGACAATCACCCACAAACAAACAGTGTGAACAGCCAACCTATATATGGTTCTCAATCAGAGGAAAACGTAAAACACCTGTCCCTGATTGAGAACCATATAAGGCTAATTACAAACGACCTAAACATAGAAACACAAAACATAGAATGCCCACCCCAACTCACGCCCTGACCAACGAAACACATACAAAAATAACATAAAACAGGTCAGGAACGTGACAGTAGGTGCACTGTTAGTTGTGAATTGATCTCCATAAAAGGGTGCTCGAACATCCGTACCCAAATGATAAGCCTTTAATAATTAGCATTTAATAATGAGACTTTAATAATTAGACTTTGTCATTAAAACAACAGAAATAAAACATTCAATTGTCAAGCAATTGAACAAAAATAATGGGCTTAGATTTTTGGATGAAGGGCACGGACGGTTCGCTCGACTCCACTCCACTAGGCAGGCACATGGTGATCCAGTGCCTACCCAACGGTACTCCAGCCAGTCCCCAGAGGGTGACAATGCATAGCACGGAGCACTCTGATCTAGATGTGGTTCCTCATAGGGGAGGGAACGCAGCATGGCACAGAGGCACATTCTTTGAAAGCCACCCAGCCCAGTGTCTTTTTCAAGACCCAGCACATTTGTCAGGCACGTTGTGCAATGATCAGAGGGTCCGATGTATGCAGCTTACGTATGTCCCTGTCTGTCATAGATTGTCCAGATCTATAAGATGCCTTCAACAGTCATGCTAACTGGAATGTATTTACCCTCAGTGCTCAATTGAACCCTGTAAGGCTTTTGGATTTTTTTTAATATATACTTTTTTGTGATAAACGTTCTCTCACGGTTTTCCCCAGATGGCTGGCAGTACCAGCAAGATTGCAGACAGGGAAATTCTATTTTAATCATTCAGCCCTGTGCCTGTCATTGGTGTGTGTGACAGATTTATGTCGTCGTCGTTCCCATCTCCTTAGTAGAGAGAGAAGGTCAGAGGTCATATACCTGGGTTGTGTTCATTAGGCACTGAACGGAATTTCTTTTGCAATGGAAAACAAAAATGTGTGTTTTTTTATAACACTGTGTTTTCACACTTGCGTGACGTTCAAAAGGCTCCCCTTTTCAATTCCCCTCCAACATGTCTGCCAACATGCCGCCCCGGGCTCTGTGCCCTCTTCCCCAGTGGACAAATATTTACCCCTGATTTCATTAGTGACGCTTTGTGAGCTCATGGGCCGTTTCAGTCCACTGCTTTCTCTGACCTTATTGATCTGGGCTCTGGCTCTAGGTCTGGGCAGATGACTTTTGGAGATTTTCTTGTCTGGGATCAGGTGAAGACCTGTCGCTGTGTAGGCTGTCATGTAGTAAACATGCTAAAACAGGAGTGGGTGATCTCCCCCTGCGAGGGTTGATATGGGTGCAGGCTTTTTCTCCAGCCAAGTAGTAACACACCCCATACTACTAATCTCATCTAATCATTGTCTTCCATTCAGGCTTTTGTTAGTAGAAACTGTTCTCAGTTTTATTGTGACCCGCTTCAATGTGTTACTGTCATAGTGTATTTTTCTCTCTTGAAAAAAAAAAACAGAAGTCTAAGCAATGTCATGTGGGAGTTGATATATTAATATGTCTGTATGCACATATTTCAGGTATTTATGGTATTTAGATGCATGGTATATAGCATATAGAGCATTTAAAGAGTTAAACCTGGAGACACTGAGAGGGCAGGAGCCATGCTGCCTCTGAGACCGCCCGTTTTTTCTGACCTCACAGTTCAACTGGCATACACATACACAGGAAGGGAACACTAGCACAGGCACACAGACACATGATATAGCGAGACTTGCACACAAACAGACACTTATTGAGTTTTCAAGAGGGTCCATGTCTTCAGCTGTCAGAGGAAGTTGAGACTTGGAGGTGGAAGACTGGGTTTAGAAGAATGCAGAGGAGAGGAAGACACTGACGAGGAGTGAGACAGAGGGGAGAGTGGGAGAGCTTTCTGATAAAGCCTTCATGTAGAGATTGTTCAAAAAGACAGTGAGAGCCAGACATAGGAATGGAAAGGACCAAATCAAGCTAGTTAATCTGCATTTTGTTTATTTTGACCTTCATCTGGATAGAAAAGGAATTCCAAATTGGCAGTTTAAGGGAGCTTCACTCTTGCTTCTACAATTGTTGAACATGCGCTTGGTGACAAACTCAACTCATTCTGTCCCTCAACCACATCTAAGGATGTTACCCGGGAGAAAGAAATTGACTTTTTGAAACACACAGCAGCTTTTCAAGAGGTGGATTTTTCCATGTTTTTGACAGGAATGTTGGTGGGAAATACCAAGGAGGATTTCCCTCAAAGCCTCAGACTTTCTCCCAGATTCTCGCAGGGATTGTCTTGCTGTTTTGGCTTTTCTTGTAATTGCGGCATCTTCGGTCCTCTCTGTTTGACATATCATTCATTTGAGCGGCAATGGGAACCAGGTGCGGCGTGAGGAAAGCAGCAGGGTCGCGCGAAAGGAGACGGACAAGAGCACTCTAATGTTCCCACCGTAGCTTTCAAAAGAAGAAGGAAACTAAGGAAAGCAGAGGAAGAAGTAGAAAGGGGAAAAAGAGGGAGCGAGAGGAGGAGTGAGTAAAGGGGGGAGAAATATGAGTTTGCCAACAAACTGTGTATTCATGGCCCCCTCCACGGACCGGTCGTTCAAAGTGCGGAATGGGAATATTTGTGGATCCCCGTGCGCAGTCAACCGGCCCATTGACATTGTCCAGAAGCGCAGGCGGTAAATGCACCACGTTATTATTCCCTCTCACCTATTCTACCAGATGCTGCATGTAATCATTTCCATGTAAAAGGACCAATGAAGACCAACATGTGAAGTTTATAGGAGCATGTCAAATATGCTGTCAAATGGAAGATAAGAGTCTGTTTTTTTTAAATTAAGGCATATATACATGTTTCAACCATGTTCTATCCTAAATATTAGGAATAAGCAGAGGCTTTGATTTCTGGTCAAACAGATAGGGGCCTTAGAAAACATCTTAAAAGGTATTATAAATACATCAAAACACAATAATGCTGAATTAAAGACCCCTGCCAACTAATATCAACACTTATATTTAGTTTTGGAGAGATGACTTGCCTTGTTTAATTTTTAGAAACATTGCCCTGTGCCTTGAAATTCTGTTACCAAAAACCCACATATCTTTAAGATATTTTCTCATTTCTCTCCTTCATCAGGAGGGAGGATAATGGAAGTTCACAGAGGTAACAAGTAAAGGTTTTTAGGGATATCTATTTGGTTTATGAATTAAGTTAAATTATGAATTATTAAATTAAAACTTGAAATTCCGTTACTAAACTGGTAGTAACTGGTAGTTTTCTGTTACAGAAAAATCTGTAACAGAATTACTGCAATTGAATTGGCTACAATGGGAAATCATAGTAGGCACAAACCACAGTTGGGTCACCTGCGACAGTCCTCCCTTCCACTGGCATACTGGTACTGTATGTTCAGCTCATAAATGTTTTCTTTCTGTTTCTGTCATCTGGTGTTCAAAGCAAGAGTGTAAAGAACCGTCTGGACAACCCCTCCTTCCATCTCTCTCTCTCTTTCTCTCTCTCTCTGCCTCTCTCTTCTCTCTCTCTTCTCTCTCTCCAGTTAATGTCACCTCTCCCGGCTCTTACTCACACCTACCCATGACCCCCTCTCTTACCATTTACTGTAACCAGCATCCTTACCGACTGACACTGGACTTGCATGAACATTGAAAAGTAGTTGAAATTTGGTCAGTCCGCCCTGGCCTTGATTCCAACATACACAGACGTTGTTGTTTTTTTTGGGGTATTGTCCGGACCGGACCAGTTTTAATTTCAACATCTACAGATCTACATCTACCGTTCCGGACCGGCCTTGATATGCCCCAAACATAGACGTCCATGATTCGTTCAGATTTGTCTCAGTTGGACCCGACCAAACCAAGTGTGGAGAGCACAGTAGAGTACAGTAAAGTTAAAACAAAAAGAGTTGAGTATAGTTCAGTAGAGCACACTAGAGTTGAGTACAGTATACTGTACTGTATTGTACTGAACTGTACTCTACTGTGCTCTACTGTGTTGTGCTTTGATGTCCAAACTTGTAAAACATAGACGTCCATGATTTGTTTAGATTTGGTTCGGTCCCAAATTTGGTCTTGTTTGCGGGCAAAGCTCATTAAAATAACAGCCATTGTGTATAAAAATACCCAAATATGCAAAGGAGGGTATTGCATATTTATACCTGTTGTACCTATTTAAGATAGGTACAACTCTCTTCACCATGAAGAGAGTTACATTCATATCCATAATTATGCATTTCTGGGTAGTACAGATCAGGGACACCTGGTGAAATTCCATTACCAGGTGTAAATCCACTTCACTTACTGTAGTTCAATACTGTTGATCAATAACCAAAAGAGAACAGGTGTAATGTCATAGCTGACACCCCATTTTTTTCTGCAGACATTTTTTAAATCTTAATTCGGAGCAGATATTTAAGAGTTTTTGGAAAACGTGGTAACACAAAACAAATGAAATTCTGTTCCCAAACTTTGATCGGCACAATTCTTCCAGTAAATGTGTTTTTGTAAAATGTTCTGTTCAAATTATTCAAAGTAGTCCTTATTGGCAGAGTTGTATGGTTTGTTAAACTTTGAAATCAATGGATTTTGTTTGGCATAAATTGAAAGTGAGTCTCAGCGCAATTCCTTTACCCTGGAATTGTCCATGTGTCTGTAATGAACACGATAAGAGACAGAGCAGTTTTCAAGTGCAGAGCGCAGCAGGTGTTTATTGGAAGGGACCATAGGAGGAGGCAGGTTGCTAGGTCCAGGGGCAGGCAGAAGGTCATACATGGTAGGTCCAAAATGGCAACAGTACAGGCAAGGAATAGGCCAAAAGAGTTGTGAGTGAGGCAGGCAAAAACTATCATACACAGGAGGAGTGAAGGACGGGGAAAAAACGGCACTCCGAAAGAAGTGTGTCTCAAAACAAACAATACCCCACAGTGATGGGGTGCAAGGAACTGAACGAAACAGTGTGGGATGATGACATGCAGGTGTGTGAACAGGTGATTAGAATTCCGGTAATTGGGATCTGGAGAGTGAGCTGGAAAGTGGGCTGCGTTCCGGGGATCTAAATGTTTGGGAGTTGGACGCAGACGTTACAGTTTCATTTTCAGCACCCACACACATCTGTGTGCTTTTAGGCCAGTTTCACTTTAACACAGCTCTTTCATCCTATCTTGGTGCTGGTTTTGTGTCACCCTTTGTTACCACAAGCTATGCTGAATCTTATAAGTCATGGGAGCTTTTAAAAAGAAAAAGTTGTTATGACTTTGTTTGGTATTAGGATGTTTCTCAGTGACGTAGCTGTGGATATAGCCATGACTGTGACTGGACTATGACTGTCAGGCTAGAATGATGTGGCCAGAGGGTTTATTTTAATGAAGAACACATGGCTTCTCAGCACAGGTGAAGTCAGAGGTCTTCTGGTCTGTGACAGACTTATTACCACTACTGGCATTCACACCACACACACACGTTCACGTGCGGCTCACACCACACCACACTCAACAGATGGCAATATGTGAAAGAGACCATTATGTTAGCTATATAGTTTGTACCCCGGGGACTCGCATTCACGTTAGTCTCAGTGCTCCAGTTTAAAGAAGTAAAACTAATTCTGTATCTGACATTTGAAAACGCATGACGACAAACCCCTTCATCGCGGAAACAAAGTCTGTTTATAATGTCAGGCCCAAATGTTTAAAACACTTCAAAGGCAACGTCTAATGAACGTTGAGTCAGGCGTATTTATAGGCCGGCGTGGTGGCCCGATGAATTGAACATATGCAACTAATAACACAGTAAAAATCTGTTTAGAGAAAAACTATGTATACTGTATAATCTTCCAAATCCTCTAACTAGCCTCTCTCTCATCATTTTAGTTTCCGCTAATGCCAACAAGCAGCCCTCCTTCCAATGCAGTGCTTTTCAATATTAATGCTTTGGGCACAACTTGATTAAGCCCATGAGTAGGAATAGATTATTTATAGTTAATGCTGTGGATATGATTTATACGCACAGGAAATGCAGCTCTTGACGTTTGTGGCTGCTGAAGAGAATGGAGTGTCAGAAGGCCGCCTCCTCTCTCCTAGTTGGGTTCAGTCTTTGGCAAGCATCCCTCGTCTCATCTTGTCTAATCTTGTCTCATGTCCAGCTCCACACTGGACCTTCTCTATATTTGCTAGAACATTCTCCTGATCCCATTGGTCTGTTTTAATCTCTTATATTAGTATAATATTACTGATAGTACTATTAAGTATAATACTATTACATGACTGTATAGGTAAGTTTTGCTTAGACTATGAACAATAGCGAGTTATTTTGTAGAATAACCCAGTCTGATGAGTAATGTGTGGTGATATTGGATACTAACCATAATGAGCAGCCAGCTCACATGTGATTCACATGAAAACCATTTGACTACCTTTTCATAAGGTGCTGCTTCCTGCTAGACCTCAATGATGTGAATGTGGTGAGCAGAAGCATGAGTGGTAACCAAAGGATGAACTGAAAATTATAGGACACAAACATGGCTGGATATTAGCAGGTAGGCATGGGTAACTGAAATAACTGAGATTATTATTTTAAATGTTTTATTTAACCTGTATTTAGCTAGGCAAGTCAGTTAAGAACAAATTCTTATTTACAATGACGGCCTACCCCGGCCAAACCCTAACCCGGGCAACGCTGGGCCAATTGTGTGCCACCCTATGGGACTCCCAATCACGGCCGGTTGTGATACAGCCTGGATCGAACCAGGGTCTGTGGTAACGCCACTCGGGAGCCCCCCTTAGAAGTGAGGTGTTGTGTTGGTTGCATGTCCACGTCTGTTTGTGACTAGGCTCCTGTGGAATATCCCATGTACTTGCAGCAGCTTATTCCAACGGCAGTCTGAGTCACAGAGAATATAGTGCCTTCAGAAAGTATTCATACCCCTTGACTTATTCCACATTTTGTTGTTTTACAGCCTGAATTTAAAATGGACAAAAACAAAAAACAAACTCACCCATCTCCACACCATACCCCAAAATGACAAAGTGAAAAGATGTTTGCAAAGGTATTGAAAATGAAATACAGAAATATCTCATTTACATACACTACCGGTCAAAAGTTTTAGAAAACCTACTCATTCAAGGGTTTTCTTTATTTTTACTATTTTCTACTTTGTAAAATAATAGTGAAGACCTCAAAACTATGAAATAACACATATGGAATCATGTAGTAACCAAACAAGTGTTAAACAAATCAAAATATATTTTAGATTTGAGTTTCTTCAAATAGCCACCCTTTGCCTTGATGACAGCTTTGCACACTCTCAACCTGCATTCTCTCAACCAGCTTCACCTGGAATGCTTTTCCAGTGGTCTTGAAGGAGTTCCCAGATATGCTGAGCACTTGTTGGCTGCATTTCCTTCACTCAGCTGTCCAACTCATCCCAAACCATCTCAATTGGGTTGAGGTCAGGGGATTGTGGAGGTCAGGTCATTTGATGCAGCACTCCATCACTCTCCTTCTTGGTAAAATAGGCCTTACACAACCTGGAGGTGTGTTGGGTCATTGTCCTGTTGAAAAACAAATGAAAGTCCCACTAAGCCCAAACCAGATGGGATGGAAAATAAAGAAAAACCCTTGAATGAGTGGGTGTTCTAAAACTTTTGACTGGTAGTGTAAGTGTTCACACCCCAATTTATTTTGGTCATCCTTGAGATGTCACTATAACTTGATTGGAGTCCACCTGTGGCCACTTCAATTGCTTGGACATGATTTGGAAAGAAACACACCTGTCTATGTAAGGTCCCACAGTTGGCAATCCATGTCAGAGCATAAACTATACCATGAAGTCGAAGGATCTGTTCGTAAATCTCTTAGTTTGAATTGTGATGATGCATATATCTGGAGCAAGGTATAAAACCATTTCTAGAGTGTCGAAAGTTTCCAAGAGCACAGTGGTCTCCATTGGGAAATATAAGAAATATGGAACTTCTCAGACTCTGCCTAGAGCTGGCCATCTGACCAAACTGAGCACCTGGCAAGAAGGACCTTGGTCAGAGAGGTGACAGAGAACCCAATGACCACTCTGACAGAACTACAGAGTTCCTTGCCTGAGATGGGAGAAACTGGCAGAAGGACAACCATCTCTACAGCACTTCACCAATCTGGGCTTTATGGGAGAGAGGACAGATGGAAGCCAATCCTGAGAAAAAGGCACTTGACAGCACGCCCGGAGATTGCAAAAAGACGTAAAAGACTCTGAGAGCATAAGGCAAAAGATGCTATGGTATGATGAGACAAAAATTGAACTGAATGCAAAGCTCTATGTCTGGAGAAAACCAGGCACAGCTCATCAACTGCCTAACACCATCCCTACCATGAAGCATGGTGGTGGCAGCATCATGCTATGGGGGTGCTTTTCAACGGCAAGGACTGGGAGACTGGTAAGGATAGAGGGAACAATGAATGGAGCCAAATACAGGCAGATCCTTGATGAGAACCCGCTTCAGAGTGCAAACGACTTTAAACTGGGGCGAAGATTTATGTTCCAACAGGACAATGACCCCTAGCATACAGCCAACGCAATGCTGGAATAGCATCAGAACAAGAATGTGAAAGTCCTTGAGTGGCCCAGCCAAAGCCCAGACTTGAATCCCATTGGAAATCTGTTGATAGACTTGAAGATTGTTGTTCACCCCATCTAATGTAACATAGCTTGAGAAAATCTGCAAGGAAGAATGGGAGAAAATCTCAGAATCCAGATGTGCAAAGCTGATACGACATTCCCAAGAAGACTCAAAGCTGTAATCACCGCGAAAGGTGTTTCTACAGCGATGTGAATACTTATGTAAATAAGATATTTCTGTATTTATTTTTCAATACATTTGCAAACATTTCTAAAAACATGTTTTAACTTTGGGCCCGATTCTGACGTAGGAAATTACGTCTTTCAAATGCACGCACGCCTTTCCTACGCACTTCTCAGTAGTTGGTATTCAGACTTACCTTATGAAGGTGTGTAATGGGTGTACATTTGTGTACTGTACATATAATTATAATAGGGAGAATAGTGTACAATAGTAGATTATACCCTCGTCTGTTGCGTGCACTAACCATGGAACTGTGTGATGACACAACCAAGTATTGCACCATGTGTCGCGTTCAAACTGTTACGGCTTGGTCTGCACTTCCCTCCATAATGATTTAATTAGCCTACATCTATTTTTTTTATCAACTGTTACTAATGATCCTCAGCAACAACCACATGGCCGCGACGCGGTTTACAAAGGAAGCAATTGAAGGTAAACAAAACAATGTAATTAAATGTAATGACAATGTATGCTGAAGGGAACTAACAGTAAATAATATTTAACATGATAGAAATAGGAAACCGAGAAAGCCAGGGTAGCCTATAATTAAGACATTTGAGAGTGCCCATCCCTGCAAGTCTACAATTTAAATTATGCATAATGGCACAGATTTCATAAACTTTACTGTGGGAAAGTTGATATGTTGATATTCTTCAGTTTGCTGCCATATGACTGGTTTCACATTTGTCTCCAGCTATTTTCTTCACATTTTGTTGTGTTAGAAAGTGGGATTAAAATTGATTTGATATTTTTGTCAACAATCTACACAAAATACTCAAAAGTGGAAGAAAAATTCAAACATTTGTACAAAATTTATGAAAAATAAAACACTAATATATCTTGATTACATAAGTATTCAACCCCCTGATTTAATACATGTTAGAATCACCTTTGGCAGTGATTACAGCTATGAGTCTTTGGTAAGTCTAAAAGTGCTTTGCACACCTGGATTGTACAATATTTGCACATTATTCTTTTTACATTTCTTCAAGCTCTGTCAAGCTGCTTATTGATCAAATCAAATCAAACTTTATTTGTCACATGCACCGAATACAAGTGTAGCCCTTACCGTGAAATGCTTATTTACAAGCCCTTAACCAACAGTGCAGTTCAAGAAGAGTTAAGAAAATATTTACCAAATAAACTAAAGTAAAAAATAGTAATAAAAAGTAACATAATAAAATAACCACAACAAGGCTATATACAGGGGGTACAGGTTAGTTGAGGTAATTTGTACATGTAGGTAGGAATGAAGTGACACTGCATAGATAATAAACAGCGAGTAGCAGCAGTGTACAAAACAAATGGAGGGGGGGAGGGGTTCAATATAAATAGTCCGGGTGGCCATTTGATTAATTGTTCAGCAGTCTTATGGCTTGGGGGTAGAAGCTGTTAAGGAGCCTTTTGGTCCTAGACTTGGCGCTCCGGTACCGCTTGCCGTGCGGTAGCAGAGAAAACAGTCTATGACTTGGGTGACTGGAGTCTCTGACAATTTTATGAGCTTTCCTCTGACACAGCCTATTATATAGGTCCTGGATGGCAGGAAGTTTGGCCCCAGTGATGTACTGGGCCGTACGCACTACCCTCTGTAGCGCCTTACGGTCAGATGCCGAGCAGTTGTCATACCAGGCGGTGATGCAACCGGTCAGTATGCTCTGGATGGTGCAGCTGTAGAACTTTTTGAGGATCTGGGGACCCATGCCAAATCTTTTCAGTCTCCTGAGGGGGGAAAAGGTTTTGTTGTGCCCTCTTCACGAATGTCTTGGTGTGTTTGGACCATGATAGTTTGTTGATGATGTGGACACTGAGGAACTTGAAGCTCTCGACCCGCTCCACTACAGCCCTGTCAATGTTAATGGGGACCTGTTCAGCCCTCCTTTTCCTGTAGTCCACGATCAGCTCCTTTGTCTTGCTCACGTTGAGGGAGAGGTTGTTGTCCTGGCACCACACTGCCAGGTCTCTGACCTCCTCCCTATAGGCTGTCTCATCGTTGTCGGTGATCAGGCCTACCACTGTTATGTTGTCGGCAATCTTGATGATGGTGTTGGAGTTGTGTTTGGCCATGCAGTCATGGGTCAACAGGGAGTACAGGAGGGGACTAAGTACACACCACTGAGGGGCCCCAATGTTGAGGATCAGCGTGACAGACGTGTTGTTGCCTACCCTTACCATCTGGGGGCGGGCCCGTCAGGAAGTCCAGGATCCAGTTGCAGAAGGAGATGTTTAGTCCCAGGGTACTTAGTGATGAGCTTCGTGGGCACTATGGTGTTGAATGCTGAGCTGTAGTCAATGAACAGCATTCTCACATAGGTGTTCCTTTTGTCCAGGTGGGAAAGGGCACTGTGGAGTGTGATTGAGATTGCGTCATCTGTGGATCTGTTGGGGCGGTATGCGAATTGGAGTGGGTCTAGGGTATCCGGAAGGATGCTGTTGTGAGCCATGACCAGCCTTTCAAAGCACTTCATGGCTACCGACGTGAGTGCTATGGGGCGCTAATCATTGAGGCAGGTTACCTTGGCTTCCTTGGGCACAGGGACTATGGTGGTCTGCTTGAAACATGTAGGTATTACAGACTCTGTCAGGGAGAGATTGATAATGTCAGTGAAGACACTTGCCAGTTGGTCCGCAAATGCTTTGAGTACGCGTCCTGGTAATGCGTCTGGCCCCGCCAGTGTGAATGTTGAACTGTTTAAAGGTCTTGCTCAAATCGGCTAAAGAGAGCGTTATCACACAGTCATCCAGAACAGCTGGTGCTCTCGTGCATGCTTCAGTGTTGCTTGCCTCGAAGGGACATAAAAGGCATTTAGCTCGTCTGGTAGGCTCGCGTCACTGGGCAGCTCGCGTCTGGCTTTCCCTTTGTAGTTCGTAATAGTTTTCATGCCCTGCCACATCCGACGACCGTCAGAGCCGGTGTAGTAGGATTCAATCTGAATCCTGTATTGACACTTTGCTTGTTTGATGGTTCGTTTGAGGGCATAGCGGGATTTCTTATTAGCGTCCGGATTAGTGTCCTGCTCCTTGAAAGCGGCAGCTCTAGCCTTTAGCTCGACGTGGATGTTGCCTGTAATCCATGGCTTCTGGTTGGGATATGTACGTACAGTCACTGTGGGGACGACATCGTCGATGCACTTATTGATGGAGCCGATGACTGAGGTGGTATACTCTTCAATGCCATTGGATGAATCCCGCAACAAACTACAGTCGGTGTTAGCAAAACAGTCCTGTAGCGTAGCATCCACGTCATCTGACCACTTCCGTATTGAGCAAGTCACTGGTACTTCCTGCTTTAGTTTTTGCTTGTAAGCAGGAATGAGGAGGATAGAATTATGGTCAGATTTGCCGAATGGAGGGCGGGGGAGAGCTTTGTATGCATCTCTGTGTGTGGAGTAAAGGTGGTCTAGAGTTGTTTTCCCCCTGGTTGCACATGTGATATTCTGATAAAAAATGTGTAAAACTGATTTAAATTTGCCTGCATTAAAGTCCCCAGCCACTAGGAGTGCCGCTTCTGGATGAGCATTTTCTTGTATGCTTATGGCCTAATGGAGTTGGTTTAGTGCGATCTTAGTGCCAGCATCGGTCTGTGGTGGTAAATAGACAGCTACGAATAATATAGATATAGAACTCTGTTGGTAGATAGTGTGGTCTACAGCTTATCATAAGGTACTCTACCTCAGGCGAGCAATACCTCAAGACTTCTTTAGGGGCAGAATCGTAGGTTCATCAATTTTATTTTCCAATGATTGCATGTTAACCAGTAGAACGGATGGAAGTAGGACTTTACTCGCTTGCCTACGGATTCTCAGGAGGCAGCCCGACCTGCGCCCCCTTTTCCTCTGTCTTTTCGTCACGCAAATGACTGGGATTTGAGCCTGTTCCTGGGAAAGCAATATATCCTTCTCGTCGAACTCATTAAAGGAAAACGTTTCTTCCAGTTCATGGTGAGTAATCGCTGTTCTATGAGACAGTAGCAGCAACATTATGCACAAAATAATTTAAAAAAATAAGTTACAAACAACGTTAAAAAAAACTAACAAAATAGCACAGTTGGTTAGGAGCATGTAAAATGTCAGCCATCCTCTTCGTACTACCATCGTACTATGGCGCCGAAGAGGATCATTGCTATTTTCAAGTCTTACCATAGATTGTCAAGTTGATTTAAGTCAAAACTGTAACTAGGCCACTCGGGAAGTGGTACAAACGGGATGGATGTTTTGGAATATTTTTTATAACTTCACAATGCTCAAAGGGATATTCAATGTCTTTTTTAAAAACATTTTTTACCCAACTACCAATAGTGGTCCTTCTTTGCGAGGCATTGGAAAACCTACTTAGTCTTTGTGGTTGAATCTGTGTTTGAAATGTACTGCTCGACCTAGAGACCTTACAGGTAATTGTAAGTGTGGGGTACAGAGATGAGGTAGACATTCAAAAATAATGTTAATTAAACACCATGAGTCCATGCAACTTATTATTTGACTTGTTAAGCAAAAATGTACTGCTGAACTTATTTAGGATTGCCATAACAAAGGGGTTGAATACTTATTGACTCAAGACATTTCAGCTTTTCATTTTTTTATCATTAGTACAAATTTTGGAAAACATAATTCCCCTTTGACTTTATGGGGTATTGTGTGTAGGCCAGTGACCAAAAAAATCTACATTTAATCCATTTTAAATTCAGGCTGTAACACAACAAAATGTGGAAAAAGTCGATGGGTGTGAATACTTTCTTTCAATGCCATTCCCTCCTATATCTTCTTGACTGAGTGCTCTACTCAGTCAAAACCAATACCTTAGCTTTTAGGATGAGACAAACACTTGCATCAAAATGTCTGAATTTCCAACAAGATATTGAGTTTTCTTTTGTTCCCCTCTACAGTCATTGTTTTGTTGAGTACATTTGACTCATCCAAGCTACCTGCTTACTGGTTTGAACAGAATGCATTGACGTCACCAGTTCCGTTTTGCATAACAAGAACAAATTTGGTAGCAAACAATGCCCCATGCTGACTGGGCTAAAACCTGTGGAGTGGTCTTATCTGGTGTCCATCAAGCCCCACTGTGCTAGTTTATCTGCACAGCCTTGCTCCAACGACTCAGAAACCACTGGTGACGTCAACGCACACCCACTCTCAAACGCCTCAACCTCTGTGGTTGATGACTTGGGGCCTCTGGCACAGAGGTAGGACTGTGAGAAAGTGTGTGTGTGCGGATGTGCTTGTTTGAGAATATAACAACACACACAAGCCACCGCAGCCTAGCCTCTCTGTCTACACTTTCTGCCCAAACCCTCAACACTGTCACCAACAATAATATTCTCTCTAAACTGCGCGCCTGCGCAGCCGCACACCTCCTCCAGGACTGCCGCCCAGAAGAAATGCCATGCCGCGCAGAGACGCAAGAGATTGAACTTCACTGAGTTCGCCCCATTAGTTTGCACTATATTGATCAACGTTTTTTCTGTGATCGAATCAACATTATATCAGTCAATTTTCAATGCAACAAAACAAAACGAATCTAACTTTGCAAGATTGAGTCTGTGATTTTGTTGTACGCAGAGCCAGAGCGCAACGGAGTAGAATTCTATTGGCGGGTGTAGCCCACGAGCGGTATTTCAATCACCCGCGAGTGAATGGCTTTTCAGATCAGAGCCGCGCGTGTGGACATTTGTTGATATTCTTTGCTAGATAGCGAGTTATTAGCCCAGTTATAGATAAGTATAGGTCAGCAATGGAGAGTTACTGCTTCATACAAGAGCACAAAACGTGTAGGCTACATTTCAAGCTCGTTGAAAAGCCAGTCAGGTAAAAAGCTTATGTCTTAATTAAAGCAGTAGTGTTGTTTTTTGAGAAAGGCTTGAATATGCACATAATCCAATAGACAGAGGGGTAGCCTACATTGTCTAATTCGCTGTATGGTAATAATAATACAATAAAAATTTTAAGTGGTTTCTTGCATCATATAACACTATACAATGCAATTTACAGTCACCTATATGGCCCATGGTGTTACAGACCAAATAAAAAATCATTAGTCAAACACTTCATAATGTAAAAACGTTTCTAAAAGTCTCATGCAATGTAGGCCTGCATTGAACACCACATACTGTAGGCTATTTCATAGAAATCAAAAGCTATTTCCGTGTGAAAATGTTATGTGATTTGCTCCATTGGTTTTGTTGGCAGGCCTACATTATGCCTAAATAGCCACAATAGCCCATTGGCTACTGTCTAAAACTGTAATGGTACAGCCTCAATGTTCACTGTAAACGTGCTCCGGAAGTTGTACAAAATTCTTACAACATTCAAGTTGCCACTCACAAGACCAACAATTTGCTCAGGGCCCCAAAAATGTGAGGGTCTCATCAAACAAACATTCTCACAGAAAGGGGACAGACAATTTTATGTTTTCTTCCTAAGAGACACCAGGCACATGTGACAAGAGGACATCATGCCCAGTGTGCCTCAGTCTTCCTCTTCTTGGCTGCGAAGTCTTAATGTGAAAAGGAAGTGGAGGAACCTGCCTCACACCAGGGCTCAATCACTTGTTTATTGAAAGGCACCTATTAAAGCCATATGAGTCTTGTTAGAGGAGAGCACCCTGCTCCCCTGAGCTTGTTTGTTCCATGGCGAGCCCTGCTCTGAGTCCTGCTCTGCCCGTTGAGCGCTCATGTTCCATGGCCCGCCTGCCTAATTGTGGCCGCTCGGGGGTAGATGCAAAGGGGGTCGATGCAAAGGGCCAAATCAAGACCTGGCCCGCTGGGGCCCTAATCAGACTCAGCTGGCAGGACGCAGAGGGTGTGTGTTTGTGGATGGTGTGTGGGGGGAAGGGAGGTTGTGTGTGTGTGCGCATGTGTCTATTCTGAGTACATGGTTGGGGGGTTTACTCATCAATATAACTTGTGGGAAGAGGGCTGCAGGTTTCTGATAGGGCTTAATTAGTTTATGACCTGAGCAGTCTAACCCATGTATCATCCCTTAACCATTCAGCACAAGTTAATGGCAATCACCTCATCCTTACACGGTGTGCCATTAGATTAAGAGTTTCCATGTTAGTGCTAATCAGTTCCCCACGTACCTTACCCAACATAATCAATAAGATGAGTCAGGTCTACTTACACTACATGACCAAAAGTATGTGGACACCTGCTCGTCGAACATCTCATTCCAAAATTATGGGCATTAATATGGAGTTGGTCCCCCCTTTGCTGCTATAACAGCCTCCGCTCTTCTGGGAAGGCTTTCCACTAGATGTTGTAACGTTGCTGCTGGAATTTGCGTTCATTCAGCCACAAGAGCATTAGTGAGGTCAGGCACTGATGTTGGGCGATTAGGCCTGGCTGGCAGTCAGCGTTCCAATTCATCCCAAAGGTGTTTGATGGGGTTGAGGTCAGGAATCTCTGCAGGCCAGTCAAGTTCTTCCACACTGATCTTTACAAACCATTTATGTATGGACCTCGCTTTGTGCATGGTGGAATAGTCATGCTGAACCAGGAAAAGGCCTTCCCTAAACTGTTGCCACAAAGTTGGAAGCACAGAATCGCTTAGAATGACATTGTATGCTGTAGCGTTAAGATTTCCCTTCACTGGAACTAAGGGGCCTAGCCTGAACCATGAAAAACAGCCCTAGACCATTATTCCTCCTCCATTAAACTTTACAGTTAGCACTATGCATTCGTGCAAGTAGCGTTGTCCTGGCATCCGCCAAACCCAGATACGTCCGTTGGACTGCTAGATGGTGAAGTGTGATTCATCACTCCAGAGAACACGTTTCCACTGTTCCAGAGTCCAATGGCGGTGAGCTTTAAACCACTCCAGCCGACGCTTGGCATTACGCATGGTGATCTTCGGCTTGTGTGCTGCTGCTCGGCCATGGAAACCCATTTCATGAAGCTCCCGACGAGCAGTTCTTGTGCTGACGTTGCTTCCAGAGGCAGTTTGGAATTCGGTAGCGAGTGTGGCAACCGAGGACAGACGGTTTTTACTCGCTACATGCTTCAGCACTCGACAGTCCCGTTCTGTGTGCTTCTGTAGCCTACCACTTCGCGGCTGAGCCGTTGTTGCTCCTAGACATTTCCACTTCACACTATCAACAGGTACAGTTGACGAGGGCAGAAATTTGACGAACTGACTTGTTGGAAAGCTGGCATCCTATGACGGTGCCATGTTGAAAGTCACTGACCTCTTCAGTAAGGCCATTCTACTGCTAATGTTTGTCTATGGAGATTGCAAGACTGTGTGCTCGATTTTATACACCTGTCAGCAATGGGTGTGTGTGCAATAGCCGAATCAACTAATTTGAAGGGGTGTCCACATACTTGTATACCGTTGAAGTCGGAAGTTTACATACACCTTAGCCAAATACATTTAAACTCAGTTTTTCACAATTCCTGACATTTAATCCTAGTAAAAAAAATCCCTGTCTTAGGTGTGTTAGGATCACCACTTTATTTTAAGAATGTGAAATTTCAGAATAATAGTAGAGAGAATGATTTATTTCAGCTTTTATTTTGTTCATCACATTCCCAGTGGGTCAGAAGTTGACATACACTCAATTAGTATTTGGTAGCATTGCCTTCAAATTGTTTAACTTGGGTCAAACATTTCGGGTAGCCTTCCACAAGCTTCCCACAATAATTTGGGTGAATTTTGGTCCATTCCTCCTGACAGAGCTGCTGTAACTGAGTCAGGTTTGTAGGCCTTGCTCGCACACGCTTTTTCAGTTCTACCCACACATTTTCTATAGGATTGAGGTCAGGGTTTTGTGATGGCCACTCCAATACCTTGACTTTGTTGTCCTTAAGCCATTTTGCCACAACTTTGGAAGTATGCTTGGGGTCATTGTCCATTTGGAAGACCCATTTGCGACCAAGCTTTAACTTCCTCACTGATGTCTTGAGATGTTGCTTCAATATATCCACATAATTGTCCTTCCTCATGATGCCATCTATTTTGTGAAGTGCAGCAGTCCCTCCTGCAGCAAAGCACCCAAACAACATGATGCTGCCACCACGTGCTTCACTATTGGGATGGTGTTCTTCGGCTTGCAAGCCCTCCCCTTTTTCCTCCAAACATAACGATGGTCATTATGACCAAACAGTTCTATTTTTGTTTCATCAGACCAGAGGACATTTCTCCAAAAAGTATGATTTTTGTCTCCATGTGCAGTTGCAAATCATAGTCTGACTTTTTCATGGCGGTTTTGGAGCAGTGGCTTCTTCCTTGCTGAGCGGCGTTTCAGGTTATGTCGATATTGGATTCATTTTACTGTGGCTATAGATACTTTTGTACCTGTTTCCTCCAGCATCTTCACAAGGTCTTTTGCTGTTGTTCTGGGATTGTTTTGCACTTTTCGCACCAAAGTACGTTCATCTCTAGGAGACAGAACGTGTCTCCTTCCTGAGCGGTATGACGGCTGCGTGGTCCCATGGTGTTTATACTTGCGTACTATTGTTTGTACAGATGAACGTGGTACCTTCAGGCGTTTGGAAATTGCTCCCAATGATGAACCAGACTTGTAGAGGTCTACAATTGTTTTTCTGAGGTCTTGGCTGATTTCTTTAGATTTTTCCATGATGTCAAGCAAAGAGGCACTGAGTTTGAAGGTAGGCCTTGAAATACATCCACAGGTACACCTCCAATTGACTCAAATGATGTCAATTAGCTTATCAGAAGCTTCTAAAGCCATGACATAATTTTCTGGAATCTTCCAAGCTGTTTAAAGGCACAGTCAACTTAGTGTATGTAAACTTCTGACCCACTGGAATTGTGATACAGTGAGTTATAAGTGAAATAATCTGTCTGTAAACAATTGTTGGAAAAATTACTTGTGTCATGCACAAAGTAGATGTCCTAACCGACTTGCCAAAACTATAGATTTTTAACAAGAAATTTGTGGAGTGGTTAAAAAACGAGTTTTAATGACTCCAACCTAAGTGTATGTAAACTTCTGACTTCAACTATATATAGTGTATGTAGTCACCAAAGTCCTATCCCTGTAGCTGAAACCCCTTCAGATTGGCCAAGACCATAAGCACTTGGTTCGGGTCCATTTCAACACATTGAAATATCCTATTTCCAATTGGAAAAGGTATTGAATTGAACAAACCTCAAGGTTTGCGTCTGACTACATCGTCAACTCGTACTACCCCCGAAGTGTGTGTGCTGTATCTTAGTGGGTATCTAAATGTGCCTATGAGCAGCTGGCCTGCTCTCTGGCTTACGTCTGTGGCTTTACATGACGACTCGTCCAGATGTGATTGACGTCAGTCTCACGACATACAAGCCACCTTCAAACAGGAGTCCCTGCTTACAGACAGGACACACACACACTCTCTCCCTTTGATGTGGGAGCAGAGATCAGAGCCTCCCTGCCTTGGCTCTCCACCCCTCCCTCGTTCCCTCCACCCCACCCCTCCCTCCCCTCCTCCTTTAACCAAATGTTTACCGCTACTGTTTTTTCCCCTCATATGCCTCCATGCAGCCAATGCCACACCCTTCATTTTTTTCCTTTCTTAATTTTCTTTTACAAGGGAGTGTTTCTTCCACGCAACATATTATACACATTCCTCCCATAGACTGCAAAGACAGGGAAATCGCTGGAAATACCCCTTATTCAAGAAACAACTATTAGTATTTTCACTCATGGCCAGCGCTTTCACTTCCACTGATGATATCACAGTCTGTCAAACTTTGTGTCATTCACACTGAGAGGGCTTGACAGATAAATACTTGTCTTTTGCCTGATGAGCTTTTAATGAACTTCCATTTTCCTCCAAGAATGGCTGAATATCTCTCGCTGATTTGTTTGTTCAGTTTGTTCTTGATTTTATGCACCTTGTTTGGACTGCGAGGTAGCAACAGTGTGATTTTCCCCTTTCCATTGGGAAAGAGCATGTTGATCCCATTCTAAGAGGACAATAATGAAACACGGGAGAGAAAGAAGAGGGTCATACCACAGAGGTCAAGCCAGGGCTGGCCTCCTCTGACGGAGAGATTTGAGAGGACAAGCACTAGCTAATTGCTAACAGATACCCAGCACGCAAGCAGAGTCCTACCGGCTAAAGTTCCATACTGTAATACCCACCTGTGGAGATAGGGGAAAGGGCTCATGCTGGAATACCACTTTTTTCACTTCATGACACTTCATTCATTTCATGCCTTCTTGCCTCCTCGCCTAGGTCATGGGATTGAGCAGAGCTGATGGTATCATAGTAAGTAGTCTTGAGTTGCAGGTTGGCAATGTCCCAATGGGTAATGTTTGTATCATAGCAAATGAAAGCAGATGGTAATACAGATGGGTGGTGGTTTGGGTGAGTTCCTGCCATAGAAGAGCACTTCAAAACCAAGAGAAAAGCACTTCAGGTAAATGCAAGTCTTTTAAAGAGCTTGGACTTCAATTTTCACAGAAGTTTCTTTCAACTGTCAACATTTGAGGGGAGTTATTTCCTCTCCAAAAGCACAAGAGGCCACAAGAGGCAGGGGTGAAAGTGAGTCCACGAGAGGCAGGGGTGAAAGTGAGTCCACGAGAGGCAGGGGTGAAAGTGAGGCCACGAGAGGCAGGGGAGAAAGTGAGGCCACGAGAGGCAGGGGTGAAGGTAAGTCCACGAGAGGCAGGGGTGAAAGTGAGTCCACGAGAGGCAGGGGAGGAAGTGAGTCCACGAGAGGCAGGGGAGGAAGTGAGGCCACGAGAGGCAGGGGAGGAAGTGAGTCCACGAGAGGTGAGGGTGAAAGTGAGTCCACGAGAGGCAGGGGTGGAAGTGAGGCCACGAGAGGCAGGGGAGAAAGTGAGGCCACAAGAAGTAGGTTCCACACTAGATGTGAGAGGATTGAGCTGTGTAGCCATTGGGTTGTAGCACTCTCTTGACAGGCCTGAGCAGGGCCCACCACAGTAGCTTATCTACCTCTCCCAGTCGTCTGTCACAAGCGCCTCTGACGTCACGGCCCCGGCCAGAGTTTATGGGTATACGGACGGTGGCATTCTGGAGCCGTTGTGGTGCTCATCTGATACATGGCTGCTTGTGTGTTACCACAGGACCACTGCTGGATAGGATAGGATCCTCCAGTTCCCCCTTGAGTAAGTGAAGCCAAAGCGTGTGAGTGGGTGTGTTTGTGGGAGGTGGGGTGGGTGATACTGTACGGGTATGGGTGGTGTGTGTGTGTATTTATTTGTATCTGTTATATCGGTTACTTCTACACTCTCACTCTTCATGTATACATCCTGTATATTTTTGAAGCGGTTTTAATAGCTGAAGTTTTTTTACCTCTGATTCTTGCTGGCTGGTACAGAGGCTTGTTCCGGTAAGAGTTCATCCACAGTGCGGAACAGTATAGTCAGTTGGCGGTGAACAAAAGCAAAGAAGGCCTATCTTTTGGCTTTGCTTTGGAGATCTTTCCAAAAGTTTCTCAGTTCCTTTAGTTCTTAACATTTCAGTTTATTTATGATTAATGTGAGACAATATGGCTTCTATTATCTTATTGGCTCAAGTGGTACATTCAACTTTTGTTCAGCTGTGCCACACCAACTTACTAGGCCAAACATTCCCCTTTTATAAACCGCTAAATGTCAAAAGCTCACATATTTGTCATATTAGGTTAAACTGCTTATCTGGATTACAATGTTTATAAAAATGATGATTATTATAAAAATCATATTATTCTTAACCCATTTGGTCAAGCCAGTTAAAGTCCCGAAGTATTGTTGCTCTGATACCAGGGACGTTTGTTTGTGTGCGTGCATGTATATGGAGGGTGGAACATGGATGTGTTCAGAACTTCAGAACTGCATGTTACCAGTAAAGTTGGGTCTCTCTTACCCTGTTGACGGCGAGTCAAGTTGAGTCGCTCAGAGAGAAAAATAATCCACAGACGGGTCTCTGATGACTCCATGTCTGTTCTCGTGCAGCGACTTCTCTTCAAGGGCTATTTTTAGAAAACATATGCTCATGGCTGTATCTTATGTTGTTGTACACGGAACGTTTTTCCCTTTTGGTCAACTTGTATGAATTGATACACAGTGAATGTATTATGTTGTGGGGTTGAATTTTGTTCGGCTGTTGAGATGATAAATAACTTGTATAACATGTTTATCAGTATCCAGAAATGACTTATAAACACCAGAAGCTAGACCAGATAAGAGAAGAATAGTCAGTAACCTATCTAAAACACCTTTGGCTAGACCCGGTACAAAAGTATACAGGGCAAAGAGGTTTATATAGCCTCATTTACACGTTAACCATGGAGTTTGTGTTCAAAAGTTGAGTGTTTGACATAGGTTTAATAGGAAGTGTTGAAATGGTTTACTCTAGACTGGCACATGGGACCTCAAATAAAAAGTCAGTTTTGCGCTAATGCTCTGTCTTCATACCTAAGCTGTGTTTAGATGTGCAGTTTCAAATACATTCTTTTTTTCTTGTTTTTGGTGGTGCACCACGTTGTTTTGTTACGGGTGTCAGGTCGCGCACAATGGGGTGAGAGGTGCAACACTAACATCCCCCTTTCCCAAACCAGGGGCCCCCTTTCCCCCCAGTACAAAGCTTACGCATCACCAGGAACACACACACCAAAAAAGGTCCACTCCTCTGTTTTCCAACATTCTCTGCCTCCACTCCCTTCTTTCCTGGTGTGTAAGGGCTGCGGGAACTTCCCCGAGACAAACACACACACTTTGATTGTCATAGGTCGGCGAGGCCCCCGGAGCTGGTTCTCACGCCACTCGGAAAGAAAACAGAAGGGGGATTGGACTATTTATTAGCTAAAAGCGGTATTTGGGGAACGACCTTTGTCTGAATGACACAGACCTGAATGCTTCTTTGAGTTTCCTCTGAATCACTAGTCACTAGTAACCCCTACCCCCTACCTCCTTTTACAAATTACCTCGACTAACCTGTACCCCCTGTATATAGCCTCGTTATTGTTATTTTATTGTGTTACTTCTTCTTATTTTTTTTACTTTAGTTTATTTGGTAAACAGTTTCTTAACTCTTTCTTGAACTGCACTGTTGGTAAAGGGCTTGTAAGTAAGAATTTCAAGGGAAGGTCAACACTTGTTGTATTCAGCGCATGTGACAAATAAAGTTTGATTTCATTTGAATCCTGAGGGGGGCTTATCCTTTTATCCAGGAACTAATGGATTTGCTCTTTTTCCCACAATTGAAGAGGAAAGGAAACATGGAGGATTATCTTTGTGTTTGTGGAGATCAGATTACGTTTCGATATCACCGTTCCTGTTCAGTATAAGATAGTCATTTAGTGATTAGTCTGCACCAAATGTTTGTGTGTGTGCGTGTGTATATGTGCATGTGTATATCTGCCAGTGGTCTCCTCGGGAGAAACCCCAGAAGGGTGCGTGCCACAGTGGGATACAGGGAGGCCTGTCTCCCATGAGTTCTGACAGTAGTCCAGACTCAAAGAGAAGGGAGAGGAGACACTGACTGACGTCAGAGCCTGAGAACAATGACAACACCAAGGTCACTATCACCAGTTATGACCTACCAGACAAAGAGCACCACCATAATAAGAGATGATTGACTCGAAGGTTTATTCAGTGGAATGGCACAATTGGTTTAATGCTTGTGTGTCAAGTAACTACATGATACGTATCCTCCATGTTGAGTGTAGCGTCTGTGTAACACTTTTTTTTTGTCGTTTACAGTAGCAAACACACTTATCCTGAGCAATTAGGGTTAAGTACCTTGCTCAAGGGCACATCGGACCTAGTTAGCTCGGGGATTCAAACCAACAACCTTTCGGTTACTGGCCCAACCTCTATACCGCTAGGCTACCACCCAGTCCACATTGAGGCACAAACTCATCTTACCTGTTCTCTGGCTGACATTTAAGATGCATGTACTTTAAATTGCTCTGTGCTCTCTATAGAGACACTGGTGTGCTGGGGAACATGCACTGACTGGCACAGTGATGAGTTATATTTCTGTCTCCAGTAGATGGTGCTACCTGACACTCAGAAGCCCATTCTGTTTCCAGTATTTTTTATTTAACTAGGCAAGTCAGTTAAGAACAACTTTTTTTTTTTTTTACAATGATGGTCTACCCCAGCCAAACCCTCCCCTGACCCAGACAATTGTGCACCGCCTTATGGCACTCCTGATCACGGCCGGTTGTGATACAGCCTGGGATCGAACCAGGGTCTGCAGGGATGCCTCTAGCGCTGAGATGCAGTGCCTTAGACCGCTGCGCCACTCGGGAGCCCACTAGAGGGAACTAACAGTATGAATACCACTGTTTATGGACACTTGTCCTCCCACTCAGTCTGATAATCCCAGGTTTTTCCTAGTGGCATTTCTTGAACTTTGCCCAGGTGGTTTTCTTGGGAAAATATGTGCCTTCATCTACCGCACTGTATTGCTTCTGGAAGTAGAAGTGAGTGGGAGCGTTGTTGAGAAGAGAAGCCGCCTGCAGCTGGGAAGGAGATAGCCACAGGTCATAAGTGTACTCTGATATCTCCAAGCCTCAGGCTCTGATAGTTTACTCAAACATTAACATTTCATGTGAATGACGTGGATTTCAGTTCTAATGGGCGAGTTTTGTTTCACGTGTGAGTGTTTTTGGAGGTTAATTCAGTTATTTTGGATAGAGCTATTCATAGCTGCTGACGCCATTGGCATCGTGATTGATGACATCCCACCGTCAGAGCTGGCCCAAATCGCTCCGAGGGGACGGACGCATCTTTGAAAATTAGATGAAGGGAAGGGTGAGAAAAAGGGAGGGAAGGGAGGAGGAGAGGTGGGGTAATAAGGCAATCCCCTCCCCCTGGGGCTCTCCCCACCAATCAGGGAGGAAAGGAAGGACGAGAGGTTGGGTAATAAGGCAAGCCCTGGCACCGATGCTTTTATACTGCAGCTCCTCCCCCTGGGACTCTCCTCACCAATCAGGTGGAGCTTGTTAAAACGCTGCTTTGAGCCGTCGAAATGCAAACCTATCTTTCACTCTCTCTCTCTGTTGCTCTCTCTCTCTGTTGCTCTCTCTCTCTGTTGCTCTCTCTCTCTCTCTGTTGCTCTCTCTGTTGCTCTCTCTCTCTCTCTCTCTCTCTCTCTCTCTCTCTCTCTCGATCTCTCCCTCTCATTGTTTCTGATTAATGATGTCAGTCACTGCCTGAGTATGGTGCAGGTTTGTTTTTAAATGTTAATTTAGGCAAAATACTGAGCCTCGTTGTATTTAGGGTGCATACGACACAACACACCCCATACAGAAGCATGCAGGTTCGACTGCTGTTGTGAGAGGAGGGAAATGCAGTCGTACATCCACAGGTGGTTGTTGCAGGTGCCTCGGAGACATTCAGCAATAGTTCAACTCAAAAGAAATTTGCACGCCACACAGTGCTGGCAAATAATCACTTGTTTGTCGAAAGCATGACAAAAAACATCTGCAGCGCTTTCTATTCATTATGTGTTGAACTTGAAGTCGAGTGAAAGGGTATCTACCGTATGGGGTGAGGGTTTCAGCCTAACGTAATTACATGAGACTCCAGCCAGGGGGGGCATGCCATATGTTTCAGGCTATGTATAGCCCTCTCGCATGTACCTCCATCAATGATAGAGGGCTATTCTTAGAACCACTCTCTCCAACTCCACCTCAGCCTGACCTTGCAGCTGCCGCCTGTATACCGTGGCACTGCCCTGGAACAACTCCGCTTCTGGAGTTCGATTGGACAAAGGAGAGTCACACAGGTCAGACGCACGGTCACGTATTCCTACCAAAGAGCCTAAAGGAGGAGGATATTGTAGTATTATAACTTTGTAAGCATTCACCTGCCGACTGCGGTATGTGTAAAGTCCCTGTTGTATTGGATATACTTTGCTCATGCAGAGCCTGTGGTTGATTGGTAACAATTCCAGCTCTTGACACATACTGTAGCTTAGATGACTTCCTTCCAGAGACTGGGGTTCAATCCCCACATCCAGCATTCCCGCTGTATTTCCCACTTGCCTTTCTCCCCCTCCGATCTCCTAACTGAACGTCTAATTGCATCCTCAAAATATGAAGAGGAGTTCCCCTGTCCCATCAAACAGTCAGCCCTATTATGAGATTGGATGGCTATGGACTGATCACCCTGACATTTTGGGGTCAGGGTCTGGCTGCAGAGGTGGAGAGGTGCCAGCAGCACCATTTGTTTTAGTGCTGCCCAGGGCCCTGACAGAGGCGGAAGACTTTGGCACTGCTGACGTACGTGGTGAAGTCAGTGCTGACACTAGCGTGATTGCGTTCAAATAAATGGTGTGGGGGTTGTAGGGAATGGCTGCTGCTCGAGGCCTGCTATCACTAGGTCAGCTCTTTTCTATTCTCAATATACTGTGTATTAGCTATGAGGCAGGCAGAGATTGGTCAGTGCTGTTTTTTTGATGACGATAACTACAATGATGATTTCGGATTGAAGATTCACACATTTTCGGACTTCCATACCTCTGTCATCACACTGGACAGAATAAAGGAAGGGACAATGACACCTTGTCTTCCTGCTCCGCTGCTCCAGACACCTATTCACATGAATCGTCCCTTCTCTCTCTCTTCTCTCACCCTAAGTTTTGATGTGGAGAATGGGCTGCCGGTGGGACGCAGCCCTCTGGACCCCCAGGCCAGCCCCAGCTCCGGCCTGGTCCTGCAGGCCAACTACCCCCACAGCCAGCGCCGCGAGTCCTTCCTCTACCGCTCCGACTCAGACTTCGACCTCTCACCAAAAGCCATGTCCCGCAACTCCTCCATGGCCAGTGAGCTGTAAGTACCATTGGACCAAAGTGATGCATGACCCTCCTAACCTTACCTCTTCTCCAGGCCCTTTTCTTTTCCCACTCTCTCTCTCTCTCTCTCTCTCTCTCGCTCACTCTTTCTGAATTGTTTTTTCTGACCTTCTGTCTCTCTTTTTGCTGTTGTTGCTCTCCCCCCACCCTTGATGTTTCACTAACCAATACATGTCTACTCTCTTATATTTATACTGTCATAGCTAACCCTTCAACTATGATTCCCACAGAGGTCCCTAAAAACGTAACCTTCCTGTCTCGTATTGTTGATGTTTGTTTCTGGAGATCGGAGGCCATGTCACAGTCTGTTTACCCATGTCAAGTCTAGCTTAGTCACTGGACTCTCGCTCTATGTCTTTAAAGGGAAGAGGGCTTGAAGCACTGGGAAGTCGGTTGGCTGCCGCGGTGAGAGATGCGTGTGACACATTTTTTCTATTTAACTTCCCCTTTAAGGACCCACTGCGTTTGCAGGTTTCAGACACTTCCTGCCCTCACAAACCCCTTAACCCCTCCACACACCCCCACCCACCTCCTGCCCCAACACATAACCTTTAACCCCCCAGCCCATACATGCACACATCCCTCACCCCCTTTTCCTCCCGAACCATCCCAAAAGAAAAACCCCACAGGCCTTGCATCTGAGTTGAGCCTGCTGCTGTTTGTGTGCTGCATGGATAGCCTGAGGCCTATAATCTTAACAGTAAGGCTCGACCACAAGACCACACATTATGTGCATGATAATGCCCCCAGAGCACAGTTTCAAAGGATTTTGTTTTGTTTTTCCCACAGTTCTCACAGTCAGTTGTGTGCATGTCACTTGTTTCCTCTCCATGTGTCCAATGCGTTAACCGATACAGGATATATGGGTGTTCAGGCTGCATTTAGGACGCCCATTGCTTTACACTCAGGGTGTACCATAGAGCCCCAGTATACAGTATATTATATCAATATTGCCCTTGTAAGATGGTGATATTCTGTTCTTCACCTATTTGTTGAAGATGTAGTATCTAACCCAGTGTTTTTGTTTTCTTCTGTCCGTTTAGACATGGAGAAGACATGATTGTGACACCATTTGCACAGGTCAGTGCTATGTTCATGCGTTTTCTCTTTAAGTGTGTGGTAATATTGTGTGCAGTACAGTGAGCCAGCCTTCTGTACTTCTTGCGTGGAAAATCATATGATGCACAGTGCTGTCTTGGTGGTGTTTTAAGAGGTAGGGCGCCATTCATTACACACAAACACAAACACATGAAATACTTTATTTGAATCCACAAAGCACATTACAGTCGGGAAGTATTCAAACATTTGAAAGGTCTGAACACACGGGCCTACTTTAACGTAGCTGTGACGACATCTGTGTGCCAGCGATACTCTTCCAACCCAGACCACTGGCTTTTGCTGCAATAACCCATCTGCACGTAGTGCGTGTCATTGTGTGTCACAACTCAACTAGGGTTACAAAACAAGTGAGGTGTCTAATATTGACGTGCGTCGAAGCAGAGCCGGACAGATGTCAAATCTTCAAGGGTTTGGAAAGGAGAGATCTTTTATGGGCCGACTGCCTCCGCGATTTTTCACCGGGGTGACATTTTGAACTCGGAGCAGTCTTGAGTTGCAACATGAAGGCACACGAAGTACCTGAGACAGGTGTTTAGGGATGTTTTGTACCCCTGCACATCTTCAGTGTCTCACTAGAGCTCACGTGTGTGATAGGTGTATAATACCTGAGTGGCGGCAGGTAGCCTAGCGGTAAAGAGTGTTGGGCCAGTAACCGAAAGGTCGCTGGGTTGAATCCCCAAGCTGACTAGGTGAAAAAGCTGTCGATGTGCCCTTGAGCAAGGCACTTAACCCTAATTTCTCCTGTAAGTCGCTTCGGATAAGAGCGTCTGCTAAATTACTAAAATGTACAATTATGTACTACGTGCACATGCCAAAGACAGCGCCATTAGCCTGGTCCCAGTACTTTTTGTGCAGTATAGCCAACTGGTCATTGTCACGATAGGTGCAGGCTATACAGCCCAAACAGATCTGGCACCAGGCTACAGAGCCATAGGCAGAGTTTGATCAACTACCCTTTATGTTGGCATCAAAATTCCAAAACCGTAACATTCTGATTTTCATTTGATTGTCTTGGGACAGACATAGCTCCCATTAAAAATCGAAAACCCGGGGCCTCCCGGGTGGCGCAGTGGTCTAGGGCACTGCATCGCAGCGCTAGCTGCGCCACCAGAGTCTCTGGGTTCGCGCCCAGGCTCTGTCGCAGCCGGCCGCGACCGGGAGGTCTGTGGGGCGACGCACAATTGGCCTAGCGTCGTCCGGGTTAGGGAGGGTTTGGCCGGTAGGGATATCCTTGTCTCATCGCGCTCCAGCGACTCCTGTGGCGGGCCGGGCGCAGTGCGCGCTAACCGAGGGGGCCAGGTGCACGGTGTTTCCTCCGACACATTGGTGCGGCTGGCTTCCGGGTTGGAGGCGCGCTGTGTTAAGAAGCAGTGCGGCTTGGTTGGGTTGTGCTTCGGAGGACGCATGGCTTTCGACCTTCGTCTCTCCCGAGCCCGTACGGGAGTTGTAGCGATGAGACAAGATAGTAATTACTAGCGATTGGATAACACGAGAAAAGGGGGTAAAAATTTTAAAAATATAAAAATAAATACATTGAAAAAAATTGAAAACCCAAACGAAATCTTATGTTTTAGGAAATCCGGATATTGTGCGTAGAATATCATGAACATAATGCATCATACCACTAAATCAGTGTCCCTTTCACCCCCTCTCTTTAGGTGCTCGCCAGTCTCCGAACAGTCAGAAGCAACTTTGCCATCATAACTCATCTGCAGGATCGGCCCAACAGGCGGCCGTCAGGCAGCAACCCTCCCTCAATGCCTACTCATACCAAGCCAAGCATACCAGGTCAGTAGGTTACGCATCTGATCATACCTCTTACATTACTTCACAACAATTGGTTTTGTTGTTCCCTAGTGTCTGCTGCACTCTATGAAAATAATAAGTTCATAAGAACTGAAAATACAGCTTACGATCAAACTGTAAGATTGGTTTGATGTTACTGCCACAATTGCAAGTATTGCTTATCTGTCAGCTTTACGTTGGTAAGGGCAGTGCAGTACGTTGGTAAGGGCAATGCAAAGATGTAAGGAGACATACAGAAAAATATCTGTCTCTATATCCATCCTTTTGTGGGGGGGGGGGGTTGACAAATGTAGACACTGGTCCTATTTTCTATGGCAATCCAAAATGTCATAGCTCGATACAAGTACTCAGGAGGATATTTGTAGTATTTGAAGCTGCCATGGTTTGAGAATTAGTTTTCACTGATAACAAACCAGAGAAAATATGAAATAAATGTCTAGACAATTAATTGTGTAGTCTCTGGTTTGAAATGGAGCCGTACAGTCTGATGCCAGATAACTGAACACATGGGGTCAGTGCCACATTCTGTGGGACTAGGGTCAAATAAAGAGAAAGTGATCACGCCTGCATAGCCGTGGGAAGTAGGGGTGCAGCACCCCCTGAAAGATATGATTAATAAAAAATATAAAAAAATGTAAGGAAATGTTTTTTTTCACAAAAGTAGTACACTGGGCATTTACTACTCCTGTATTAGCGGACCGATATAGACGTCTGTAGCGGGGAAAAAATGTTTTTAGCATCTCAGTTTTGGCAAAAAAAATGTTTTTAAGATCATTAAGAAAGTTATCTTGTAGAGGTCAACAGTTGGAATTGTAAGAGTTGTTGCCCTGTCCCTTTCTCTGTGATCATCATTCTAATGGAATCCAGAAAGAACAAAACTCAGTCCTCAAACATTTACATCAAAAGGTGCAAAGTTATGGGGAAAAAACGAAAACATCCACATCAAATTACATTTATTGATCAAATAACATGGAAAACAATCACTTTTTGTTCAGTATTAATTTACCATCCTTACAAACCACTTCATGTAAATGTATATTACTATATTGTAAATAGGCTGGTCATCTAGGTTTGTACCTGTAGACTTTCCCTCACCATGAAGAAAAACAATGTACAATACAGTAATTGAGTACATTGAGACATCAAGTGGTTTGTGATGATGTGGCTTAGTTGGTAGAGCATGGCGCTTGGAACAGTAGGGTTTTGGGTTTGATTCCCACGGGGGGACCAATATGAACAAGTATGAAAATGTATGCACTCACTACTGTAAATTGTTCCGGATAAGAGTATCTACTAAAATGGAAAAGGAATGAATATACCATTTGCAAAGTACTGTATTTCAAGAAACTGGAAAACATAAGCTATATGAAGCAGGTATTATCAGATTAACAGTTTTCTACAGATAATTATCAGACTCAAATTACAAATGCTGGTAAACACTGAAATACAATACATTTAGTTAAAACATTTTCACCAAAAGCCATGTCCCGCAACACCTCCATGGCCAAAGGATCTGGGGCTCAGTCTAGACTAGGGCCTGGATGGTCTCTGGTGGTCTCGCTCAGGGCTTTAACAGCATAATGACCTTTGACCCCCTCAGAGGAGCCCTACCAGAAGCTGGCCATAGAGACACTGGAGGAGCTGGACTGGTGTCTGGACCAGCTGGAGACCCTGCAGACCTGTCACTCAGTCAGCGAGATGGCTTCCAACAAGGTGAGCTGTGTTGCATTTGAACTGAGCCTCATCTACAGTAACAACCTGGGAATGATTGCTTAAAGCAGTGGTATTCAAACTTTTTCAGCAGGGACCCCATTTTTTTCCCCAAGAATTTCTCGCGACCCCACCCCACCCCAAATCTGATCACACAACCGTAAAATTGGTAAATTTAGATTTGTACATCAACATATAACCTTCAATTCATTGCATTTGAATCTCTTATCAAAATGAAAAGAAACCAATAAATACATTTTTACTCAATAAAATAGTTTTTCTTTTCAAATTATCTTTCTCAAAAACATTTGTATATTATCCCATACAATAACGTGACCCCACTGTACTTCCCCCGTGAACCCACTAAAGGTCGCGAACCCAACTTTGAATACCATTGCCTTTCATCTCTCTCATCAGTATCACATTGCCCTGTGTTCATGTCGATCAAATGTCTTATGTTTAAGATTTACAAAGTGATGTTATTCTTTACCTGTACAGTATATTAGATTGGAGAATTCAGTTCCTGGTGTAGCATATGCTGTTTTCCTTAATGCATCAAGACAGTGGTTGATTGAAGTGATATGATGCTTTTGTTCGCTATGCCATCTCAATAGCTTTTGAAAATGGCACAGTATACAGTGTATTCGGAGAGTTTTCAGACCCCTTGACTTTTTCCACATTTTGTTACATTACAGCCTTATTTTAAAATGGATTAAACTATTATTTTTCCTCATCAATCTACACACAATACACCATAATAACAAAGCGAAAACAGGTATTTAGAATTTTTGCAAATGTATTAAAAATAAAAGTATTCAAACCCTTTGCTATGAGAATCGAAATTGAGCTCAGGTGCATCCTGTTTCCATTGATCATCCTTGAGATTTTCTACAACTTGAGGTCCCACAGTTGACAGTGCATGTCAGAGCAAAAACCAAGCCATGAGGTCGAAGGAATTGTCCGTGCAGCTCCGAGACAGGATTGTGTCGAGGCACAGATCTGGGGAAGGGTACCAAAACATTTCTGCAGCATTGAAGGTCCTCAAGAACACAGTGGCCTCCATTTTTAAATGGAGGAAGTTTGGAACCACAAAGACTCTTCCTAGAGCTGGCCCCCCAGCCAAACTGAGCTCAGGGAGGTGACCAAGAACCCGATGGTCACTCTGACAGAGCTCCAGATTTCTTCTGTGGAGATGGGAGAACCCTCCAGAAGGACAACCATCACAATCAGGCCTTTATGGTAGAGTGGTGAAACGGAAGCCAGTCCTCAGTAAATGGCACATGACAGCCCTCTTGGAGCCAAAAGGCACCTAAAGGACTCAGTCCATGAAAAACAAGATTATCTGGTCTGATGAAACCAAGATGGAACTCTTTGGCCTGAATGCCAAGCGTCACGTCTGGAGGAAACCTGGCACCATCCCTACAGTGAATCATGGTGGTGGCAGCATCTTGCTGTGGGGATGTTTTTCAGTGGCAGGGACTGGGAGACTAGTCAGGATCGAGGGAAAGATGAACGGAGCAAAGTACTGAGAGATCCTTGATGAAAACCTGCTCCAAAGCTCTGACTGGGGCGAAGGTTCACCTTCCAACAGGACAACGACCCTAAGCACACAGCCAAGACAACGCAGGAGTGGCTTTGGGACAAGTCTCTGAATGTCCTTGAGTGGCCCAGCCAGAGCCCGGACTTGAACCCGATCTAACATCCCTAGATAGACCTGAAAATAGCTGTGCAGTGACGCTCCCCATCCAACCTGACAGAGCTTGAAAGAATCTGCAGAGAAAAATGTGAGAAACTCCCCAAATACAGGTGTGCCAAGCTTGTATCGTCATACCTAAGACTCGAGGCTGTAATCACTGCCAAAGGTGTTAAAACAAAGTACTGAGTAAAGGGATGGGTGGAAGATCTTCCACAGTCATCCACAGAGGGAGGTGGAAGTCCAACGGGTCACAACATATGTCTGATCCACTCTCCATGCGCACCTTCCTCACCCGCACCATCCATTTCTCTTCCAACTGAGGCCCAGATGAAGAGTGGAGGCCCAGATGAAGGGTTGAGCTGGGGGGAAACGATGGTCAGATCCAGGGGGGAAACTAGTCAGAAGCCAGGACACCTTTCCATCCCTAGTTGTAGACTCCTTGGTAAACTCCTCCGAAAAACATGTAGCACCCACCTGCGTGAAGCCATGCAGCCACTAAGCTTAAGGCGCTTGAAGCTCACTACAGTCAACACTACAGTCAACACTACAGTCCACCTTGAAATAAACCATTGTTTGAAAACTTTAGGGATCCTCTGCCATATTCAACAGTCTCCAAGCCTGTCATCTTGTTGTTTCAAATGAAAACAGTTAGATGGCTAGATAGCTAAATAGCTAGCTTCTCAGTTCAGTTGGTTAAATAACTGACTTGCCAGTCTTGCACTGCTGTGGATCAATATATAAATACAACATGCAACAATTTCAAAGATTTTACTGAGTTACAGTTCATATAAGGAAATCAGTCAATTGAAATACATTCATTAGGCCCTAATCTATGGATTTCACATGACTGGGAATACAGATATGCATCTTTGGTCACAGATACCTTTAAAAAAAAGGTAGGGGAGTTGATCAGAAATCCAGTCATATCTGGTGTGACCACCATTTGCCTTGTGCAGTGCGACACATCTCCTTCGCATAGAGTTGATCAGGCTGTTGATTGTGGCCTGTGGAATGTTTTTCGACTCCTCTTCAATGGCTGTGCGAAGTTGCTGGATATTGGCAGGAACTGGAACATGCCATCGTACAGGTCGATCCAGAGCATCCCTAACATGCTCAATGGGTGACATGTCTGATGAATATGCAGGCCATGGAAGAACTGGGAAATGTTCAGTTCCCAGAAATTGTGTACAGATCCTTGTGACATGGGGCCGGCCATGCATTATCATGCTGAAACATGAGGTGATGGCAGTGGATGAATGGCACGACAATGGGCCTCAGGATTTTGTCACGGTATCTCTGTGCATTAAAATTTCCATCGATAAAATGCAATTGTGTTCGTTACCCATAGCTTATGCCTGCCCATACCATAACCCCACCGCCACCTTGGGGCACTCTGTTGACATCAGCAATCTGCTCGCCCACACAACGACATACACATGGTCTGCAGTTGTGAGGCCGGATGGATGTACTGCCAAATTCTCTAAAATGACGTTGGAGGCAGCTTATAGTAGAGAAATTAACATTATATTCTCTGGCCGTCAGCATGCCAATTGCACGCTCTATCAAAACTTGAGACATCTGTGGCATTGTGTTGTGTGCCAAAATTGCACATTTTAGAGTGGCCTTTTTATAGTCCCCAGCACAAGGTGCACCTTTATAATGATCATGGTGTTTAATCAGCTTCTTGATATGTCACACCTGTCAGGTGGATGGAGTATCTTGGCAAAGGAGAAATGCTCACTAACAGGGATGTAAATAAATTTGTGCACAACATTTTTGAGAAATAAGCTTTTTGTGCATATGGAACATTTCTGGGATATTTTATTTCAGCTCATGAAACATGGGACCAACACTTACATGTTGCATTTATATTCTGGTTTAGTGTATATACAATCAAAACTTAATTAGCTAACAAATTAAATATTTGTTTAAAAAAAATTCTGTCCAGAAACACCTACAACTATTAAAATATGTACAATATTTACAGAGCTTTCTGCATATGCGACCTCGCGGCGCCATGGCAACCACAGATTCACAGATATGACCACTTATTATTTGGACCCTCCACCAAGTAGGTTGGTTCTTGTTGCGTTGCAGTATTTACATTTTTACAGATGTAGGCAGTTGAACTGCTGCTGCATTCTCCCTCTGCTTAATATTTAGGCATACAAAGAGCATTGGGCTGATGCACACGCCCTCCCATTCAGACACAAACACACACCAACACATGAATGGAGCCCATCCTTCCCATTGAAGGAGTTAACCAGTCGCATGGATTCCCATCCCTTCTTTCCACTCCACTCCTCCTGGATGCATTATGTATGCCCCTCTCTCTCTCAGCCGCCACCTCTTACACTCCCCTCCCCTTTACACCCACAACCAATCAGATCCCTCGCATCCCTCCAGCCTCTGTAGCTGATTGGCAAGGGGGCATCCCGCATGTAGGCAGTTCAAGGGGAGATAAACACAGGGAGGGAGAGACTTTCCTCGCTCATACTCTCCCCATCCCTCCCTCCCTCTCTATCTTTCACTCCTTCCTCTCGGTCTCTGTGTTTACATTGAGAGTGTGATGGTGGATGAAGGAGCAGCAGTCAGCCATGCGCTCTGGTGTCCTGCACCTAGCTGGACTGTCTGTCCCGTTGCCCTGCACCGCCTGTCCCCCATGTCCCCTCTGTGCCCTCTGTCCTCCTTACTCAGCTCAGGGCTACGGGCACACCTCGTCTTTGGCTGACGACTGTTAGATCTTTTCCCCTCTTTCAATCTCGGACCTACGGACTGTCAGGTTGTGACGGAACTGTAGACCCATAGAATCTGCTACTGGATTTTATTCATCCGAGTTGGTTTTTACTGCTCACTCGTCTTTGTTTTTGATTCAACATGTGTCCACTGGGTTGCCCGAAGTCACTTTGTTCTCTGTGTCTTGGACACTCATACAGGTGAGTGCACGGAAATGTGTGTGGGCTCAAGGTGTAAGGGTGTCAGAATTTCATTTTCTGTTATTGCATTGCAATCTTCTTAATGTGTCTGCATAACGATAAGTGTGCTTTGGTGCACTGTAGAACAGTATGTTTTTGGATGTATCTGTGTTTTAGCATATTATGTCAGTGAGATGGTACACTACAAAAGTATGTGGACACCTGTTTGTTGAACATCTCATTCCAAAATCATGGGTATTCATATGGAGTTGGTCCCCCCTTTGCTGCTATAACAGCCTCCACTCTTCTGGGAAGGCTTTCCACTAGATGTTGGAACATTGCTGCATGGACTTTCTTTCATTCAGCCACAAGAGCATTAGTGAGGTCAGGTATTGATGTCAGGCGATTAGGCCTAGCTCGCAGTTGGCGTTCCAATTCATCGCAAACGTGTTCGATGGGATCAGGGCTCTGTGCAGGCCAGTCAAGTTCTTCTACACTGATCTCGACAAACATGGGGTCAGGGCTCTGTGCAGCCCAGACAAGTTCTTCCAAACCGATCTCGACAAACCATTTCTGTATGGACCTCACTTTGTGTATAGGGGCATTGTCATGCTGAAACAGGAAAGGGCCTTCCCCAAACTGTTGCCACAAAGTTGGAAGCACAGAATCATCTAGAATGCCATTCTATGCTGCAGCGTTAAGATTTCCCTTCACTGGAACTAAGGGGCCCAAACCATGAAAAACAGCCCCAGACCATTATTCCTCACCCACCAAACTTTACAGTTGGCACTATTTATTGGGGCAGGTAGCGTTCTCCTGGCATCCGCCAAACCCAGATTCGTCCGTTGGACTGCCATATGGTGAAGCGTGATTCATCACTCCAGAGAACCCGTTTCCACTGCTCCAGAGTTCAATGGCAGAGAGCTTTACACTCCAGTCGACGCTTGGCATTACGCGTGGCGAGCTTCGGCTTGTGTGCGGCTGCTTGGCCACGAAACCCATTTCATAAAGCTCCTAACAAATCAGGAACTGATTCCAAACTGACTTGTTGGAAAGGTGGCGTCCTATGACGGTGCCACGTTGAAAGTCACTGAGCTTTTCAGTAATGGCTGTGTGCTCAATTTTATACACCGTAACAAATAGCCGAATCCACTAATTTGAATGGGTGTCCACATACTTTTGGCTACATAGTGTATAAAACTGCCTATTATTGTCTAGACAAGTTATCACATATTGTGTGTGTACACACATGCCTGTTTCCCTGTGAGTACACTACACGTTCCGTCCTGTATGTCTCAGTGTGTGTGTGTACATGCACCGTCTCCTTTAAAACCATATGGTGGTTTGTATGGCTGGCGTTGTGCGCTCCGCCATCTCGTACCCACGTGATTACATAATGGGCTGAGCCCAGCTGAAGACGTTGTGCCCTACCCTCCCTTCCCAATGCCCTGCGCTCACTCTCAATGAACCACTCACTGAGCACGGCTGCCTCTGTGTACCATGATTCACCATGGCAACCACACCGCTCTGGTTAAAAAAGAATGTCCCCCTTCTTTCTGTCTGGACTGTGTGCTGCACTGTCTGCTAATGATATGGCTATATTTCCCTGGTTTGTCCATTTATCCCCATTCATGGAACGACTGTGTCCCTGCAGATGGAAAATACCAACAGAGCTAATTCAGCTAAACATGGTGCAATATTTGTTGTGCATGTGTTTAGTATGAAATAAACAACAACAACAACTAAATGTGTGATGCACTGAATAGACTTGGGGTTTGTATGAGGTTGTGTCATGATAGTTAATGATTCATTTTCTGGTCTTATTGATATAATTGTGTCTTACTTGACTACTATTAGTCTATTGATATCTAATTTCACACATTTATTTTGATGTGATCAAGGAAATCACTACTGTCATTTGATTTACTTGTTAGTTACTCCAGACACTTAAATGTGTGGTGTAAAAAAATCACACCAAACATCATGTAAAAATATTTTGGGGGCCATTTTGAACTCTCATTTTGTTTAATTAATTTATCATTTCACAAGTTGTTTATGCAAAAAGAGATCAGTCAGTCATCCACATTAAAGTGTGTGAAGAACTCTAATGCTGGTACACTTGTTCTACTGAGGCATTTTCTACTTTCCACACTGTACTGTATGTCCATGTATGAACTTGTGTCACTGATGCCTGGTGTCTGATCTTGCCCCCCAGTTCAAAAGGATGCTGAACAGAGAGCTCACCCAGTTGTCAGAAACCAGCCGGTCAGGAAACCAAGTCTCAGAGTTTATCGCCAACACTTTCCTAGGTGAGTGACAACAGCGCTCCTGAATGGCTCCTGAACATGCATTAAAATGGCCACGCAAGGTATTTATTTTGACTCTACTGACAAATAGGAATTGATGTAAAGCATTCATCCTGCTCAAATTCTGTTACATAATACAATATTTATTTGCTTTATAAGGCGTTATACAGCCTTGGTCATAATGCTCTATAAATGTAGTCAAAGATGTTCATGAGTTGTGCATTATTATGCATAGCTCGTAAGGTATTAGAAATGCACTTAGAATGCATTGTGAAGAGGGTATTCATAGAAAATGCTCACGGACAGGCCGTATCTATGAAAGGAATCGCAGGATCATGTTGTCTGATGCAAAGTTAAGGGATATTTATTACAAATACATGGCCCTCAGGCTGAAAATAACAAACACATGGTACGGGTGGCAATAAGAAGGCCTCCTCACAGAGACACCTTCACTCATGTTCTCCCAGGTCTTGAACCAGGAGACTTGAAGCCCCACCCCATAGCACTCCACTATATACCATTCCCACTGGTCACAGGTGCAGTTTGTCACCTGTGATGAGGGAAGAGAGAGAGGGAACAAAGAGAGAACAAATGATAGCACGACATAATGACATTTCATCTCACATTCATGCAAATACTTAAGAAAAACGTATCAGGGTGAAATTATGAAAGTATGCATATAATTGTACGTTGATGAAATATGGATTCTTGTACTGATCAGTAAAATAAAGGACAAACATTCATACATCCACTCTCATACTCAGCGCCCCCTTCTAGATTTGTATTTTTTATTTAACTAGGCAAGTCATTTAAGAACAAAGTCTTATTTGCAATGACGGCCTACCCCGGTCAAACCCGGACGACGCTGGGCCAATTGTGCGCCGCCCTATGAGACACCCAATCACGGCCGGATGTGATACAGCCTGGATTCGAACCAGGGACTGTAGTGACGCCACTTGCACTGAGATGCAGTGCCTTAGACTGCTGTGCCACTCTAGATAGAGATAGCAGGCACCCATAAGTATTCAGACCCTTTACTCAGTAATTTGTTGAAGCACCTTTCGCAGCGATTACAGCCTCGAGTCTTCTTGGGTATGATGCTACAAGCTTGTCACAGCTGTATTTTGGGAGTTTGTCCCATTCTTCTATGTAGATCCTCTCAAGCTCTGTCAGGTTGGATGGGGAGTGTCGCTGCACGGATATTTCCAGGTCTCTCCAGAGACGTTAGATCGGGTTCAAGTCCGGGCACTGGCTGGGCCACTCAAGGACATTCAGAGACTTGTCCCGAAGCCACTACTGCGTTGTCTTGGCTGTGTGATTAGGGTCCTGTTGGAAGGTGAACCTTCGCCCCAGTCTGAGGTCTTGAGTGCTCTGGAGCAGGTTTTCACCAAGGATCTCTCTGTAATTTGCTATGTTCATCTTTCCCTCGATCCTGACTAGTCTCCCAGTCCCTGCCGCTGATAAATATCCCCACAGCATTATGCTGCCACCACCATGCTTCACCGTAGGGATGGTGCCAGGTTTCCTCCAGACGTGACGCTTGGCATTCAGGCCAAAGAGTTCAATCTTGGTTTCATCAGACCAGAGAATCTTGTTTCTCATTGTCTGAGAGTCCTTTTGGTGCTTTTGGCAAACTTTTGGCTGTTATGTGCCTTTTACTGAGGAGTGGCTTCTGTCTGACCACTCTACCATAAAGGCCTGATTGGTGTAGTGCTGCAGAGAAGGTTGTACTTCTGGAAGTTTCTCCCATCTCCACAGAAGAACTCTAGAGCTCTGTCAGAGTGACCATCGGGTTCTTGGTTACTTCCCTGACCAAGGGCCTTCTCCCCCCAATTGCTCAGTTTGGCCGGGCGGCCATCTCTAGGAAGAGTCTTAGTGGTTCCAAACTTCTTCCATTTAAGAATGTTGGAAGCCACTGTGTTCTTGGGGACCTTCAATGCTGCAGAAATGTTTTGGTATCCTTCCCCAGATCTGTGCCTCGACACAGTCTCAGAGTTCTACAGACAATTCCTTTGACCTCGTGGCTTGGTTTTTGCTTTGACATGCACTGTCAGCTGTGGGACCTAATATGGACAGGTGTGTGCCTTTCCAAATCATGTCCAACCAATTTAATTTACAACAGGTGGACTCCAATCAAGTTGTAGAAACATCAAGGATGATCAATGGAAACAGGATGCACTTGAGCTCAATTTCAAGTCTCATAGCAAAGGGTCTGAATACTTATGTAAATAAGGTATCTGTTTTTTATTTTTAATACATTTGCAATTATTTATTTTTTTAACAGTTTTTGCTCTGTCATTATGGGGTATTATATGTAGATTGAGTTTAAAATGTTGTTTTATCCATTTTAGAATTAAGCTGTAAAGTAACAAAATGTGGGAAAGGGGAAGGGGTCTGAACACTTTCCGAATGTACTGTACAGGTTATAATGTGTTGGAGTACTGAACAGGCCAACATATTCAGAGGATGAACATAGGTTGCATGACGTGCAGTGTTTGGTTACATAGGAGCAGAGGTGCAACTTTGGTTTTAGAAGTGGGAGGGACATAACCTGGTGTGGGGTTTGGGGGTCCTCCTTCAGAATTTTGGGGGGCATTTAAAGCTCATTTCCTGCATTTCTACACAATCTAATATGACCCTTTTGGGGTCATTTTGTGGTCACTTATTGTAAATAAGAATATAATATGTTTCTAAACACTTTTACATGAATGTGGATGCTACTGCACAAATATCATACCCCCCCAAAAATGCTAACCTCCCCTGATATTGTAATGGTTAGAGGTTAGCATGTCTTGGGGGTTATGATATTTGTACGTCTAACTTTCTCACTCATCATTATTCACGATTCATTCAGGGTTATCCATAGCGTCCACATTAATGTAGAGGTGTTTAGAAACATATTATACAGTTGAAGTCGGAAGTTTACATATATCTTAGCCAAATACATTTAAACTCAGTGTTTCACAATTCCTGACATTTAATCCAAGTAAAAATTCCCTGTCTTAGGTCAGTTAGGATCACCACTTTATTTTAAGAATGTGAAATGTCAGAATAATAGTGGAGAGAATGATTTATTTCAGCTTTTATTTCTTTCATCACATTCCCAGTGGGTCAGAAGTTTACATACACTCAATTAGTATTTGGTAGCATTGCCTTTAAATTGTTTAAATTGGGTCAAACATTTCTGGTAGCCTTCCACCAGCTTCCCACAATAAAGTTGTGTGAATTTTAGCCCATTCCTCCTGACGGAGCTGGTGTAACTGAGTCAGGTTTGTAGGCCTCCTTGCTCTCACACTCTTTTTCAGTTCTGCCCACAAATGTTCTATAGGCTTGAGGTCAGGGCTTTGCGATGGCCACTCCAAAACTTTGACTTTGTTGTCCTTAAGCCATTTTGCCACAACTTTGGAAGAATACTTGGGGTCATTGTCCATTTGGAAGAACCATTTGCGACCAAGCTTTTAACTTCCTGACTGATGTCTTGAGATGTTGCTTCAATATATCCACATAATTGTCCTCCTCATGATGCCATCTATTTTGTGAAGTGCACCAGTCCCTCCTGCAGCAAAGCACCCCCACAACATGATGCTGCCACCCCCGTGCTTCACGGTTGGGATGGTGTTCTTTGGCTTGCAAGCCTCCCCCTTTTTCCTCCAAACATAACAATGGTCATTATGCCCAAAAGGTCCTATTTTTGTTTTATCAGACCAGAGGACATTTCTCCAAAAAGTACGATCTTTGTCCCCATGTGCAGTTGCAAACCGTAGTCTGGCTTTTTTATGCCGGTTTTTAAGCAGTGGCTTCTTCCTTGCTGAGCGGCCTTTCAGGTTATGTCAATATAGGACTTGTTTTACTGTGGATATAGATACTTTTGTACCTGTTTCCTCCAGCATCTTTACAAGGTCCTTTGCTGTTGTTGTTCTAGGATTGATTTGCACTTTTTGCACCAAAGTACGTTCATGTCTAGGAGACAGAAAGCGTCTCCTTCCTGAGCGGTATGGCGGCTGCGTGGTCGCATGGTGTTTATACTTGCGTACTATTGTTTGTATAGATGAACATGGTATCTTCAGGCGTTTGGAAATTGCACCCAAGGATGAACCAGACTTGTGGAGGTGTACAATTTTTTTTCTGAGGTCTTGGCTGATTTCTTTTGATTTTCCCATGATGTCAAGCAAAGAGGCACTGAGTTTGAAGGTAGGCCTTGAAATACATCCACAGGTACACCTCCAATTGACTCAAATGATGTCAATTAGCCTATCAGAAGCTTCTAAAGCCATGACATAATTTTCTGGAATTTTCCAAGCTGTTTAAAGGCACAGTCAACTAAGTGTATGTAAACTTCTGACCCACCGGAATTGTGATACAGTGAATTATAAGTGAAATAATCGGTCTGTAAACAATTGTTGGAAAAATTACTTATGTGTATGTAAACTTCCGACTTCAACTGTATTCTCATTTATAATAAAAGTTGTGCCCCTGCATAGGAGTACATAAATATGCATATTTAGTCATTCACGTCTGCTAGCCTATTAGCATGTCAGAATGGCATTCCTGGACACATTGTGTGGCATTGCCATGGAGACCATAATATTATTAGACTGCCTTTTGCGTCAGGACGTGTATGATCGTAAATTCCCTCTGGAGTGCCAGAGGACGCTCTGGGCGTTCGTAAATTCAGAGCTTATTGATCCGAGCGTTCTGACCTTACAATGGCAGTCAAACACCTACGCTAACTGGCTAAAGTTGGCTAGCTTGCTAGCTACTTCTAGACACAAATGAGAAAACACCTCACTCTGACCATTTTACTCGTCCTAGTAGAGGTGGTTAAGCTGTTTTCATATTGTCTAGAGCGTTGGTGGCTGTAACCATGCTGCTGGCAACAATTTAATTACGTTTTTTTGCTGACGTTTACTGATACGGTCATATTCAATGGGGTGTTCGTAAAGTCACCAGTTATTCTGCAGGCATTGTTAGCAGAACGCACGCTTTAACTAATAATGTGGCAGAACAACTGCCCCCTCTCATTGCAGCCACAGAAGTTCAAGACCGACCGCGGTACTGCAGGCATTGTTAGCAGAAGACAGGATCCCCCATTATAGTGAATGGAAAAATTGCAATCTTTTTGTGTAATAAAAACATTCTAAATAAATACAAATCAAATACAACTCTAATTCAAGTGAACAGGAGCTTTCACACTAAACGATAACTACAAAAAGAGTGGAGAAGGATACCAATAGCTATCGTTTGGATAATTTTCTGAGTGAATACCCCCTCCCCTCCTATCCCCCCGACGATAAAACATTAACAACCAATCAAAAAGTTGTTCTCTAGAAGCATTATTGGTTCCTGGAGCGCGAGGCGAGACGGCAGAACGCACCGTAAACTTGCCTGATATAGGACGAATTGGGAGAATGATGATCCACAACAAACTTGCATATCAGTATGAGAAGGACATATTTTCAGATAGTGTATGTTAACGCACGATACATCCTGACAAAATACGCACTATGACTGGCCTGCTAATGTGCCTTTCTGGACCTTGTAAACTGTAAAAGACTAGGCTAGATTATTATTATTTCGTAATGAAACATGCATTCAAAACGGTTATTGAAATGACATATTCAACGCCGTTAACAGCCTAGACTAGAATGATTTACTCACTAGAAAACAATCGAATAAAATGCATTATTGCATTGTGTTGATATAGCCTACGTATGATAATTTTCTTGTCCAAGCCAGACTGGGAGCGCAGCCTGGGGAGCACACAATAGCCTATCCCAGGCTACTTGTCATTTCATTATCTGATTTAAAAAAAACGTTCACTGTGTAAAATCATTGGGTAAAGGCTATTCACTGTAATATTAGGCCTAATATTTAGCTAATTCATTTAGGCTACACTTCTGTAGTCTGTCTTCATCCTTTCAGCTACAGGCAGCTATTCTTCTTTAGCTCTTGGAGTCCCAGGAAAAGCTAGACTACATTAGCTTGAATGATTAGTCTGCTAATGTACCTTTCTGGACCTTGTAAACTGTAGAGAATAGTGTAGTATCTGGGATCTACATCTGTTTATATTAGTTACTATGCTGTTACTAAGCAGTGATGTATTACGACAGTGTACGTTACTACACCTAATAGGAAATGCACATGCGCACGAGTGTGCCCGGGGAACTGTAGAGCACGAGAGGTTTTGACTAAACGAAAACTAACTGTACTCCCGTCTCCTGCCTGGTCATTTCTCCACAACACAAATATTACAAATAGATCCATAACTGATCCAAATTGTTGCAAAATCAGGCCTAGGCTGGATGCAGTTATTTCAACATGAAGCATTAAAAACAGAACGTTTGAGCGGTTATTCAAATTAGCCTACATAGCTGCAGTTTACAGCCCTAGACAATAATTGTGTACTCAATTGATGACAATAAAAAAAAGTCCACGTTGCACTGTGTTGTAGCCTAGGTAGAAACTGTTATTGTCTAAACAAACGTAGGCCTAATCAATAGTGGAGCTTTGCGTGCCCGGGGACTGCAAAGTGCAGCCTGGATGAACACACTGATCTGCCATTTTATAATCTGTCAACCTTTTTTTCTTTCACTTTGACAGGTAAATATGTATAGCCCTAGTATTTAGCTAATGAAGGGCCTATCTAGCTAATATTTAGCTTCTTACTTCGGCTACACAACTCTAGCCTCTTTCTCTTCCAGCCGTTCCCGTGTGCAATTGGCTATATGGAGGCAAGCCTCTCCGCTATTCCTCTTCTCTTGAAATACCAGGAAAAGCTTAAGATATTCAAGATATTTTATACTATGCCTAGTAGCCTTTTTTTTGTGGAGAGAAGCAGGGCTGCTGATTGCTCAATGTAAAATAGGTCTAGGCCAAATTAACTTTTGTGAAAATTTTAGGAGTGCGCGTTGGTGTGATCTTTGGCCAGTGATGATAACATTATTGCACTGATGCATTGCAAATGATTGCACAGGATATACAGAGAGATGAGCACAGTGAAAAAGAAGATTCAAACGAATTGACAACCATTCGAAAAATGGAAATCACTTCCAATCACTTAAGCAACGAGGCAAGCAATAACATGATGTAAAAGATACATAGGCTAAACAGCATTTGTCGTTAAATTGCTACATTTAAATACGAGTTTCTATATTATTTTTCTTTACATTTACATTGAAGGACAATTTGCAGTTGTCACTATGACAATGAACACACACTGAATGGTCTGTGTTACCACATTATTAATAGGCCTACAGCCTGCAGTAGGATGCGTTGATCAGTTGATTGACAGGTGTAGGCTACTGCAGAACAATCAACGATAAACGGCCCGCTGTTGTGGATGCTTACCAACGTTTATAGTTCTGTATAATGTTTTGTTATACAGTGCCTACAGAAAGTATTCATACCTCTTGACTTATTCCATATTTTGTTTTTACAGCCTGAATTCAAAATAGATTAAATAGGTTTTCTTCTCACCCATCTACACACAATGCCTAATAATGACAAAGTGAAAATGTGTTTTTAGAAATGTTTGCAAATTTATTGAAAATAAAATACAGAAATCAAGTATTCACACCCCTGAGTCAATACATGTTGAAATCACCTTTGGCAGCGATTACAGCTGTGAGTCTTTCTGGATAAGTCTCTAAGAGCTTTGCACACCTGGATTGTAAAATATTTGCACATCATTCTCTAAAAAATTCTTCAAGCTCTGTCAAGTTGGTTGTTGATCATTACTAGACAGCCATTTCATGTCTTGCCATAGATTATCAAGCCGATTTAAGTCAAAACTGTAACTAGGCCACTCAGGAACATTCAATGTCGTCTTGTTAAGCAACTCCACACCACAAGAGCTATGGTCGTCTGACCATAGCACCGGTTCCAATCCAAGTGCCAATGCCATTTATCAAACTCCAGGCGGTGCTATGGTCGGAGGACATGAAAATAGAGCTTGTTATATTTGTCACTGTCTGACTACCAGGAATCATTTTTGGTTGAGAGATTACATTTGCTGCAGAGTTATCGGTCGAAGCCGTATTCCTAGTCCTAGTCTAATTGATTTCTCACCTGATTTGTGATGGAAAAAGATTAGATTAGCTATAATTATTAATATTAACAATCATCAACTGTGTCCCCCTATATTGGTTGAAAGAAATCTCTCTCTCACTCTCTCTCTCTCTGTGTGTCTCTCTCTCTGTGTGTCTCTCTGTGTTTGTAGAAAAGCAGCAAGATGTGGAGATTATGTCTGGGCCTCTTAAAGACAAGGACAAGAAGAAGAGGCCCATGTCCCAGATTGTTGCGGTGAAGAAACCTGCTCTCAGCCCCAGCCTCGCCCCTACCCAGATCCCCCGCTTTGGGGTCACCACCCTCCATGAGAGTCTACTGGCAACGGTGGGTGCCAAGCACACACACACTTACACAGACGGGCACAAACACACTCCAAGCTCAGTGGGTTAGAGCATGGTGTTGGCAGCTTAATGGTTTGTTTCCCGCGTGGATGACAGACCTTTGGATAAAAACGTCTGCTTAGTGACCGTATTACTATATGTGAAGAAAAACACATTACGTCTCAAGTTTTATTGCCACATGCACAAGATACATCAGGTGTAAAACAGTACAGTGAATTGCTTAACTATAGTTATAAAGAAACAGTTACATACTGTACAGGTCTTGTATACATGTCAGTGCAGTGCCAGTAGCGTTATTTCAATGTGCAGGGGTACTGGAGCGAATGAGGAAGGAATGTACATGTAAAGTCGCTGTTAGCAGGATAAATACCAATGGTAATAATAATAATGGTAATAAACAAAATAGCAGCATCGAATGGTAATATTAATCACTATAATTAATCAATCCATTTTGGCAGCAGCATATGTGGTGTGTGCATGGTAATGAGTGCGTGTGCGAGGTGTCAGTAGGGATTGTGTGAGCATGAGTACGTCGGTATGTGTGAATGTGAAGAACGTCAGTGTAGGTGCGTGTGGCTGAGTGGTAGAGACCATTACGTGCTTTCACACGTCAGACATGCTACAAATACTCTATGAATCTCTTCATTCCATCACTAAAACATTTTAGCGTTTTTATGACTGGAGGGCTTACAATAGTAAACATGGTGGTATAAAAGCCACTGGCCACAGGACCTTTATTTAGAAAAACGGCAATAAATGATTTGTACAATGGGTTCACCCCAGACTTTTTCTCACTGAATGTTGTGTTGTCGTTCTAGGAATTTGAAGACATCAACAGATGGGGTCTAGATATTTTCAAGATAGCTGAATACTCGGGGAATCGGCCTTTGACGGTGGTGATGTACTCCATTTTCCAGGTATGAGTCTCCCATTACTTTGTAGCATTTTCTAGCATTCTCACCGAGGCGTTTGAATCTCTTAGTGTATTGTTTGAGTCCCGGTCTTGGCTACCCCGAATTCGCTGCAATACTTTACCCGTATGTTTCTTACGTATTTGGTTTACTCTTCTGTGAGCCTGGTTTCTGTTGCTCCCCAAACTCAGGAGCGAGAGCTGCTGAAGAACTTTAAGATCCCAGCCGACACCTTCGTCACCTTCATGATGACCCTGGAGGACCATTACCACACCGACGTGGCCTACCACAACAACATCCATGCTGCCGACGTGGTACAGTCCACTCACATCCTCCTCTCCACCCCTGCCCTGGAGGTATGGGACGCTCCATTATGAGGAAGATTACAGAATGATGTTCAGCTATATTCTATATTCTAATCCAGTTAGTTGACTTGCCCTGTGCATGGCTTTGGATTTCATTAACTTTATCAATGCATATTGAGGGAGAAGGCATTTGTTCATGGTTTTAATAGTTTTAAGTTTTAAGGTTAAAAAAAAAATATCCCCACGTTAAGTGTTAATTCTTAGTAACACTTATTTTTTTTAACCTTTATTTAACTAGGCACTTAACAGACACTTAACAGTAGTAGTAACACAAAAGTGTGTGTTGATTGTTTTCAGGCTGTCTTCACTGACCTGGAGATCATGGCTGCTCTGTTTAGCAGTGCCATACACGACGTGGATCATCCCGGAGTGTCCAACCAGTTCCTCATCAACACAAGTCAGTTCCATCCCTCACTAGCAATCTCACTGATTAGATATAAAGGAGCAAAATGTGTCTTGGATCTACTACTGTGAAGACTACATTATAGCATCTGTAAGGCGTTACATCACTGAATACAGGAGTGCCTTGGAATTGTTGTTGCTTTACTAACGGTGTGGGTGTTCCTACTGTAGACTCTGAGCTGGCTCTGATGTACAACGACGCCTCGGTCCTGGAGAACCACCACCTGGCCGTGGGCTTCAAGCTGCTGCAGGAGGACAACTGTGACATCTTCCAGAGCCTCAGCAAGAAACAGGGTCAGTCCCTCAGGAAGATGGTCATCGACATGGTGAGACACTGACTGAATGATTTGTAATCAGTTATAAATAACATTATATCTACACTACTCCCTGTTATCATAGTTAAACATGATAAGGAATTAGCTTACATCATAATAACATGGCCATTTAGCAAAACCTTTTCCCCAAAGTCACTTAACGGTACATTTAACACACACAAAACATTAGGAACTTACTCGTTCCATGACATTGACTGACCAGGTGAATCAAGGTGAAAGCTATGATCCCTTATTGATGTCACCTGTTAAATCCACTTCAATCAGTATAGATGAAGAGGAGGAGACAGGTTAAAGAAGGATGATTATGCCTTGAGACATGGATTGTGTATGCCAGTCAGAGGTTGAATGGACAAGACAAAATATTTAAGTGCCTTTGAACGGGGTATGGTAGTAGGTGCACCGGTTTGAGTGCGTCAAGAACTGCAATGCTGCTGGGTTTTTCACGCTGAACAGTTTGCCGTGTGCCTCAAAAATGGTCCATCACCCAAAGGACATTTGGCTAACTTGGCACAACTGTGAGAAGCATTGGAGTCAACCCTTCGGAAACGCTTTCGACACCTTGTAGAGTCCATGCGCAGACCAGCTGGCTGGTGTGTTTACGGACATATTCAATCAATCCTTATCCCAGTCTGCTGTTCCCACATGCTTCAAGAGGGCCACCATTGTTCCTGTTCCCAAGAAAGCTAAGGTAACTGAGCTAATTGACTACCGCCCCTTAGCACTCACTTCCATCATCATGAAGTGCTTTGAGACACTAGTCAAGGACCATATCACCTCCACCCTACCCGACACCCTAGACCCACTCCAATTTGCTTACCGCCCCAATAGGTCCACAGACGACGCAATCGCAATCACACTGCACACTGCCCTAACCCATCTGAACAAGAGGAATATCTATGTAAGAATGCTGTTCATCGACTACAGCTCAGCATTTAACACCATAGTACCCTCCAAACTCGTCATTAAGCTCGAGACCTTGGGTCTCGACCCCGCCCTGTGCAACTGGGTCCTGGACTTCCTGACGGGCCGCCCAGGTGGTGAGGGTAGCTAACAACATCTCCACCCGGCTGATCCTCAACACTGGGGCCCCACAAGGGTGCGTTCTCAGCCCTCTCCTGTACTCCCTGTTCACCCACGACTGCGTGGCCATGCACGCCTCCAACTCAATCATCAAGTTTGCAGATGACACTACAGTGGTAGGCTTGATTACCAACAACGACGAGACGGCCTACAGGGAGGAGGTGAGGGCCCTCGGAGTGTGGTGTCAGGAAAATAACCTCAAACTCAATGTCAACAAAACAAAGGAGATGATCGTGGACTTCAGGAAACAGCAGAGGGAGCGGCCCCCTATCCACATCGACGGGACAGTAGTGGAGAGGGTGGAAAGTTTTAAGTTCCTCGGCGTACACATCACGGACAAACTGAAATGGTCCACCCACACAGACAGCGTGGTGAAGAAGGTGCAGCAGAGCCTCTTCAACCTCAGGAGGCTGAAGAAATTCGGCTTGTCACCAAAAACACTCACAAACTTTTACAGATGCACAATCAAGAGCATCCTGTCGGGCTGTATCACCGCCTGGTACGGCAACTGCTCCGCCCATAACCGTAAGGCTCTCCAGAGGGTAGTGGGGTCTGCACAACGCATCACCGGGGGCAAACTACCTGCCCTTCAGGACACCTACACCACCCAATGTCACAGGAAGGACAAAAAATCATCAAGGACAACAACCACCCGAGCCACTGCCTGTTCACCCCGCTATCATCCAGAAGGCGATGTCAGTACAGGTGCATCAAAGCGGGGACCGAGAGACTGAAAAACAGCTTCTATCTCAAGGCCATCAGACTGTTAAACAGCCATCACTAACATTGAGTGGCTGCTGCCAACATACTGACTCAACTCTAGCCACTTTAGTAATGGAAAATTTATGTAATAAATGTATCACTAGCCACTTTAAACAATGCCACTTTATACACTGCTCAAAAAAATAAAGGGTACACTTAAACAACACAATGTAACTCCAAGTCAATCACACTTCTGTGAAGTCAAACTGTCCACTTAGGAAGCAACACTGATTGACAATAAATTTCACATGCTGTTGTGCAAATGGAATAGACAACAGGTGGAAATTATAGGCAATTAGCAAGACACCCCCAATAAAGGAGTGGTTCTGCAGGTGGTGACCACAGACCACTTCTCAGTTCCTATGCTTCCTGGCTGATGTTTTGGTCACTTTCACTCTAGTGGTAGCATGAGACGGAGTCTACAACCCACACAAGTGGCTCAGGTAGTGCAGCTCATCCAGGATGGCACATCAATGTGAGCTGTGTCAAGAAGGTTTGCTGTGTCTGTCAGCGTAGTGTCCAGAGCATGGAGGCGCTACCAGGAGACAGGCCAGTACATCAGGAGACGTGGAGGAGGCCGTAGGAGGGCAACAACCCAGCAGCAGGACCGCTACCTCCGCCTTTGTGCAAGGAGGAGCAGGAGTAGCACTGCCAGAGCCCTGCAAAATGACCTCCAGCAGGCCACAAATGTGCATGTGTCTGCTCAAACGGTCAGAAACAGACTCCATGAGGGTGGTATGAGGGCCCGACGTCCACAGGTGGTGGTTGTGCTTACAGCCCAACACCGTGCAGGACGTTTGGCATTTGCCAGAGAACACCAAGATTGGCAAATTCGCCACTGGCGCCCTGTGCTCTTCACAGATGAAAGCAGGTTCACACTGAGCACATGTGACAGACGTGACAGAGTCTGGAGACGCCGTGGAGAACGTTCTGCTGCCTGCAACATCCTCCAGCATGACCGGTTTGGCGGTGGGTCAGTCATGGTGTGGGGTGGCATTTCTTTGGGGGGCCGCACAGCCCTCCATGTGCTCGCCAGAGGTAGCCTGACTGCCATTAGGTACCGAGATGAGATCCTCAGACCCCTTGTGAGACCATATGCTGGTGCGGTTGGCCCTGGGTTCCTCCTAATGCAAGACCATGCTAGACCTCATGTGGCTGGAGTGTGTCAGCAGTTCCTGCAAGAGGAAGGCATTGATGCTATGGACTGACCCGCCCGTTCCCCAGACCTGAATCCAATTGAGCACATCTGGGACATCATGTCTCGCTCCATCCACCAACGCCACGTTGCACCACAGACTGTCCAGGAGTTGGCGGATGCTTTAGTCCAGGTCTGGGAGGAGATCACTCAGGAGACCATCCGCCACCTCATCAGGAGCATGCCCAGGCGTTGTAGGGAGGTCATACAGGCACGTGGAGGCCACACACACTACTGAGCCTCATTTTGACTTGTTTTAAGGACATTACATCAAAGTTGGATCAGCCTGTAGTGTGGTTTTCCACTTTAATTTTGAGTGTGACTCCAAATCCAGACCTCCATGGGTTGATAAATTTGATTTCCATTGATAATTTTTGTGTGATTTTGTTGTCAGCACATTCAACTATGTAAAGAAAAAAGTATTTAATAAGAATATTTAATTCATTCAGATCTAGGATGTGTTATTTTAGTGTTCCCTTTATTTTTTTGAGCAGTGTATAATGTTTACATACCCTACATTACTCATCTCATATGTATATACTGTACTCTATACCATCTACTGCATCTTGCCTATGCCGTTCGGCCATCACTCATTCATATATTTTTATGTACATATTCTTATTCATTCCTTTACACTTGTGTGTATAAGGTAGTTGTTGTGAAATTGTTAGGTTAGATTACTTGTTAGATATTACTGCACTAGAAGCACAAGCATTTCGCTACACTCGCATTAACATCTGCTAACCATGTGTATGTGACAAATACAATTTGATTTGATTTGATGCCCCGACAAATTGAGGCTGTTCTGAGGCCAAAAGGGGCTGCAACTCAATATTAGGAAGGTATTCCTAATGTTTTGTACACTCAGGGTATATTCAGCATGTGGCCCATGTGGGAATCAAACCCACAACACAACCCTGGATGTGGGCAGGACCATATTCTAACCCACTGAGCCATTGGACTTAGTGACTGAAATAAGTTTGATGAATGGGTATTGTCCTCTGCAGGTGTTGGCCACTGACATGTCCAAGCACATGAACTTCCTGGCTGACCTGAAGACCATGGTGGAGACCAAGAAGGTGACCAGTCTGGGAGTGCTGCTGCTGGACAACTACTCAGACCGCATCCAGGTCAGAGGTCATTCCTAGATTAGTAGATGCCACGGGCAGTGGCGGATTTACCATTAGGCAACTCAGGCAATTGCCCGGGGCCTCATATCATTAGGGTTCTTGTGAACTTGGCATCATTTTGTTTAATAATACATAATTTCTCTGTTATCTTAACTTTTGAGGCGCACAATTGGCCCAGCGTCGTCCGGGTTAGGGAAGGGTTTGGCCGGCAGGGATGTCCTTGTCCCATCGTGCACTAGTGACTCCTTTGGCGGGCCGGTCGCAGTGCACACTGACATGGTCGCCAGGTGTACAATGTTTCCTCTGGTGCTTCTGGGTTAAGTGGGCATTGTGTCAAGAAGCAGTGCGGCTTGGTTGGGTTGTGTTTCTGAGGACGCACAGCTCTCGACCTTCGCCTCTACCGAGTCCGTACGGAAGTTGCAGCGATGAGACAAGACTGTAACTACCAATTGGATACCACGAAATTGGGGAGAAAAAGGGCACAAAAAAAGGCCATAAAATGTAAAAAAATATTTATCGGTTAGTTATTGCTCGATATTCCAACGAAAATATCACATATAGTTATTGGCCCCAGAATTTCCACATCAGTGCATCCCTAAAACGAATTATAAAGGACCTACTGTATAAGCCTGTTTTAAAATAACTGCCCTTTTATGGCCTGCAAATGTTGTTTTTGACTAAGAAATCTGTCTGGAAAAAATTTGTGCTGTTGAATTCTGAAAACCCGATGTGGCTCGAGACAAAATGATTGACCACCCCTGTTCTACAGTATGTGTGATACAAAACCTTTACTAGTGAAGAACATTTCAGTTAGCGTTTTCAGTTAGGTGTTTTCAGTTAGGCTTTTCATTCTGCTCCGTTCACCTAAATGAGCCGGCTCCAAACAGCTCTTCGTTCAGTAGCCATGATTTTGTTGAATAGACATGGGGGTGCCTCAGACTGGCCTCTGCATGGAGCCTCCAAATCACTAAGTCCGCCCCTGACTAGTGCTGAGCAATTTTTGCTTTTTGAGGTCGGTTCGGTTTTGGTTAGATTATTAAAATATAACCAAGTTTTTTGAATTTCGGTTTTTATTTTTTTATTAATTGCACGATGCTTTATGTGGGCTGAATGCTGCAACAACACAGAATAAAACAATTAATAAAAGTCCCATGATGGTAGTGGCTGCCCATTGCTACTTAGCATTTATTAACCATAATTTATTCATGTTACTTTAATGAAATATTTCAGTTGTTGCATATATTACATTTGTTTTATTTGATGAATGTAATATTTCATTCAACGTCATCAAATAATATATATAGAGCTGCTGCCTATGCTGTCTGACAAAATCACTATTTTAGTAGTTCTTCAAAGTAAATAAGGCATACTTTTAAGACTGCTGAATACCAACTATCAATCACTTAGAAAAGGTTGGTGACCACTGATCTGAGTCAAGTTCACTTTCGCATGACTTAAAAAATGTAACATTAACCTACAGTTTTGTAGGAATGAGGTTTGTGCGGTAGGTCTAATACATTATCACAGCATATTGGCTATATGCCTGGCCTGCCAACATTGTTATTCTCAGACCATGTTATAAACTCAACAAAAAAATCAACAGCGTTTATTTTCAGCAAACTTAACATGTGTAAATATTTGTATGAACATAACAAGATTCAACAACTGAGACAAGTTCCACAGACATGTGACTAACAGAAATGGAATGTGTCCCTGAACAAAGGGGGTGTCAAAATCCAAAGTAACAGTCAGTATCTGGTGTGGCCACCAGCTGCATTAAGTACTGCAATGCATCTCCTCCTCATGGACTGCACCAGATTTGCCAGTTCTTGCTGTGAGATGTTACCCCACTCTACCACCAAGGCACCTGCAAGTTCCCGGACATTTCTGGGGGGAATGGCCCTAGCCCTCACCCTCCGATCCAACAGGTCCCAGACGTGCTCAATGGGATTGAGATCCGGGTTTATCGCTGGCCATGGCAGAACACTGACATTCCTGTCTTGCAGGAAATCACGCACAGAACGAGCAGTATGGCTGGTGGCATTGTCATGCTGGAGGGTCATGTCAAGATGAGTCTGCAGGAAGGAGGATGTCTTCCCTGTAACGCACAGCATTGAGATTGCCTGCAATGACAACAAGCTCAGTCCGATGATGCTGTGACACACCGCCCCCAGACCATGAGGGACCCTCCACCTCCAAATCCATCCCGCTCCGGGGTACAGGCCTCGGTGTAACGCTCATTCCTTCGACGATAAACGCGAATCCGACCATCACCCCTGGTGAGACAAAACCGACAGTCCTGTCTAGTCCAGCGACGGTGGGTTTGTGCCCATAGGCGACGTTGTTGCCGGTGATGTCTGGTGAGGACCTGCTTTACAACAGACCTACAAGCCCTCAGTCCAGCCTCTCTCAGCCTATTGCGAACTGTCCGAGCACTGATGGAAGGATTGTGCGTTCCTGGTGTAACTCGGGCAGTTGTTGTTGCCATCCTGTACCTGTCCCGCAGGTGTGATGTTCAGATGTACTGATCCTGTGCAGGTGTTGTTACACATGGTCTGCCACTGCGAGGATGATCAGCTGTCTGTCCTGTCTCCCTGTAGCGCTGTCTTAGGCATCTCACAGTACGGACATTTATTGCCCTGGCCACATCTGCAGTCCTCATGCCTCCATGCAGCATGCATAAGGCACGTTCACGCAGATTTAAAGGGACCCTGGGCATCTTTCTTTTGGTGTTTTTCAGAGTCAGTAGAAAGGCCTCTTTAGTGTCCTAAGTTTTCATAACTGTGACCTTAATTGCCTACCTCTGTAAGCTGTTAGTGTCTTAACGACCGTTCCACGGGTGCATGTTCATTCATTGTTTATGGTTCATTGAACAAGCATGGTAAGCAGTGTTTAAAGCCTTTACAATAAAGATCTGTGAAGTTATTTGGATTTTTACGAATTATCTTTGAATGACAGGGTCCTGAAAAAGGGACGTTTCTTTTTTTGCTGAGTTTGATAACCGGTCGATCACGATTGACTGGTTGATCTTCAAGGCATTCCTAGTCTATCACCAAACACTTCTGTAGAAACGCCAACGATGAAGGCTTACACTCCTTTTCGGGCAGGTAGCGTGCCAGATGTTGACGCGTGAGTCATCACTCCAGAGAACGCGTTTCCACTGCTCCAAAGTCCAATGGCGGCGAGCTTTACACCACTCCAGCAGACGCTTGACATTGAACATGGTGACCTTAGGCTTCTGTGCGGCTGCTCGGCAATGGAAACCCATTTCATGAAGCTCCCGACGAACAGTTCTTGTGCTGACGTTGCTTCAAGAGGCAGTTTGGAACACAGTAGTGTGTGTTGCAACCAAGGACAGACGATTTTTACGCGCTGCAAGCTTCAGCCCCTGGCGGTCCCATTCAGTGAGGTTGTGTTGCCTACCACTTTGCGGCTGAGCCATTGTTGCTCCTAGACGTCTCCACTTCACAATAACAACACTTACAGTGACCGGTGCAGGTCGAGCAGAAATTTGACTAACTGACTTGTTGGAAAGGTGTCCTCCTATAATGGTGCCACGTTGAAAGTCATTGAGCTCTTCAGTAAGGCCATTCTACTGCCAATGTTTGTCTATAGAGATTGCATGGCTGTGCTCGATTTTATATGCCTGTCAGCAACAGGTGTGGCTGAAATAGACGAATCCACTAATTTGAAGGGGTATCCACATACTTTTATATATATAGTGTAAGTCAAGACATAGTGTCATGTAAATGTAGGTTTCTACATAAATACCTGAAATAGAAATGACAAAATATAGAGTACCGGTCAAAAGTTTTAGAACACCTACTCATTCAAGGGTTTTTCTTTCTTTTTACTATTTTCTACATTGTAGAATAATAGTGAAGAAATCAAAGCTATGAAACAACACATATGGAATCAGGGAGTAACCAAAAAAGTGTTAAACAAATCAATATATATTTGATATTTGAGATTCTTCAAATAGCCACCCTTTGCCTTGATGACAGCTTTGTACACTCTTATCATTCTCTCAACCATCTTCACCTGTAATGCTTTTCCAACAGTCTTGAAGGAGTTCCCACATATGCTGAGCACTTGTTGGCTGCTTTTTCTTCACTCTGCGGTCCGACTCATCCCAAACCATCTCAATTGGGTTGAGGTCAGGTGATTGTGGATGCCAGGTCATCTGTTGCAGCACTCCATCGCTCTTCTTCTTGGTAAAATAACCCTTATACAGCCTGGATGTGGGTTGGGTCATTGTCCTGTTGGGGAAAAAACAAGTCCCACTAAGCCCAAACCAGCTGGAATGGCGTATCGCTGCAGAATGCTGTTGTAGCCATGCTGGTTAAGTGTGCCTTGAATTCTAAATAAATCACAGAGTGTCACCATCAAAGCACCCCCACATCATAACACCTCCTCCATGCTTTATGGTTGGAAATACACATGCAGTAATCATCTGGTGACCCACATCGCGTCTCAGAAAGACACGGACTCCAGACCAGAGGACAAATTTCCACCGGTTTAATGTCCATTGCTCATGTTTCTTGGCCCAAGCAAGTCTCTTCTTCTTATCGGTGCCCTTTAGTAGTGGTTTCTTTGCAGCAATTTATTTGGGCTGCAATCTGAGGTGCAGTTAACTCTAATGAACTTATCCTCTGCAGCAGATGTAACTCTGGGTCTTCATGTCCTCATGAGAGCCAGTTTCATCATAGCGCTTGATGTTTTTTGCGACTGCAATTGAAGAAACCTACAAAGTTCTTGAAATGTTCCGTATTGACTGACCTTCATGTCTTAAAGTAATGATGGGTTGTCGTTTCTCTTTGCTTATTTGAGCGGTTCTTGCCATAATATGGACTTGGTCTTTTACCAAATAGGGCTATCTTCTGTATTCCCCCCTACCTTTTCACAACAACCAATTGGCTCAAACGTATTAAGGAAAGAAATTTGACAAATTAACTTTTAACAAGACACACCTGTTAATTGCATTCCAGGTGATTACCTCATGAAGCTGGTTGAGAGAATGCCAAGAGTGTGCAAAGCTGTCATCAAGGCAAAGGGTGGCTATTTGAAGAATCTCAAATATAAAACACTTTTTTGGTTACTACATGATTCCATATGTGTTATTTCACAGTTTTGTTGTCTTCACTATTATTCTACAATGTAGGTGTTCTAAAACTTTTGACCAGTAGTGTATATGTAATTTAAAAAATATTCTGAAAAGATCAAAGCAATAGATTAACGGGGTCCTTTGTGATTGTCTCAAGGTCCTGCAGAACATGGTTCACTGTGCTGACCTGAGTAACCCCACCAAGCCACTGGACGTCTACCGCCAGTGGACGGACCGCATCATGATGGAGTTCTTCACCCAGGGGGACAGGGAGAGGGACAAGGGCATGGAGATCAGCCCTATGTGTGACAAACACAATGCCTCTGTCGAGAAGACCCAGGTACTGTACAGCGTATGTGCATAGCATACAAGTAGTGTGCACGCAGGCGAAGTCGCGCAGGCTTTCTCACTCATGCAAATCTGCAAACCCACCCGCAGATCTTTGGCACTGCTTAACAGACCCAGTTGCTTACAAGTTATTGTCATACTGTCTGTTTGAACCCATCAAAACAGTGTGGGGCCATACTCGTGAACTTTTGCTAAAACCATTGGTTTAAATCATTGGTCTTACATTTCTAGCTGCTAGTTTTTCTCATAGGCCAACCTGGCAAAATTTGCCACGATGCTGGGGAGGGCCAGCTGAGCAGATAATTCGATCTGGAAACTAAATAAGGAATCAACCTTAAAGGGTATAGCCACCATCCAATTGCATTTGTTAAACAGGTCAACATGGCCACCAGAGGGAGATTGTTAAACCATCCAACTGCTTGGTTAAGTGGAGTGTTCCAATTTATTTTGCATGATGCTTCCATGGCTAAGCTATTGATGTTCCACAAAATTCGAAAGGCAGTAAGGCACATTTCTGCATATATGACCAAATTCTAAGTTTTTGCTTACCGTTTCATACACATCCATGTGCTTTTACGGGGATTATACGTTTATATTTTTAGCTACATCCATCGTAAAAATAAATCGAAGATGGAGGTCTTGTCAACTGGTTGTATTTTTTCCAAACCATTATGACTGATTGGGGGCACAGTTCGCTAAGACAGTTGGCTCAAAGTTCAATGGATACTTTAGTGAGAAAGTATTGGGATCAGATCCAACTACGTAGACAATTTTAATTGGCTGATAAGAATTTTGTTACTGGATATTGTATTGTGGCAAATTTTGCCAGCATGGTTTATGAGAAAAGCTAGCAACAAGCCGTTTGAGACCAATGGTTTAAACCAATGGTCTTAGCAAAAGTTCACAAGTATGGGTCTTTGTGCATTTACATCTCTCATATTTACTCCCCCCTGCAGGTGGGATTCATAGACTACATTGTCCACCCTCTGTGGGAGACGTGGGCTGACCTGGTCCACCCTGACGCACAGGACATTCTGGACACGCTGGAGGACAACCGGGAGTGGTACCAGAGTATGATCCAGCGCAGCCCCTCACCCACCCTCGAGGACATGGACCTTGACGGGGGGCCAGGGGCCCTGGAGGCTATGGCGGGGGGTTGCTGCACCTCCACAGGGGACAAGTTCCAGTTTGAACTCACCCTGGAGGAGGAGGAGGACGAGGGCGACGTCGAGTCAGACCTGGAGAGCCCACCTGAGGAGGAGATGTCACAGGGGGGAGAGACCTCTAGGAAGACCCCGGCCCTGTCTCAATCCCCAGAGCCCAGCAGCAGCACCAGACACCGGCCCCCCTCCCCTCACCCTGGCCGGGCCTTCAGTCTGACCACCATGTCAGTTAGGAGCCCCGGCCATCTCAGGACGTTGAGCCCCGGGCTGGACGGGGACGACAGAGACGATAGGGACAGAGAACTGGGTCAGGAAGGCAATAGTGTAGCGTACCTACGGCTTGGCACGTAACACCAACCCTAGCCCACCCAGCACCTCATTCAGTCCCTGCCTTGGTTCGTGGGTCCCAGCAGCAATTGGACGTGCAAGGTGGGCTTTTTAACAACAGTATGTAATGACAACAGTCCCTTTACACTGAAGACACCTTTACACTGACCACTTTCCCTCTGTTTAATCTTGTAGAACAAGAAGTATCGTTATATCCTCTTTTTTTCTCCTTTGTGCCAGATGGGACTTTTTAGTCCTGCTTTCTGTAGTTGATTCTAGGGGTAAAGTGTCAGAAACAGACTGCTGTATATGTCTAGCTGATCAAAGGTAGAACTAATTACATGGCTAACCAGTCTCACCAACGTCTCCTGATGGAGCAAGGAATTCTACTGAGAAAATGTCTTCCTCAAAATGATGGAATATAGATCTATTCAATAGAATATTGTAAGGATTGTGATCAATTTACAGGGTCTTAGAACTGTTGCACCATACAATTAGGGGGATTATATTTGTTTGAATTCAGTAAGCATAAACTAGTATATTTGATTTAGTTTCTGAGAGTTCTGTGAATGATAAGTTTAACCAAATCCAGTATGTACCTGAATAGTGAGATAATTGTGACTTAAACCCCAGGGTATGGAGAGAGAAATTATTTTAATGTAGCACAGACTTCTTGGTTACCCCTTAACCTAGACTGCCTGTTTCGAGTTGTCGCTGACGACAAACGTTTCTTAGAACTTCAAGAGGTTCAAGTTATGCAAAAAGACATAACTGATTGACATGTGTCTGGCGCCCTCTATTGATCTAAATTAAAAGTTTGAGTTTGAGAACTAAAGCAAGTTAAGTATGGAGGATGAAACAAACAGTACCAGTATAATTATATACAGTGGGGGTCTGAAATTATTGACACCCTTGATACAGACTAATTTATAAGAATCTTTAGGGGTGTCAATAATTCTGACCCCTACCTTTTAGGTGAAAAAAAAAAGTCATTTTTTTAGCACACAATATAGCTCAGTATTTTTATGATTTATTTTATACAGTCAGTATTGCTATTCTTTATCAAGGGTGTCAATCATTTCAGACCCCACTGTATACAAGTCAAGCATTTAAAAAATGTCCTGAAGTACTGTGGTTGATTGGGTTGTTTTAAATCTAGACAAACACCACTTACACTCATATTTGTAAAATTGTATTTGTTTTTATGGGATCATGTTTTACATTTGTGTCACATTTTTAAATATGATATGAAATGGTTCTGTTTTCTTTTATATATTTGGGATGTCCTCACTATGTCTGATTGTCTCTGTGCTTTGTAAGCATAGTTATCAGGGTGCCTCCACCATCCAGTAGCACTTTACAATCTCTGTTGTAAATTAATTCAGTTCTGAAGCGCTTGAGCCAAACCATGATTCGACTGGACAGCTTACTGAAGGTTGTGTAGATCTGAGAGGAATGGATAGGTGTAATAAATGTGGTAAAAATTCCACCTAACCTATCAGAGTGGTTAAATTGTGGTTAAAATATCAGGTGGTTAAATTCTCATATACTGTAGCTTAAACCTATGAAATCCTGTCAGATCTCCACAAGTGTCTAGGGGTTAGGGGCTATGGGTTGTTTCTGGACAGGGCCGTAGAGTAGACTAATAAGGGTTTTTGTCCAGTAGGGTGCGATGCTTTGAAAGTTGCAGATAGAAATGTAGTGAACAGAGTTGATATGATTCCCTGTAATACACAACAGAAAATCATGTCTGTATTGACATTTGATAACTTCCCATTTGCCTGAATAAGCCCCTAATGTCTTGTTTAATTTGTTCTTGAGGGAAACAAGTTTATAGGGAAAATTGTGCCACAAGTGTTTGGAATTTGAACCAACGCATCTGCCAGCCTAAGTCGTTATGAAATGTTTAACACAATGTTCTCTCTGAACTGTTGATTGTATTCATGTTATTTTATCAATTGTTAGACTTATGCTAATTTTTTTAATGGGAAATGTTGCACCTTAATACGTTGGATGTAATGCTTCGACTTAAATGCTACATTCAATTTTGTCAAGTTGATCAATGTTCTGCTCTTCACAGGGATACAGCTTTTATCTACAGTATGCGAATGCCAATTGACTACAGCAAAACACTGAAACATCCATTTTCCACCAATACTGTACAACTTTTAACAAGTATGCTACAGGGAAGGACCGACAGGAATTGTAAGACGCTGGAGAATATACTTATACCCCCGATGTACAGTACACCTTCTCATTCAAGGGTTTTTCTTTACTTTTACTATTTTTTACATTGTAGAATAATAGCGAAGACGTCAAAACTATGAACACATATGGAATCATGTTGTAACTAAAAAATATATTTTAGATTCTTCAAAGTAGCTTTGCCTTTGACAGCTTTGTACACTCTTGGCATTCTCTCAAACAGCTTCATGAGGAATGCTTTTCCAACAGTCTTGGAGTTCCTACATATACAGTTGAAGTCGGAAGTTTACATACGCCTTAGCCAAATACATTTAAACTCAGTTTGTCACAATTCCTGACATTTAATCCTTGTAAAAATTCCCTGTCTTAGGTCAGTTGGGTTCACCACTTTATTTTAAGAATGTGAAATGTCAGAATAATAGCAGAGAGAATGATTTATTTCAGCTTTTATTTCTTTCATCACATTCCCAGTGGGTCAGAAGTTTACATACACTCAATTGCTTAACTTGGGTTAAATGTTTCAGGTAGCCTTCCACAAGCTTCCCACAATAAATTGGGTGAATTTTGGCCAATTCCTCCTGACAGAGCTGGTGTAACTGAGTCAGGTTTGTTGGCCTCCTTTCTCGCACACGCTTTTTCAGTTCTGGACACAAATTTGCTATGGGATTGAGGTCAGGGCTTTGTGATGGCCACTCCAATACCATGACTTTGTTGTTCTTAAGCCATTTTGCCACAACTTTGGAAGTATGCTTGGGGTCATTGTACATTTGGAAAAGACCAATTTGCAACCAAGCTTTAACTTCCTGACTGATGTCTTGAGATGTTGCTTCAATATATCCACATACTTTTGCTTCCTCATGATGCCATCTATTTTGTGAAGTGCACCAGTCCCTCCTGCAGCAAAGCACCCCCACAACATGATGCTGCCACCTCCGTGCTTCACGATTGGGATGGTGTTCTTTGGCTTGCAAGCCTCCCCCTTTTTCCGCCAAACATAACGATGGTCATTATGGCCAAACAGTTCTATTTTTATTATCAGACCCAAGGAAATTTCTCCAAACGGACGATCTTTGTCCCCATGTGCAATTGCAAACCATAGTCTGGCTTTTTATGGTGGGTTTGGAGCAGTGGCTTCTTCCTTGCTGAGCGGCCTTTCAGGTTATGTCGATATGGGACTCGTTTTACTGTGGATATAGATACTTTTGTACCTGTTTCCTCCAGCATCTTCACAAGGTCTTTTGCTGTTGTTCTGGGATTGATTTGCACTTTTTTGCACCAAAGTACGTTCATCTCTAGGAGACAGAACTCGTCTCCTTCCTGAGCGGTATGACGGCTGCGTGGTCCCATGGTGTTTATACTTGCGTACTATTGTTTGTACAGATGAACGTGGTATCTTCAGGTGTTAGGAAATTGCTCCCAAGGATGAACCAGACTTGTGGAGGTCTACAAATTTTTTTCTTAGGTCTTGGCTGATTTCTTTTGATTTTCCCATGATGTCAAGCAAAGAGGCACTGAGTTTGAAGGTAGGCCTTGAAATACATCCACAGGTACACCTCCAATTGAGTTTGAGTTTATTTTATTTTTACAGGGACAGTGCACATTAATCATTACTCAAATGATGTCAATTAGCCTATCAGAAGCTTCAAAAGCCATGACATAATTTTCTGGAATTTTCCAAGCTGTTTAAAGGCACAGTCAACTTAGTGTATGTAAACTTCTGACCCACTGGAATTGTGATACAGTGAATTATAAGTGAAATAATCTGTCCGTAAACAATTGTTGGAAAAATGACTTGTGTCATGCACAAAGTAGATGTCCTAACCAACTTGACAAAACTATAGTTTGTTAAAAATAAATTTGTGGAGTGGTTGAAAAACGAGTTTTAATGACTCCAACCTAAGTGTATGTAAACTTCTGACTTCAACTGTATATTCTGAGCACTTGTTGGCTGCTTTTCCTTCACTCTGCGGTCCAACTCATCCCAAACCTTCTCAAATTGGGTTGAGGTCTGGTGATTGTGGATGCCAGGTCATCTGATGCAGCACTCCTTGGTCAAATAGCCCTTACACAGCCTGGATGTGTGTTTTGGGTCATTGTCCTGTTGAAAAACAAATGATAGTCCCACTAAGCCCAAACCAGATGGGTTGGCGCATTGCTGCAGAATGCTGTGGTAGCCATGCTGGTTAAGTGTGCCTTCAATTCTAAATAAATCACAGACAGTGTCACCAGCAAAGCACCAACACACCACCTCCTCCATGCTTCACCTTGGGTACCACACATGCGGAGATCATCTGTTCACCTACTCTGTGTCTCCACAAAGACACGGCAGTTGGAATCAAAAATCTCAAATTTGGACTCATCAGACCAAAGGACATATTTCCACTGGTCTAATGTCCATTGCTCGTGTTTCTTGGCCCAAGTAAGTCTCTTCTTATTATTGGTGTCCTTTAGTAGTGGTTTCTTTGCAGACATTTGACCATGAAGGCCTGATTCACGCAGTCTCCTCTGAACAGTTGATGTTGAGATGTGTCTGTTACTTGAACACTGTGAAGCATTTACTTGGGCTGCCATCTGAGGTGCAGTTAACTCTAATGAACTTATCCTCTGCAGCAGAGGTAACTCTGGGTTTTCCTTTCCTGTTGAGGTCCTCATGAGAGCTAGTTTCATCATAGCGCTTGATGGCTTTTGCAACTGCACTTGAAGAAACTAACAAAGTTCTTGAAATTTTCTGGATTCATGTCTTAAAGTAATGATGGACTGTCGTTTCTCTTTGCTTATTTGAGCTGTTCTTGACATAATATGGACTTGGTCTTTTACCAAATAGGGCTATCTTCTGTATACAACCCCTACCTTGTCACAACACAACTGATTGGCACAAACGCATTAAGAAGGAAAGAAATTACACAAATTAACATTTAACAAGGCACACCTGTTAATTGAAATGTATTCCAGGTTGCTACATGATTCCATATGTGTTAATAGTTTGTCTTCACTATTATTCTACAGTAAAAATAAAGAAACACCCTTGAATGAGTAGGTGTTTTAACTTTTGACTGGTACTGTACATAGAGAAGAATCAGTGGAGGCTGCTGTGGAGAGGACGGCTCATAATGCTGGCTGGAACAGAGCGAATAGAATGATGGAAACCATATGGAAACCATGTGTTTGATACCATTCCACTTATTCCGCTCCAGCCATTATCACGAGCCCGTCCTCCCCAATTAAGGTGCCACCAACCTCCTGTGATAAGAATACCTCCCATTTTAAAGCGATAGGACAGTGAAATTTGAAATGAACAGTACTTCCAAAAAAGTTCAACAGCTCCAGCTTGGTAAACTTGCCTGGGAACTAACACTAAAAAATATTCCCCCTTACTCTTTTCCTGGTAAGGCAGGAGAAGATTACATTAGTATTCATACATACTGTATTTTGACAGTATTCCATTCACTCAGCTGTTTGGTCATGAATAAGATAACAGCTGAAATAAGAACCTTGTGATGGGGAGGAGCTCAACTGTATTGAGGGTAAAACGTACATAAATCAGTGCCATTCAGTGTTAAACGTGTTGGCGGAGACGTTAGAATGATGATAATTTGTTCCCTTGGTCCCTTTATTGCTTTGCTCTGAAACAGTGACACACGATGGTATGCCATTACCGTTGTACTTTTGTTCTATGTCCGTCTTTTCATCCTCAATGTTGTTCCAAGTCAGATATTTATTTGTAGTATATTTGTGTCTGTCAAAATGTAAGTACTGTAAAAAGAGATCTTGACGATAGAATCCGTAGTTGTGACATGCATTTTTGGACTAATATATACCCATCAGAACCTCAAATATAAGCTTGTTTTACTCCAATGTTTGTAAACAATGTAAATGTAAACAAACACTGTATAGCCTCAAAACATGGTTCAAACTATAATTTTGATATCATGGAGGGTCAGTCCCTTGCTTCCATAGCTCAGTCTATGAATTAGAGTGTGGGTACATTTCTCCAGGCCCATTCCTTTTTATTTATTTATTTAGTTAGTTACTTTGTTGTTTCAATTAAGGATTCTAGCTTTCAATACATTTTTCTGGAGCCTAAAAAAATCAAGTATACCTTTCAAAATGTATACATCTACCGCTCCAATATTTGTTTAGAGAGTTTGATTATCATTTTTAAAGCCCAAAGTTTCTGGAGTTCAAGTTGTTCAAAGTGAAAATGCCAATAAATATGGAAACCTGTATGCCTATAAAATGTATCATTTTTGTGCATATTCTTAAATCTGTCTGTGCGCAAATAGTTAATTTATGTTTTATTGAATCCCGGCCTAATCTTTGATTCAAGCATTATTCTACATGTTAATATACTACATGTCAATTTGAACGCGGGATATTATTGGCAATGCAGCTTTTAAAGGTAGTGTTCCTGCGTGTGCAGAGATCATTCACCGTAAACGCTGCATGTGTCGGCTCAGCGTTAACCGACAACTGCATAGCAGACCGTTTATTTAAATTAAACCATGTCAGAACTGTAACTTCGTTGGAGCTGTCAACTCCAAAGCGGCTCTCGGCGTTATACCCATCGAAGACGTTACCATTAGATGCACCAAGTCGCATTAGTAAAAACGGAGAGGAAGAGGCGAAGCGTCTTGCATTTGTCCACGAAAATAAGACCACGAAGTTAAGATTTTTTTGATCGAATAGAGTAGACGATTCGGAATAGTTAGTTTGTTACGAATGCACTGATACAAGTGGACGCGCATGGCATTTACAGGCAGGGGGCTTACCTCCCTGTGGACAAATATGAGTGGTCATTACATTTTAGCTCAGCCCTTGACCAAGTACATGTTGATCACAGTTTACAACTTTAAATGTAATTAATATTAAACAAACAAGGACCAGTAACCCCCCTGCAACTCACCTTGTACATTTTGCAGACCAAGTTGAAAGCGATGACAAAGCTTGGTCCTGAAAGTCACGTCCTGTGTGAAGGGAGAGCTCGGCTTCAAACTGATGCACGAGAACGCCCTGAAGACCAAAGCTCTCAGTCCGGCCAAAACACACGTCCCCTGGGTTACTATTAATGGGGTAAGAAGACCTTGCCGGGACTGAAACTAGGTGCACAATGTAGATAACATGGCTATAGTACAGCTAGGGGTGAGTATCTACTGTTTATCAACAATGGGGTTACCGAGTAATGTTTTTTGAGCGGATACAGTGCTACTTAAAACTCGGTCATGCAATCAAACACCATGTGCCGACGTCAAGCCTGTACATTGACATTCCACTTCCTCCTCCTTTGCTGCTTTGCAGGAATACACAGATGACTGTGACGTCGGCACATGGTGTTTGATTGCATGAGAGGAGAACAGAATGCAACCAGAGCCCTTGATGTAAACAGGTGCACAAATGCATTTTGAATGACGAAAAATGCAATAGCTAAAACATTAAGTTAAAAACAGTACAATACTCACAGGTTGGGCAGCATCAAGAATGTTAGCTGCAGATTCCATGCAGTAAATGACTGGGAATTCTGAGTACCGACCCACTGAATGTAGAATACATGCCTAAGCGGAAGGTATGACATCATGAATGAACAATATTTCAGGTTACAAGCAGTTTGCCATTTGATTGGCAGGCTCACCTCAATCATGTTACCATGACACTCTGGTTCTCCATGTTGACAGGTGAAGGGAGAATTCCCTGAGGGAAGCTCCTGTGAAAGAACACCAGGAATAAGGCTGCAGCATTAACACAACACAATATTTACTTCTGTAATTACTGTTGATTTCTCTAATGTTCTTATTCATTCAATAGTCTAACTGAACATGGATCTATCAAAAGGCCTGTACTGAGGTACAACCTGAACTTCACTTTTAAAAATGTGCCCTACTGAACATGACCCAGTGCTCTCCACTTCGAGAAGAGGCCTACCTGTGCATTGCCGTAGGGCACCAATTTGACGTCCATGATGTCGTGGAGCATGGCCCAGGTGGGAAAGAGCTGCTGGGTGAGGAAGGCCCTGCAGCCTGGACACAGGCTCTCATAGTACAGGGTCACCTCCACTCGGGGTACCGCCAAGTTGGGTCTGGTGGCATTGAGCTCTAGACACTGCTTCTGAACCTAGACAGGATACATGAACATGTGTGATACATGTTCAGGGAAAGCACGTGTCGTGGAATTATTCTAATCAAAAGGAGAGACTTACATTTCTTCAAAACAAGTCAACTTTATTATTTATTTACTGCAGTAATGGAACTTGTCAATTAGCCCCCCATTGGTGATTCGTTGAGAGCCCAACCAGCAGGACTATACCACAGCATTTATAGCAAAGTCCCTCCTCCTGGGTGTTTATGACAAACAGATGTATGGAATGGGTCACAAGGAAAAAATTTGTATGAAAGATACTAATAATTGACAGCAAACAGTATCTGCTGTAAAAACTGTTCTGGATGTGTAAAAACCAGAGTCTGGCCTCCAGCTCCATATTGGAGTCATCCCCCCCTGTTACCCCCAGTACAGAAACATTAACTCATGCTATGGAATGCAGTCTTGTTTGGCTTATCACCCAAAGACATCGTAAATCTTCTGTCAGCATTAAATCTCCCAAAGGCCCATCCTCAGTAGAACACACAGATTCAAGTGTTCTAATAACTCACTATTCTGTTGCATAAAACAACCAGTTGATGCAATAACAGTATTATAACATAATCTTGCAATCTATGTTCTCACACACAGCAGGCTTACTCTTTCAATTAGACAAATAATTACTTGCCTGGAATTTACCTGAGAATGAATATTGTGGGAACCAAAACAACTTCCAACCCCCAGTTACATGTTGAATGTTTAGAAATCATAGTAAAATGGAGGGCTTTAAAATTCTCATGAAGACACATTTAAGGTCTTAACTTGAACCGAAACAAAACGGCTTGTTGGCGTCACATTCTCATTGAGGTTTGGCTTCAGTCACATGCCCTCACGAAATGTAGGACCTCTGGTGAATATGGGATATACACTGACATTTACATATATTGTAGGAGAATGTCTTAATGCTTGGTGATATTACACACAAAGGACATTTGATTTGTAGAAAATGACGCTTTAATCATTCAACTGCGACAGATGAAATACTTCAAGCCAGAATCAAGAAAAAAACATGAATAGATTTGATAAAACAGCAGTTGTCATTATAATAATGTCTCAGTGCAGTTATTCAAACTTGATGATCCAAACGTACCCTGCATTCTATTGCAATTTCCAAACTCCTACACCACTGCGAAGGGGGGGGGGGGGGGGGGGGGGGGGGGGGGGGGGGTGTATTCACAAGCCGGTTTGGGCTTCGACTTTCCTTGGGATTTCTTGAAAGTAGAGCAGCAAAAAAAGTCAAACAGGTGCAAACGTCATGTTGCTTACAGGTACTGAAGCCAAAGCCTTCCTTGACACTTATCTCAGACAACACTCTGACCAATTTGAAAAGCCAGTGGGTTGGAGCTCCTCCCACCAATGATTAGTATCATCCTCAGATGTGCTAACGAGATGGATTTTTGTGACCACTTGAGAAGCCAAACTCTCTCATTGGACATCCCACAACAATTACAACAGCCATATCATCTCTTCAACCACTTCTCTTTACGTAGAGACAAATTGGTTGGCAAAACAGGCATAATAACAAACATAAAACTTAGGCCAGAGAAAAAGCATTCTTAATTGATTGATTAATTACCTAATAGATCATTAATAACATATATACAGTCACAACATCAAAGCAGTAGCTAAATAAAGCAGTCCATCATCAGTAGTGACTAACTACAAAGAAAATTGCCAAGACAACAGTGAGGAACATCATAGACCATCTGACCACATTTTGACAGTAGATATCACAATTCTCCCAATGTTTACACTCAATTGCCTTCTGAGCAAGGGATTACTTTTCTCAGAAAACAGTTGGTAAAAATGTCAACAAAAAGGTATTTTGACAACTATACTCTTTTTAATAAATGGTTAATTTAGTCCTATACAAAACTACCAGTCTAACAAATACAACATGAAAATATACCATTGTTTATGTGCAGCCAGAAAGTAATGCAATAACAATTTTACAGAGTTGGACTAATGCTGCTTACAGTCAATCTTAAAGTGCATTTTGCAATGTTTTGGGGGTTTTTCCATGTTTCAAAGTACTTAACTCCAACCTATGTCAATGTTGTATAAATTACAGTTTCACAAATACAAAAGTTAAAAACCAAGCAGTCTTAAAAACATTTGAAAGTCAAGATACAACAAACACTACGACAGAATTTCATTCTAGATAAGCTTTTGAGCAGACAAATAGATTGTTAGAAAACAGTCTTTTTAATCTATTTGGTTATTTAGAGATTGTAAACACATTAAATATAAATGTAAAGAAGATTAAAAAAAATCACATTAGCTTATTCAATTAAATCTGTTCAGGTTATGATGAACGAATAACAAAAACACTGAAACACAGACGGGTTTAACGGCCTTTCATAAAAACCCTTTTCAAACAGATCCTTAAAAGTGCCTCTTAAATGATGCCATCCTTGTCTTACAATGAATGAGATGTCCACTATGAGGAGTGTTTCTGACCTATCATAGCCGGTTATTGTAAATAAATAAATGAGCATGTTCAAGTCCAATTGTAATAAAACTCCTGAAACATATTAATGTCTTTGTAGTGCATTTACAGTTCCAGATTTAAATATTGGCAAGGCAACCTCCCTACTCAAACCTCAAACGTTTACCCACTCACACACTTTCTCTCACAAGCTGAAGAAGCGTTTGGTATTTTATGTTGCACCGTCATAACAGTCTGTGGGGCAATCAAGCATAGCTTTAGTCATAATCTCCAATATGGGCCCAAGCACACAGAAAAGGCAAGGGGAAAGGTATAACAATTCCTCTGAGCCTGGCTCACTGTGAAAAGACTGTCTACACTTTGGAGAACAAGCATAGTCTTACACTGCAAGTGCAATTTCAAAATAAACCGGAAACTTTTTTGGATTGCTCTCTCTTTTTACATACAGTACTCTCTCACATGCCAAAAAAAACGCAATCTCACAGTTTTCAAAGATCCTTTGACCTGAAGGGTAGCCTAACTGAGCAGGACTCTGGCTGAAATGCTATGTTCAGTAAATAGTACACAGACTATTCATCTGTCATCTCTCTCCAAGGAGACCTTTTCTCCTAACTACCATATACACATAAGAAATGGGTTTACCAGATTAACATAACACACAAAACAAACAATGTTGACAGTTATAAAACTTACATTTTCACCAATCCAAACATGCTGGGCAATTGAATCACTCCTAGTAGTGAGCAATAAAATGCACCAATGCAATGTCATCATAATATATAAAACATCGTCCACTTCTAGCACCAATAACCCCATCACCCCTGCTTCTGCTAAAGGTTAAGAACATTCTAATTCCTCCCAAACCTGGATCCGGGAGCACCCCCATCAGTAAAAAAGCTGACTAGCATAGCCTAGCATAGCGTCACAAGTAAATACTAGCATCTAAATATCATTAAATCACAAGTCCAAGACACCAGATGAAAGATACACATCTTGTGAATCCAGCCATCATTTCTGATTTTTAAAATGTTTTACAGTGAAGACACAATATGTAAATCTATTAGCTAACCACGTTAGCAAAAGACACCACTTTTCTTACTCCACCATTTTTTTACTGCATCAGTAGCTATCACAAATTCGACCAAATAAAGATATAAATAGCCACTAACCAAGAAACAACTTCATCAGATGACAGTCTGATAACATATTTATTGTATAGCATATGTTTTGTTAGAAAAATTTGCATATTTCAGGTATAAATCATAGTTTGCCATTGCAGCCACCATCACAACTCTCACCAAAGCGACTAGAATAACTACAGAGACCATCGTGTATTACCTAATTACTCATCATAAAACATTTCTTAAAAATACACAGCGTACAGCAAATGAAAGACACAGATCTTGTGAATACAGCCAATATTTCAGATTTTCTAAGTGTTTTACAGCGAAAACACAATATAGCGTTATATTAGCTTACCACAATAGCAAACATCACAACAGCATATATTCAAGCCAAAAATAGCGATAACGTATAAACCACCAAAATATATTAATTTTTTCACTAACCTTCTCAGAATTCTTCAGATGACAGTCCTATAACATCATATTACACAATGCATATAGAGTTTGTTCGAAAATGTGCATATTTAGCGGCACAAATCGTGGTTATACAATGTGATTAGTGGCCAAAACTTCAAGCAATCTGTCCGGCGCCATCTTGGAGAGGCACCTATTCTAATCGAAAACTATTCATAAACTTGACTAAAAAATACAAGTTGGACAGCAAATGAAAGACAAATTAGTTCTTAATGCAATCGCTGTGTTACATTTTTAAAATTAACGTTACTTCAGCATACAGCGTGCGCTAAAGCGAGACCGCACCGAAATTCATGGCGGAATTATTATTTGACATTTGTCAACATAAATACGAATTAACAACATAAAGATTGCTTACTATTTGCCGAGCTTCCATCAGAATCTTGGGCAAGGTGTCCTTTCTCCAGAACAATCGTCTTTTGGTTGAAAGATGTCCTCTTCTCATGTGGAAATAGCAGCTAACGATAGCCACCCACTGGAGAGGTGTCCAACTCTTGAAAGCGCATCACAAAGAAATCCAGGAAAATCGCAATAAACTGATATAAACTGCTATAAGTCGGTTTAAATTAACTACCTTATGATGTCTTTAACAACTATAACGAATAAAAACATGACCGGAGATATAGAACTGCTAAAACGAAAGCTTTGCAGGAGGCCATTGTGATGTCCCTGCTGCGCCAGGCGCCCCGTTGAAAAGAACGGTACTTCCGTTCCACGGTCTTATATTGGGCCCCAGATTGCGCAATCCACTCCATTCAAATTCTCCCCGCTTACTGACATCTAGAGGAAGGCGTATGCAGTGCATGTAGCCCGATGGCTTACATGGGGACTTATAAACTGACCTCAGAACAGGGACCTCGATTTCTGAAATCTCACTCCCTGACAGGAAATGTGCTGCAGAATGAGTTCTGTTTCACTCAGAGAAATAATTCAAACGGTTTTAGAAACTAGAGAGTGTTTTCTATCCAATAGTAATAATAATATGCATATTGTACGAGCAAGAATTGAGTACGAGGCAGTTTAATTTGGGAACGAATTTTTACAAAGTCGAAATGGCGCCCCCCTAGTGTCAAGAGGTTTTAAGAACATGATAATAATACTATACAAGATTTCTAAATCAAGTGAGATTCTTGCGTGCAAAAGCTAATGTTTTATGACCTTCTGTGTCCCTGACGTTGGATTTCTACCTCAATACCTCCTCTAGTCTTTTAAAAAGGTCTGATTCATACACGACAAATGTGAGGGTTATCAATTTCGATAACGAGGCGTCATCAAGTTGTCTCCTAACTCGCTGCATAGTACTAATCAGTTTGTCAAAGTAGTTTGTTCGAAATCTAACAAGAATATCTTGTGTATGTTAGCATTACAAAACAGATTTGGAAGCTGAGAAATAAGTGCATTCATAAAGTGTGGCAGGTAAGGTCCAATGAAGGAAAATGCGTTTTGAATCATTGAAATAGGCTACTTATACCTTAACGAGAGACTGACAAATTCCTCAGTTCATACAGCATACATAACCTAATGTCAACTGCAAGCAACTCAACCCCCACAAGATTTACCAATGATCGACTCGAAAAATGTGAACATAAATCCATTTTCAACATGGACAATTCCAACACCCCCATCATACACACACTAATGCAGGGGTGGGCAAGTTTCGTCTTCATATTGTCTTTCCTTTAAATCAGCATCTGATTGAGACCTGGGAAACCAGATGTGTGCACTCTGAGCAGGCAGTGGCAGTAGTGCCAGATACAACTCTGAGGGAGTTGCCCATCTCTGCTGCTTTAAGGCAATCAATAGTGAGGTCCATTTCGGATTTCCAGTTTCACACACAGTGCTGTACAAAACACTTGGCATCTGATTGGGGCCAGGCATCCACACGGACTCTGATTTACAGAGAAATAATGGAAGACAGAGGATTAGAACAGAAGGCACTTTCACCACCAAGTGTTCCACCATGTTCTACTGTGAAAGGGCGCTGTGGATTTTTTGTTTGTATTAATATGAACTTGAAGTAAAGAAATAAAACACTGACAGTTAATAATTTCTGTTTTACCTCAATTAGCCACAAAATCCCTAGTTTGAAAGCAAATGTTTTTCTGGAAGCTTTGCTGCGCCATTTTCCCCAAAATCTTCCCCCACCTGTGCCAACCCTAGTAATTCGCGTTCAACCAATGAGCTTCAGCCCCTCGCCATGTCAGTAACAGCTAGCAAGTTGCAAATGAGCGAAACAGAAAGGAATGACGTGGTGCACATATGGACGTAGTATGCAATTTTGGCTCGTGAGCGCTTCTTTCAGAACTACTGGCTAAAAAGTAGTCAAAAGTACTGGAGAATCCCTTTAAGCATTTTACCACAGTGGACAATGTGAGCAAGGCTTAATGTAAACAGAAAAGCGCTGCTTGGTCTTTTTGTTCTCCATGTCTTGAATATCAAACCCTCTCGCAAAAAGCCCCTCTTTAACTGTAGAAAAAAGTAACAGAAAAATAAAGAAATACATTTCAAAGTCGATTTCAAAAGAATCTACAGCAATTACTTTCAGAGATTTAAATATGTTTCTCCAAAAACTGTGTAGTGTTGTAGAGACTTAACAAAAATAGAACATGTGAATGTGCTCTTCCATGTCAAAATCCACTCCGCTCTTCCCCTCCTCTCAAACCCAACGTGCAGAAACCTTTATGCTTTTTTGTTTGAAAAGTGAGGGTTTGTGGTCTTTATGAGTTCTGTTTGTTTCCTCTGTGTGTGCCAGGCCCTGTCCGGGTTATCTTGCTTCTCTTTTGGGTTGCTGCTGGGTTAGGACAGGACATGCCAGAGTTACATTCAGCAAGTCATTGTGTTGGACCAGGGAGGTGTGTCTATAGTGAAGCACCAGCTCTCTCAGGGAGCTGTACAGGTTGTAGGGTTTGGTGAAGCCGTAGCCCGTGGAGGTCTTGAATATCACACAGTGCTTGATGTCCCCATCCACACTGCATGAATAGATATGTGAAGTCAAGAACAGAACCTTTGGTTAGCCGAAACAAAGCAGTAAAAGTGATATTTCACCCCAAAATCACAGTTTGTCAAATGTTTTTCAAGACCTCAGAAGTGGACTACTATCAAGATCTACACACCATAAATGTTCCTGCTACAGTGGTTCCTTATGCTGCGACATGTTTGTGGTAGATGGTGGCAGATTGTGGTAAATGACCTCATTCTGTCATTGCGCCACACTATCACAAGAGGGAGTTAGAACGCTGGTTATGCTTTTGGTTTCTCTCCCTCCCCCCCGCAAAAATAATTGCTTTATTTACCACAGTGTTTAAGACCTGAGCTATTTATTCATTTACTTATGAACTGTACTAGTTTATTTAGGCAATTAAATTAATGTTTAGGTTAGGCATATTTTGTAGGCTATTTTGCAGCACAAAGCTTTTTGCAGCACTCATTCGTGGCTTTGGATCAAAACAAATAAATACCGACATTCTTTATGCAATCCCATAGGTTTGGACAAGCTGAATCAGTTGTGTTACTGCTTGCTGGAACAAAAGCCTGCACCCATAACGGCCTTTTGAGGATAAGATTGGCCAACCATGTTTTTAGATGGTCCCTATATTTCCTATGCATTTGAGATTTTCAGCATCTCGGCAGGTGAGGCCGGAAAACATCTGATAAATCTGGCTAAACCCCACCCAACTGTCTAGCCGTATTCCAACCAAAATCATTCTGTGTTCACTAAAGCCTTGTTCACACTGCAAGCCTTAATGCTCAAATCAGTTTTGGAATACTGACTGTCAAACAGCAAGTTACAAGTGACCAAATTGCATTTGTGTGTGTTCAGACAGCAGTCATTTGCTGATATGGCTATGCTAGTTGTAATCCTAATGACAGGTATGTGTGCAGTGGTGTAGGCTGATTGGTGGTGGTGCTCGTGCTTCCTATCACTCAGAAATGATGTAGCTAGCTACGGGGGTGACAACAATGCCTGCCATGGACGTCTCCTAGTTGCTTTGAATGTTCAAAATGATAGTGTAAGAAAACATGTAAAGCCTCAAAGGATAAGATTAACTTTCAAAACAAGTCCTTTTTGGCTAGCCACAGCAGTCAACTAGCTAGCTAGGAAGCTGTTTAACTTTCTAGCACATTCACTAATTTGTTTGTAAACAATTAACAAGCTAGTTAGATACCACATGTTCTTGTAAAACTGTCAACAGAGTAGCTAGCAAGCAACAAGATATGCCAAATAACAGTCTAAAAACCACTTGAGGGCAAATAAACTAAATTTGACCGTACAGACACAAGTCAGGAATCAGATTGGTATCTGATTTTAAACCACCTACGAAGGTGGTTTGAAATGTGTCTTGAAATATCTGATTCCATGTGCTTTTTGGCTGTTCAGACTGCAGGGAAAAAACAGATTCAAATTGGATATACAATTAAGATTGCGGGAAAAAATCAATAGTTACATATCGGATATTATTTTTGACGATACGATATTATCGTATCATTTTGGCAATATTGCAATATTATGTTTGCACTAGTTTTCTGTACCTGCACCAAAATGCCAGTATTCTTCCTTCATAGCTTGTTCTCCATCTTATTTTTAAATAGGGACCCAATATGTTTTCAGCACTTTTATTATCATTACTGAGCAAAACTTGTTTTCTCATGGCTCTGTCACGATCGTCTTCGGGAGAAAGAGAGGAGGACCAAGGCGCAGCGTGAAGTGAATACATTCTTCTATTTATTTAAGAAGAAACACTAACCAAACTAATACAAAACAATAAAACGAACGTGACGCTATATATAATAGTGCAGACACAAGCAACTAACACATAGACAATAACCCACAACCCACAATACAAAACAGGCTACCTAAATATGGTTCCCAATCAGAGACAACGCAAAACACCTGTCTCTGATTGAGAACCATATCAGGCCAAACACATAGAAATAGACAAACCAGACATACAACATAGAATGCCCACTCAGATCACACCCTGACCAAACAAAACATAAAACATACAAAGCAAACTATGGTCAGGGTGTGACAGGCTCTCTCTTGCCACTCTGCAGAAGCAATATTTTGGAACATTGAATTGCAATAAAATCACAGTATTGAATCACAATACATATAGAATTGTGAGAATTGCAATACATATCGTATCGTCACCTAACTATCATGATAATATCGTATCGTAAATTCCCAGCCCTAATATGCAAAAAAAAAATCGATTTGAGTCACTTCAAACTGCCAGTGTTAACAAGGCTTTACAGACCCCAGGTCAGGCTAACGGGACTCACACTACAGAGCAGGCATAGGAGCCCTTCTGGGACTGGCTGTCTCGGATCAGGAAAGTGCCGTCACCCTTTCCCCTCAGCAGCTCCTCGGCTTGGCTGCGCTTGATGTCGCCCACGTACCAAGTGCGCTCGTCGAGGTGCGGCAGGTCTTCCTCCTCATCCACCAGAGAATACAGGCTGGGAGGTAGAGGGGAAGAACGGCAGACATGGGGAGGAAACCAGTGTCAATACGATACACGATACGACATGATAATACGTGGTAATACATTACAACTGGCTAATGGCCACATTGGTTTCACTCACTCTTCCATGTCGTTTTTGATCCCCAGCCACTCGTTAATCTTCTTCTGTCTGGTGCCCTTCTGATTCAGCCACCTGGGACGTTAACACAAGCAAACTGTTAGACTGCCATGTTCCTAAATATTGCAGTGTGTGTGTGTGTGTGTGTGTGTGTGTGTGTGTGTGTGTGTGTGTGTGTGTGTGTGTGTGTGTGTGTGTGTGTGTGTGTGTGTGTGTGTGTGTGTGTGTGTGTGTGTGTGTGTGTGTGATTGTGTGTGTGTGTGTGGTAGAAGGGTATAACTTACACCAGGTACTGGTCTCGAATCTTTTTCAGCTGCACGAGGTCCGTTTTCAGGCTACTCATCTTCTTATCGATCTCTTGGTTGTCTGTCGCATGCTCCTTCAGGTCCTGCCCTAGCTTCCTCTTCCTGTCATGGATCTCAGTCACCCGCGACTTCAGCTTATCCCAATTACTTTGGATTCTGGGAGATGGAGCGGCAACATTGTTAGGTCCCCCACTTTAAAATCATGATCACGACCAGCTTCATAGTCAATCAGAGGGCTAGTTCAAAGCCTGTATCACAACAGGAAAATCCTAGAGCAAGCAATGTATTGTGGATACCTCTCAGTATCTTTGCTGTTTCCCTCCCCGAGGAACTGGTCAATGTTCTCCTTGCTATAGCATTCTTGGGTCTCGCACCCGTCCTCTGAGATCTTGATGGTCTCGTTGAAGGCCTCGATGGCCGTGCGGTTCATCTGTAACTCCTGAAGTACAGGGAAAACAGACGATATTGTGCTCATTTCAAATGCTATGGAGCCCAGACCCAAATGTGACAGTGAAAACATAAGTGTTGGATATGTACCTGAGAGGTGCGAGTATACTCTTCATACAAGACGTCATATTCCCAGCTCTTCTCCTGGCACTGTTTGTGGTACACCTTCAGTTGCTCTCCTACTGCTTCCACGTTGTCCCCTTTCACCACCTGATCCTGGAAACAACAAAGACCACAAGTCACTAACTGACCACAGCACTTGAGATGTTGAGATAAAGTGCATTCAATATGGGCTCAGTGCATTTCAAATAGAGAAGGGCAGCAAGCAAACTGTTCTCACCTAAACAGAATTGTTTGGTGACATTTCAGACAAGCTTAAGTGCTCTTGGGAATGCCATGGGTTATTTTCCTTCACGCATGTGCCATAAGAAATGTAGGGCCTTCCAGAAAGCATCAGAGTGCTGTTCGAAGGCTACATTCCTTATCTCTTATAACATCTCTATTTAAAATCCAAGGAGTACCATTAAGATATGGCCCGGAAGCCAAACCAAGACTGAGGCCCTTCAGAACAGGATACAGAACACTATAATAATAATAACAGAATGAGCCTACCTGCTGATATTTGGAGATTGGGTACAGAAGCCGTGAGTCCAGCTTGGGGTTGTACTGGGCCAGCGATTCGTGGTGATAATACAGGATGAGTTCCACCACAGAAGCAAAGGTCAGCGGCTCAGAGAAGCCATACTTGCCTCCTTGGTGGAAGATCTTGATCAGCTGGTTGTTTCCTCCTTTCCTAGAAAAGTCCCGAGACGTTGTGCAACATTACTGATGTTCTGTGAAAGACTCTGGAAGCTATCCAAAGTGGCAAAATGCCATTGCACTTTAAATGAGTGACTAGGCAAGCTCAAACTTGGAGTGGATTGTAAAAGGGACAAAATAGTAAATTTTAGAAAGACTTCATTATTAATACCCTTACCTGAGAGTCAATGTATATTCTCCTTTCACCTTGCTTGAGGCATCTCGGACCAAGAAAGTGCCATCTGGTGTGTCTCTCATCTTGTCATTCACCTCATCTCTGGAAAAATATATACAAATATATAGCATGATTATGTAATTAAAGATGGGTGAGTAAGACGAGTGACAATATTTTTTTCTTGAAACAGAAGATCGTGGTTAAAACTGTAAATAACCAAGTGTGGATATCCATTATTTAAACATTTTACCTGGAAATGTCTCCCCAGTACCACTCTACGTCAGCCATCTTGCTGCCATCCCCATTGATGACAGAAGCTGCCATGGCTTTGGTTTTGGAAGGCTTGGAAGGTAGGGCTGTCAAAGGAATCAATAGATGGTGGTGTTACAATACAGTGGGACATCCAATCAAAATTTACCCAGGAGGCAAAGATGGGTTTTTAGTGTAATAACCTTGTTAAAACCAAGTATAGAATTTATTTGTTATAATTAATTGGTATTAGATTTAAAAGATGATCGAATTGCTCCTGAATTGTAATGTCATTAATGCATTTATTTTTAATAAATATTTATTTAATGTACAAGTGAATAGGCTGGTTTACTTTGAAGTTTAAGTTTTGACCAATAAGGTAGCTTGTTAAGCTGTGGCCAATGGGAGAGTTGACCTGGTTAAGAGGAAGCCTGGGAAAAAGAGACGTTGAAAAAAGAGGGAGAGACGTTGACAGAGAAATGTAGAGACATTATCAGTGTTGGTGAAGAAAAACTATGAAAGAAGACGATAAAAAATAGAACAAAACCCATATCTACCGAGTTTTGAAGGGACATACGGATTTGATTTTATATGAGTTATTATTATTTTTGTTAAACACTTGGAGGCTGAAGCTACCGTCGCGTCGTGGACGTATTTGACAGCTCGAGGTTAGCCTAGGATAGTGCGAGACCTGGAGGGAATTGCTTGTGGAAGATGAACGAGTTCATGTTTCCATGGGATATCTGTTGCTGCTAAGGAGTACTGTTGGCATTGATAGCTGTGGATCTTGTGAGGACACCTGCTGGGAACTGCTATACTTCAGTGAAGAAATATCAACGAGTAGTGAGTAACTCCAACGGCGGGGCGCTTCGGGACTTTATGTATGGCATACTTTTTTTGGAGCGCCAACGCGCGCCAACGGGTTTAACTAAGCTTGCAAGTAATTTGGACATGGGCTGTGCACGACTCATTGGGGTTTATTATTTTTAGTTATTTTGATGTGGTACATTGAAAATGTGATAATATACATCTTTACACTTATGTCTGTTGCATTGGTGGAGTCATTTACTGTTTCAGTTTAATTTAATGCATGGGAAAGCATATCCTTATATAATAACACAAATCTATAATCATTCTATCTGAAGTTAATACTCTAGTTGTCCTAACCTTAGCGAGTTTACAATAGGGATTCTTATTGGAGATGTCCTTCTCACCTAATATCCCATGCTGTTCAGATAGTCTAAGGTAATATGTTGAGAGTCACATTCGAGCCTAGTGAGGGGGTTACATTAGTGAGTGTGCTAAATTGTTGTGAGCTTGTGTGTTTACCTGATGACATCTGGTCCAGCTCTCAGGCCCTCGCCACCAGCAGCCTCTCCAGCACCTGAACCTGGGCAGAAACCTGATGACCTTCTTCTGACCTGGACACAAATAAATACACTCATACATAAGTCATTCAGAGGACGGTGGAAAACTTTGCTATTACAAGTAATTAAGGTAGAGAGAGTTGTTCAATGCGATAGGGGGGGGTCATATTTTACATTAGTACCAGATGGATGGGTGCCATAATAGGACTTCAGTTACTAACATGTGGGACAATGGAAAGGTGCTGAGGGGATGTATATTCTGCTGACTATAGAGAATACTGTCCTTCCAGGAAAACAGACAGGTGTTATGGCTTCAATCTCTTTCTGGCTCAATCTGGGGCCCATTCCTACAGCCAGAACTCTGTAGACTGACAACAGCATGCGCTCAAGAGGATGCTGGCACTGTTAATGCATTCTCTTCCTCTCTGTGCCTGTAGGCTGGCCAGTGTGTCTCTCTCCCTCTCTCGTAGGCACAACAAAGCCCTCATAAAAGTGGCAGAGGGACCTGCCGCTTATGAAGATGGCAGGTTTTTATCCCCCTTCAAGATTAGTCTAAATTTGAGTTTAAGTAAAAACAAATATTTTGTCTGCACGTTTTATGACCAACATAGGTACAGTATTTGTTTAAATGTGAAACTGACCCAGCGGTGAGCAGAAGAGGGCTGAAGAGGAATGCGAGGGTGTGGGGGTCCAGGCTGTTGCGGGCCGAGCTCTGGCCCACTCGGTCCAGGTGTCTGAGCAGGGTAAGCAGGCCCGGCAGAGGCACAGCCGGGGGCTCCAGCGCCTTCAGCAAACGCCTGGCTGTCTCCCCGACGGACAACTCTTGGATACAAGAACCAGCAAGGAGATTGAGTGACAATCTTAGTGCCTTGGCTGTGAGACACAATGGTAAGTAAGCAACATTATTTTCTATCCAATGCCAAATTAACATATTTCGCTTTGCATTTCTAAGTGATTCCAAAATATACACAATTATTTTGACAGTCCTGATAGTGTGCTTCAATGATGGCCTTTAAATTGTTTTCCTTAGTTTTGTTTGCCACCAAGTAGAATATGCTCCTTGCATCAGTTCTTGATGAGATACATGAAGAAGCATGTGAGTGCTAAAGGTGCTGTTACCTTCTTCCTCTTGCAGGGTAGTCTTCAGGCTGGGATAGATAGACTTTGGGATGACGGGGGATGGCAGGTCCTGCAGGAATCCCATCAGGGCCTCTGAGAGCGCCTGGGTGTTTTACTGGCCCATCTCAGGCCCAGAGAGCTCTGTAAAAGACCACTTTAGTCGTTAATTCAGACAATACAGAGTCCGTTTGTGTACATCGCTGGTTCTCCTGTTCTGTGGTAAGGTCTCCAGAGAGTGTTGTTGTGGTGTGGCAAGTGTTACTGGTGCGGCTAAGTGTGCTGTCTGGGAGACAGTGTCCAGACTAGTCCTACGACAGGTGACAGTGTCTGAGTGCCTAAAATAACGCCCTCCTCCTCTTCCACCGCTGTGACAGGCAGGCAGGCCAGACTGGCTGGGGGCTGTTTACTGCTCCGTCACGCCTCAGCTAGCAAACAACAGCTGTCTGAAAAGGCCTGCCTGGCTCTGCCGAAGTCTCTCTATCTGAGCAGATAGACTATGGGGAAAGTGTCTGACATGTGTGAGCACAGGGAGGGGAGAATCTGAGTTCTATCTGTCTGTGTCATGTTAAAGGTATGTGTGGGTGGGGGGGATCTAGCTTACACCTGTTCTGTCTGCACATGCAGCAAGTCCCAGGTCACATGAACTCTAGGAACAGCCTCTCCAAGTAAACAGATCTTACAAAACACACAGTGTTCACTTTCTCCAGTCAAAACAAACCGTCATGCAATTATAGATATACACATATAACAATCGGAACATGAACTTGTAGAGACAATTCTATTGCATTTAATGCAATCGTAATGCCAATTTTACTGGGTTCATGTGAGGAAATCAGTCAATTGAAATAACTGAATTAGGCCCTAATCTATGGATTTAGGGAATACAGGGAATACAGATATGCATCTGTTGGTCACAGACACCTTTAAAAAAAAAAGTTAAGGGCGTGGATCAGGAAACCAGTCAGTATCTGGTTTGACCTCCATTTACCTCATGCAGCGTGACACATCTCCTTCACGTAGAGTTGATCAGGCTGTTGAATGTGGCCTGTGGAATGTTGTCCCACTCCTCTTCACTGGCTGTGTGAAGTTGCACAATACCATACACGCTGTCTGCCATCTTCCCGGTACAGTTGAAACCGGGATTGATCCGTGAAGAGCACACTTCTTCAGCATGCCAGTGGCTATCGAAGGTGAGTATTTGCCAACTGAAGTTACGACGATGAACTGTAGTCAGGTCAAGATCCTTGTGAGAACGACGAGCACGCAGATGAGCTTCCCTGAGACGGTTTCTGACCGTTTGTGCAGAAATTCTTCGGTTGTGTAAACCCACGGTTTCATCAGCTGTCCGGATGGCTCAAGACGATCCCGCAAATGAAGAAGCCAGATGTGGAGGTCCTGGGCTGGCATGGTTACAAGTGTTCTGAGATTGTGAGACCGGTTGGACGTACTGCCAAATTCTCTAAAACAATGTTTTATCTAAAACAATGCTTATGGTAAAGAAATTAACATTAAATTATCTGGAAACAGCTCTGGTGGACATTCATGCAGTCAGCATGCCAATTGCTCGCTCCCTCTCAACTTGAGACATCTGTGGCCTTTTATTGTCCCCAACACAAGGTGCACTTGTGTAATGATCATGCTGTTTAATCAGCTTCTTGATATGCCACACCTGTCAGGTGGATGGATTATCTTGGCAAAGGAGAAATGCTCACTAACAAGGATGTAAACAAATTTGTGCACAACATTTTAGAGAAATAATATTTTTGTGCATATTGAACATTTCTGGAGTCTTTTATTTCAGCTCATGAAACATGGGACCAACACTTTACATGTTGCGTTTATATTTTTGTTCAGCATATATCAACCATTTTTTACACTGTTTGGACTTAGGTGACCCGAAAAAGTATTTCAATGGGAGTACCCAAGTATTTCAACGGCAGGAAAATCCCTGGATTGTCTTTAGAGGGGAGAACAGCAGAGCTGGGTTTCTAAACAGGCTGGCCTATTTCTCTACACAAACAGGCTGTGTTTTTGGCCCACTGTTAAAATAGAGCAAAGATAAATAGAGCATGCAGTGGATCCTCCAGGAGTGGGAGTCACAAGGGCAGCATGGTAATAACCCTCGAGTTAAGTTGGAATTGAACCTATTTAACTGAACTCAATAGGCAAGGCTATAGTATGAACAGCAGCACAGATCACTGAAGTCACAGGGTTGGGAGTAAATCCCTTTTTATCACATTGGAATGGATGACTATCTGACCATGGCAACAAACTATATCAACTTGTATAGCTCAGCAAAAGATGAATGTAAGAACAACGCATGCATGCACAGACATAAGAGAGGAAGTGGGTCTTACCGATATTCAGGCTCTGTCTCTGACTGCCAGCAGCCAAGGAGCCAGGTGGCCTATTCAAAGTCTCACACTCCAAACCTGCACGAGTTTCCCACACATACACAAGTTAACTCACCCTTCTGAAATAGTCTCTTCTCTCCTGGCATGCCTGGATTAGTGGGTCAGTAACACATATATAAACATCCAAAATACATCACCCGGAGCTAAAAATACATGGGCGAGACGCTAACTGGAACACGGAGCGTTTCAACGCTAACCTGGCCTTTGACATGCTACCCAGAGGCCAAGGAGCCCCTTTTAGGAGTGCTAAGTTTGAAGGGTCTAAAACCAGATGGCGGGAGGAAAGGTTGACTGGTATTCAGGAGTAGTGTGAGCAGAAAGGTGAATTCCTATCAAATCCCAAGCGTCTCACCTAGCTGATGAACACTTTCAAATGTCACTGTTTCTATACCATAGGGATCGAAGTCGATCATGATAAAATCTAAATAAATATATGTTTACATATGTCATGTCATGCATAAAATATCCCCTACCAAAGCATTGGATTACATGTAAGTATGGATAACTGATACATTCATGCCAAATTGAAAGCACTATGTGGCATATTTTCTGGGCAATGCTGCTATTTATCTTGGCAAATTCCTTGTACTAAACACCTCAGAATAAAATTTTCTGATATTACACAGCCATCTTACCTTTTCTCTCAATGGCCTCTACCAACTTCCCCAAAGTGTGGGGTGGGGGGGGGGGGACATTTTCTGGAGGAGGAAACAGCTGGACAAACTAATGAGCTGAAGTCCCTGGAAGACAAATAGGATTTTTGTATTTTTTTTACCATTATTTTACCAGGTAAGTTGACTGAGAACACATTCTCATTTACAGGAACAACCTGGGGGATAGTTACAGGTGAGAGGTGAGGGATGAATGAGCTAATTGTAAACTGGGATGATTAGGTGGCCATGATGGTATGAGGGACAGATTTGGAATCTAGCCAGGACACCAGGGTTAACACCCCTACAATAAGTGCCATGGGATCTTTAGTGACCACAAAGAGTCAGGACACCCATTTAACGTCCCCTCCGAAAGACAGCATCCCACACAGGGCAATGTCCCCAATCACTGCCCTGGGACATTGGGATATTTTTTTGACCACAGGAAAGGATGCCTCCTACTGGCCCTCCAACACCACTTCCAGCAGCATCTGTTCTCCCATCCAGGACCAACCCTGCTTAGCTTCAGAAGCAAGCCAGCAGTGGGATGCAGGGTGGTAATGCTGCTGGATAGGAGTTGATGTTGTTTAAAATCAATGAAAACTACGTAGCGCTTGATGGTTTTTGCGACTGCACTTGAAGAAACTTACAATGTTCTTGAAGTTTTCCGGATTGACTCCTTGGCTAATGTCTTAAAGTAATGATGGACTTTCGTTTCTCTTTGCTTATTTGAGCTGTTCTTGACATAATATGGACTTGGTCTTTTACCAAACAGGGCTATCTTTTGTATACCACCCCTACCTTGTCACAACATAACTAATTGGCTCAAATGCATTATGAAGGAAAGAAATTCCATAAATTAACTTTTAACAAGGCACACCTGTTAATTGCATTCCAGGTGACTACCTCATGAAGCTGGTTGAGAATGTGCAAAGCTGTCATCAAGGCAAAGGGTGGCTACATTGAAGAATCTCAAATATAAAATATATTTTCATTTGTTTACACTTTTTTGGTTACTACATGATTCCATATGTGTTATTTCATAGTTTTGATGTCTTCACTATTATTTTACAATGTAGAAAATAGTAAAAAAATAAAGATAAACCCTTGAATGAGTAAGTGTGTCTGAACTTTTGACTGGAAATTTATGTATTTTAATCTAGCCTATTATAGACCTATAATAAACTATTCTATGAAGATGCGCTTATTATACCAAATAGCCTTATATTGTGTAGCCTATTTGAAGGTCAGTCAGCAATATAATAAGCTATAATAAATTGTTCCCTGTTACAAATGGTAACAGGAGCCCTGCTTGTCCTAAACAGTACAACATTGTATCAGCCCCTTCAAAACTCCCTAATTCTTCATAACATCCCTCACACAGGTCCACTGATGACGGAATTTTCCTACATATTCAATCTAAGTATTTGCTTTTCAAAATGTAATATTCCCATCACTTTTTCTGATTGTTTTCTCATAACTCATTAGGCCTACTAAAGTGGTTCAGACCAATCCACTGCTCATAACCTATATCAATCAGTGTTGTGCCAGGTGTCTATTTTAGTAGGCTATAGTTTGTGAACTTTATAATGTAAAATTCAATATTTTGTTTATACCATGAATATATCAATTGACTTCAATTCATTTTTGTAAAACAACTAGTACATCATATGCTGTAAATAGACAACCTATGTTATTGTCCTTCATCAGCCAGTAAGCTTTAACAGGACCTATGTCCTACCTTTTGAAATGATGGTGTAGGGTACAATGCACTGCTGAAATATATGGGTTGGGCAACCGTACATTCCACTCAGTATCAGATTAGCAAGATGATGTTGTATTTACAATGTTGCAAGGGGCAGCAATGGCTTGCAGCATGCTCCACCAACACTTTTTATTACATCAAAATAATGGATGGATTGAAACACTCAGAGCTGTTAGTGCTTAATGCATTTATTAATTAACAAGTAACTGAACGTAGCCATTTTTAGAATGAATCAAACAACCGTTTTCTTTCGTGCATAAAAGCTCTCCAAACCTGTTTTGTATGATTAATAAATACTTTCATAAACTTAAATAATCTACAAGATCAGAGTATTTTTAAATGTAGCAATTGGTGCTTAAACAGATATGAATATTTAGATGGATTTCTTTCATTGATCCCAAATATTCTGAATCCGTTCTCTCGATATATTCTATTGAGTCTGTCAACAAAATATTTAAAGGGATGGCTCAAGATAAATGTACTGAAAACTCCCAAGAGAAAATCTGTTGGCCAGCAAGTGAGAGAGTTTTCAGCATTTGAATTTGATTTATTCAGCACGCGCAAGAGAACCACGCATACATCCCTTACGCACCTTCATAAGGTAAATCTGCACTCCAAACAATTGGCAATGAAGAAATTTACAAAACTAGAAACAAATTTATCTGTGGATTATTTGTTGGAGTATAGGACCTTATAACAACCCAATGTTTATATCCCAGGACAAACGATCTAGCAACAGCAAGCTATCGTGGACTTCAGGAAACAGCAGAGGGAGCAACCCCCTATCCACATCGTTGGCACAGCAGTGGAGAAGGTGGAAAGTTTTAAGTTCCTCAGCATACACATCACGGACAAACTGAAATGGTCCACCCACACAGACAGTGTGGTGAAGAAGGCGCAAACAGTGCCTCTTCAACCTCAGGAGGCTGGCGAAATTTGGCTTGTCACCTAAAACCCTCACAAACTTTTACAGATGCACAATTGAGAGCATCATGTCGGGCTGTATCACCGCCTGGTATGGAAACTGCGCATGTACGAGCACGAGTGGTCTGTTCAGCATGTTAAGAAAAATATAGTTTACTTAACTAAAGTTACTTTGAAAAGGGAGTTCACTACATCCAAACTTCATCGTTATCAATTAATATATCTAAATCTGAAATGTGATAGAATACAAATTGCAACAACAGATCAGGTTGTGGTCATATATTAACAGAATGTGTAATTTACCCCATTAAACGTTTTCAGTTAGACATTCACGCTTGCCATACAGAGTTGAAATATCTAGCTAACATTTTGAATTGAATAACGTTGCTTGTAAACATCAGAGCTGTAACGATTTGACACACGCTTTGGTTAAAAGCAAGTACAAACGCATATTGTAGTCACAACCCAGTCTCATTAAGTATGTACTATATATACAAATGAGCACAATGTTTTATGTACTAAAAGCAAACTTATGCCGCATCGAACCCAACCCCAGATGCCGCTAATGGCACACCCCTTCTGAATCCCTTTAAACTCGATGCGCCCTGAGTTTGTGTTATTAGTACAAATAAACATAACCGCTTATTTGGTTGACGCTAGCTAGCTAGCTAGCTAGCTATTTTACAGTGAGAATGAGGTAAGTTATTGGACAAGAAATGACAAATAATCTAGTATTTTCTGTATTTCAGCCCGCTTAATTCTAAACATATTTTTATTTCAATCAGTTACGTATATTGGTTCATCTTCTAGACAGGAAGTTATATTTTTCACTCTGGCCAACAGTATCTTGTATGCTAACGTTAGCTTTTTGGTACCCGCCGGTTGCAACCCCAGTGAACATTGGGCCTTTTTAGCTAGCAGCTCACCGTTATTAATTATGTAAAAAGATAATAATATCAATCATGTAAGCAAGCACATGGAAATACTGTTTAGCGAATTATTGAGGTATTTATTTCATGATTTAAAAGTGTCTGACTGTGAAACTCAATCTCCCATGATTCCGTAGTTCCGGAACTGACATTTTATCATTTGTACCGGAACTGACCATTGTGTTCGTTCTTATTATACCTGTGGTTGTGTTGAATACCGCACCCAACTTAAAATAAAGAATTACTCTGCACAGAATACATAACATATAACAGAATAAACTATTTAGCCTTTTAATTAGATATTTGATGGCGTAGCTAGTTTATTTATGGCCTGTGTGTCTCCCATATAAATATGATTACATAGCTACACGTGTCTGCACATTTTAAACTGTTAATTGTAATTCTCTTTTTGCTGTCTGTATATCAATTGTGTAAATATGAATACACATCTAGTTCATGAATAATCATACCAGTTTTGTTCACAACTGAGTGAATTAAAGCAGATAAATAACAAATATTTTAGCGTTAACTATGGAGGCTTTGCCTTTTGCTTTTGCACAATATAACACAGTTCCCACGATAATGAAAATCAACCATCCACAATGTATACCAATTTACTTCTATCATGTGTGAATCCACTATATATATTTTGGATTGTCTCACAGTATATGATCACACGTTTTGGTATTTTTTTTTCTTTCTACGTTAACATACAATAATGTTTATGTTCAACCAAATAGAGCAAAGAGAGGGATGCTGCACGGGTGGCATTTGAGGAGGCTCTTCCAGAAAGCTATCGCACAGCGTTACAATTTCAACATGTAGCTAGCTGTAAGTGATATTTCTTCCCATTTTCCCAGTATATTTTTAGGGCAGTTGAACTGTGGGTACATACCACAGTTGTTGTGTTGTAATTTTAATCACAGATATATTTCCATTCTATGTTTGATTTGAATAAATACTTTAGGATCAGAAAGAGCGAGCTGCAAAGCGACAGTCACCTGCTCCTGCCACAAGCCTTGCCCCTGTCCAATGGATAGAGAGGGACAGAAGAGGCAACATAATTCACCAAAGACCTGGACTAAGAAGGCCTCAAGCCATGGTAAGTGTTATGTGCCTATTTAGTTGTGTGTTTGTTTACGCATGTAAAGTGTAACCATTTTTTGTAAATAGATAACATATGCCAGTCTTGGCTGCCTCATGTTAATTGTATATTATTGTCAGCAAAAGTCTCAGCGAAGGACATGGACCTTCCCAGAACAGGTGACCATATTGCAACTAATGGCGGGGGTGAGTACTGCCTTAAATAGAGCTTAACCCTGGGGCATCTGACCCTAAAACAGAGTTTCCCAACCCTCTCCACTGGCTCCCCCAGAAGTTTCACATTTTTGTTTTAACCCTAAATTGCCATACCTGATTTAATTAATTAGCTTGATGATTAGTTGACTAATTGAACCATGTGTGCCAGTTAAGGGTTAAAACTAAAATTTGAAACGTCTGGAGAGGCCGAGGAGAGGTTTGGGAAACCCTGCCCTAAAGGAACCCCAAGGGAGATGCCAAGAGCGAGATCTCCCTTGGGGTATTTCTTAATAGACTTATCAAGGCTAGGATCGTTACACTAGTCCCTCAGTTCAGAAAACACAACCTGTGCTTCTCTATCACAAATCCCTCACACCTGAACAGGACATGCTTTTGACTGTCATACACTATCCTACTTCTGCTCATCAGAGTAGCGAATGGTATGAGGGGGTATTGACCTGAGGTAGGCTTGAAGCCAGGTCGCTTGACCCTAAGGAAATCATACTACACACAACAACCCCAAGAGAGTAAGGGCCTCATCAAGGCTAGCGTCGTTCAACTTGTCAGGCAGCATGACTACCTTGTTAGGACGTTTCTAACTAGTACTAAATGCAGTTGCAATATACTGACCAATTTTAGCTGGCTCACTGGCTTTCATTTCAGTGCGGGATTAAATACAAAGTAGTGCTATAAAACTTTTAAATCCTCAGACCGATTGACTGTAACCTAAACCTCTGTCTTGCAGGCATGAACTCTTAGGTTGCATGTATTGAAAATAGATTCAAGATGTTATATTACTCTCAAAATAAGAAGAACCACTGCTAAGGTACATTAAAACCACATAGTTATGCACATGTAATTTAATATAATGATGTACAGGACATGTATATCATAATTTTATGACATATCTGTCAGAGTGGATTCTCATCTCATCACCCAATCAACACAGTTATACTAAGTTATACTTAAGTTGCGTTGATGAAGAAATATATTTTTTATTTTTATTGAATTGTTTCCAGTACCAGTACCCATCCTCCTGCAGTACCATGCTACTGCACCTATCCCCACAAGATTCAGGTACAGAATGCCAAACAAATACCATGCTAATTTTTTTTTTTTTTAATACAGCCAAGCTATTCTGTTCATGAGTTCTGTCATGATTTTGTATTCAATTTTTTTTTTTTATCTCCACAAGACTCCCTGATGCTGGACCTACAGGAGCTGATGGGGAGTTTCACGGGGCCAGATTGTCACGTAACCCCAAAGGTGACCTGGGCAGAGAGGCAGACAAAAGTTGGGGGAAAAGATTGAGGCAATGGTGGACAGCATGCTCTCTGCTGAAGGTACTGTGTTGGGCCAGTGTCAGTATTGAAACAGTGAGGATAGCCTGCCCAGGCATCTTCTCTGTGCCGCATGTGACATAGTCACCCATAGCACCAAGGTTTTGCACAACAGGAGTCTCTGTTTGAAGGGTTTTATCGCCCCTTGTCCCCAACCACCGTAATTCATCAGGATGATGAGTGGTCCCTTACCTTCCAGGAGCAAGGTGTGTGTTTATTGTTTTGGTGTTTCAAATTAAATCTGATAGCACCTCCTGCAATACACACTTTTTAGTCAAGCTGCACAATTTTTTAGTTTAACTGATGGTGATGTAATGTTAATATTTTGTATCTTACACGACTGTAATTGCAATATTTATGTTGATTGGTTAGGCACACATTATTAGAATAGCTGACTGAAGATGATGGGGGGGGTTTTGGTGGGGGGGGGGGGGGGGGGGGGGCTTTCATAATACAGATTAAAAAATATCTGCTTTCTCATTCTTGTTTATCTATTTCTACATGTCTGATCTTCTGTCTGCATCCCTGGCTCAGCTTTTAATTATTCTATTAGTCATCTTGATGTAGGAAAACTGTATACATTAAAGTCAAATATTTTAGTGTGATTCACTTGACATATTAAAATCTTCACATATGTTATTCCTTAATTTAATAGATTTTTTTCAGAATGTCAAAAGACTGAAAGAGACGACCAGCCTCCTTGAAGAAAAGCGGGCAGAGCTGGACATCAACGACGCTGTGCTTCAGGGTTGCTGAGGTCCACCAGGGGCCTGAAGGTATGTTAGGTTCTGAACAAATAGAGCAAAAACTGAAACGGACAACCAGAAAAAACTCAAACCAAGTTTATTCTACCCACAAGCATATATTTATACCTTCCGACTAGGCGGAGTTGCCAACTTGCATGTCTAAGATAAACACTCCTTCCCTGTTGTTAGGCAGAAACACAATATGTTCATTTTACTGGTATTGTCACGGCCTGCCTAAGTCTAGGACCCTCATGGGGGTGGAAGTGTTTGTGTATGGGATAGGACTGTAGTCAGATGGTTTTCGAGGTGGGCCCCTATGGCCCCTTCCCAGCAGTGTCTTCTCTCTTCAACTGCTGACCTTATCTCGAGTTGAGTTTCACATCCCTCCTTGTCCTAGTTCCACAGCAACTGGCCTGCCTTATCAGGAACTAAAACCAACCTGCCAACCTTTGCCTCCTTCCTTAGAAATATTAATATTCAGCAATAGCATGTTTGAACAGAATATGAACTTCCTGATCCTCCCATAGTCTCACTCAGTAACTTTCCATACCCAAAGTTCCTATTCACCCTTCATTGACCCCCAACATATACAGTTGAAGTTGGAAGTTTACATACACTTAGGTGGGAGTCATTAAATCTCGTTTTCTGGAAAATTAAGTCATGGCTTTAGAAGCTTCTGATAGGCTAATTGACATAATTTGAGTCAATTGGAGGTGTACCTGTGGATGTATTTCAAGGCCTACCTTCAAACTCAGTGCCTCTTTGCTTGACATAATGGGAAAATCAAAAGAAATCAGCCAAGACCTCAGAAAAAAATTGTACACCTCCATAAGTCTGGTTCATCCTTGGGAGCAATTTCCAAACGCCTGAAGGTACCACATTCATCTGTACAAACAATAGTATGCAAGTATAAACACCATGGGACCACACAGCCGTCATACAGCTCAGGAAGGAGACGCGTTCTGTCTCCTAGAGATGAACGTACTTTGGTGCGAAAAGTGCAAATCAATCCCAGAACAACAGCAAAGGACCTTGTGAAGATGCTGGAGGAAACAGGTACAAAAGTATCTATATCCACAGTAAAACGAGTCCTATATCGATATAACCTGAAAGGCCGCTCAGCAAGGAAGAAGCCACTGCTCCAAAACCGCCATAAAAAAGCCAGCCTATGGTTTGCAACTGCACATGGGGACAAAGATCGTACTTTTTGGAGGAATGTCCTCTGGTCTGATGAAGCAAAAATAGAACTGTTTGGCCATAATGACCATTGTTATGTTTGAAGGAAAAAGGGGGAGGCTTGCAAGCCGAAGAACACAATCCCAACCGTGAAGCACGGGGGTGGCAGCATCATGTTGTGGGGGTGCTTTGCTGCAGGAGGGACTGGTGCACTTCACAAAATAAATGGCATCATGAGGAGGAAAAGTATGTGGATATATTGAAGCAACATCAGTCAGGAAGTTAAACCTTGGTCGCAAATGGGTCTTCCAAATGGACAATGACCCCAAGCATACTTCCAAAATGGCTTAAGGACAACAAAGTAAATGTATTGGAGTGGCAATCACAAAGCCCTGACCTCAAGCCTATAGAAAATGTGTGGGCAAGCTGAAAAAGCCTGTTGCGAGCAGGGAGGCCTACAAACCTGACTCAGTTACACCAGCTCTGTCAGGATTAATGGGCCAAAATTCACCCAATAAGTTGTGGGAAGCTTGTGGAAGGCTACCCGAAACGTTTGACCTAAGTTAAACAATTTAAAGGCAATGCTACCAAATACTAATTGAGTGTATGTAAACTTCTGACCCACTGGGAATGTGATGAAAGAAATAAAAGCTGAAATAAATAATTCTCTCTACTATTCTGACATTTCACATTCTTAAAATAAAGTGGTGATCCTAACTGACCTAAGACAGGGAATTTTTACTAGGATTAAATGTCAGGAATTGTGAAAAACTGAGTTTAAATGTATTTGGCTAAGGTGTATGTAAACTTCCAACTTCAACTGTTCATTTCATATACATGTAAAGTAATCAATACGTTCTAATATGATGACAGGAATAAGTATATTTCAAGCCAGAATCCAACAGGCAGAAAAGTGAATGTTTCTGTCTCTCAACTTCAGAATTGCGTTGATGTCAGTGGAGTCATGTTTGTAACTTGCTCTATGTTTGACAGCCACACTTCAGGATAGTCAGACACGGCATCTCCAGAAGAAGACTGAGGGGCTTGACAGTGTGAGACAGAGGAAACACTACCTCTACCGTTGGACAGGCAAGCCCCAACAACAATATGACCTCAAACACATTATTAATCAAGCAGTAAAACTGATTTGTGAAAGAAAATGCATTAGTCATACACCTCAGATCATGTTGATGATCAAATGTAGGCATGCCCTATGTTATTAATTGATCTAATGCAAAACATTTCATTAAAACTGAGAAATTACGTGAAACAACAGATCAACTTGTGAGCCACAACTGTGCATGCCTTGTATAATGTTATAACTGCATGACAACAAATGCTTTAGAAATGAGTTGATTGATTTGTACTCTCTTTGTTTGTGCCTCTATAGTAGCTCTATAACTTATCATGTAATATATCTGAATTATTATTGATTTAACCTTTATTTAACTAGGCAAGTCAGTTAAGAACAAATTCTTATTTACAATGACGGCCTACCCCGGCCAAACCCAAACCCGGACGATGCTGGGCCAATTGTGTGCCTCCCTATGGGATTCTCAATCACTGCCGGTTGTGATACAGCCTGGTATCTAACCAGGGTCTGTAGTGACGCCTCAAGCACTGAGATGCAGTGCCTTAGACCGCTGCGCCGCTCGGGAGCCCCCAGTCCGTCTAATCACCCCTTTTTATTCAGACGGCAACAAGAGGAGGCATCAGATTCGGATAAAAATTGTTGAGGACAAGGCCTTGACAGCTGCCATTGTTCAACTTCAAGAGCAGAAGGCAGAGTTTAGGCTCCACACAGTGGATGAGCTGCTCAATACTGACAACTTTGTGTGGTCATGGGAGAGACATGGCAACAGTAAGTGTATGATTGCAGAAGGTTTCTATTGTGATTGAATTTTTACCTTCAGCGTAGGCTGCAATCATCGCTGTTCCGTTATATACCTCTGTGAGCTTACATCTCACAGGCAACAACCATCTTGCCATCAAAAAGGCAATCTTTGACAGCCTGATGTTGGTGAACAGACTGCAGGAGGAAGAGAGGATCCTGGTGCAGGAGATGAAGAGGCACTGGGGAAGACTACAAAGAGCAGCGGGATCTCTGGAGGCACTGTCCCTACAGCTGCAAGGTCAGAGTAAGTTGAGGTTTATACTATTTTTGGACTGAACTTTTTGTCAGAGGGAGGAATGGCCTTCTCTGCCACCTGAAGAGAAGATTGAGTGACCTGATACAAGACGAAGTCAACACCAGGAATACCTACCACAAGCTCATTCTGGGAGAAGAGGATATTTTTGATGACTGTAGATGAGAAGTCAAATGAAGATAGAAGTCATTAATGAGAGCTCAGATGACGACTGCTGTGCTTTCTGAAATCATACACCACCCCCTGCCTCTTTCTCTCGGTCTCGCTGTCTCCTACAGGAGAGGGAGAAGGCCGCCACCACCTCCCTTGGGAGCAACCTGGTCTCTTGACGTTGACCCCTTACCTTCTGAACCCATCCAGGGAAATGTCATTTGCCTGATGACTCGCTAGTGGAGAAGGAATGTCTCATTTCAGCCGCATTTGTTTCCATGTTTCCTCTCCTCACCTCCGTTTCTTCCGGTCCTAGACTATGGCGACGTCATCAGCACAAGACTGTTGTTTGAGGAATGTGGTTGTTCATGATTTTCTTTTATTTTCTTGGGAGTATTTATAAAAATAAAAAAAATGTACTTAACTGTTTTTTTTTTTTTACTGTTAAGAACAAATTCTTATTTACAATGACGGCCTACCCTGGCCAAACCCTCCCCTAACCCGTACGACGCTGGGCCAATTGTGCGCCCAGGATCGAACCAGGGTCTGTAGTGACGCCTCTAGCACTGCACCACTATAATGCCGTGATTGGGATTTTGGTGTAATTGTGAGTTGCAAGAGTCCTTGGTCTCAACGGGACTGCTAAAATACATAAATAAAGGTCTTAATGTTGGAAGATTAGCGTAAATATAATTATAATAGTGTCTTCCGTGTATGACAAACCTACCGCTCTATACCCTGCTCTATTGCCTGTATTAACCCAGGAACTGTGTAATGACAGCGAAGTATTGCGGCACGCGTAGGGTTCAAACTCGGCTTGGTCTGCGATCGGCTCAGTAATGATTTAAATTAGCCTACATGTCTTTTTTTTTATGTGATCAACTGTTACTAATGATCATCAGCAACAACCACATGGCCGTGACCGCGTTTACAGAGGAAGCAAATGAAAGTAAAGAAAACAATGTAATTAAATGGAATAATAATCTAGGCTAAACCAACTGAAGCGAACTAAAAGTAAATTGGCAGTTGGATATGTGTGGTTATTAGGCCTACTGACAATCAATACTGAATATCTACCTTGATAGAAATAGGAAACAGGGAAAGTCGGGGAAGCCGATAATTAAAACGTTTCGAGTGTCCATCCCTGCAAACTAAAAGGCTGTACAATTTAAATTCGGCATAATGGCACAGTATTTCATAAACATGACTCTTGGAAAGTTGATACGTTTATATGCTTCAGTTTGCTGCCATATGACTGGTTTCACATTTGTCTCCAGGGATTATAAGGTAAAATGTATCTAAAACAAGTGTCATTTATATTTACAATTCCCTTATCCAAACTGATTACTCATTTACATAGCTGTTATCGTAAAAAATAATAGATGCTTTTTCCATTCGGTTCGCTAGACCTTATTTTTGACTTCTTTGCGCGTAAAGAAGGTGGAATTATAAGGGAATTAAGTCAAGGTCAGTGTACAGTATCTGTAGCCACACCTTAATGTATTCGATCTCCAGTCAAAACGAATAGCAGGTGGACAGCATGCTATTCTCATGCTTAAATTCAAGCTCACAATAAGCATTGAGAGAGAAGGGAATTACGTTGCATTTACACATGCTTAACTCTGTCTGGAATCACACCCCATATGAGCAATGAGCATGTGTCTGGTTCGTTTCTCTGTCCTGGTAATGTTGGAGTGCCGTCGGAAAGTGCCCATTTGGGGATGTCTGATTTCTGACCACCACTAAGCTGAGCTTCTCAGTCATTTTTGTAACCATGTGACAATGATTTTGAGAAACGAAAAGGTTATGATTGAAATTAAACTGTGACAAGAAAAATCATAACTAGCACGCAGATCGGTAGAAATGGTAGGATAAATTCTTAGCTTCCCCAAATGTGACATGTAACCATGGCCAGTAGAGAGGAAAGGAAAATGAGCTAGGAACGGAGGAAAGGAAATAAGGACATTAAATAAGAAAAGGAGATAGCTTCCTTCCCTAAGAAAGGAGGAAAAGAAAGGGAGCAAGGAACGGGAGAGATGAAAGGAAACTAGGAAAGAATATTAATAAAAGGAAAAGGAAGGAAGGGAGCTAGGAAAGGAATTAAGGAAACAGAGATAGGAAATGGAGGTAGGGAAAGAAAGGAAGTAAGCAAAAGGAGGAAAGGAAGCTAGGAAATGAGGAAAGGAAAGGGAATCTAGGAACAAAAAGGAGTTCATACATGTGGTAGGGATTAACCACGGCAAGTAGGGAGGAAAGGAAGGGAGCGAGAAAAGGAAATAATGAAAGGGCGCTAGTAAAGGAGAAAAGGAAGCAAGGAATCTAGGAAAGAAAAGGAGTTCACAAATATGTGGTAGGGATTAAACACAGCCAGTAGATGGCGATAGTATTGCTTTTAGTGACTGGCTAGTTTCGTCACAGGCTGCTGCAGGGCTGCAGCTCCATACTATTGGTCATACCAGCTAAACTTGTGTTGTATGAAGCTTGCTGAACACCCACCAGTTCAAAATATCTTCTTAAACAAAAGATAGGACAATGTGTGCCTTCAATATCAAATGCCATACGGAAACAATTTATTATAAAACCGTTTGGAAACATCAAGTAAAAACACAAAATAGATCCATCTTGACACTTGTACCAAGGATGGCCGGCATCCCTACTCAAACAAAAGCAGACAGATGTTCAAACAAGGCAAAGTGATGTGAGCCTGCAAAATTGTTAGGATTCTCAGGTACACAAGCACTTCTCGGCAAATACATTCAATAGTCCAACCCAACCATAGGCATATTCACATCCTAGCCATCTATTTACTCAACATTTGCTTTTGTTTGAATAGAGCGCTAGGCCATACAGTTAGAACCACAAAAAGAAAAACTAGTCAGACAAAACTGGCTTCGAATAAAACAAATATGAACACCACCATACTCTCCATATTCACATAAAATGGACATTAGCACTGTACCTCCAGTATTTCTAACTCAATCACAGAATCAAACAAAGGGAAATAATGAATGTGGACATGTTTTTGCATGTGTGTCCATTTGACCCTGTAAGTGTGTGACAATGTGTACAGGTACCCTTGTCTACAACTAAGTTGACAGAGGCGTTCGATAGCAGACAAAATAGATTTTTTTTTTTTTAAATGAGGGTTAAATGCAAGAGAGACAAACCACTGTATGGGCTATGCGTAGCCTAACCGTCTAAGCTTCACTCCCAGCCCTTGATGAACCACATGCATCCCTTATGACGTAGATGACGAAAGAGATTCTTTACCGCGCAGTGGTGAGAAAGTGAAAAACATTAGACATACACATCCCGAGAGTGGAAGATTTCATCCCAGCACACACAGAAAAAGACCTACAACTATTAGGAAAACAGACCAGTTGTCTATTTGTGGTTCAGGGTATGATGAGTAGGAGTCAGAGGGAAGTGCAAAAGTTGACTTTGCACACAAATGCTCTATTAGACACACCGTAGAAACCCCAGCATGGGCTATATAAACCCAGAGTACCATGCAATCAAGTATTATGTGTCCTTGTCTCATGCAGCATGCATCTAACAAAGGCGTAAACAAGAGAAAATGCATCATACTGTATTCTTATAGAACAGTTCGGAAGTTTTACAGTTCCAAAAAGGTACTTGAGTAAAGCCTTTAAAACGGTGTAGTGTTGAAATGCACAGACTGCAATACAATACCTACACAGTACATAGAAATACAGGATTACAAAATACCATTTGTTGAAATTGTACATAGCATGTTCGTTGTAAACAATTCTGACCGGCTTTGCGAGATAGCATGTCCTGGGTATAATTTCATTTCACCACCACTGACTTCTGAGTAGTTCATCAAATCTGAAAATATAGACCTCTTTTGAGGATCTGTTGAGACTCTGAAAGAACCCCCTCCCACCGCCAACTTTTGATATGTACAGACAGTTACATAACAGCAAGTAAAATTTAACACAATATCAACCTTCAGACCTACTGTAGTGTATAAAAGGCCCAAAATGATGGTGTTCAACACAACATAACTCATTTTGCAACACTGATGTGATCCCCCAACAAGCTTCATCCTTGAGGCACATTTTTACAGCCATTGTTGTTCCCATCACTTGTGCAACTGGTATGTTGGTATACTCTAAAATATAATAATATTAAGTATAATAATAATGCATATGGCATTAAGACTCCGATATCAAAATACAAACATAAATACATGTACAGTACAAAGACATAAAACGATCATCTGTTCCTAATATCTAAGCCCTGGGTTCTGACTGAAGGTATGTGACGCTCCTCCATTGTTGCCTCTTCCTTATATCGTTTACAAAATTCATGTCAAAATATACATTTTCCTTAGTGCACTTTACCACAATGTAAACATCAACACACAGAAGAAGAAGATGAAAGAGGAATGGGTTTCTTTGAAAATATGCAAGCGGATCTTGTGGAAAGCTTAAACTGTTTATCTTTAGCTTGGTGGTGTCACCTGGACAGCTGAATTCTAGGATGTAGCCTAAAACAGGTTTGAGCGCAAAACTATCTATTTGTGTCTTATCAAAACAATATCCTGTCAACAATTGCCTCTGTGACAGAGATTAGGTGACAGCATTTGATAGGATTAAAGTTCTATGCTTTAGTAGTACAAGCATTGGCAGCAAGCTCAAATTGCCATGCTACCATGATTTCAGCGAAATCAAGTGGGTATAAACCCTGTTGTCCATGAGAATCAGTACAGAGGAACCAGGAAACCCAGAAGTGGATGAGGTCGGGATGAACAAACATGAGGTTATGACAAAATATTGTGCAATATAATCAACAGGTTTTAAAACAAACCAAACCTGGCTTTAATTTATATGTTAAATAAGATTGGAAGAAATACCCTCTTTGAGATTTGGGTAAAAATGCTTAGAAATATAAACTAGCAAAATAATTGAAGCATTTGTAAAGGGGACTGCATTTTCCTGCTACTATCAAGCCTGCAAACAAGGGAATAGGAGCTATTTGTCAAACAAGAAAGGCCCTCATTCAATAAGATATGGGTTAAGAGAACAAAAACAAAACAAATCTGTTTCATGGCAGCTAATACCATTTGTTAGTAATACAATGACTTCACATCAACCAAAACCTGACCTAGCCACAGTGCATTCGGAAAGTATTCAGACCCCTTGATCTTTTCCACATTTTGTTACGTTACAGCCTTATTCTAAAATGAATTAAATAGTTCAATCTACACACATTACACCATAATGACAATGCAAAAACAGGTTTTTAGATATTTTTGCAAATATATAAAAAATAACAAAACTGATATCATATTTTACATTAGTATTCAGACCCTTTACTCAATACTTTGTTGAAACATCTTTGGCAGCGATTACAGCCTCGATTCTTCTTGGGTATGACCCTACAAGCTTGGCACACCTGTATTTGGGGAGTTTCTCCCATTCTTCTCTGCAGATCCTCTCGAGCTCTGTGAGGTTGGATGGGGGGGGGGGGGCGTCGCTGCACAGCTATTTTCTCTCCAGAGATGTTCGATCGGGTCCAAGTCTGGGCTCTGGCTGGGCCACTCAAGGACATTCAGAGACTTGTCCTGAAGCCACTCCTGCGTTGTCTTGGCTGTGTGCTTAGGGTCATTGGAGCAGGTTATCATCAAGGATTTCTCTGTACTTTGCTCTGTTCATCTTTCCCTCGATCCTGACTAGTCTCCCACTCCCTGCCGCTGAAAAACGCCACCACCATGCTTCACCGTAGGGATGTTGCCAGGTTTCCTCCAAACGTGACGCTTGGTATTCAGGCCAAAGAGTTCAATCTTGGTTTCATCAGACCAGAGAATCTTTTTTCTCATGGTCTGAGAGTCCTTTAGTTGCCTTTTGGCAAACACCAAGCGGGCTGTCATGTGCCTTTTACTGAGGAGTGGCTTCTGTCTGGCCGCTCTACCATAAAGGCCTGATTGGTGGAGTGCTACAGAGATGGGTGTCCTTCTCCACAGAGGAACTCTGGAGCCCTGTCAGAGTGACCATCGGGTTCTTGGTCACCACCCTGACTAAGGCCCTTCTTCCCCGATTGCTCAGGAAGAGTCTTGGTGGTTCCAAACTTCTTCCATTTAAGAATGATGGAGGCCCCTGTGTTCTTGGGGACTTTCAATGCTGCAGACATTTTTTGATACCCTTCCCCAGATCTGTGCCTAGACACAATTCTGTGTTGGAGCTCTTAGGACAATTCCTTCTACCTCATGGCTTGGTTTTTGCTCTGACTTGCACTGTCAACTGTGAGACCTTATATAGACAGGTGTGTGCCTTTCCAAATTATGTCCAATTAATTCAATTTACCACAGGTGGACTCCAATCAATTTGTAGAAACATTTCAAGGATGATCAATGGAAACAGGATGCACCTGAGCTCAATTTTGAGTCTCATAGCAAAGAGTTTTAATACTTATCTTAATAAGGTATCTGTTTTTTATTTTTTATTACATTTGCAATTTAAAAAAAATAATAATTTTGCTTTGTCATTATGGGGTATTGTGTGTAGATTGAGGGGAAAAAACGATTAAATACATTTTTGAATAAGTGTGTAACGTAACAAAATGTGGAAAAAGACAAGGGGTCTGAATACTTTACGAATGCACTGTAATTAGCACCACTTTCAAAACTACTGGCTGAGATTATACAAAAGCATCACTAAGTCTCAGCACACGAGCCTAAATCAAAACATGAATGTGTAAAAAATGAATTCCTCTCAAACTACTCACTTCTTTGAACTACTATTAGCAACTACTCTGTAGCATGTTTAAAAATAGACATAACAACAAAATATATGGACACAAAACTTGATTTAACCTTGGCTAGCCACTATCAATTTAACATTTTCCTTTTTTGGCCCCAAAAATCCACTTAGCTTATAAAAGTAATAAATAAACCCAGGAAATAAAGTGCAATCTATTTCCTAGTGTTACATATTTACAAAACAATATCCTGGATCAAGTGAAATCTACAAAACAAAATCAATGTCGCGATTCGTTTGAGTTCCTTCGGCGGGGAAACACTCTGTTGCCCAAACATTTCCTTCCTTCAACAGTGAGAGTGTCAAGGTGCATCCTTGGAAGATATGTGCTGCATGAAATGATTCAAGGAAATGTCACTTCCTTAGCTTCCCTTTCTGGGGGCTAGAGTCTACTGCGGTATCCCCAACCTTATCAGAGGCAGTCTTTGTGCAAAGCAGCTGTCGCTTCTGGTGCCTTACTGGAGACGTTCACCGTGAGAGAGACATCCTTAACAAGCTGCTGTGTGCCAATGTTGTTATCGGTAGATTCGAGCTCCTGTCTCTTGCCGCCGTCCTCCTCCTCTCCGTCTGAGCACGGCTCCCAGTCGTCCTGCTCTTCACTCTCCGTTGAGCCCTGCACAGCAATCTGAGGCACCAGGGTGAAGCGTTTCACCTCAGTCACCTCCTCGCTGGGTTGGGACATAGGCGTCCAGGAGGCTGCCCTCTGCTGGAGCCGGTTGGCTCCAGGGGCAGTGAGCATCACGGTGAACGTGGGGCTTGTCTTCTGGTCGTCAGACTCGTCAAAGCTCACCTCCTGCACCGCCTCCTGCTTCTTGAAGGAGTCACGGCGTTCCGAAAGGTTGAGCTTCCTCATCACCACCAATTGCTCTGAGCGCTCTGCCGCCCAGTCCCTCAGCCGCTGGCAGCCCCCGTAACCCCCCAGCAGCCTCCCGTGGTCCCCAAGGTAGGAGACCCCCCCGCCGCAGACCCCCTCCACCTCCACGTCCTCCCCCTCGCCCTGGAAAGGCACCTCCAACGTGTGCCTGCGGTGGGGGTACGACTTCTTGTCAACGTGGTAGGCGCTGGAGAGCCTCTCAGCCGACTGCACCCTCTTTAGGAGGGGAGAGCGGGGCGGCTCTGCGCTGCGGGGGCGCACACAATGGCGGACAATGGTTGGGGGCGACAGAGTCTTGCCACGGACTGTGTGGAAGGTCTTGGTGATGCCAGGGAGGGGAGAAGGGGAGCGCTGGGGCGACAGAGGCTGGGGAGAGGAGTTGCAGGCCAGGGGGGACGGGGGGATGCTGCTGGTGGACTTGCGGCGACCCACCTTGGTGTAACGCTGGATACTCAGCTTGGAGCCCAGGCCGTGCAGGGAGCTGGGCCGGATGTGTGCAGCCGGGGAGCTGGGAGAGCTGGAGCAGGGAGAAGTGCTCTGTGGAGAGTTTGTGTCTGAGGGAGAGGTAAATACAAAGTAAGTTTACGATCCACCTCAAAAGGGGCTATTGCATTGTCATGGACTAAGACAAATGGAAAGCAAAATGAGGAGATAAAAGCTTAAGTTAGTGGTAACAGTAGTAGTTTTAGTAGTAGCCTAGTAATACAGTAGTGACTGTAGCCATAGTAGTAGTCATAGTTACAGTGTTAGTAGCAACATTGCTGCAGAAGCGTGGGCCTTGTCTTACCTGCAGCCTGGTGGTCGGGGGCAGGACTGCGGCAGGGGGTGGAGGGGCCAGGTGACAGGCTGTGTGTGGGGGAGCCTGGCAGGCTCTCGCTGGACGACACAGAGTGATGCTGCAGTCCAGAGTTGAAGCTGCGGCTGCTGTGAATCACCGTGCTCTGCTTGGACAGCTTCTTCAGGATGCTCCGCCGCCTAGCTCAGTCAGTGGTTACAAAGAGTTATGAAAGGCTATGAAGGGGTTGCGAAGGGTAAATAGAGCCATAACATTATTATTATAGTACGTGATTCACAGCCCGGGAGTTTTTTTCCTGAAAATGTATGCTGTAAAACAAATTTCTCATTGAGGATCATTTTGTTTTCTAATTGATCGGGGTTAGGTCAACTTGTTTCACGATGATGACAGTAGAGTTATACAAATGAGAGGGAATACTCTGTGCATTAAGGAGGTCTTCTACAGTATACCTTACGTTTCTTAATCTAAAGTCAAGGCTTAGATTTCTAGCTCCATTTTGAAAAAAGGCAACACTGGTGAGGTATGCAGTTTGTTGTCATCCATGCGGTAGTGTGTAGTGACCTCGATTGAACACTGGGGGGAGATTCACGTCGACGGGCATCAAGTTCCTCTGTGTCCACATCACTAAGTATCTATCATGGTCCACACACTAACACATGCCTCTTCCCCCCCAGGAGACTGAAAAGATTTGGCATGGGCCCTAACATCCTCAAAAAAGGTTACACAGCTGCATCATTGAGGGCATCTTGACCGGCTGCGTCACCGCTTGGTATTTTTATTTTATTTTTATTTCACCTTTATTTAACCAGGTAGGCATTTACAATTGCGACCTGGCCAAGATAAAGCAAAGCAGTTCGACACATACAACAACACAGAGTTACACATGGAGTAAAACAAACATACAGTCAATAATACAGTAGAAAAATAAGTCTATATACAATGTGAGCAAGTGAGGTGAGATAAGGGAGGTAAAGGCAAAAAAAGGCCATGGTGGCGAAGTAAATACAATATAGCAAGTAAAACACTGGAATGGTTGATTTGCAGTGGAAGAATGTGCAAAGTAGAGATAGAAATAATGGGGTGCAAAGGAGCAAAATAAATAAATACAGTAGGGAAAGAGGTAGTTGTTTGGGCTAAATTATAGATGGGCTATGTACAGGTGCAGTAATCTATGAGCTGCTCTGACAGCTGGTGCTTAAAGCTAGTGAGGGAGATAAGTGTTTCCAGTTTCAGAGATTTTTGTAGTTCGTTCCAGTCATTGGCAGCAGAGAACTGGAAGGAGAGCCAAAGAAAGAATTGGTTTTGGGGGTGACCAGAGAGATATACCTGCTGGAGCGCGTGCTACAGGTGGGTGCTGCTATGTTGACCAGCGAGCTGAGATAAGGGGGGACTTTACCTAGCAGGGTCTTGTAGATGACCTGGATCCAGTGGGTTTGGCGACGAGTATGAAGCGAGGGCCAGCCAACGAGAGTGTACAGGTCGCAGTGGTGGGTAGTATATGGGGCTTTGGGGACAAAACGGATGGCACTGTGATAGACTGCATCCAATTTATTGAGTAGGGTATTGGAGGCTATTTTGTAAATCACATCACCGAAGTCGAGGATTGGTAGGATGGTCAGTTTTACAAGGGTATGTTTGGCAGCATGAGGGAAGGATGCTTTGTTGTGGAATAGGAAGCCAATTCTAGATTTAACTTTGGATTGGAGATGTTTGATGTGAGTCTGGAAGGAGAGTTTACAGTCTAACCAGACACCTAGGTATTTGTAGTTGTCCACATATTCTAAGTCAGAGCCGTCCAGAGTAGTGATGTTGGACAGGCGGGCAGGTGCAGGCAGCGATCGGTTGAAGAGGCAACTGCTTGGCATCCGACCGCAGGGCGATACAGAGGGTAGTGCGTATGGACCAGTACATCACTGGGGCCGAGCTTCCAGCCATCCAGGACCACTATACTAGGCAATGTCAGAGGAAGGCCCTAAAGACTCCAGCCAATCAATTCATAGACTGTTCTCTCTGCTACCGTACGGCAAGCAGTACCGGTGCACCAAGTCTGGAACCAACAGGACCCTGAACAGCTTCTACCCCCAAGCCATAAGACTACTAAATAGTTAGTTAAAAAGTTAACCAAATTGCTACTCGGACTATCTGCATTGACCCTTTTTGCATGAACTTTTTGGACTTGTCACATACGCTGCTGCTACTGTTTATTATCTGTCACTTTATTCCTAGTTAAATGTACATACAGTATATAGCTCAATTACTTTGTACCCTTGCACATTGACTCGGTACTGGTACCTCGTGTATATAGCCAAGTTATCGTTACTCATTGTGTATTTATTATTACGCAAATACTTTTCTATTATTTCTCTCTGCATTGTTGGGAAGGGCCCGTGGGTAAGCATTTTTCTGTTAGTCTACACCTGTTGCTTAAGAAGCATGTAACAAATACAATTTGACTCGATTTGTAATAGTGACTTTTGCAGTACGACTCTTGCTGGATGTACTTATATAAATGTTTTGATACAGTATCAACCCCCACCAGGTTAATATATCATAACAATGGCAATACGGCAACAATATTCCATCAAATTAAATTAGCACAAAAACAAATCAAAATATTTTCCCTCACCTGTCCTGATTGTCCCTTCTTTTGCTTTTCTTGCTGCGTCTTGCCATCTTTCCCTTGTGGCTGGTCTTTCGAGCTGGCCCAACCTTGATAGATGTGTTCTCAAATGCAGTAGTCTGAAGGGCCACCTTGCCGCCACTCTGTTGGTGTTTCACAAAAAAACTATGAAGGATTGGTTCTTATATCTCGCTAACAGTGTTGTTATAGGTTGACGATAGGTATAGGCTCTAGGGTGTGTATTGTTTTATGGACCTTCAGAAGCAGCTCCATCATCTCTGTGTGAACCAGACCCTGCACGGACTCTCCATTCACATGAGTGATGAGGTCACCAGCCCTCAGTCCTGCCTCGTGGGCTGGGCTGCCATCTTCCACACTCTGTAAAACAAACAGTGTTTTTTTAATTATCACAATTCCTCAGTCTTTGTGGGGTGATGCCGCCTTTTATTACGTCATTATTGGCTAATTCTGGAGCAGGATAGCAAAGGGGCACTCACCGAGACCATGTGGTGCACAGTGTAAATGTCGCTGTCGCCCATGTAGACGCGGATGGCCTGCATGGTGAAGCCGTATTTCTTCCCTGAGCTGTGGATGACGATGGGTGGCCGTAGGCTTCTGAGGCTAAGCGACAGGTCGCGGCTGGGGGACGAATCGCGGGACGAATGATTGGAGGAGAGCGAGCGCGAAGAGATGGGGCTGGGCTGGAGGCCGCCGGGCATATCATCTGAAATGGTACACAAAGGATGAGTTCAAGTTCAGGAAATGAGAAAAGGCATGGGGCAATGGTTGAATTTAGAACAAGAGCCTGCTCTTGTTTAGCATTTACAATCAACTTAATAGCCATTAGCTCTGTGCAAACACACCTGCCATACCACACCCTATTCAGCGATATTTGCCTGCTTGGCACTAGTAACCCTGTATGACGAACTTACACTATATATACAAAAGCATGTGGACACCCCTTCAAATTAGTGGATTCGGCTATTACAGCCACACCCGTTGCTGACAGCTGCATAAAATCGAACACACAGCCATGTAATCTCCATAGACAAACATTAGCAGTATAATGGCCTTACTGAAGAGCTCAGTGACTTTCAGCGTGGCATCGTCAAAGGATGCCACCTTTCCAACAAGTCAGTTCGTCAACATTCTGCCCTGCTAGAGCTGCCCTGGTCAACTGTAAGTGCTGTTATTTTGAAGTGGATACCTCTAGGAGCAACAACGGCTCAGCCGCGAAGTGGTAGGCCACACAAGCTCACAGAACGGGACCACAGAGTGCTGAACCGCTTCGCACGTAAAAATCTCCTGTCCTCGGTTGCAACAGTCACTACTGAGTCCCAAACTGCCTCTGGAAGCAACGTCATCACATTAACTGTTCTTCAGGAGCTTCATGAAATGGATTTCCATGGCCGAGCAGCCGCACACAAGCCTAATATCACCATGCGCAATGCCAAGCGTCGCCTGGAATGGTGTAAAGCTCGCCACCATTGGACTCGAGCAGTGGAAACGCGTTCTCTGGAGTGATGAATCACGCTTCACCATCTGGCAATGTGACTGACTAATCTGGGTTAGGCGGATGCCAGGAGAACGCTACCTGTCACAATGCATAATGCCAAATGTAAAGTTTGGTGGAGGAGGAATAATAGTCTGGGCATGTTTTTCATGGTTCGGGCCCCTTAGTTCCAGTGAAGGGAAATCTTAACGCACCAGCATACAATGACATTCTAGACGATTCTGTGCCGTTTGGGGAAGGCCCTTTCCTGTTCCAGCATGACAATCCTCTGTGCACAAAGTGAGGCCCATACAGAAATGGCTTGTTGAGATCGGTGTGGAAGAACTTAACTGGCCTGCACAGAGCCCTGATCCTCAACCCCATCGAACACCTTTGGGATGAATCGGAATGCAGACTGCAATCCAGGCCTAATCGTCCAACATCAGCGCCCAACCTCACTAATGCTCGTGGCTGAATGATAGCAAGTCCCTGCAGCAATATTCCAACATCTAGTAGAAAGCCTTCCCAGAAGATTGGAGGCTGTTATAGCAGCAAAGGGGGGACCAACTCATATTAATGCCCATGATTTTGGTTACCCTACTACCATCCCTACCCTAACTGGAGTAAACTAACGGACAACAATACTTCTACTTACAGATATTTTCCTCGCATCTACAGTACCTGTAGCTAAATATTTATACATATATTCCTAATTTCCTCTTTCTTCAAGTGCTGGATTTTCACCCACAGTGGCCAATCACCATTCGTTCTGATCTTAACTCCAATGTCCACAGATTACTTTACAATATTCGTTTGTGAGGAAAGTATTGGTGTTATATTACTTTGCGTTACTTTCATGAGAAAATTCTGTAGGAGCGAACAAGGCCGTGTGCACTGACAGAGATAGGTTATTTACTAACTCAGGTTTGATCACTAGTTTCTCCTTGCATCTGTGGCGCTGCTTTCCTGTGCTAGTCTACAAGCCATATGTACTGTAAGCCAAACATCAGTACAGATTTCCTATCTTTTCATTCAAAATCGTTCTCTCGAGCCGCCAGTTCTGGTTAAGGACCACACATACACAGACCCATAGAAATGTATAGAGGGCACACTTGCCACTACACGGGAAAGCCCTCTATTTTCACAGAAGTGATCAATGGCAAAGATCAGAGGTGCGCCCTCTATATATTTCTATGGACAGCAACTGTCATGACATTTCTCCAAACCAGAGAGAGCGTTCAAGATTGACGTCTATCCATGTCCCGAGGTCGTCGGGAAATGCCTTCAAAACTGTCCACCAGGGGCAACAGTGAGCACTATTACCATCAAGTAGACTTGTGTTTTGCTAGGGTGCTGTGGACAGAGGTGGTGGATAAGTGTTATCCCATGACTCTGGATCAGAAGGTTGTGTGTTTGATCCCAGTCGTGGACACTGGTTTTACATGTTTTGTTTTAACCCTATCCCAAACCTTACCCAAACCTTACCTTAACCATTCGGGAATGAGTGCCTACACTTAACCCTTAACTTCGAAATTTGACGTTTGGAAAAATGGGCCCACATAGAGCAGCAGGAGTCAACCCAGGGTGTCAAAAACACACTGAAATTTGGAGCAACGTGGATAAATGTCTAATTCAGCAGTGAGACTGTGAGAGCTTGTTGCCTTTCTATAATCGCTCGAGAACTAAATGAGGAAACAAGTCGGGATCAGATCATGGAAACGTGCCCGGTAGAAATATGATTGTGAAAGTAACGCAAGCGTTGTTTGACAAAGTAACTGTAATAATATTACCCAATTTGACAAAGTAACCCATTACTTTCCTCAGTTACTCATAAAAGTAATCTGATTTACGTAACAATTTACTTTTGTAATGCATTAACCCTAACACAGACCTGCAGTGATGATGAGAGACAGGGCGGAGATGGAGGCAGACTTGGGGACTTTGCCCCCAAGCCTCGTTCTGTCTGGTGTCTGTCTATCTGGTGTCTCCAGCTGGTTTCCAAAGCGTTGGGGGACTCTGTGGTTCCTGGGGGAAGAGTGTTTGGCCCCGGTGCTGTTGCTACGAATCCTGATCCGATGCAGGTTTGACACTACCACCTCAGCTGTAATACACAGGAATAAGGGTTCAAATCAAATTTGTTTGACCAAATTAGGCAATGTCCGAAGTATCTTTGCAAATAATTTGGTCTGGATGGAAGCTCACTCTAAAGAGAAAGTCTATACACTTGAACTCTGTGTTTGTGTCTAGACTGTTTGCCCTTTGATTAGTCTGCACCTGGCTTGGTCATGAATCCTCCTATCAACAAAAAGCAATATCACACAAATCTGTTTGTTTTCATGAAGAATGTTTCATGAGAAATGAAATATCTTATGTGATATTTCAATTTTTGCTGGTTTCCATGAGGCTGTGCAGACTTGAAGAAGAGTGGAGTGGCTTGGAACTGAGCTCACCTTCGTCGTCTGTGGAGAAGGCGAAGCGGGGCATGGTCTCCAGACTGTGGGTGCTGCTCATCACCAGGGGGCTGGTGCCCCTCTCAGAATGGAAGGAATTGGACATTGCCCGAGGGCGCAGGCTGCAGCGCATCAACGGCAGTGTCAGTTAGGAGTAGAAGGGGCAATGGTGACATCCTATCTACAGCTAAAATAGTCATTTATGATGTGTGCAGCCATTGGTTATGCACACCCTATTCAGCAAACATTTCTTGACTTTTTGGAACTAATCATAATCTTATGCACTTTCACCCACTGTTTTGGGGTGCGTCCGATAAAGACGTGTTTTAACTCTTACACAGGGAATCCTAACAGAAACAGAGAGCTACAACTCATTCTGGCTCTGCTCACCTGCCCCTGCGATCTTGGTGCTGGCGTTCCTGTCTCTGAATGTCTCCTCCTGGGGAGGGTGTGAAACGCCCATCCCAGCCCTCCTTGTCCTCACTGTGGCTGCGGTCCGATGAGAAGCTCAGGTTGGACGGTGTGGCCAGATGTTCTGTGCTGCTGTATACCTGAAAGCATGGAGTAGCCACATTAGCTAGGGTGGTCAAGTTTGGTGAACTTGGCACCAACAAAACCTTTTTTTCTCTTTCACAGATTTAAGGAGTTTTCCATTATATTGTATTTACAAAGAATTGCTCAACAAACGACTAATATTATTGACATTTCTAATATTTGAAAAGGTACGTTCCGAACCTTGCTGAAGCGGTTTGACCAGGAAGAAAACTGACGGATTTCCAGGGAAGACTCTTCATCGTTGGTTTCGTCATCCTCATCTGAGGCCAAATGGTGGTAACGCTCTAAGCGAGCTGAAAACATGACAACACAAAATGAGTGGAACTCAGGAACAGGGACCGTACCATAAAATCTGAACCAGGATATTTAGTGTATTTCAGGAAAACATATAGTTTTCATTAAACACAATTGACTAATGAAAATATCAATAAGCATTAAACAGGCATGAAGAGCAAATATCACATCTGTGGAGATATACTAGCAATAGAAAGAATGGATCTTTGTCTTTAATAAAAGCACTTATGAAGGACTGCCCGTACTGTCAAAGTAACTGGTGTCGTCCTCCGCTTCCAGTTGAGGGATGAATTCGGCTTTCAGTCGCAGTAGTCCGTTCCAGTCCAGAAGTAAGAAAAAGGGGTGTTGTTTTACCTCAGATGCTCCTCCTAGAACAATATTTATTTTTCCGATTACGGTCGTGTGCAAATCTCAGAAAAATAGCCAACAGCAAAACATCAGACGAGGATGATGTGACATGAAAGATGAGGCCTCGGGTTCCAATATCTAGACTAGCGCACCACTTAGAATGAAGCAATAGGGCATGCATTCTAAGTGGGATGCTAGTATGAACATTGGAACGTAGTTTTGTGGTCTACGAACCTGTCCCCAGGCGCTCCAGAGGGCTCTGCCTCAGCAGCCGTGTGATCATGTCCTGGGCGTCTGCAGGTAAAGCATCATCCCCATCGGGCCAGATGATGTCATCTGTACATCGAGCAAGCACACGTTAATGAGAGGATCTCCACATTAAACACAATTAAAGAAAGTCTACATACTGTACATATTCCATCAACGGAATACTTACCACTGACAACCTGCCCAAAGAGTTCCTCGGGCGTGTCCCCAAAGAAGGGCACACATCCAACCAGGAACTCATACAGGATGACTCCCATGGCCCACCAGTCTACCGGCTTCCCATAGCCCTGTCTCAGTATCACCTCTGGGGCTATGTACTCTGGGGTGCCACACACCTAGAGAACCACACCAATAATATTCAGTTATACCGTAACATTTGCATTCAGATTTTTGTAACACAATGGAGTTTAGTTACACAGTAGTTATGAGATGGTACACCTATACTGGGTTGAGTATTTGAAAGTATTTAACCTATGCATTTGACCCTGGTGTGAGTATGTGTTCAAAAACACTTGTCTGGCATTTTGCTATATTGTTTTCCTATGCCTTATTATGGAGCTGAATGTATTTATAGTGAAAGGACAAATAAAGGGTTAAGCGGTTGACAAGACTCACCTGTTTGTCGATGAACTCCCTGGTGTCTTTCTCCATGTGACCCTCGTAAAGGTTAGTGGTCATGTTCATCAGGCCAATTCTGGACAGGCCAAAGTCGGTCAATTTGATGTGGCCCATAGAAGTGATCAACAAGCTGCAGGTGGCATAGAGAGAAATGTTAAAGCTACATTTTCCTCGACTTGAGGTACGGTACCTTCAGAAAGTATTCACACATTTTGATTTGTTACAGCATGAATTTAAAATTGATTACATTTAGATTTTGTGTCACTGGCCTATACACAATAACCCATAATGTCAAAGTGGAATTATGTTTTTAGAAACAGCTGCACATTTTCTAAAAATTAAAAAGGTGTAATGTCTTTAGTAATTAAGTATTCAACCCCTTTGTTATGGCAAGCCTAAATAAGTTCAGGAGTAAAAATTTGCTTAACAAGTCACATAAGTTGCATGGATTCACTCTGTGTGCAATAATAGTGGTTAACATGATTTTTGAATGGCAACCTCATCTCTGTACCCCACACATAAAATGATCTGTAAGTCGAGCAGTGAATTTCAAACACAGATTCAATCAAAGACCAGGAGGTTTTACAATGCCTTGCAAAGAAGGGCACCTATTGGTATAAAAAAAGACATTGAATACCCCTTTGAGCAGGATGAAGTTATTAATCACTCTTTGGATGGTGTATCAATACACCCAGTCACTACAAAGATACAAGCGTCCTTCCTAACGCCTAAGTTTCCAGAGAGGAAGGAAACCGCTCAGGGATTTCACCATGAGGCCAATGGTGACTTTAAAACAGTTACAGCGTTGAATGGCTGAGATAGAAGAAAACTGCTCCACAATACTAACGTAAATGACAGAGTGAAAAATATTCCAAAACATGCATCCTGTTTGCAATAAGGCATTTTAGGTAAAACTGAAAAAAATGTGGCCTGAATACAAAGCGTTATGTTTAGGGAAAATCCAATGCAACACTTCACTGAGTACCACTCTTCATATTTGTGGCTACATCATGTTATGGGTATGCTTGTCATCGGCAAGGACTAGGGAGTTCTTTTTTTTAATGTACGGAATAGAGCTAAGCACATTGAAAATCCTAAAGAAAAACCTGTTTCAGTCTGCTTTCCAACAGACACTGGGAGACAAATTCACCTTTCAGCAGGACAACTACCTAAAACACAAGGCCAAATATACATCTATACTGGAGTTGTTTACCAAGACGACATTGAGTGTTCTTTAGCTCCTAGTTACAGTTTTGACTTAAATTGTCTTGAAAACAAGACTTGAAAATGGCTGTCTAGAAATGATCAACAACCAACTTGAAAGAGCTGAAGAATAAAAAAAGAATGTGCAGATATTGTACAATCCTGCTGTGCAAACCTCTTAGCGACTTGCCCAGAAAGACAGCTGTAATCGCTGCCAAAGATGATTCTAACATGTATTGACTCAGGGGTGTGACAAATTTGCAAAAGTGTATTTTTTTTTTCTTCACTTTGTCATTATGGGGTATAGTGTGTAGATGGGTGGGGGGGAGAAAAATGAATATGAATACTTTCTGAAGGCACTGCTTGTAAAGAGGTTTAAAGTTTGTTCTGGACTCACTTGTCAGGTTTGAGGTCTCTATGAACAATGCCGTAGTTGTGAAGGTACTCCAAGGCCAGCACAGTCTCAGCAAAGTACATCCGGGTCATGTCCACGGGAAGGGGGCCCATGTTCTTCAGCAGGTTAGCACAGTCCCCACCTACAAGAGATAATCAACAGTTATGCTAAAGCTAGCAGAATTCATGGGTGGATCAAATTCGCCTTTCCAACTATACTGAACAAAAATATTATATATAAACGCAACATGTAAAGTGTTGGTCCCATGTTTCATGAGGTGAAATAAAAGATCCCAGAAATGTTTCATACCCACAGAAAAGCTTATTTCTCTCAAATTTGGTGCACAAATGTGTTTACATCCCTGTTAGTCAGCATTTCTCATTTGTCAAGATAATCCATCCACCTGACAGGTGTGGTATATCAAGAATCTGATTAAACAGCATGCTCATTACACAGGTGCACCTTGTGCTGGGGGGCAATAAAAGGTCACTCTATAATGTGCAGTTTTGTCACACAACACAATGCCACAGATGTCTCAAGTTTTGAGGGAGCGTGCAATTGGCATTCTGACTGCAGGAATGTCCACCAGAGCTGTTGCCAGAGAATTTAATGTTAACTTCTCTACCATAAGCCGCCTCCAACGTCTTTTTAGAGAATTTGGAAGTACGTCCAACCAGCCTCACAACCGCAGACCACGTGTAATCACGCCAGCCCAGGAGCTCCACATCCGGCTTCTTCACCTGCGGGATCGTCTGAGACCTGCCACCCGGACAGCTGATGAAACTGATGAGTATTTCTGCAATAAAGTCCTTTTGTGTGGAAAAACTCATTCTGATTGGTTGGGCCTGGCTCCAAAGTGGATGGGCCTATGCCCTCCCAAGCCCACCCATGGCTGCGTCCCTACCCAGTCATGTAAAATCCATAGATTAGAGCCTAATTAATTCATTTCAATTGACTGATTTCCTTATATGCACTGTAACTCAGTAAAATCGTTAATTGTTGCGTTTATATTTTTGTTCAGTATATTTCCATTACATGACAAACAGAGTCATGATAAACATATCGCTTTTGGGTTAGAATATCATATGACATTACCTTCCACATACTCCATCACCATGCACAGGTGGCGTCGTGTCTCAAAGGAGCAGAACATGGAGACCACAAATGGGTTCTCGGCGAAGGTCAGGATGTCCCGCTCCACAAACACCTGCTGGATCTGGTTCCTCAGGACCAGGTTTTGCCTGTTGATCTTCTTCATGGCGAAACGCTGCCGAGTGTCTCTGTGTCGGACCAGGTATACAGCCCTGCCAACCACCACAGGACAGGAGCCGTGTCATACAAGACCTCCACACTGATAATCCATGACTACAGGGATAGTTCAATCCATAAAAGGTGGAATTGTAGTTAATATTCAATAGTTTTCTAAATGTTTACTAACCATGTCAGAAGTCTACAGTTGGCATTTTACTGTTAACCTTTAACTGACTATAACTGAAGTGACAGAGTGCATTGATTTCAAATCAACATGATAATAGCTCATTGGGAGTCCATGTTTTCAGTGATCAGCGTGGTTAACCACTTGCCTGTTTAGCGCTTACCCATAGGCTCCATTACTGATGAGCTTGATGGTTTCAAAGTCACTCTCCAGTGGTTTCCTTCGCGTCGGGGTGAGTGCCTGGGGACACTTGTTTTGCTGCAAACAATTAGAGAATTAAGAGGCAGCCATTATTCAAAAGGTGCCGGGGGACCCATTAACCCACTGGTGCCAGTATGATTACATAGCCAGTCTACCAAATAACGTCATGTAAATAAAGCTGCTTATGTTGTTAACTGAAAGTCCAGTTTGTGTGATTCTGTTGGCAATCTCATACTAAAAACCTAGTACATCACAGGCAAGCTAATGCCCAATTTATTTATTTAAAACATTTTTTTTTTTTTAGCTAATGCCCAATTCACATCGTGACATATTTCATTACGCGGTAAGTCATCTTAACGCAATCTCGTTCTGCTACTGGATGGAGAGCATATGGTTTGACAATGCAAGACAAAATGGAGGAGAGTCTAGTTTCTCGTCCGAGAACGCATTTATTTTGGGAGATTGCAAAATAGGCCCTTTTCATTCAAGACAGGAGAAACATATTGTTTCAGGTGATAATAAAACATGTTTCGTTGAGTTACTTTTTCCTCAACTTCTTTCTCGAACTTTCTATCAAGTCAAGCTAGTTTACAGAGCAACTAGCTAGCTAACTAAAAGCAAGGCTAGGTTGAAAATACTGTAGCTAGTGATCTCCACCTAAAAAATTATTATCAAAAACAAAAGTAATTACCATCACAATAAACTAAAACAGACATATAATATAATTGGCTTAACAGCCAACATTTCTATTAAAATAGTACTCAATTATAGAAATGGGTAATTGTTTACAAGTTGCTAGTTATCTTTATTGGGATAGGGGGCAGCATTTTCACTTTTGGATGAATAGCGTGCCCAGAGTGAACTGCCTCCTACTCTGTCCCAGATGCTAATATATGCATATTATTATTACTATTGGATAGAAAACACTCTGAAGTTTCTAAAACTGTTTGAATGATGTCTGTGAGTATAACAGAACTCATATTGCAGGCGAAAACCTGAGAAAAATCCAACCAGGAAGTGGGATATCTGAGGTTGGTCGATTTTCAACTCAGTCCCTATAGGATATGGATCTGTTTGCACTTCCTACGACCTCCACTAGATGTCAACAGTCTGTAGAACCTTCAATGAGGTTTCTACTGTGATGTGGAGCCGGATGGGAGCTGTTTGAGTCAGTGGTCTGGCAGAGACCCATGTCCTGGTCACGCGCATTTCACATGATAGCGACCTGCGTTCCATTGCTTCTCTACAGACAAAGGAATTCTCCGGTTGGAACGTTATTGAATATTTATGATAACAACATCCTAAAGATTGATTCTATACTTAGTTTGACAAGTTTCTTCGACCTGTAATATAACTTTTTGAAGTTTTCGTCCGATGTTCGGCTGGACCTGCACGAGCGTTTGGATATGTGTACTAAACGTGCTAACAAAAGTAGCTACTTGGACATAAATAATGGACATTATCGAACAAAACAACAATTTATTGTGGAACTAGGATTCCTGGGAGTGCATTCTGATGAAGATCAAAGGTAAGGGAATATTTAATGTAATTTCTGATTTCTGTTGACTCAAACATGGCGGAAATGTTATTGTATTTTCTGAGCGCCGTCTCAGATTATTGCATGGTTTGCTTTTCCCGTAAAGTTTTTTTTAAATCTGACACAGCGGTTGCATTAAGAACAAGTGTATCTTTAATTCTATGTAAAACATGTATCTTTCATCAAAGTTTATGATGAGTATTTATGTTATTTGACGTGGCTCTCTGCAATTTCTCCGGATATTTTGGAGGCATTTTTGAACATGGCGCCAATGTAAACTGAGGTTTTTGGATATAAATATTAACTTTATCGAACAAAACATATATGTATTGTGTAACATGAAGTCCTATGAGTGTCATCTGATGAAGATCATCAAAGGTTAGTGATTAATTTTATCTCTATTTCTGCTTTTTGTGACTCCTATCTTTGGCTGGAAAAATGTCTGTGTTTTTTTTTACTTTTTTGACTGCAGACTTTCGCTGTAAAGCATTTTTGAAATCGGACACGATGGGTAGATTAACAAGATGTTTATCTTTCATTTGCTGTATTGGACTTGTTAATGTGTGAAAGTTACATATTTAAAAAAATATATTTTTGAATTTCCCGCGCTACCTTTTCAGCGGAATGTTGTCGAGGGGTTCTGCTAGCGGAACGCATGTCCTAGACAGGTTATCCCATAAAGCCATCGCCGAAAACCACATATATTTTCATCTTGTTCTGTGGTTTGGTAACTTCCTATCCTATTGACAGACTCTGGCTGCACTGAAGACGTTGCATAGTTTGGAAAAGTGTGCATCACCTGTTTCGCAATGGAGCCTTCAACCGCAAGGGGGGGTGCTGCGATACCACTCCGTTAAAGAAAGTTTCCCATTGAAATGAATGACATCTGGCGCAACGCAACGGACTGCTCAGGTGGAATGTGAATGAGGCATAACTCCTTACCTCCACAGACTCATCAGACTCCAATGTCATCGACGGAGCGGACTCATACTGCTCAAGCTGTACCATATCTAAAAGAGCAGGGTAGAAAGATACGATTTAACAGCAATGATGTTGATTGGTACTGGATATCTGTCTCAAGTGCGGGAAATTCAGGTCAATGTTATGGCAAAAGATATACCAATACCTTCGAGAGGGTCGCGAGTCAAGCCCAGTTGGTTGATGATGTAACGTGGAATGTCCGTCTTGATGCCCTGGCCCTCCTTGGCGTGACCCTCGGCTGCCTCCAAAAGATGATAGAACTCTTCCGGGTCAAATTCCTGCCAACGACATCCAAGGGCCATTAGATTAGATTGGATTAAAGTGAATAAAATCACTTAGTCATGAAAGAGCTTATTGGCGATACAGTGGCTTAAAAACCAGCGACTAAACAGATTAAGAGAGACGGCTTTCCAACGCTCGACAGAATCAATCGCATTTTCAATCGGAATGAGATTTTCTCTCCGTCTCACCAGGCACTCGAGCAGCCTCGCCGGTCGGGATATGATGATGAGAATCTTCTTCACCAGCTGGGTGATGACAGATACCTCCTCGCTCTCTGAGCGATCGTACGCCTGAAATGCAAAGCCAAAATGTTATCAGCTTCTGAACAGAGCACAACATGGAGATGATAAACTTTGTTAAAGACGCAGATAGCTCAAAAACAGAGGGGCCTTTATATCTCTTTCACCATAGCAAGAGCGCAACCACATAGTATGTTGGCTTTAATGCTATGTCCAAACCAACCTAGCTACCTGCAGCATGACCACAGAATGCATTACTTGCAGACATAGGCCCTGTCTAGAAAGAAACCCTGGCCCCTAGGCACTTCTGTAGATCTGAGAGGACTGAATAAGTAAAATGGTGATAATTCCCGGGCAACAGGTTGTTCTTTGTTCTTCAGTGGATAATCAATTCCAGAGAATAAATTGTTCTACAGAACACAAATCAGGAAGCCAATGGATCTTAAGCCCTCGCACTATGCATCATTATTGGCTACCCCAAACATCACAATCAAGTACCTGGGCGGCAGGTAGCCTAGCGGTTAGTGTTGGCCCAGTAACCGAAAGGTCGCTAGTTCGAATCACAGAGCCGACTAGTTGAAAAATCTATTGATGTGCCCTTGAGCAAGGCACTTAGCCCTTATTGCTCCAGGGATGCCGTTGATAATGGCTGACCCTGGCCATGACACCACTCTCTGAGGTTGTCTCAGGGGCAGTTGGAGTATGCAAAAAAACACTGTGATGGAAAATTTGATTATGTGAAGAGACAGCCTTGAAAATGTTCATCTTGTCTTGTGTCATAAATAATCCTTGGTTCCTGCCTGTGCTTGGTAAAGATATGAGGGGGGGGGCTACATGACCCCCTCCTTAGGAACATCTGGCAGAATGCCAAGAATATGGTCTATAAGTTAAGATAGGAGACGGTGCCTGACAAATGCCCGGAACCATCCCAATGAACTATGCCTATGTAAGCAGTATATATGAGATCTAACAGGACTGCCCCGGGGGAGCTCACTTCAAACCGGTACTTTATGCATCTAAGTTTGACTGTGACCTCTCCAGCTTGCTGTTAATAAACAATGATTCATTTAAGATTGACTTCAAGTGTCCTTGTGTAGAATTTCCATGACAACACATTTGAAATAAGACAAATATAAGCACCCACCAAATTATTATTATTAGGTTCAAATGCATTGGAGTATTTATTTGTATTTCAAAATACACTGTATTTGAGTATTTTCAAATACATGCCAAAACTTTCCTAGTGTATTTCCAAATATTCAACTACTTGTATTTTCCAAAGAAATTATCTGAATACTTACTTTTAAATGTATGTGAAAGTAATCGAAATAATTGAAATAGTATTTGAACTCAGGTCTGATACACACACACACAAAGAGGACGACTAACTACACTGAACAAAAATATAAACGCAAAATGTAAAGTGTTGGTCCCATTTTTCATGAGCTGAAATAAAAGATCGCAGAAATGTTCAATATGCACAAAAATATAATTTTTCCAAAATTTTGAGCACAAATTTGTTTGCATCCCTGTAAGTGAGCATTTGTCCTTTGCCAAGATAATCCATCCACTTGACAGGTGTGGCATATCAAGAAGCTGATTAAACCGCATGATCATTACACAAGTGCACCTTGAGCTGGGGACAATAGAAGATCACTCTAAAATGTGCAGTTTTGTCACACAACACAATGCCACAGATGTCTCAAGTAGAGGGAGCGTGCAATTGGTATGCTGACTGCAGGAATGTCCACCAGAGCTGATGCCAGATAATTGAATGTTCATTTCTCTACAATAAGCCACCTCCAACGTCATTTTAGAGAATATTTCAGTATGCCCAACTGTCCTCACAACCACAGACCACATGCATGACGTCGTGTGTGCGAGTGGTTTGCTGATGTCAACGTTATGAACAGGGTGCCCTATGAATGCACAGAGATACTGTGACGAGATCCTGAGGCCCATTGTCGTGCCATTCATCTGCCGCCATCACCTTATGTTTCAGCATGATAATACACGGCCCCATAACACAAGGATCTGTACGCAATTCCTGGAAGCTGAAAATGTTCCAGTTCTTCCATGGTCTGCATACTCACCAGACATGTCACCCATTGAGCAAGCTTGGGACGCTCTGGATTGACATGTACGCCAGCGTGTTCCAGTTCCCGGCAATATACAGCAACTTCACACAGCCATTGAAGAGGAGTGGGACAACATTTCACAGGCCACAATCAACAGCCTGATCAACTCTATGCGAAGGAGATTTCGCGCTGCATGATACAAATGGTGGTCACACCAGATACTGACTGGTTTTCTGATCCACACCCCTACCTTTTTTTAAAGGTATCTGTGACCAACAGATATATCTATATTCCCAGTCATGTGAATTCCATAGGTTAGGGGCAAATACATTTATTTCAAATGACTGATTTCCTTATATGAACTGTAACTCCGTAAGATATTTGAAATTGTTCCATGTTGCGGTTATATTTTTGTTCAGTACATTTACCACACGTTACATAAAGTGAGTTTGCCTTCAAGGAAAACTGTCTGCTTGGGTTAGAGTGGTGAGAGCAAGACTGAGTTTCAATAGAAGGGGAACTCAGGGGAAGAGAATGCACGCTGCTCTGGATAGAGGAGCTCTGGATAGAGGCGCTAAACACAGAACAATAGTGCAGTGAGAACTCTGAATTTAAAATGCAAAACCTGAAATATGTTGCGCATCACAGAAAGATTTGATCCATTAATAACAAAACAAGCCACGGCAATGGGGACGAACGTCTGAAAAAGGAGGAGAAAAGCGATGTGTCCTTAACAGATGGGTTAAATGTGGCCAGAAATATTATACACACACACGTATCCCCAAGAAAAGACAGGACGTTACATCAACAGGAGAATATTCCTTGGCTGTATTCTGAGGGCCTCCTGATTCAAACGGTGAGTTCTCATCATTGGCTGCACTAGCTAAACCATACAAATAACACGCCATCCAAAAACAACTTATTTATTCCTCAGGGGGTTGACATATCATACGCAAATCATAAAACACCTGGATGCCCAAGGGTAGTCTGAGGAAACACATTTTAGACTCAAGTGCCGGCAGTTATTGTCCGATCACACTGATAAACCTAGATGCAAAGATATTTGTGGATATCCCACCTCGTGGAGCAGCTTCTCCAGTTTCTCCTGCAGCTCCACAAAGTAGCGTGAAGTGACCACGCCCGTGTGGGACTTGTCCAGGCAGTCTCGGACCAGCTCCACCAGCTGGTGCTGGATGAAGCCCAGCACGCCATCGGACAGTGGGAGGGTGCTGTCTGGGGAGCAGGCGGTGACAATATCCAGCAAGCGCTCTTCCATCTGTGCTGTGGCCTAAAGGGACAGCAAACACACACAACATTATACCAAAAAAACACACATAAGCCTTAGTTTAGTAAGATCAGAAATAGTGAAAATGCATTCAATCAAAGCCTGTAACCAAGTGTAATCCTCAGTAGCACCCAAAACAGGGTAGCCATGGTTAAGTGGTCCTTCTGGAGCGCCCAATACTGCTAATTATCTTCAGACATGTTATGGCGACCATGGTTAGTCCAAGTGCAACGTTCAGAAAGTCAGATAAGTCAGAGTATTCACATTCCCCAGAAGCAGAGGGGAAATTAGCTTTCTGATTATGGCAAATACAAACAGACATTGCTTCCTGTACAACAAAGGGGGAGGAGACAACATGACATACCTTAGGGAACCGTTCTTTGTAAACATGGTTCATCATGACAACCTCATTATCGAATGAACCCATTGTTCTTCCGGGGCTAAAACAGAAAAGGACACAGATCTTGTCAATTTTTATTTTTCCAATACAACCAAAAGGACTGACAGAGCTCGCAAAAATCTGTGAAGCAGTCGGCATTGGGTGGTTGCAATATTTTGAATAATGGCTAAAATGATCATCCCAAGTGAAGATTCATTGTGGAATAGTGAACGTGCAACATTCAGACAAAGATAAAAATCGAATCCCTTCAAAACATCTAATCGACACATTTTATTTGGCTTCTGAGCTCATTTCCTGTTTTACTTTGCTACTTTAGATGTTTTTTTAAAAACTCTTCAGTATGAGGTAAGAGAACAGCTGGTGTAAGACATGGACCACATCTACACTGTCTGTCTGGCCCATGTAACAGACCAACAGGCCCTTACTCTCATTGTCCAAGAGTTAGGGGTACGGTGCAGAAATGCACCCCAGCCACAGACCCATTCAGAGCTTTTTTTTGCAATGAAAGAGGCTTCTGTTGCAGCAGATGGCAGCCTGACCACCACACACTGCAGCCCGCCCCCTCCCCCTAACCCACCCCCTGAGAACCTCCAGCCTAGCTGGTACCCGCAGTGCTCTGCACCCACCCACCTACGCACTGCATGCCATGCCACGACAACACAGGGAGCTCGGGCAGAGCATGGTACACAGCGCTGCTCGCCTTAAGCCACACAGCAGCACCACGCTCTGCGTCCTAATCTATGCTTAATCGGACCCTACGAGAGTCCCACAAATTGGTGCAGTATGTTACTTATTACAAAACAGGCTCATTTTCTACAATTATTCTACCACACTGGAACAGTGAAGGTGGGAACTGCAATCCCACTGTGTAGTGAGTTTAGCTAGAGGTCAAATTGAGGCGTACTGAACGTTAGCAACTGCAAAATACTTTAGCTTTACTTTGTTACAGGACTGAATACATTTTGACTGACCACACTGTCAGAACTAGCAGCAGGGTTGGATTGTACAAAGCAGGATCAATAACTAGCTAACGCATTGATTCTGCTTTGTGAAACAGCCCCCAGGTAAGGGGATGTAGATGAATACATTGTCTCCATTCGTCAGTTCACTGTGTAAATACTCCACTGACTCATGCTCTCGTCCACACCTAAGTTCTCTATCGCAACATAAAGGGAGGTGAGTTAATTAAGAACCAGGCAAAACAATGAGATCCTGGTACGGTACAGTCAAATCTGGATTTGACTTAATACATTGTTTTTGAAGATGTTCTAATTAGCATGTAATAAATTCCCAGGTCTGATTAAAAAAGAAAATCCACAAAAATGTACGTAAGGGTGATGATGCATTAAATCTCATTTTGATGATATGGCACATTACAGTTAAGGCGAGGGTCAACGGACGGCTACCTGAGGCTGCGGGAGCGGGGGCGCATGAACGGCGAGGGTCGCACATCCTCGTCGGTTACGCTCTCTGAGCTGCGGAAGTGCTTGAACAGGAAGTGGAGCTCGTCTTGAGTGGGCTGGTAGGGGAGCTGGTGCAGGCGCTCCTGGGAAGAGGAGGAGGACTGGAGGAAAATTAGTACTTTTAACATTCAAACGCCAACACTTTATCCTGAAGGATGGAGGATCGGTATCATAATTAGGACAAGAGAACGGTTATTTCATGTGGCTTTTGAGGCCGAGTACATTATTTTCCTGATTATTTTTATGAGATGAAAGGCACACTCTGGCAGCTCCTGGCAATCTGTCAGATGTTTTGCCCCATGGGTCCTGAATAGCAGTAGATCATGGTGACTTGGCCTGCTGCATCTGTGATGCCCCTTTTCTGCCTGCTCATAAAGAGGTCACTGAGGATCACTGAAGGGCCTATTGTCCCAGTCTGACCTTGCCACATATGCCGACCTTTCCATTATAAAACTACTCACAAATTGAGGAACACATGGCCTGTTCTCATCTTAGACCCTCATCAAATTTTTACACCACCACCACCCTTCTCCTTCAGAATGGAGACCTTTGATTATTTTCAACCTAATTCAGCCTTGGGACAATTTGTTTCTTGAGCGGATGGTCAGGGTGCCGGAACATAATTACAAATAATCCGAAGACTGCAAATTGACCGCAAGAAGTCCAAACATACAGTGCATTTGGAAAGTATTCAGACCCCTTGATTTTTTCCCCTTTTTGTTACGTTACAACATTATTCTAAAATTGATTCAAATGTTTTTTTCCTCATCAATCTATACCCAATACCCCATAATAACAAAGCAAAAGCAGGTTTTTAGACATTTTTGCAAATGTATAAAAAATTAAAACCGTAAATAATAAATTTATTCAGACCCTTTACTCAGTACTTTGTTGAAGCACCGTTGGCAGCGATTACAGCCTCGAGTCTTCTTGGTTATGACATTACAAGCTTGGCACACCTGTATTTGGGGAGTGTCTCCCATTCTTCTCAGCAGATCCTCTCAAGCTCTGTCAGGTTGGATGGGGAGCATCGCTGCACAGCTATTTTCAGGTCTCTCCAGAGATGTTCGAGATCCTGAGCGCTCTGGAGCAGGTTTTCATCAAGGATCTCTCTCTACTTTGTTCCATTCATCTTTCCCTCGATCCTGACTAGTCTCCCAGCCCCTGCTGCTGAAAAACATCCCCACAGCATGATGCTGTAAACATCATGCTTCACCGTAGGAATGGTGCCAGGTTTCCTCCAGACATGACACTTGGCATTCAGGCCAAAGAGTTCAATCTTGGTTTCATCAGACCAGATAATCTAGTTCCTCATGGTCTGAGAGTCCTTTAAATGCCTTTTGGCAAACACCAAGCAGGCCTTCGTGCCTTTTACTGAGGAGTGGCTTCTGTCTGGCCACTCTACCATAAAGGCCTGTCTGGTGGAGTGCTGCAGAGATGGTTGTCCTTCTGGAAGGTTCTCCCATCTCCACAGAGGAACTCTGGAGCTCTGTCAGGGTGAGCATTGTGTTCTTGGTCACCTCCCTGACCAAGGCCCTTCTCCCCCGATTGCTCAGTTTCTTCCATTTAAGAATGATGGAGGCCACTGTGTTCTTGGGGATCATCAATGCTGCAGAAATGTGTTGGTACCCTTCCCCAGATCTGTGCATCGACACAATCCTTTCTCTGAGCTCTACGGACAATTCCTTCGACCTCATGGCTTGGTTTTTGCTCTGACATGCAATGTCAACTGTGGGACCTTATATAGACAGGTGTGTGCCTTTCTAAATCATGTCCAATCAACTGAATTTACCACAGGTGGACCCAATCAAGTTGTAGAATCATCTCAAGGATGATCAATAGAAACAGGATGTATTCAGACCCATAGCAAAGGATCTGAATACATATGCAAATACGGTATTTCTGTTTTTTATTTTTAATAAAACCTGTTTTTGCTTTGTCATTATAGGGTATTGTGTGAAGATTGATGAGGATGTATATATTTTTTTATCTATTTTAGAATAAGGCTATAACATAACAAATTGTGGAAAAAGGGAAGGGGTCGGAACACTTTCCGAATGCACTGTATATAATACCTGGCTAAAACAATCCTTTTAAACCTTGCTGACATTTGATATATCTCTCAATTATGCGTGGGAATAATTTGGAACAGATTTCCAAAATGTATATCACTTGGAGCTGATTTGCTGGTGTTTTTACAGTCGTATTTTGTTTAAATAAAATCACACGAGGGCCGAATTAGGCTGCCAGTTTGTGAACCCTGTCCTGTCTCACGCAGCACGTATAGAGTGAAAAGGTACCAAGTTTATCTGTCTGTCAGAAACGTAGATGCTGGTGGATTTGTGAGCATGAGAGTTTGTATTAGATGTGTTGGGGCGTATGGGGAGCAGAGGCCTCAACTCTCACCAGTCGCTATAAAGCCCCCACAGTTTTATTCTCTCATAAGAATATTTGATGTTCACATCTTATTCTGTTAATTCTGTTCATGCTTAACCACGAACAACATCCGCAGGGTAAGTAAAAGATAAGATGAGGGCATTTAAGTGCGCACCCCGTAGGCCGAGGTGCATAGATAATGCTCTTCGAGGCATCAAATCCTATTACAAGCACAAATACAGAACATTAGCTCATCACGTCACACTTCGAATACAGTCGTGTACTATGGGCCCATTATCACTAGGCATTATCCACCGCAGGCTAGGAGCCAAACATAAATGACTCATTCAGACACATGATGATTCAAGACGGGATTTGTCCCGTTTGATCACATGGTCACAGTGTTGTTTCTTTCAGCCACAGACGCTTTTTAAAAAAAAATCCTATTCAGATCTTGTTGAATAGTTTATATGGTGTTGTGAAACTGCAGTTACACATGGACCTTGTGGGAGCTGGGTGAGGGTTAGAGACTTACAGAGACGGTGGAACTGGGGGGGTTGGTTCCGTAGCCGGAGGAGGGGAGGGACGCCAGTGACCATCTTCTGCCTTCCGCTCTGGAGAAAAACAGACAGACATTGTTATGTTACCTTGTACATTTGCATATCATATCAACTGCCTTGGAACACGTTACGTCTTCCCCGCACTACACTGAAAGCCTTGTGTCTTGCTATTACTCTGTTCTTCGTGATGTAATATGCATTCTGGGATTGTGTAATGTGTAATTACTATGCACTTACAATGTACAGTCAGGCCCATAATTAATGGCACCCTTGATAAAGATGAGCAACCAAGACTGTATCGATAAATACAAATACTGAGCTATACTGTATGCTCAAAAAAATGAGAGAAATTATATTATTTGATACTAATACAATTGCTCAGAGGAATAGATTGTTTAACAAGTAATCAAACAAATCTAAAGAAGATAGGGGTCAAAATTATTGGCGGCCATGTTTTCAATACTCCAGCACCCTCCCTTTGAGAGGATAACAACACTGAGCCTTCTTCTAAAATGTTTTATGGGATTTGAGAACACGTTGGGAGGGATCTTAGACCATTCCTCCATACAGAATCTTTACAGATCCTTGATGTCCTTAGTCTGTGCTTATGGACTGCCCTCTAATTCAAACCACAGGTTTTCAATGGGTTTCAAGTCCAGAGGCTGAGATGGCCATTGTAAAATGTTGATTTTGTGGTCAATTAACCATTTCTTTGTACTTGGGGTTATTGTCTTGCTGGAAGAGCCACTTGCTGCCAACTGTCACCCTCCTGGCAGAGGCAACCAGGTTTTTGTCTAAAATGTCCTGGTACTTGGTAAAGTTCATGGTGCCGTTTCTAAATTCCCCTGTATCGAGGACCTGTGTGGTTCTGGTACTGGTTCCAACAGACATTTTAACTTATAAATTGATCTGTGGACACCGTCTATCGAAATGGCTTGCATTGAGCGGTAGCCATGGTTCTCACGGACTCATGAGTCCATCTCTTCCGCATGTGTGACGTAGGATGTGAAATTTGACAGCACTTAAAGCTGGGATTTCCCACCTACCATTTCATTTAATCAATCAACTCCTGGCTGAACCCTACGTCACAGCCACTGACAAAGCACATGCCTGGAACCTTACATCGTAACCAGCAGGAGAGTGGTTTCGTCGCTCTAGCACATTCAGAGATCGAGTTCTAGCCAACTTTATCAAAGTAATCTAAAATTGATTTTAAACAAAAAACACTTCCTGCATATGATTCTGTTTTTCCATCGCCAAACCCACCACTTGTGTGTGTGTGGCCAAAGAGCTCTATTTTCATGTCATATGAACATAGCACCGGTTCCAATCCAAGTGGCAATGCAGTTTATCTATGATGTTATAGCTATTTTGCTTTCACTGGTCCCTGTGGCCAGTGAACGGCATCATTGACCTTAATAGCTCAATATAGCTGCAACATAGCTACAATAATAGCTGCAATATAGCTCAGTGTTTATATTACTTATTTTACACAAGGTATTTTTTGCTGTTCTTTACCGAGGGTGTAAATAATTACAGACCTGACTGTATCTGGGCTGATGAAGGACAAGGGGATGTGATCTTTTCAGAAAAAGTGGTAACCAAATATAGAGGCGAGAAAGGAGAAAGGCATGAAGGACAATAGAATAAGAGAAAGATCTACCTGTCAGTACGAGCCATGTGGCTGAGGTCACGACAGCAGGAGAAGCAAGAGAGAGATTACGGGGGAACATTTTAAACTGTTACAAGTTAAGTTTGCATCTTTCTACAGTCTCATGCTTAGATTGAACATGACTGCGATAGTGGGCCACTGACCTGTGACATTTCATTTGACGAATGAAGTCTGACACAATTGGCTAATGTGTCAGACTTCATTTGTCTAGCATGGGGAGTACAGGTTCAACATGAATTCAAAGAGCAAAAAAAATACTGTAGCACTTATTTGCTCTTTCTAAAAACCAGGGATACGGGCAACGGAAATGATCAGGGGGCTAAAATTATAAAGGGTCTTATCATTTCAGTGCAGTTCTTTTTCAGCCCATATCAAATTTCCAGAGACATTGTGTAAAACCATATATTCTCCTATCAAATCTGGGTTTAAGAAAAATTGGTTATGCACATTTCTCTACATGTTGCATAACCAATAATGAGTTGCCATCAGGAATCAAAGCCAGGGTTGTGAATAAAGGGATGTTGAGTAACTGCGAACACACTGCTGGCCAAATGTGGTTTTAAAGCGGATCAAAATGAAAGCCTACTAAAAACAAATTGTTCCAGCTTAAAGGATTCAGCAGCTCCTAGTTGAACAGTTTCCTGATGGCAACAGTTGTCGACAGTCTTCCAACATTGGGTACATCTTCTTCATGAGAAAACATTGGAATAAGACTGATTTAGTATAAAACCACACATTGGTTTCTGCAATGTCTTGATTTCTGTGTGGAAACATGTCTGGATATTTAAAAAAATGTCTGATGTTTGCGGGTATCTGTTCGTATATGAAGTTCTCTTGTTTTTATGTTCACCTGCCCGGGGACTGCAACACATATTTTCTCACGTATACTGAGACTAAAGTTTTTGTTGTACATTGTCACCGCTCAAATAAACATATTTTATAAATACAAAAAACCTACTTTATATTGAAATATCTTTTCACACACACACACACACACACACCCCTCATCTGAGTAAGGAAGAAGCTAACCTAGCAGGAAGGATGTGATCTCCACTGATTCAACCAACCATCCAACCACAGCCTCCAGCTCTCTGCTTTATTTACAGAGAATAATATTCACACCCCTGGACTTTTTACACATGTTGTTGTGTTACAGCCTGAACTTAAAATGGATTACATTTAGATTTTGTGTCACTGGCCTACACACAATAACCCATAATGTCAATGTGGTACTTTGTTTTGAGACATTTTTACAAATGATTTAAAAATGAAAGGCTGAAATGTCTTGAGTCAATAACTATTAAACCCCTTTGTTATGGAAAGCCTAAATAAGTTCAGGAGCAAAAATGTGATAAACAAGTCACATAGTAAGTTGCATGGATTCACTCTGTGTGCAATAATAAGTGTTTAACGTGATCTTTGAATGACTGTGCCATCTCTGTACCCCACACATACAATTATCTGTAAGGTCCCTCAGTCGAGCAGTGAATTTTAAACACAGATTCAACCACAAAGACCAGGGAGTTTTTCCAATGCCTCGCAAAGAAGGGCACCTATTGGTAGATGGGTAAAAAAATAAAAAAATAAACATACATTGAATATCCCTTTGAGCATGGTGAAGTTATTAATTACACTTTGGATGGTGTATCAATACACCTAATAACTACAAAGATATAGGCTTCCTTCCTAACTCAGTTGCCAGAGAGGAAGGGACTCTAACGGCTGTGATAGATGAAAACTGAGGATGGATCAACAACATTGTAGTTACTCCACAATGCTAACCTAATTGACAGAGGGAAAAGAAGGAAGCCTGTACAGAATAAAAAATATTCCAAAACATGCATCTCGTTTGTACCATTCTCCATATTTACAAGTATAGTGGTGGCTGCATCATGTTATGGGTATGCTTGTAATCGTTAAAGACTGGGGAGTTTTTTGGCATAAAAAAAAGGGCCGTAGATAGAGGAGGAAAATGGCACTTAGAATTCGGACGAACACACACAAATAAACATCCAGAGAGCTTAAATATAACCAGGTCCACATACTAGGGTTGAATATTTTCCCGGTGTCTTTCAAAAGCATATACAGTGCCTTCAGACCCCTTGACTTCTTACACATTTTGTAACATTACAGCCTTATTCTAAAACGGATTAAATAAAAAAATGTCCTCAGCAATCTACACACAACACCCCATAATGACAAAGCGAAAACAGGTTTTTATTTACATAAGTATTCAGACCCTTTGCTATGAGACTCGAAATTGAGCTCAGGTGCATCCTGTTTCCATTGATCATCCTTGAGCTGTTTCTCCAACATCATTGGAGTCCACCTGTGGTAAATTCGATTGATTGGACATAATATGGAAAGGCACACACCTGTCTATATAAGGTCCCACAGTTGACAGGGCATGACAGAGCAAAAACCAAGCCAAGAGGTAGAAGGAATTGTCAGTAGAGCTCTGAGACAGGATTGTGTCCAGGCACAGATCTGGAGAAGGGTACCACAAAATGTCTACAGCATTGAAGTTCCAAGAACACAGTGGCCTCCATCATTCTTAAATGGAAGAAGTTTGGAACCACCAAAACTCTTTCTTGAGCTGTTCGCCCAGCCAAACTGAGCAATCGGGGGAGAAGGGCCTTGGTCAGGGAGGTGACCAGGAACCCGATGGTCACTCTGACAGAGCTCTAGAGTTCCTCTGTGGAGATGGGAGAACCTTCCAAAAGGACAACCATCTCTGCAGCACTCCACCAATCAGGCCTTTATGGTAGAGTGGCTAGACGGAAGCCATTCCTCGGTAAAAGGCACATGACAGCCCGCTTGCAGTTTGTCAAACGTCACCTAAAGACTCTCAGACCATGAGAAACAAGATTCTCTGGTCAGATGAAACCAAAATTGAGAGGATCTCCAAAGAAGAATGGGAGAAACTCCCCAAATACAGGTGTGCCAAACTTGTAGCGTCATACCCAAGAAGACTCGAGGCTGTAATCGCTGCCAAAGGTGCTTCAACAAAGTACTGAGTAAAGGGTCTGAATACTTATGAAAATGTGATATTTCATTAATTTTTTTTTATAAATTAGCAAACATTTCTAAAAACCTGTTTTTGCTTTGTCATTATTTGGTAATGTGTGTAGATTGAATTGTTTTTTCCCCTCTTCAATCAATTTTAGAATAAGGCTGTGACACATTGTGGAAAAGGCCAAGGGGTCTGAATACTTTCCAAATGCACTGTATGTCTGGATTTGATCAGCATGAAAATTCAAACCTGATGCTACCGGAGCCTGATGAGCCATATATTAAATACATTTTATGAGCCCTACATTGACGACATTTAATGAGCCCAAGCCCAAAAAAGCCCAAATGATTGTGCAGTTATCCAATACATTGCACATTACTCACGACAGAAAAACATAAAAGCCCATAGATGTAGCTAACTATATGCTCTCTTGGGTAAATAAATGTAACTAGCTCCAGCAGGCTAATCTTTTTAAGTGTGAACTGTATTGTATTGTATTGTATTATATGGACTGGAATTACGCACATCGTTCAAACAATGATAAAGCTGAAAGAACATGCGATTCTGGTGCACCAGAAAGTATATGCTAGAGAATTTGATTACAATTTTTAAATATAATAGGGCATATTTGTATAATCAGTAGGCTGACGAATATATACCTTTCATATTTCCCCTAATGTTATTGGCCTACCTCCTCTTTCTCTCTCTACTGTTGCTTCATTCTTTCCTCACTTTCAACAGTTTTATTGTCCTTATCTTCATCATTCTAATGACATGCTTGAATAATATAGGACTAGAATTAGACGCAGACGGCTTTCACCTCCCTTCACGAAGATTGAATGGTTATGGGTCTGAATAAATGACTGCAATAGTCTACCGCCGTCACGTGTACGCTCTTCTTTCAAACTACCCATGAGTTCTGTTGGCTGCTGTATTTAACGTTCAGCAAAAAAAGAGCTTGCGCCCCTCTTCGAATAGTCTATTGGTGTCACGTTCGTTTAGAGATGGATTGGACCAAGGTGCAGCGTGGTAGGCGTACATCTTACTTTATTAAAAATGAACACCGAAAAAAAAAAAATATACAAACGAAACGTAAAGTTCTGGGCTGCTCACAGGCAGCCACACAAAAACAAGATCCCACAAACTAAAGGTGGAAAAAAGGCTGCCTAAGTATGATCCCCAATCAGAGACAACTATAGACAGCTGCCTCTGATTGGGAACCATACCCGGCCAACAAAGAAATAGAAGAACTAGAATGCCCACCCAAATTACACCCCGACCTAACCAAATAGAGAAATAAAAAGGCTCTCTAAGGTCAGGGCGTGACAATTGGTATAAGAAATGCAACAAAAAAATAATAATGTCCAGCAAGCTATTCTAGTCGAGATTTTCCTGCATGGGCCTCCAAGAGCTAAGGAGTGTTTTTTAAGGAGAGGCCAGCCGAGCACAGGTGCATGCGTATTGCGCAAGAAATGGAGGCTAAAAGTCAGAAGCTTATTATGCATAAACCATTAACTAGCTAAATATAAGGCTAATACTGCATTTAATGTATTACCTGAAAGAGGAAGGCTAGGACAAATATATACACTGTATAGGGCTACATAGAGCTGCTTCCTGTGCTTGGCCCTCCTATGTAGAACATAATAAACGGCTCCCTATCCACCGGATGTGTACCAAACTCACTAAAAGTGGCAGTAATAAAGCCTCTCTTGATAAAGCCAAACCTTAACCCAGAAAATATAAAAACTATGGGGCTATATCGAATCTCCCATTCCTCTTAAAAAAAAAATGGAAAAGCTGTTGCGCAGCAACTCACTGCATTCCTGAAGACAAACAATGTATACGAAACGCTTCAGTCTGGTTTTAGACCCCATCATAGCACTGAGACTGCACTCGTGAAGGTGGTAAATTACCTTTTAATGGCATCAGACCAAGGCTCTGCATCTGTCCTCGTGCTCCTAGACCTTAGTGCTGCTTTTGATACCATCGATCACCACATTCTTTTGGAGAGATTGGAATCCCAAATTGGTCTACATGGACAAGTTCTGGCCTGGTTTAGATCTTATCTGTCGGAAAGATATCAGTTTGTCTCTGTGAATGGTTTGTCCTCTGACAAATCAACTGTAAATGTCGTTGTTCCTCAAGGTTCCGTTTTAGGAGCACTATTGCCTTTCACTATATATTTTATCTCTTGGTGATGTCATTCGGAAACATAATGTTAACTTTCATTGCTATGCGGACGATGCACAGCTGTACATTTCGATGAAACATGGTGAAGCCCCAAAATTGGAAGCCTGTGTTTCAGACATAAGGAAGTGGATGGCAGCAAATGTTTTACTTTTAAACTCGAACAAAACAGAGATGATAATTCTAGGTCCCAAGAAACAAAGAGATCTTCTGTTGGATCTGACAATTAATCTTGATGTTGTACCACAATTAAAACTGTGAAGGACCTCGGCGTTACTCTGGACCCTGATCTCTCTTTTGACGAACATATCAAGACTATTTCAAGGACAGCTTTTTTCCATCTAAAAAAAAAATATGAAACTTTGTCCAAAAATGATGCAGAAAAATTAATCCATGCTTTTGCCACTTCTAGATTAGACTGCAATTCTCTACTTTCCGGCTACCCGGATAAAGCACAAAAATAAACTTCAGTTAGTGCTAAACACGGCTGCTAGAATCTTGACTATAACCAAAGAATTTGATCATATTAATCCAGTGCTAGCCTCTCTACACTGGCTTCCTGTTAAGGCTAGGGCTGATTTCAAGGTTTTACTGCTAACCTACAAAGCATTACATGGGCTTGCTCCTACCTATCTTTCCGATTTGGTCCTGTCGTACATACCTACACGTACGCTACGTCACAAGATGCAGACCTCCTTATTGTCCATAGAATTTCTAAGCAAACAGCTGGAGGCAGGGCTTTCTCCTATGTAGCTCAATTTTTATGGCACGGTCTGCCTATCCATGTGAGAGACGCAAACTTGGTCTCAACCTTTAAGTCTTTATTGAAGACTCATCTCTTCAGTAGGTCCTATGATTGAGTGTAGTCTGGCCCAGGAGTGTGAATGTCAACGGAAAGGCACTGGAGCGACGAACCGCCCTTGCTGTCTCCGCCTGGCCGATTCCCCTCTCTGCACTGAGGTTCTCTGCCTCTAACCCTATTACGGAGCTGAGCCACTGGCTTACTGGTGCTCTTCCATGCCATCCCTAGGAGGGGTGCGTCACTTGAGTGGGTTGAGTCACTGATGTGATCTTCCTGTCTGGTTTGGTGCCCCCCTCGGGTTTGTGCTGTGGGGGAGATCTTCATGGGCTATACTTGGCCTTCTCTCAGGGTAGTAAGTTTGTGGTTTGACGATATCCCTCTAATGTTGTGGGGGCTGTGCTTTGGCAAAGTGGGTGGGTTTATATCCTGCCTGGTTGGCCCTGTCCGGGGCCACAGTGTCTCCCGACCCGTCCTGTCTCAGCCTCCAGTATTTATAATGCAATAGTTTATGTGTCGGGGGGCTTGGGTCAGTCTGTTATATTTGGAGTATTTCTCCTGTTTTATCCGGTGTCCTGTGTGAATTTAAGTATACTCCCTCTAATTCTCTCTCTCTTTCTCTCTCTTCACCGGACGTGCAACCTTGTCCCGGACCTGCTGTTTTCGACTCTCTCTCTCTACAGCACCTGCTGTCTCGACCTCTGAATGATCGGCTATGAAAAGCCAACTGACATTTACTCCTGAGGTGCTGACCTGTTGCACCCTCTACAACCACTGCGATTATTATTATTTGACCCTGCTGGTCATCTATGAACGTTTGAACATCTTGGCCATTTACTGTTATAATCTCCACCCGGCACAGCCAGAAGAGGAATGGCCACCCTTCAGAGTCTGGTTCCTCTCTAGGTTTCTTCCTAGGTTCCTGCCTCTAAGGAGTTTTTCCTAGCCACTGTGCTTCTACATCTGCATTGCTTGCTGTTTGGGGTTTTAGGCTGGACTTCTGTATAGCACTTTGTGACATCGGCTGATGTAAAAAGGGCTTCATAAATACATTTGATTGATTGATTTCAATCTAGAACAGGATGATCTATTTTGTATGCAATATGAATGAAGTTGATGGTGAGAGAGAAAGACTGCGAGAGAGTGGTCGCGCATGCACTGATTTAAAGCAACAATATTCCAGTGATAGGCTGTTTTAAAACTTTGCAGCTGCAATGAAAAAAAGTATCATCTTTACAAGAGAAGCATATAACTTAACAGTTCAATTTCACACCATGCTAGACATATAAATAATTCATTATAATTTATTGGTTTCTCACATAAATTTATTCCAGGAAAAGGGAGTGGTTTTGGGCGGTAAATCCCGGTAAATGTCGGTAACAGGGTTTCTGCCATTCAACCCTACCACATACCTGCGAGCAAATGGGAAGTTGAGGGAGGCACTGGTGGACACATTTCGGGGGCTGTCTATGGGACTGCTTGCAGCTGAAAAGAAACAAGGGATGATTATCATCATTACAATGAATTAAGCTCGGATAATAAGAATAGGTAATTATAGCGATTGAAACCCTGTTAATATTTTGAATAAGGACGAAGCAAACTGTATGGAGGCAAGTCTCAGGTACTGTAAGTAGCTAGACTGAATAATATCTCAAAGAGGTCTGGTTTATGGTGCCAAACATAGCAGCAGTTACCATCAAAGGGCATTAATGGAGAGGAGGCTATGCGCCGTTTTAAAGTGTCATTTTGTTTGTCTTTGACAGTGCCTGGACCTTTGTGTACTCGAGACACAAGAGTTCATTAACATGGGAGCATTTTGCTACCAATTAATTAAACTGTAAACATAATGAATGCTTAAATTGTGCCCCCTAATCAGATAAGTCTCGACATGATAGAACTTGAAAGAGAATGTCTGCACATCTCTGGCATGTAGGGCCCTCGTACAGAACTCTATTCATAGGGTGCACCTGCTTGACAACCAGAAGTGATACAGTGCCTTCAGAAAGTACTCATACCCCTTGACTTATTCCACATTTTGTTGTGTTACAGCCTGAATTCAAAAGTTATTACATATATTTTCTCTCACCCATCTACAGTACACACAATACACCATAATGACAAAGTGAAAACATGTTCTTAGAAATGAAATACAGAAATCTCTAATTTACATAAATATTCACCCCCCCGAGTCAATACATGTTACAGTAACCTTTGGCAGTGATTACAGCTGTGAGTCTTCCTAGGTAAGTCTCCAAGACCACACCTGAATAGTGCAAAATTTGCACATTATTATTTTTCAAATTCTTCAAGCTCTGTTTGTTGACCATTGCTAGACAGGCATTTTCAAGTCTCGCCATAGATTGTCAAGCCGATTTAAGTCAAAACTGTAACTAGGCCACTCAGGAACATTCAATGGCATAATGGTAAGCAACTCCAGTGTATATTTGCCCTTGTGTTTTAGGTTATTGTCCTGCTGAAAGGTGAATTTATCTCCCAGTTTCTGTTGGAAAGCAGACTGAACCAGGTTTTCCTCTAGGATTTTTCCCAGTGCTTAGCTCTATTCCGTTTCTTTTATCCTAAAAATCTCCCTAGTCCTTGCCGATGACAGGCATACACATAACATGATGCAGCCACCCCCATGCTTGAAAATATTACGAGTCGTACTCAGTGATGTGTGGTGTTGGATTTGCCCCAAACATAACACTTTGTGTTCAGGACTCAAAGTGCATTTCTTTGCCACATTTTTTTCAGTTTTACTTTAGTGACTTATTGCAAACAGGATGCATGTTTTGGAATATGTTTTATTCTGTACAGGCTTCCTTATTTTCACTCTGTCATTTAGGTTAGTACCATGGAGTAAATACGATGTTGTTGATCCATTCTCAGTTTTCTCCTAACACAGCCAGTGTATCTTTGTAGTAACTGGGTGTACTGATACAGCATCAAAAGTGTAATTAAAAACTTCACCATGCCCATAGGGATATTCAATGTCTGCTTTTTTCCCCAATAGGAATTGGAAAACCCTGGTCTTTGTAGTTGAATCTGTGTTCGAAATTCACTGCGCGACTTAAGGACCTTACAGATTATTGCATGTGGGGTACAGAAAATCATGTTAAACACTATTACTGCACACAGAGTGAGTCCATGCAGCTTATTATGTGACTTGTTAAGAAGAGTTTTACTCCTGAATTTAATTTAGGCCTGCCATAACAAAGGGGTTCAATACTTATTGACTCAAGACATTTCAGCTTTAGATTTTTTATTACATTTGTCAATTTCTGAAAACATAATTCCACTTTGACATTATGAGGCATTGTGTGTAGGCCAGTGACACAAAATCTCAATCTAATCCATTTTAAATTCAGGCTGTAACACAACAAAATGTGGAAAAGGTCAAGGGGTGTGAATACTTTCTGAAGGCACTGTATACACTCCCATTGATTCAAATGCTAAAGGGAAACACAAAAACCCACCCCTTTACCGAAGAGACCATTTTTTTTATTTTCTGCCCAATAAGATGTATTTCTCCTCCTTTATTTTCTACAATCAGCACAGCATATCTCTAAAAATGCTTTGAGGTCCCAATGATAGCGAGAGGAGTCCAAAATATTGATACTTGCACTTGCTATGTTGTAGTAGGACAGCCAACTCTAAAACGTTCAAACGTGTCAACGTGTAGGAATAAGTCTACATAGTGTAAAACAGGCTTCATACATTGGAGACAAACTTCTGTTCCTGTGATGGTTCTTACCGGTGTGGACGGAGAGTGGGGAGAGAGGGCGTGACAGAGTGGGCGAAGGTGTCCCCAGGCCAAGACTCTTCCTGTTGCTGCTCCGGCAACTGTGGAACATAAACAGGAACAGAGATGTCAGTCACCAGCTACAAAACACTTCAGTCATCCATCTGGCAGTGCTTCAAAACACGAGTTAGTTCCGCTTTCAAATAGTAATAGGAATAGTTCAAGTGATGTCATAAAAATGTCTTTAAGCACAGCAAATATACCAATCTAAGCCAGAGGGGGGGGAAAGATAATCAAAAACAGACTTGTTTCTATTCTGGGAGGGGCAAAGATGTACTGCTTTCAACGTGAGTAATTGGCTATGACTAGCAAGCAATGCAGGTATTTTTCTGCCATTGAAATCCTTGGGCGGGCCACCTAAGCGTTTTTTGGGGTTGCCTAAGTCCAAACAGTGTAATAAACAAACGTTGTCTAAACTTAAACAACTAAAACAATATACAAAGTATGTAGAAAAGACAATGGACACAGATTATTTTATAATCTTTGAGAACTAAAAGCTAGACCGTCAGAATTGACATTTCCAAAAACAATGGAATTTAGCAGTCTTCATTTTGTTTGAGCAAAAGAACACAGCATTATCTACGACGGAACGCATAGAATTGCAGGAAACTAACTTTTAAACTGCAAAACTTTCTCTCAAAACTTCAATATAACCAAAATCAACACAATTGCAAACGGCTATTGTTGATAACTGTGAAGCAACAAAATATGAGAGTGAAACACTTGTAGAACAAAACATCCACAAAAAATCTACCAGGAGACATACTCACAGACAGAGAGTCAGACAGTTTATTATAAAGACTGTGAGGAGGAGTCAAGTAAATCATCCCATCGATTTGAGCAGAATGGCCACAATAAGGGTCAATAAAGGAGAGACGATCATTACTTAGTGACCTATAAGGAGAAGAGGCGGCATTAGCGCGGCACGTAGCCTAGCAGTCAGAACGTTGGGCAAGGCACTAACGTTAACTCTATAACTGTTTCAGGATCACCGTTGATAATGGCAGAACCTGGCCGTGAGCCGACTCTCCAAGGGGTGTCTCGCGATATGCAAAAAGCATTTCCAATTCGCACATGCGTATTATTACACATATGTACATGTATGAAACAGGACAAATATCAAATATAAGCACCCAACAAATTATTGTAAGTGACTGCCATTGGTCATCCAGATCTAGGATGTTTTGCACGGCAGTGAGCAACCCAAAATTCTACGTGAAACAGGAATATGCCTATTTATTCTGCATAGTATCATTGTTTTGGATCTAACAAGGACTGTACTTAGGTAATTCATTATTGAATATATAACTATTTTGTTCCTTTTTTGTTATAACAGTATTACAGACTTAAACACGAATAACCTGTACGCCTATATGTTTTGCCTTTCCATAACTATAGTGTAGCCAACGATACATAAATCACAATCAGCACATGTTCTAAGCACTGACCACATTTGGCTGCACGCTCTGAAACTAAAACAATGGGGATAAGACCGCGCGTGGCATCAATATCGAAACCAAATGGAAGCCAATGAACGAGCGTCAACATCGGCTATGTTATCACTTACAAAGTAATGGTAAACATGTTTTTATCTAGTTACATTGCTTCTGAATATATGAAATTGACACAATGCATGTTGAGGTCAAGCATGTGTCCATCTGGATGGCCATCTGGACCATAGACGGGTTATTTCAGAGACTTGTCTGAGAACATCAGCAAGGCCAACACAAGAAAATATCCTTTAAAAAAAGAATACAAAACACATTAAAAGGACCATAATTGTCTGCCGTTGGGCTTTGTTACATAACTACATAAACCAGAACCTTTCCTACCTTTTTGATCGTTTTAGCATTGATCCTGTTACAAAATGAGACTTGTTGTGGGTTGGCACTGCGGTCCAGTAACTTGGATCCGACATGGTGGATGTTGTTTAGAACGAAAAATAACACATATTCCGATCCAAAATAAATAATTATTGAATCTCCTTCTAGATGGTAGATACAGGACCCGAGAATGGAACCCACAAAACCACGGGTAGACCCTCCATCGCCGTGGCAGTATGTTGTGTTGCCTGTACTAGCTAGTCAGCGTGGCTATCATTCAACTTCTTCATGACTGAAGAAGCCAGCTTTCAGCGCCACCTTCGCTTTATTTTGCCTCATAACCAAGCACCTAGGCCTACATCTTCTGCCTGGATAGTGTTCCCGGTGGACATGGGCTACTCTCTCTGCTGCCAAAACTCCATCGTTGACTGATATAGCCTACTACCATAGACACAGTAGACTTTTCACTAGTATTCTGTTCAGCACAAATGATGACGTCACTTCCTGCGTTAACAAAGAAAAGCTTTAAAATAAAAGCCGGCATTTCAAAACATTGCAAGGTTAATGTCGATTTTTATTGTGCTTATAAGCAAATGCAAGAAGGAATTTATGGGAATTGTTTTAAATATGTAAAACTTGAGACCACTATTGAAAAATACAATGCTCAGACCGGATATTTTGACAACATTGGGCTTAAGTGAAAAACATTATTTTGGTGCCTATGTAAAAGTGGTGTTGGGAGCACTCAGTAGGGTCTGTAGAATCTACATTGAACAAAAATAGAAACGCAACATGTAAAGTGTTGGTCCCATGTTTCACGAGCTGAAATAAAAGATCCCAGAAAATGCACAAAAAGATTACTTTTCTCAAATGTTGTGCACACATTTGTTTACATCCCTCCCTGTTAGTGAGCATTTCTCATTTTCCAAGATAATCCATCCACCTGACAGGTGTGGCATATGAAGAAGCTGATTAAACAGCATGGACATTACACAGGTGCACCTTGTGCTGGGGACAATAAAAGGCCACTATAATATGAAGTTCTGTCACACAACACAATGCCACAGATGTCTCAAGTTTTGAGGGAGCGTGTAATTGGCATGCTGACTGCAGGAATGTCCACCAGAGCTGTTGTCAGATAATTAAATGTTAATTTCTCTACCATAATCCGCCTCCAACGTCATTTTAGAGAATTTGGCAGTACGTCCAAATGGCTTCACAAGCGCAGACTTCGTGTATGATGTCGTTTGGCCGAGCGGTTTGCGGATGTCAACGTTGTGAACAGAGTGCCCCATGGTGGCGGGGTGGTTATGGTATGGGCAGGCATAAGCTGCGGACAATGAACACAATTGCATTTTATCGATGGCAATTTGAATGCTCAGCAATACCGTGAAGAGTTCCTGAGGCCCATTGTCGTACCATTCATCCGCCGCCATCACCTAATGTTTCAGCATGATAATGCACAGCCCATGTCGCAAGGATCTGTACATAATTCCTGGAAGCTGAAAATTTCCCAATTTTTCCATGGCCTGCATACCCACCTGACTTATCACCCATTGAGCACGTTTGGGATACTCTAGATCGACGTCTATGACAGCGTGTTCCAGTTTCCGCCAATATCCAGCAACTTTGCACAGCCATTGAAGAGGAGTGGGACAACATTCCACAGGCCACAATCAACAGCCTGATCAACTCTATGTGAAGGAGATGTGTCGCGCTGCACGAGGCAAATGGTGGTCACACCAGATACTGACTGGTTTTCTGATCCACACCCCAACAGATGCATATCTGTATTCCCAGGCATGTGAAATCCATAGATTAGGGCCTACAGAATTTATTTCAATTGACTGATTTCCATATATGAACTGTAACTCAGTAAAATCTTTGAAATTGTTGCATGTTGCGTTTATATTTTTGTTCAGTATATACAGTATATGGTGTAATTTCATGGGGCACTGAATAATACGGAGTGTTGCTGGCATTTTACTTCAACCATTCCATAGGTCATAATGCAAATATATATGAACTATATATTAGCTTTAGTGAAAAAATGATTCTGGAGGCATGTATTCTGGAGGCATGTGTTCTCTAAAAATGATTTGTGATAATGATGTAAAAAGCATGTCAAACATCAAGCCTCCCGATGAGGTTTCTATGTGAAAATTACCAGAACAATTTTTTTGACAAATACCAAAAATCTCCAAAGAAGATTACAGGACTAGTTAGGGCTATAACTCAAAGCGCTTATCAGACACTCATTAATCATTTAGCAAATTCTGTTGTTCTAGTGAAATGTAGCCCAAATAAAGTAATGAATAAATAACATTTTCATTTGAACTAAAAAGTTGGTCTTACGTGTTCGTTTTTTGAGAGTTGAGTGTGCATAGTGCTGCTTGGTATTGAAATAACATGAAATAACACCATATATAGATTCTACAGACCCAACTGAGTACTCCAAACCCCAGTTCACATCAGCACACAGAACAGTTTTGTTTTTTTACCTATAAGCTAATGTGTAATGCATATACAGTGAATTGCATTGTGGCCAATGTAATGGGCGAAGTAAAAGGCCTGCAACACTCCGTATTACTCAGTGCCCCATGAAATGACACCATATATAGATTCTACAGACCCTACTGAGTACTCCCAAATCCACTTTTACATCGGCACATGGAGTCGTTTTTTCAAATGCAGTGCACATATAGAGTTGAAGTCGGAAGTTTACATCACCTTAGCCAAATATATTTAAACTCAGTTTTTCACAATTCCGGACATTTAATCCTAGTAAAAATTCCCTGTCTAGGTCAGTTAGGATCACCACTTTATTTCAAGAATGTGAAATGTCAGAATAATAGTAGAGATAATTATTTATTTCAGCTTTTATTACTTTCATCACATTCCCAGTGGTTCATAAGTTTACATACACTCAATTAGTATTTGGTAGCATTGCCTTTAAATTGTTTAACTTGGGTCAAACGTTTCGGGTAGCCTTCCACAAACTTCCCACAATAAGTTGCGTGAATTTTGGCCCATTCCTCCTGACAGAGCTGGTGTAACTGAGTCAGGTTTTATAGGCCTCCTTGCTCGCACACGCTTTTTCAGTTCTGCCCACACATTTTCTATAGGATTGAGGTCAGGGCTTTGTGATGATCACTCCAATACCTTGACTTTGTTGTCCTTAAGCCATTTTGCCACAACTTTGGAGGTATGCTTGGGGTCATTGTCCATTTGGAAGACTCATTTGCGACCAAGCTTTAACTTCCTGACTGATGTCTTGAGATGTTGCTTCAATATATCCACATAATTGTCCTTCCTCATGATGCCATCTATTTTGTGAAGTGCAGCAGTCCCTCCTGCAGCAAAGCACCCCCACAACATGATGCTGCCACCCCCATGCTTCACGGTTGGGATTGTGTTCTTGTGCAAGCCTCCCCCTTTTTCCTCCAAACATAACGATGGTCATTATGGCCAAACAGTTCTATTTTTATTATCAGACCCAAGGAAATTTCTCCAAACGGACGATCTTTGTCCCCATGTGCAGTTGCAAACCATAGTCTGGCTTTTTTTATGGCAGTTTTGGAGCAGTAGCTTCTTCCTTGCTGAGCGGCCTTTCAGGTTATGTCCATTAAGGACTCGTTTTACTGTGGCTATAGATACCTTTGTACCTGTTTCCTCCAGCATCTTCACAAGGTCCTTTGCTGTTGTTCTGGGATTGAGTTGCACTTTTCGCACCAAAGTACATTCATCTCTAGGAGACAGAACACGTCTCCTTCCTGAGCGGTATGTTGGCTGCATGGTCCCATGGTGTTTATACTTGCGTACTATTGTTTGTACAGATGAACGTCGTACTTTCCGGCTTTTGGAAATTGCTCCCAAGGATGAACCAGACTTGTGGAGGTCTACAATTTATTTTCTGAGGTTTTGGCTGATTTCTTTTGATTTTCCCATGATGTCAAGCAAAGAGGCACTGAGTTTGAAGGTAGGCCTTGAAATACATCCACAGGTACACCTCCAATTGACTCAAAGGATGTCAATTAGCCTATCAGAAGCTTCTAAAGCCATGACATAATTTTCTGGAATCTTCCAATCTGTTTAAATGCACAGTCAACTTAGTGTATGTAAACTTCTGACCCACTGGAATTGTGATACAGTGAATTATAAGTGAAATAATCTGTCTGTAAACAATTGTTGGAAAAATTACTTGTGTCATGCACAAAGTACATGTCCTCAACGACTTGACAAAACTATAGTTTGTTAACAAGAAATGTGTGGAGTGGTTGAAAAACTAGTTTTAATGACTCTAACCTAAGTGTATGTAAACTTCTGACTTGAACTGTATATACACTTTTGAACGAGAAATTGCCAAGAAACTGAAGATCTCTTACAATGCGGTGTACTACTCCCTTCACAGAACAGTGCAAAATGGCACTAACCAGAATAGAAAGAGGAGTGGCAGGCCTCCCGGGTGGCACAGTGGTCTAGGGCACTGCATCGCAGTGCTAGCTGCGCCACCAGAGTCTCTGGGTTCGCGCCCAGGCTCTGTCGCAGCCGGCCGCGACCGGGAGGTCCGTGGGGCACAATTGGGGCACAATTGGCCTAGCGTCGTCCGGGTTAGGGAGGGTTTGGCCGGTAGGGATATCCTTGTCTCATCGCGCTCCAGCGACTCCTGTGGCGGGCCGGGCACAGTGCGCGCTAGCCAAGGGGGCCAGGTGCACAGTGTTTCCTCCGACACATTGGTGCGGCTGGCTTCCGGGTTGGAGGCGCGCTGTGTTAAGAAGCAGTGCGGCTTGGTTGGGTTGTGCTTCGGAGGACGCATGGCTTTCGACCTTCGTCTCTCCAGAGCCCGTACGGGAGTTGTAGCGATGAGACAAGATAGTAATTACTAGCGATTGGATACCACGAAAAGGGGATAAAAAAACATTTAACAAAAAAAAAAAGAAAGAGGAGTGGCATTTCCCGGTGCACAACTGAGCAAGAGGACAAGTACATTAGTGTGTCTAGTTTGAGAAACAGAAGTCCTCAAGTCCTCAACTGGCAGCTTTATTGACCACGTGACTGGGACAATGCTGGGGGAAAAGGCAAAAAAACTGTACAGATAATGCCTTCATCAAACAACACTGTTTCACGACACATCAGTGACATGGCAGGATATGTTTTGAAACAATTACTGCTTCGCATACAAGCCAGTGAATTCTATGCGTTACAGCTGGAGGAGTCAACAGACGTGGCGGGCCTAGCACAGCTCCTGGTATATGTCCGTTACGTTTATGGGGGGTCAATTAAGGAAGACATCCTCTTCTTGTCTGACCACTTGCATGATGACGAGTTTCTCACACAACTGGCCTATCTGGGTGCTGTTTTTTCTCGCCTGAATGATCTGAACCTAGGATTACAGGGACTCTCTGCAAATATATATTCAATGTGCGGGACAAAATTGAGGCTATGATTAAGAAGTTGGAGCTCTTCTCTGTCTGCAGTAACAAGGACAACACACAGGTCTTTCCATCATTATATGATTTTTTGTGCGCAAATGAACTCAAGCTTACGGACAATGTCAAATGTGATATAGCTAAGCACCTGAGTGAGTTGGGTGCGCAATTACGCAGGTACTTTCCCAAAACGGACGACAGAAACAACTGGATTCGTTATCCCTTTCATGTCCTGCATCCAGTCCACTTACCGATATCTGAACAAGAGAGCCTCATTAAAATTACAACAAGCGGTTCTGTGAAAATCGAATTTAAATCAGAAGCCGTTGACACATTTCTGGATTGGGCTGCGTTCAGAATATCCTGTCTTGGCAAATCGCGCTGCTAAGACACTGATGCCCTTTGCAACCACCTACCTATGTGAGAGTGGATTCTCGGCCTTCAATAGCATGAAAACTAAATACAGGCACAGACTGTGTGTGGAAAAATACAAACTCTCTCCAATACAACCCAACATTGCAGAGTTATGTGCATCCTTTCAAGCACACCCTTCTCATTAACCTGTGGTGAGTTATTCACCATTTTCGATGAACAAATAAGGTTTTATATGTAAGATGGTTAAATAAAGAGCAAAATTATTGATTATTATTATATTATTATTTGTGCCCTGGTCCTATAAGAGCTCTTTGTCACTTCCCACTAGCCGGGTTGTGATAAAAACTCACACTCGTTCTTATGTTTAATAAATGTATCGTATAGTGTGTGTGGCAGGCTTACAATGATGGCAAAAAACAACATTTGAGAGTGCGCTGACCCTGGTGCTAGAGGGAGTACGCAGCTGGAGGTTGAATGTTTGAAGGGGTTCGGGACTTTAAAAAGTTTAGGAACCACTGGTGTAGAGAAAGAAATTGATGCACAACACTTTAGTGTTGTAAAATTAAGAAATCTTTGTGGTCAAAAAAATAATTTGATCAAACTAAAATGAAGTTCAACCAAATGTCATTTCAAAAACTATTACTGGTATAATACAGTTCCTCTGTGAACAGAACTGAACAATATTCTTGGTAGTTTTGCCAAATTATCAGGATACAGATGATTTCTCACTATATGTATTACAATAACCTAGTGCTCTACATAGCATGCTGTATGCTGCTTCGGTTTGCCATATCGTTTTCCTTTCCTCTGCAGTGTACCATTGGGGGTTGCCAGGCAACCACCATAAGCCAGGGAACATTTCCTCCGAATGACTTCCAATAGTTAAGACAATTTCTAGCAGCTGCATTTTGCACGTTGCAACATTTTATCTAAACAATATGGTTCAGAGTTTTAACGTTTATCGTTCAGCAAATTAGCCAATGTTACTGCGATGAAAAATGTGCTTTCATCAGTGAAATTAAATTAGCAAAAATACTGTCCGTAAATGCAAAGTCTGCTTTAAAGCGATCTTCATAATTCCTCACAGGAGCTGTTCTCAAACCACCTGTCCGTTCTATAAAGTGGGCCTGATGCCCTTGTGTGGCTGTGTGCTGTATGTGGGCTATCTTTCTTACCTCCAGGGATGTAGGGTTTGTAAGGGGCTGCAGGGGCTGCATGGGCTGCATGGGCTCAGTAGAGTTGGGCTCTGGCAAGTGGGTGACAAACTGTAAGGCAAGACACGGTCACATGGATCAGTGTGCTGACTCAGCACGGTCGCTGTTGCCTACCAGTGCCTGGGTAATGGCTGAGATGCACCCCAAGGTCTCACTTTCATTGGCTGACATTATAGGTCTGTGATAGACACTCGGCAACTGTTTGCAAATGACACCAACTTACTTCCCAGCTGTGTTTTGGGATACTTCTTCCAGATTGTATGGATAATAGTCTGTCATCGGATAGTCATTTCAGTGTTCTGTACAAGACACCAAATCGATGTCCAGGGCATGTCACAGCATGATTTTTTGCTCACTTGCTTTCATTTAAAAAAAAATATTTAACCTTTATTTAACCAGGAAGGGCTCATTGAGATTTGAAATCTCTTTTTCAAGAGGGTCCTGGCCAAGAAAGGCAGCACCAAGTTATTGTACAATTACAGACAGACAACATGAAAAACTACAAGTAATCTAGTAAAAACCATAGAATTCACAAGAGAATAAAAAAATCATAAAACAGCAAATTAAAATTAAAAATATTGACAGGTCAGGGAATCAGTCTCAAGATCATTCATCAGTTATTTAAAAACACCAATCGGGACAAGTTCTTCCAGTTTAAAAGTATTTTGTAAGGCGTTCCAAGCTGATGGCGCAGAGTACATAAAAGCCCTTTAACCAAATTCAGTTCGGACATTTGGAACAGTTAGCAGGATAAAGTCCTGCGAACGAAGAGAGTACCCACCACATTTCGGAACAATAAAAAATCCCCAAATAAAATGGTAGTGAAGCCAAAGTGGCTTTGTAAATAAAAGTATACCAGTGACTGAGCCTACGAGTGACTAGAGAAGACCAGCCAACCCTGGTATATAAAGTGCAGTGGTGCGTAAGGGTTTTGCAGTTTAAAAATAAATCTCAATGCGCCATGGTAAAGGGAAGCATTCATATATAAAATATCCCCATAGTCTAGTAAAGGCATAAATGTAGCTGATACTAGCCTGTTTCTGGCTTCAAAAGAAAAACAGGCCTTATTCCTAAAATGAAATGCCAACTTCAGCTTCAATTTTTTTGTAAGTTGTTGAATATGCAATTTAAAAGAGAAGCCGCCATCAATTAAAATTCCAAGATATTCATATGAGTCTCAATCTCATTGCCCTGACAGGTAGTAATAGGTAAAAGGTTCAGAGATCTATTTCTTGCATTAGAAAACACCATTAGTTTAATTTTGTCAGTATTGAGGATAAGCTTCAATTGACACAAGGTATGTTGAACAGTATAACAAGCAGTTTGCAAGTTCTGGAAAGCTTTTGTGAGAGACAAGGCACAACAATAAATAACAGTATCACCAGCATAACATTGAAATTGCGCATTTAGCAAATTTTTGTCTAAATTATTTATATAAATAGTGAATAAGAGGGGACCAAGTACAGAGCCCGGGGGCACACCATTATAGACAAACACTTTAACAGACGTGAGCCCATCAAATTGAGTGCACTGAGTTCTATCAGACAGATAGTTAGCAAACTATGCAACTGCATGCTCCGAAAGACCTACACTCGACAATCTCTGCCTCAGTATAGCATGATCAACTGTATCAAAAGCCTTAGCGAGATCAATAAAAAGTGAGACACAGTGCTGTTTTTTGTCAAGGGCTTCAGTGAAATCATTTAAAACCTTCATGGCTGCTGTAATTGTGCTATGCTTCTTTCTGAAGCCCGATTGGTATATTGATAAAATGTAGTTAGTTTTTATATACTATTTTAGCCGTTCACTCACAAGGGTTTCAAGTATTTTCACCAGGGGTGACAGCTTTGAGATTGGCCTATAATTATTTAAAAGAGTTGGATCTCCTCCTTTTAAAAGTGGTAGGACAAATGCTGATTTCCAGATCTTTGGAATTGTATTACCATCCAGGGTTAGATTGAACAGATAGGTAAGTGGTTCAGCTATGAAATCAGCTGCCAGATTTAAAAAGCAGGGATCAAGAAGGATTTCAGGGCTTTATGTACCTCCTGCACTGAGAATGGCAAAAAGCTAAAAGTTTGACCAGCTCTTGCTGGTTCATCCACACAGGGTTGTACAGAGACAGAAGACACTGAATCAAACAGCCTACCAGATGATACAAAGTGCTCATTGAAACAATTCAGCATTTCAGTTTTGTCATATGCAGCAACAAAGTCCTTCAATACACATGACAGTCATTCATTAACATTACTGTTACCAGGCATAGACTTAATAGCCTTCCAAAACTTTCTAGGGTCATTCAGGTTATCAGTGGTAACAGACATAAAATATTCAGACTTGGCCTTCCTGAGAAGAAAATAACACTTGTTTCGTAACTGTCTAAAAAGAAGCCAATCAGCATTAGAACATGATTTCCTTGCTTTAGCCCAGGCTAGATTACGTTTGTGAAAAATACAAGACAACTCAGAAGAAAACCATGGATTATCCCTCCCTTTAACTCTGAACCTGCGGAATGGGGCATGTTTGTTTACTATTTGGGGAAAAAAACATCATTAAAGAATTTACAGGCAGTTTCCATATCAGGAATAAGCTCAATCTTGCTCCAGTCAAAATAAAACAAATCATGAAAGAAAGCCTGCTCATTAAAACTCTTCAGATTTCTCTTACGAATAAAGCGTGGGTCTGTCTTAGGAACCTTAGTATTTCTAACAGCAACAACAGCACAATGGTCTTGCTGTTTTCAGTCAAAGCAGAAGTTAAATGAACAGATCTTTTAGACCATTGATTACTTTGGCCTGGTTTCCCATTAAAAGGTTATTATCCAAGTCTAGCTCTATAACACTGGTTGTCTGATAGGTCTAGCCTAATGTCCCAATGTAGACACCATCTGAGAATCTAAATATATAGCGTGTCAGATATATACATACCGGTACATAGCCTTATATTTACATTTGACATTTTAGTCATATAGCAGACGTTCTTATCCAGAGCGACTTACAGTTAGTGCTTTCATCTTAAGATAGCTAGTTGGGACAACCACGTATCACAGTCATAGTAAATAAATTTTTCCTCAATAAATTAGCTATCAGTAAAGTCAGAGCTAGTAAGGGGGAAAAGACTAAATTGGGAGTGTTAGTTCACAAAAGCCTTTTTATGTGGGGGGTGTCAGGTTTGGGCATGAGGAGGGGGTAAGGGGGGGGGGGGGGGGGGGGGGGTGTGCTGTGGGACAAAAGACCAGATGTGGCAGAACGGAGTGCTTGGGTTGGGGTGTATGATTTGGGCATAGCTTAAAGGTAAGAAGGGGCCGTTCTTCCTCTTGCTGCTCCGTAAGCAAGTATCATTTTGTAGTAAATCAAAACTTTGACTGGAAGCCGGTGGAGTGTGTGGAGAAGCAGGGCAACATGGGAAAACTTGGGACGGTTGAACACCAGGCGGGCTGCAGCATTCTGAATAAGTTTCAGGGGTTTGATGGCACAAGCGGGGATCTCAACCAACAGCAAGTTGCAGAAATCCAGACGGGAGATGACAACTGCCTGGATTAGGACCTGCGGCGCTTCCTGTGTGAGATAGGGTCGTACACTACGGATGTTGTAGAGCATGAACCTGCAGGAGCGAGTCATTGCTTTGATGTTTGCAGAGAACAACAGGGTGTCCAGGGTCACACCAGGTTCTTTGCACTCTGGGAGGGGGACACTGTGGAGTTGTTAACCATAATGGAGAGGTCTTGGAGCAGGTAGGCCTTTCCCGGGAGGAAGAGCAGCTCCGTCTTGTAGAGGTTGAGCTTGAGGTGGTGGGCCGACATCCAAGCTGAGATATCTGCCAGGCACGCAGAGATGCGTGTCGTCACCTGGGTGCCAGAAGGGGGGAAGGAGAAAAGTAGTTGAGTGTCATCTGCATAGCAATGATAGAAGGGCAGCAGGTAGCCTAATGGTTAGAACGTTGGACTAGTAACCGAAAGATTGCAAGATCGAATTCCTGAGCTGACAAGGTACAAATCTGCCGTTCTGCCCCTGAACAAGGCAATTAACCCACTGTTCCTAGGCCGGCATTGAAAAAAAGAATTTGTTCTTAACTGACTTGCCTAGTTAAATGAAGGTAAAATATATATATATATTAAAAAGAGACCATGTGAGGATATGACAGAGCCAAGTGACTGGTGTATAGAGAGAAGAGGAGAGGGCCTAGAACTGAGCCCTGGGGGACACCAGTAGTGAAAGTACATGGTGCAGACACAGATCCTCTCCATGTGACCTGGTAGGAGCGGCCTGCCAGGTAGGATGCAATCCAAGAGTATGCCAAGCCTGAGACCCCAGCCCTGAGAGGGTGGAGAGGAGGATCTGATGGTTCACTGTGTCGAAGGCAGTGGATAGATCTAGGAGGATGAGAACAGAGGAGAGAGTAGGCTTTGGCAGAGAGAGCCTCCATGACACAGAGAAGAGCAGGCTCGGTTGAGTGACCCGTCTTGAAGCGTGACAGGTTAGGGTCAAGAAGATCTTTCTGAGACAGATAGTGAGAGAATTGGTCAGAGACAGCAGGCTGAAGTGTTTTGGAAATAAAAGCAAGAATGGATACCAGTCTGTAGTTTTCTATGTCAGAGAGGACACAGCCAATGGTCAGGGATGAGTTGATGAAGGAAGTGAGGAATGGGAGAAGGTCAAAGTTGTCCGCAGAGAGGGAGGAGGGAGGGGAAGGGAGTGGGGGACTAAGGAGACAAGCTGCCACCTTCGGCGTCAGCTAATGGGGAGCCTAATAAATAAAAAAGCATAGGCTGAGATGAACTCTGTGTTCTTGACCGCAGATTGGCAGTTCCAAGGAGGAGGGAGGAGTAGGTGGAAAATAGTTTCCTAGGGTTAAAGGAAGAAGCTTGAAATTTAGAGTGATATAAAGTAACTTTAGCAGCAGATACAGAGGAAGAGAAAGAATAGAGGAGGGAATGAAAGGATGATAGGTCCTCCGGAAGTTTAATTTTTCAAAATCTTTGCTCAGCTGCCTGCAGCCCTGTTCTGCAAGCTAGCAATGAGTGACTCAGCCATGGAGCAGGAGGGGAGGGCCGAGCCGGACAGGAGGAAAGGAGAGAGTGCAAATCATAGGATGCAGAAAGGGAGAAGAGTAGAGTCGAAGAGATAGAATCAGGAGACAGGAGGGAGAAGGATTTAGCAGAAGGGAGAGATGATAGGATAGAAGAGGAGAGAGTAGTGGGAGAGAGAGAGCGAAGATTGCGACAGCCTCTATCCAGATGGTCATGAGCCGAGTGGCTAGGGTTGGAAGAGAGGGAGACAGAAAAGGAAACAAAGTAGTGATCAGAGACCTGGAGGGCGGTTGAAGTGAGATTAATAGGCGAACAGATGAGGTCAAGATGAGGTCAAGCATATTGCCTGCCTTGTGAGTGGGAGGGGACTGGGGAAAGTCAAAAGGGGCAAGGAGGGGAAAGAAAGAGTTGGAAAGAAATTAATCAAAATGAATTTGATCAGGAAGTTGAAGTCGCCAAGTACAAAGAGGGGTGAGCCATCATCAGGAAATGAGCTTATCAAGGTTTCAAGCTCATTGAGGAACTCTCTAAGGGCATCTAGTGGGAAATAGATGGCAACAATGTTAAGCCTGAGTGGATAAGTGACAGTGACGGCATGGAATTCAAATGAGGAGATGGACAGGTGAGAGAGGGAGACAAGAGAAAATGTCCACTTTGGAGAAATGAGTAGCCCTGTGTCACCACCACGACAACCACATGCTCTCGGCCTATGACAGAAAAACGTAATCAGATGAAGTGAGAGCAGCTGGAGTAACAGTGTTCTCTGGGGTGACCCATGTCTACATCAGGGCCAAAAAGTCAAAGGACTGAAGGGCAGCATGTGTCGGACCCCAGTAAGACAAGCTGTCGCCATTGGCGTTGGCTAATGGGTATCCTATTTTTTTTTTCAAGCATAGGCTGAGACGAACTCGGCGTTCTTGACCGCAGATTGTCAGTTTCAAACGCTGCAAGAGACCAGGAATTCCACATGGGTTGTGTGAGCAGGTTACACTAAATTAGAAGGGTTGCAACCAAGGGTGGGGAGTGTCTGTAAACCCTACAGGGAAAGGAGCAAATAGGTATAGAAAACACACACATAGTTGCTAAAGCTACAAAATAGCAAAATGAGATCATCTGAAAATAACTAGGTAAGATACTCAAGTGAGGGAGTGGTGTGGAACCTTCTTTTATTTCCTACCTCAAATAACTCAGCAGAACTGTCTTTGTTTCGGCGACGATCTTAGTTTTGCCACTGACAGCTGCCACTGAGAAAACAGGGGAGACTGAATTACTAACACTAATTCCCTTGCAGAGGTGAAGAGCACATAGTCTAGCGGTTAAGAGCTTTGGGCCAGTAATTGGAAGTTTGCTGGTTCAAATCCCTGAGCCGGCAAGGTGAAAAAATGTGCCGTTCTACCCTTAAGCGAGGCAGTTAACCCCCAAAAACAACTGCTCCCAGGACGCAGATGAGGTGGACGGCGATTAAGGCAGCCCCCATGCACTTCTCTGATTCAGAGGGGTTGGGTTAATTGTGGAAGACACATTTCAGTTGAATGCATTCAGTTGTGCAACTGACTACGGTAGGTATCCCCTTGCCCTGTCCTCACCTCCCGGTAGTGATTGTCTAGGAGAGGAGAAACCACTCCCCCTCCAATAGAGCCACTGATTATGAAGACAGCAACAGTCACACATTTCCATAAACCTTAATCCTGGTTGATATGTCAACAATCATCTGCAAGTTAATAGCAGTCAGCAGTTCACACATAGGGAACACAGACAGCACTTAAAGTAAATGACCCTAGCTAGCAAAAAGACAACTGATGAAGACAGAAATTATACTTATCACTCCTGGAGATATCAGGAGCACACTGAACAATGAAGCACAATGAAGCACACTGAGATGGAGCCTGAAAGTTCTGTTCTTGTGTTTTGGACATACAATAAGCTCATGCTGTCCTCTGTATTCTATAGTAGGGCTGTCACAATTACCTTATAACCGTGTAACCGACAGTTATGGGTGAAAACCGTCACAAAAAGAAAATAACTGTCATAACTGTTTTTGTTTGTTTTGTGGAACGAACAGCTGACTGAAGACGGCAAGGCTGGGCATCCGTGCGTTTGAGTCTGTTTCTGCGATAACATGGATTCTTAACAACGTGGTGAAACTTTCTTGCTCCTTGCTGAAACAAGCAAGGTGTTCTAGCAGACAAGTCTTTGGCTACCTCGGCTGAACCCCCCTCCCTGCAGCAGCAGCACACATATACATATCATCTATTTATATGGAAGCACATGCAGTCAGGAGCGGAGGAGAACACTTAAAAATATATATTACAAAATAAACAATAACCGTCCTCGAAATTCCATGACCGTCACAGCCATATTCTATAGGAAGACTTACTATAGAAACACACCCCAAAACATCTGCCATCTTGCTCACATGTCAACATATGACCGTTCAGCTATAATACCGTAGCAGGCTGGCCGTCCGAAGTTGCTGACCCTGCTGGAAGGCTGGCTTTATTGATTTTCATGTACAGATCTGTGCTTTGCTATCACAAATGCACAATGTTGATATGGTTTTAGTGCTGCTGCAGCAGAGGGCTCTTCAGATCCAGTGCAGAACATAGCACTGGCTTCTGCAGCAGCGAGATGAGCCTGTTGTCATAGTAATAAAGAGATGGTTGGAAAACAAGCCTCTGCACAAAGACACTGCACTGTGCTAACTCATAATTACCTATCACTCACAGTCATGCCTCATCATTTCAAAATATTTTTTTCTCACCCCTCCAACCCATCTACAACGCTCTGAATTAGATTGTTCCACATTGTGCGTCACCTCATTGTTAATCGTTAGATTGCAGCTCTCCACCTACTTAATTAGTGCGTGAGGTGTTATGTTTATATCCAGTAGAGGTAGATGTTTGGGGGAGCTGCATTTGCTGCAACACACGGTCAAACCTGAGAGCTCCCATGTTTTGCTTTCATTTTGTGATAAAAAAAACTTTGTGTGAAGCGTTCTGTGAACACAGTGGTTGCTTAGAAAAGGGTCTCTGCAGTGCGCTCATGTTGCTCGTCGTGCTGCACCCACAAAACTGGGGGGTCAATACCCTACGCTGAGCCTGTGATCCATGGGAGAGTCAGATTTTGGAGAAAAAGCTCCTACGCTTTATGGATCAGCGTCTAGTGGGCAGCAGGCAGGCAAACAGGCAGCCCCTGGCTACATTGGCTCAGAATGGAGAGTGGGTGGAAAGAAGAGAACTGCAGCAATGCTAATCCTTTGAAGGAGGCAAGAATCACAGTAAAGCGTTTGGAAAATGGGTGCATATTTCCAAAATGACAGACATTTGTGTAGGGAGTGAGTGATATGTGAAACACGTGTTTGACACTGGCCTGAATCAAAGCTATGTGACATCTTGACAATAATTCTGAAAAAGGCATATAATCTGTGTGCGGAGATAACTTTGAAAAACATCTAGTCTAATGTATTTCTGGATTGAATGTAGACAAATTCCTATCCCCCCACCCACCAACAAAGTGAGACGCATCCCTCAAATTCACATTCAGTTTATGATCTGATAATTGGTTCAATTTCAACAAAGTACAGTATATACCAACATCCATAAATTCACCAACATAAATATGCCAAGTAGGCTGGCTATAGTAGCTCATCTTGCAGAACTAGCTTAAGTCATTGGTCAAATCTCAATAGACAAAGAGACAGAAAAATAAATTAACGTTCTGAGTTCTACACCACGATATTCACTCAATCAATGCGTGTTCAAAACTCCTGCAGCCTACAAGCTGAGTGGGTCTCATTGGGAAACACACTAGGTGTCTGTAGGTTCCATACTGCGTGTTCCATACTGCGTGCCAGAAACTGGTTGCAACTGGTAGAGTTGAGAAATACATTGGCACACCACTGTAGCCTGTTGTCTTTTCTTATCAAGCACATACTGTAGGCTAGCTACTATTAGGGCTTCAATCGCTGTAAACTCTCAGGAAAAAAAGGATTCTTCGGCTGTTCGCATAGGAGAACCATTTTTGGTTCCACGTAGAACCCTCTGTGGAAAGGTTCTACCTGGAACCCAAAACGGTTATACTTGGAAACAAAAAGGTTCCACCTGGAACCAACAAGGGTTCTTCAAGGGGTTCTCCTATGGTGACAACTGAAGGACCCTTTAAAGGTTCTAGATAGCACCTTTTATTCCAAGAGTGTACCATATCTATCACTTCAAATACTCACAGAAAAATAAGCATGATTTGAGTGCATCAGAGTACAGTAGTCTATAGGGATTGTAGACTATTATAACATCTAAGACACTAATTGATTATATATAGTCAAACATAGGCTACAGTAGGCCCTACATACATGAATAATAGAACATTATACCCAAAGGTGCACTTAGGCTACATTTACTTACCTTAATAAAATATAAGTGATTCCCATGGTTCCCCCAACAACATGAATGAATGATCATGTAGATCAATGTGCATAAGTTATACACTATATAAAAGCATGCAAACTTACTCCAAAGTAAGGGAGGGGATTTTCAGCTTGTCTCTCCTCGACTTCATCCTTCTACGACTCCTGTCAAGAGGGACCTCCGTTGACTGCTGCTTGCACTTCACTTGTCACGGTGCGACATTGGTGATTTTGCGAACAGTTTCTCTATCATCGTGCGGCAGGACCTAAAATGAACTGTCAAGTAGCTATCGTTTATCAGTGGCTTCAGCACATCGTCGCTAACTGGTACAAACACAACATGTCAATGAAGGCAAACTCAACATAGGCAATCCGTTTCTGAAAAGGCGCGCGTCAAGTGTGTAGTCCAAAGCGCACCAGTGAAGAACTGAGGAGCAACAGCGCGGTTGGAACCGCGGTCACCACCAGGGACGGACTTGGACCAGAAATCGGCCCAGGCATTTCTATCACACCAGCGCATTTTTCCCTTCGAGGCCCCCACACCGGTCGATTTTTTATATCAAGGCCACCAATATTAGCCATATAATTACAATTTTGCGCAAAAAAATAACAACAATTTAGAGAGGCCCACGGTGCTAAAAATGGACCAGCCCATCTGGCATTTGCCAGACAACGGTGCGAGGGTAATGGTGACGGTGTTGATCAAGGTAATAAATCGACCCTGGAGAAGGTGTTGGAAGGGAAAAGTTGTGTTGAGAGTGTAAGATTAATTTACCTCCTAAGTTAAAGGGATAGTTCATCCAAATTACATTTGGCTTTCCTTGCCCTGTAAGCAGTCTGTTTACGTGGCCACTGTTTTAAATGCTAGCTTTTTTTCATTTGTGGCACGAACCAATGCAAGTCAATGGCAAGTTAACTATATTAGAATTATTTACACTTCATGTCCAAATCATCTATAGTAACTTAATTGAGTTAGCCTACACAATACATTTTTAGACGCTTTAGGGTGATTTGGACATGAACCACTAATATACAGTAGGTACCATTGACATTCATTGGATTTGTGTCACAAATGCTAAAAAGGTTACCATTAAAAAAAAAATGTGGTCAGCTAAACAAAACCAAAGCATGGATTTCTGTCATATCTTGAAAAAAGGGTTCCAAAAGGGTTCTTAGGCTGTCCCTATAGGATAACCCTTTTTGGTTCCAAGTAGAACCATTTTGGGGTTCCATATAGAACCCACTCTGGAACCAAAAAGGGTTATTCAAAGGGTTCTCCTATGGGGACAGTCGGAAAACAGTTTTAGGTTTTAGATAGCACCTAAGAGTGTAGACTGTTTACAGGGTAAGGAAACCAATGACATTTTGAAATTTGAGTGAACTATTCCTTTAAATCTATTTGAATTGATAAAAATCCGGCTAAATCAATGACGGTGTGCAATCTGAAATAACATGCAAATTGATGTGCATAATTATAGCCCGGGATAGCCGTCAGTAGGCAATTTACTGACGCACCGACAACATAATCACAAGCTGTTGCTCAAGATGAGGACTGTTGGTAGCCTATCCCAAAGCTGCTCCAGGAATTCCTCTCAGTCTACTATGCTATCACCAGAGCCAGATCTACTCTGTATATTAGTCTCTATAAGATCTGTGTGTGTGTGTGTGTGCGTGTGTGCGTGTGTTCGCGTGTGCGCGTGTGTGCGTGTGTGCGTGTGTGTGTGTGTGCATGCATGTGTGTGCATGTTTGCATAAGTGTGTGTCTGGGCATGTGCGTATCTGTACTAATTAGGTTTAATGCTTATATCTTATTCTACAAAAATGTAGACAACATTGGTTACTAAGGCAGCACATGGTTACTGGTGGTTGCTAGGAGCCTGCACATACTCCAGATTTGACCCTATGCATCTGTGATATTCAAAGGTTGCTTGGAAAGACACATTTTGGAATTCCACCCTTAAACTCCCCCTCCCCTGAACATCCCCCCTGTATTCCATTAATTAAACCACAACTCTCTCTCAAAAGCACAATGTATTAAAGCATTGTCACATTAACTAATGGGATATTTAGTGTGAAACATTGATATTAGAAGGAAGAACAAGAGATCCTATGTTCACAGAGGACATAAGTGAAAATGGAGGACATAAGTGAAAATGGAGGACATAAGTGGAGGTTTCCTGTTAATGCTTTTCTCTTGTTTTGAGAAGCTTGCTGCTTGGAACAGCTAAAGAGAACAGGTTCCTCTGTTACCATGGTGACAAGGGCTATACCTCCGCCTCACTCTTTTCTAACTATCTCTTCGCCATCCGGATGGACATTTAGGCAGAACAGAAAACAGAGTGCAACAAGTGAGCTACAGCTAACGTTGCTTTCATATTCAGTAATGAATTCAATTGAACTTTATTGTCAACATATTTGAAAAACAGCCATTAAAACAGCATTTCAAAAGGCACAGGAGCATGATTCCTCTGGATTTTGAGTTTGCTTCATGTTTGGATTAATTCAATTCAGGCCCTGATATTGTATGTCACAATTAGCAAAAAAGAAAACAGATTTGTGATCCGGTCTTTGATCAGAGTGATTCCAACAAAATGAAGTACTGAGAACTTGTTCACGATTGTGTCATATATTCTGAAAAGGCACCAGTTTTTCTATAATGAAAATAATCAAATGAGTCAGCAATGATATACAGTCGGGTACAAAATTATTGGCATCCCTGATGAAATTTAGCCAAAAAGACTGTATAAAATAAATAATACAAATACTCAGCTATATTGTATGCAAAAAAATAAAATGTTACTCATAAAATTGAAAAAAATATTGGTTTCATTAACAAGTTTTTTTTTAAATCTAAAAAAGAATGGGGTCAAAACTATTGGCGCCCCTGTTTTCAATACCTTTCAATATCTCACATTGCGAGGATAACGGCACTGAACTTTTTTCTAAAATTCTTTATGAGATTAGAGATCACATTGGGAGGGATCTTAGACCATTCCTCCATACAGTCTTGGAAAAAAAGATGCTATCTAGAACCTGAAAGGGTTCTTCGGCTGTCTCCATAGAATAACTTTTTGAAGAACGCTTTTTGGTTGCAGGTAAAACCCTTTTGGTTCCAGGTAGAACTATTTTGGATTCCACAGAGGGTTCTCCAGTGAACCCTAAAGGGTTCTACCTGGAACCAAAAATGGTTCTCCTATGGGGACAGCCGAAGAACCCTTTTGGAACCCCTTTTTCTAAGAGTGTACGGAATCTTTTCAGATCCTTGATATCATTCAACTGCCCTTCAATTTATAACCACAGGTTTTCAATGGGAGACTGAGATGAGATGATTTTGTAGTAAATTAAGAATTTCTTTGTGGATTTCGATGTGTGCTTGGGGATATTGTCTTGCTGGAATATCCACTTACGGCCAAGTTTCAGCCTCCAGGTAGAGGCAACCAGGTTTTAATTGACCACAAAATCTGAGATGTCTGCCAGGCATGCAGAGATGTGTGCTGCCACCTGGTTGCCAGAAGAGGGAAGGAGAAAAGTAGTTGAGTGTCATCCGCATAGCAATTATAGGAGATGGGGCCTCCCGAATGGCGCCGTGGTCTAAGGCAATGCATTACAGTGCTAGCTGTGCCACTAGATATCCTGGTCCAAATCCAGGCTCCGTCGCAGCCGGCCGCGATGGGAGACCAATGGGGCGGCACACAATTGGCCCAGAGTCATCCGGGTTAAGGGAGAGTTTGGACGGCAGGGATGTTCCTGTCCCATCGCGAACTAGCAACTCCTGTGATGGGCGGGGCACAGTGCACGCTGACACGGTCGCCAGGTGTACGGTGTTTCCTTCGACACATTGGTGTGGCTGGCTTCCGGGTTAAGCGGACATTGTGTCAAGAAGCAGTGCGGCTTGGCTGGGTTGTGTTTCGGAGGACGCACAGCTCTCGAACTTCACCTCTCCTTAGTCATTCTGGAGTTGCAGCGATGGATACCACAAAATTGGGGACAAAAAGGGGTTAAATAATTTTTAAAAAGCAACGATAGGAGAGACCATGTGAGGATATGACAGAGCCGAGTGACTCAGTATATACATAAAAGAGGAGAGTGCCTAGAACCGAGCCCTGGGGGACACCAATATTGGCCGCACGTGGTGCAGACACAAATCCTCTCCACGTCACCTGGTAGAAGCTGCCTGCCAGTTAGGATGCAATCCAAGAGTGCGCAGAGCCTGAGACATCCAGCGCTGAGAGGGTGGAGAGGAGGATCTGATGGTTCACAGTGTCGAAGGCAGCGGGCTCTCCGCTCTGCCAAAGCTCTCCAGTGTTCTCATCCTCCTAGATCTATCCGCTGCCTTCGACACTGTGAACCATCAGATCCTCCTCTCCACCCTCTCAGCGCTGGATGTCTCAGGCTCTGCGCACTCTTGGATTGCATCCTAACTGGCAGGCAACTTCTATCAGAGGTCAAGGCGTAGGGTAGTTCTGTGTGAGTTGGACCAGTGGACTCAACAGGCTGACTGAGTAAGGAGCTGATCTTTTTTTCAAAATGGTTGACAAAGTCGTCTGCAGAGGGAGGGGGAGGAGGTGGAGGATTAAGGAGGGAGGAAAAGGTGGAAAAGAGTTTCTTAGGGTTAGAGGCAAAAGCTTGACATTTAGAGTGATAGAAAGTGGCTTTAGCAGTAGATGCAGAGGAAGGACTAAATTAACGAATACATCATTTTCTCTCTCTGTCTCTATGCTCAAAGGGAGTGTTTCTATCGACAGGAAGTATTTCCCAAAATAAGATGACTTAAACTAATACACACACACACAAACACACATACACACAAACACAAAGACACACAAAGACACACACACACACACATACACACACACACACACACACACACTAGGGTTCAATGGCGAGAAGCCGGTTACCGAAATTTACTGCCTAAAACCACTCCCTTTTCCCGGGATAAACAACTGCGAGAAACCGGTAAATTATAATAAGTTATTAATATAAACAGCATGACGTGAGGCCTTCTCTCTGCTCTCTGCATTATCAATCATCAATGCTCATGGTGGGAACGGACAGCCCATCTCAGTATGGAGTGCAGTTCACAATGCATCTCATCATGGTAACTTTTTTCTTGTGACAGGTAGGCCTACATTTGATGCAGCACAGCCTATGCTAAAGTAATATAAGGACCGTGTGTCTAATTTACACATCTTTATCTGGCTTTTGGAGGTCACCATATTTTTGTATTGTAATGATGTATTTTATTTTACTGCAGCTGCAGAGTTTTGAAACAGGCTATCACTCGAAAATCATTGTTTTAAATCAGAGCACGTGCGAGCAGTCTCTCTCTTTCCATCAATTTCATTCAAATTGCATCCAAAATACATAATCCTGTTCAAGATATACAGTATATATGTCCAAGCCTACCTCTTTCATGTAATAATATCAATGCAGTATTAGCCTTATGTTTAGCTAATTAATGATAGCTTATGTATAATAAGCTTCTAACTTACACTACCATTCAAAAGAAATGTCCTTGTTTTTGAAAGAAAAGCACATTTTTTGTCCATTAAAATAACATCAAATTGATCAGAAATACAGTGTAGACATTGTTAATGTTGTAAATGACTATTGTAGCTGGAAACAGCTGATTTTTAAAGCAATATCGACATAGGCATACAGAGGCCCATTATCAGCAACCATCACTCCTGTGTTCTAATGGCACGTTGTGTTAGCTAATCCAAGTTTATCATTTTAAAAGGCTAATTGATCATTAGAAAACCCTTTTACAATTATGTTAGCACAGCTGAAAATTGTTGTGCTAATTAAAGAAACTGTCCTTCTTTAGACTAGTTGAGTATCTGGAGCATCAGCATTTGTGGGTTCGATTACAGGCTCAAAATGGCAAGAAATAAATAACTTTCTTCTGAAACTCGTCAGTCTATTCTTGTTCTGAGAAATGAAGGCTATTACATGCAAGAAAATGGGTTTCCATGGTAGAGGAGCCGCACACAAGTCTAAGATCACCATGCGCAATGCCAAGCGTCACATGGAGTGGTGTAAAGCTCGCCGTCATTGGACTCTGGAGCAGTAGAAACACGTTCACATTCTCTGGAGTGATGAATCGCACTTTACCAACTGGCAGTCCGACGGACGAATCTGGGTTTGGCGAATGCCAGGAGAACTCTACCTGCCTCAATGCATAGTGCCAACTGTAAAGTTTGGTGGAGGAGGAATAATGGTCTGGGGCTGTTTTTCATGGTCCAGGCCAGGCCCCTTAGTTCTAGTGAAGGGAAATATTAACACTACAGCATACAATTACATTCTAGAAGATTCTGTGCTTTGTCGTGGAAAATTACATAATTAGTCATGCTATCCCGTGTTTTACTGCTTAAAGAATAGTCTCTTGTTATATGCTCGTGTTTTTTCTAACCTGATACGAACTTGACTTTGTGGGACAGAAAGACACATGTATGGGAACTTGCAGGAAGGAGCACATTATAGTGTTTGCTGAATGCAGTTAGATGGTTGAGCCCTCGGGCTAGCAACCTCGTGCTATGTTAAATCTGCACAGACAACTAACTGCCTTTTACACACTATCTGCTGACTGCCACTCATACAAAAAATATGTATTTTTCTATAAAAGTAGAGATCTAACTATGTTTGTTAAGCTTTCAACTCTTAAGCATTCTTGGTGATAGTTGTTTGCTTCATTTTTGCAAATCTTGTAAAATTGTTGTTTGAAAGAATCTCCAGTCTCTCTCTTCCCACAGAATTGCTTCCAACTTTGTGGCAACAGTTTGGGGAAGGCCCTTTCCCGTTTCAGCATGATAATGCCCCCGTGCGAAAAGCGAGGTGCATACAGAAATGGTTTGACAAGATCGGTGTGGAAGAACATGACTGGCCTGCACAGACCCCTGACCTCAACCCCATCGAACACCCTTTGGATGAATTGGAAAGCTGGGCCTAATCGCCCAACATCAGTGCCCGACCTCACTAATGCTCTTGTGGCTGAATGGAAGCAAGTCCCCACAGCAATGTTCCAACATCTAGTGGAAAGCCTTCCTGAAAGAGTGGAGGCTGTTATAGCAGCACAGGGGGAACCAACTCCATATTAATGCCTATGACGTTGGAATGAGATGTTCAACAAGCATGTAGTGCATTTGTTATTATACTTGTGAGGACTTTTTGGGGACCAATAATTGATTCCCAATTATAGTCCTTTTTTCCCTAACCCCTAACCCTAACCCTAAACCTGACTTAGAGTAACTGGGTTGTGAACTCTACTGTAGATGTTATTAGCTTCTACTTAGAAGTTCTACCATGCAGACTTGATGGCCATGGACTTCATGGGAGTGAAAGGAATTGTATAATATCTGTCACATCTGCTCCTGCTACGCCCTCTGGTGTTCATCCGGTGTCCTCTTGACCTGCAGTTACTCCCCCTGTACACTCTCTCTCTCTCTCCCTCTCCCTCTCTGTGTGATTGTGTGGTTGGAGACAGGTGTGCTGGAGTCAGAGCAGATCCCTACCAGCTGCAACTCGTTCCACAATCAAGACCTGTACAAATACTCAGTCCTGCCACTTCCACTCTGACAGATTGTAATATCTGCTCAGTCAGTTCATGATTCTAGCCATTTGTGATTATTCAAGATCCTGTTACTCTGCTGTGCCTGTTTCCCTGCCTGACACAGTTTATCCTCTCATTGCAGTTACCGCTCTGTCTCTGGCTCCTGTCTCCCGTTCCACATCTCACCACCCAACTACCTAGCTCTGGATTTTACTCACCACCACTACCTTGGATTCCCCTCAGGACCTGTTTACCCTGTTCTACTCAGCCAACTCCAACCTCAGTCTCCACATCTGGTTTTTCTGCAACTCATCCAAGCTTCCCCGGATCTGCACTATGTATATCTCCCTGTGTAACAATAAATATTTTGGTTCATTCATCCCTGTTTCCTCATCTGAGGCTCTTGGGTTCCCCTGTGTCGCTCCGCTTAACAAATATCTGTACGTTATTGGAACACCTGTAATTACAAAAGTACAATGATTCATGTTTTGCTTTAGCTTGAGAATAAGAATCAGTGGTAGACACTTTGTAAGTGCATGAAGAGCTCAATTGTACAAAAGCCATACAAATGCCTGTTTGAAACTATACTTTCAGTTTCTGTTGATACTATGTTCCAGTCTTACTTCTGATAGCACATGATAGCAATAGGAGGACGAAGGACTGGGAAACTAACTGCAAATAACAAACTGAACTCCACCTAGCAGAAACATCTTTGTGCTAGCAGCTATTAATTATGAGCTTATATGGTATTCAAGTTAAGGAGCGTCACCCTGGGCAGGGTGAACCTTAGTAGCATAGAGTTAAGCAGGATCAAAACAAGCAAGAGTTAAGAGTTCAAGTTGAATCAACTCTGGAAATGTAACACTTGGTGAAGAGTTAATTTTACACTCTGCGTGGAGTGGGACCATGTTATCTGAGGCAGTGTTACATGTGTGTCGTTCCACGAAATGAGTGCCTTTTGTGTCCCTTATTTTAAGTAGAAATTGTGCACCAATGTTGAATTTTAAAAGACTTATATTCAATGAAGTGCCCTTTAATATAAACCACATGGGAAATTTAATAAATCCCTCTGTGACTTCCAGGAAGATTTTAATCCACTTAACCCCAACATTTCTCCAAGTTTTCACCATCATTGTAAAGTTATTTTGTTCCTTTGACAAAGTCATTTCTGAAGATTATTATTGTTCAAGATAGCATGCACAGGTCGTCGCAGGTCTGTGGAGATCTTTGCAATTGCTGTAATAACTTGAGCAGAATCTCGAACGGCATTGATCTCTTGCACCATGTACTTTCAATGTAATCTCAATTGCAATCCAGGACATTTGGTGATGCTATTAGATGAAGCAGAGGGATAACACATTCATCTCTTGAATAAATAAATACAATATCTAACATTGTATTCCAATTTGAACTTTGCTGTGCTTTTAAATGGTTGAAAGCGCAGTGATAGACATTTGGGTGAGATCTAAACCAAAAATCAGTAATTGAAATAAATTCATTAGGCCCAAAACTATAGATTTCATATGACTGGGAACTGATATATGCATCTGTTGGTCACAGATACCTTAAAAAAAGGCCTGGATCCGAAAATCAGTCCGTTTCTGGTGTGACCACTTGCCTCATGCAGCGCGACACATCTCCTTCACATAGAGTTGATCAGGCTGCTGATTGTGGCTGTGCAAAGTTGCTGGATATTGGCAGAAAATTTAACATGCTGTCGTACACGTTGATTCAGAGTATTCCAAACATGCTCAATGGGTGACATGTCTGGTGAGTATGCAGGCCATGGAAGAACTGGGACATTTTCAGCTTCCAGAAATTGTGTACAGATCCTTGCGCCATGGGCCCTGCCAAATTCTCTAAAACAACGAGGGAGGCGGCTTTTGGTAGAGAAATTAACATTACATTCTCTGGCAACAGCTCTGGTGGACATTCCTACAGTCAGCATGCCAATTGCATGCTCCCGCAAAACTTGAGGGATAAAACTGCACATTTTAGAGTGGCCTTTTATTGTCCCCAGCAGAAGGTGCACCTGTGTAATGATCATGCTGTTTAATCAGCTTCTTGATATGCCACACCTGTCAGGTGGATGGATTATCTTGGCCAAAGAGAAATGCTCATTAACAGGAATGTTAACAAATGTGTTTCCAAAATTTGAGAGAAAGAAGCTTTTTGTGCGTATGAAGAATTTCTGGGATCTTTTATTTCAGCTCATGAAACATGGGACCAACACTTTACATGTTCCGTTTTTATATCTGTTCAGTGTAGATTGTTGAAAGTACAGAGATAACACATTGGAAATTCAACAAACTTTTGACTGTCTCTGAGTGGTTGAATATACTGTAGGTTGTAATGTCATTGATCAACGTCTCAACCAAATATTACCCAGTTATCCACGTTGAAATGACGTGGTGTGCGCAGTGGAATTTCCACATAGAAATCTAACGGAATGCACCTTTAATGTGGAATAGGTACAAAGTGAGGTATAAAGTGACTAAGCAATGTAAAAGAAATGTAGTCATTTCAGAGAAAATGGAAATCCAATTTGAGGATGTAAGAGATGAGAAATTGCTCAGAATAGCCCATGCCTTCAGCTGATTGCCTGAAAAGTCCTACCAAAGTTTCTTCATTCAGATTGGTTGAGCAAACCGTTACAAAGCCATTTTTTCTAAACCTCAGTGATGAGTGATGCTTTTAATAGGAAATAGTCCATCAAAGCCTAAGCTGCATGGTAGGGTTAACTTGGGAGTGGTGTGAAAATAGATTATGCTTCTGAATGTAGGAAAGGTAAAGTGGGTCATTTTGTGTCACTGCAGAAGATTGCAGTGGCCAACATCCTCTCTGAAACATACTTTTTTTTTAACCTGCCAACAGTCAGCACGCTTCCCTCCCCAACATTGTGGTTTGTGGTTAAGAGACAACATGTTCTGCCCTTTTATCTGAGAAAGAACAAGAGCATGCAGACATTTTTCGCCCCAACAGTTTCATTTACAAGAAGAGTAACTGAAACAGGTTTGAGGAGCTGTCGACGGCTGCATGGAACCGTGTTAACAGTCTAGCAAACCCAAGTCTCTTTGGTCAAACGCAGGCTGATCAACCCTGGATTGTCACCTGTTTGGAGACTTTACACACTAACTCCGTCAAGGGGTTGTTGAGGTGATGGAGGCAAAGGAACACTGGTTCTTGCAAGGATTTCTGGTTATTGCTATGGTAATAGCTCAAGGTATGAATCTTTCTCTCTACTCAGTTAGTCTCAGGGGCTTTCAAGTAGCTCTTGGCCCAGCGTCAATTCTGTTCAGCTTATCTCCGTAGTGATACAATTATCATACTACCAAAACCATAAAAGACAAATAAGAAGCATTTACTGTGATCGAAGTTTGACATGAGGCTGAAGATTATGGTTAGCTTATCAGGGCAGCATGGTTTTCATAAACAAGAGTTTGTGACAGGGCTGCTACTGTAAATGAACTGTGCAGAAATACAGATGAAAGATATGAATATTATTTATTTCACACTGATAGTTACAATTAGTAGTATTTCAATCAAACATTTGTAATACCCATTTGTAATTTGGGGATGATTTTGCAAAGTAACATCTAATATAATAATTTATAGAATATATTCTATTCATAATATCTATTAAATTAACTTGACCCTCTCTGGTGAAAGCAAAGAAGTTGTACGGTGGGGTCTGAAATGATTATACTCCAAAATGACACAATACATTATTTACCATTCATTTCTATTGGGCACAAAATAATCTGAAACACAACCGGAACAAACTGTACATGCATCCTGTCACGCCCTGACCTTAGAGATCCTTATTATTCTCTATGTTTGGTTAGGTCAGGGTGTGACTCGGGTGGGAAAGTATGTTTTCTATTTCTTTGTTTTTGGGCCGAGTGTGGTTCCCAATCAGAGGGTCAGGGTTTAGACCTGAGCCAACTCCTCGTGCTTACCGGTGATGCGGTGATGCGCACTGTGTCTCCAGTGCGCATTCACAGCCCAGTGCGCTCTGTGCCAGCTCCTCGCATTTGCCGTGCTAGAGTGGGCATCCAGCCAGAACGGATTGTGCCAGCTCAGCAGTCCTGGTCTCCATTGCGTCTCCTCGGTCCAAGATATCCTGCGCCAACTCTATGCACGGTATCCCCAGTTCGCCAGCACCACCCAGTGCGGCCTGTGCCAGCTCCCCACACTTGCCGTGCTACAGGGGGTATTCAGCCAGGACGCGTTGTGCCAGCTCTACGCTCCAGACCTCCAGTGCGCCTCCATGGCCCAGTATATCCAGTGCGCCTTCATAGCCCAGTGCGTCCTGTGCCAGCTCTCCACACTCACTGAGCTAAAGTGGGTATCCAGCCAGGACGCGTTGTGGCAGCTCCCCGCACCAGGCTTCTAGTACATCTCCTCAGTCCGGTGAGACCTGTTCCGGCTCCACGTACGAAGCCTCCAGTGATGATCCATGGCCCGAAGCCTCCAGTGATGATCCATGGCCAGAAGCCTCCAGTGATCCATGGCCCGGAGCCTGCAGTGATGATCCATGGCCCAGAGCCTGCAGTGATGATCCATGGCCCGACGCCTGCAGTGGTGATCCATGGCAAGGAGCCTCCAGCGACGGTCCCCAGTCCGGAGCCTCCAGCGACGGCCCCCAGTCCAGAGGTCCCGGCGACGATCCCTGCACCAGAGGCGCCACCGAAGTGGGGGGAGCCTCAAGCGGAGCGTGGTCTGCGTCCCGCACCGGAGCCCCCACCGAGAGTAGATGCCCACCCAGACCCTCCCCTATAGGTTCAGGTTTGCGGCCGAAGTCCGCACCTTTGGGGGGGTACTGTCACGCCCTGACCTTAGAGATCCTTATTATTCTCTATGTTTGGTTAGGTCAGGGTGTGACTCGGGTGGGAAAGTCTATGTTTTCTATTTCTTTGTTTTTGGGCGAGTGTGGTTCCCAATCAGAGGCAGCTGTCTATCGTTGTCTCTGATTGGGGATCATATATAAGTTGTAATTTTCCTTTTGGGTTTTGTGTGATCTTGTTTTCTGTTTAGTGTTTGCCTGACAGAACTGTGCGCTTTCGTTTTCGCTTTTGTTATTTTGTTTGAGTGTTTTTTGAATATTAAAATCATGAACACTTTCCATGCTGATCCTTGGTCCACTCTTCATTCTACAAACGAGAGCCGTTACACATCCAACCATTTTGTAGAGTCACGAGCTTGATTTAGTCATTGTGTGCTAGGATTATGGGACCAAATACTAAACTTTTGACTACTTTAATTATAAAAATCTATTAGGGGTGTCAATTGTTTTTTTTTTTTTAACAAGAATTACTTGTTAAACAAAATCTCTTTCTCTGAACAATTGTATTAGTATAAAATACTAAAATTTCCCAAATGTTTTGCCTACAATAATATACCTCAGTATTTTAATTATTTATTTTATACAGTCATTATTGCTCATCTTTAACAAGGGTGTCAATAATTTCAGACCCCATGTATACATACTACTGAACAGGACAGCAACTCACTGAAATTGTATTTAATTTTTATTTAAACACTTTTTAAATTTCCTTTATAAAGGGCCAACTATTAAATGTCCTTCTAGTCCTCTGTGCTACAAGAAAACTGAAAGTGCTACCATCTATACATGTGAATGGGAGACACCTGAGTCTATGAAGAATGCAACCTATGAGCTTTTTTATAGGTAAGTGAACTAGCTATGCATGCTTGGGGACTTTCCATAAGTTACACAGACAGAGAAGTTTTATTATGACACCGGAAACCCGACAGGTGCTGGGTATGTAGTGGCTAAACAATGTATGAGCAAATGACGAACTCCTAATTAAAGAGCTACCTGTATATACATTGTAACAATTTTATTATAGCAAATAAAAATAAAATAGTGTTGTGATATGTGAGCGTGTGCACGTTACGTTCACTGGCAGATAAAGCAAGACGGAGAGTTTGACAGTAGGAGGACAGTTAATTCTCAAGCACAAGGCAATATCATCAACCTTAGTAGATCCCCAGGTAATAACATATTGATCATACAAATATCTGTTCAGTGTGTGAACCAAATGTTGCTCTCATCCTTAATGTTTTCAGCCGCTCCAATTCCTCTGAAAGTAGAACATCATTGGGCAGTAGTAGGAAGAGCTGTATCTGTGTGCAAGACAATACAGTGCTCAACAAAGTGCTGGTGGATATATGGGTGGTCGCTTACATGGGCAACTGGAGCTGCCAGTCACGCAATACCGCTGTTACACTTTCTGAAAGAGGTAAATGATTTTTTAAAAACTGTTATTCTGTGTAAAATACAGGCTAAGAATCCACTAAGTACTTTACACAACTGACCACGGTACGATTTGAATCCCAAGATTCCTATTGTAATCTTTGTTTTTTGTGTAACATTATTTGCTTTCTCCCTGCAGTTAAGTATGAAGCTCCCCAACGTATGTCTATGGCAAGATCCTCGAGCAATCTTACCCTCAGCTGGGATAACAAGAAAGGTAATAAAGGTGCTCAGGGCATTGCACAGACCTTTGGGAGGGCAGGTGCTCAACAATTTTCTTACAAGATTCAAGAGTTTATGAGAGATTAGCTCGTTTTATGTGTTACAAGTAACGAGACTTACATTTCTTTGGTTTGTAAACACAACCAATCTGAAAAAGCAATTTCTCATATGTGCACGTGCCTGAAGATGCTATCATAGAGGTCAAGTTCAGAAGACTAGAGGAAACCTCAGGGACATGGGTGAGACCTCTTCTTTTCCTTGCAACAATGCTCTCATTCATTATTTTCTGATTAGTTTAGTATTTTGCCTCAATTAATTTGACCTTGTCTCTGTTGGTCTAGAAGACATTTAAGAAAGAAGTCAAACAAGGTGAGCTCCTTTCCGTTTCATTTTAAGATCTTTTGAAATATAAGCAGCCACATTATTGTAATGTTTATTTAGTTATTTTACTGCAGTGTGGGTCTCAATAAAATGGACTATTTGAAAAGTGCAAAGCTATCACTACTAGAGTGAGACTTGCAGTTAACCTGTGTTTGTCTGTACAGCCATGGTCACTCTGGAGAATCTCCAGAACGAATCTGTGTACCAACTACAGGTCAGACAAATGTCCAAGCATGTCAAACATCCCCTGTGGAGCGACTGGACTCCAATCCTGGACGTTCCCACTGGTGAGCAATGGACATTTAAATAGTCTGTGCAGCAGCCTACAGTGAAACTCACCAGGGTTGATGGCAATTCTATTCAAAATCAGTCAATTCTGTTCACATATAGATGATGATTGGAAACAGTGGCAAGTTTTTAAATTCATGAATTGAATTTCAATCTTATTGACTCTATGTCCCGAGATGAAGACATGTTCCTGGCTTTGCCCTTCTAGAATTGCAGAGGATGTACCATTTCTGGTTGTAACTGTCATTTTGCTGCAGAAATCCCAAATCCCCCAGAAGTTAACTGGACAGTAGAGGATTTTAACAATGGTACTCGACTACTCAAGCTGACTTGGGGTGTAAGTTACAAAATGCTACAAAACATTGAAAATGAAGTAACATTCTAGACTCTGCTGATTACAATTAGGCTCAAATTGTGTTTCAAAGAGTTGCATCACTTAAATCTATTTGTGTACCCTTGTGTCTTCCAGACACCACCTTATCCAGTCTCTATGCAGGTGAATTACAACCTCTCTCTCCATATGTGGCCTTGTCTACTAAAGCGAAAGAACTTCACCAATGTCACTACCACTGAGATCAGTGTTTATGTGACTTACTCTGCTGTCAGTGGTGACATTATTGCCTTTAATAAAGTGGGAAAGTCATCCCCGACACATATCCTTGTCCCAGCAAAACATCTTACATTTCCCAGCAAGTGTAAGTAGATGTGTGTGTGTGTCTGCGCTTATGCTTCATTTACCTCTACACAATGATGTTAATTCCTTAAATCAAAATGTTGTAAATTAATTTCCAATTAGCTTGGCCTAATGACAGACTCATCCCACTCAATTATGCGCATGGCTTTATGAAATCCTGCCTGGAGTGGTACAAGTCAACAGACGGAGAAACGCAACCAGAAAAAGTGAATAGATCAAAACTAAATGGAACAGTGAAGAAAAAACTAAAACATGTCAGAAAAAGTAAGGGGGAACTTCACGCCCAAAATTTTGGGGGGGAAGATGAGGAAACGTCTGTGTTTGTTTTACTGTGCTTTACCAAGTGTGATATATCAAGATATACAGGCGGTATGTCTCGCAAACTGAGACAATAAACACGTCTGGTTTTGTTTCAGAGATGGACGACTATGTACGTTACTATTACCTCGTTCACAAACAAACTGATGGAAAGCCACAATCAACAGAGATGTGTCTCATGTATAAAAAGGAGGGTGGTAAGCTAAGCTCATATAAAAAAATCTGACTGTCACAGCAATGCTTGTATGCAGTTCTTTCCTACATAATAATGTATACATTATCTAACACGGATGTCTTGTTTTCAGCACCCAGTAAGGCACCTGATCATTTCACTGCTCCTATTCTTTATGTTACAACCAATTCTGCAATGCTGCATTGGAAACCTATTCCTGTGCCAGACCAGCGAGGTTTTCTTACACACTATGAAGTCTGCTACACAAGGAGAAGCCAAAAAAATGAGTCACACATTGAATCTGGTAAAGTCCTCCTCCTAACTTAATGAGTCGATGCCCTGTGATAAACGTGTAATTTATGTAATTGTGTAATTAATGTATATAGATGAATATCACATTTTTGTCTCTTATCAGAGTGTCACAATAGCTTTGCATCAAAAACAGAGTATCTTGTTCAAAACCTGACACCTGGGACCATCTACAACATCCATCTCGCTGGAGCAACAGCTGCAGGTTCAGGACCAACGACAACTATCCAAATCGTGACAAAGCCTCTACCCCAGTCCATTATTGGTAGGAATTAGGAATGTATTATTTTTATGGCACAGACTAGACCAGAGAACCAGCAAAAAATTTTAACTATTTTGAAATTATGAGATTCCACATTCATGTTATAATTGACTTTATCACTCGTGATTTTCACTTTTCAAATGAGTGATATGTGGATGCTGCCTGCATTGTTTTCCCCTACAGACTCAAGATGCTTATCGGAACTCAACAACATAAAATTAAATAAATATCTCCTTTATCTTTTCCAATAAGGTTGGATCATAGCTGGCATAATTGTTTTAATTGCAATATTAATAACAGTATGCTTGTTCATCATCAAGAGGTAAGCTGAAAATATATACTTTTTAACAACATCCGATCTTCAGGATTAGCAAGAAAGCCTAGTCTTTCAGGGATGAATATTGTTCATTTTCCAATGACTTCAAAAACATTTCACACATCATTCTGAACAGCGTCTATAACTTTTGTTCTAATTCTAAGACATAAAAAAAAGATCTTCCCACCAATACCACGTCCTGTGGTCGTAGAGTCGGTGAATTATCGAGCGAGGAATCAGGTAAGATCCTTTTAACAATTGACATATTTAGGCTTGTGTTCAGACTTTACTGTGCAGAACTCTGCATTTTCCCTAAATGTCCTGCTTTGTAAGAAGCTAGACGTGTATTTCAAGTCAGAATGCACGCAGCACATGATTGAACTGAAACAGAATTGAAAGTAGACATCATGTGACATGCTTTGATCTTTTACACTAAATCACAAATTATAAAGTACCATAGTCATGATTGAGCCCTGTCAGGCAGCCATCATAAAAGCTAGGGTTAGTTATTGTGTCTACAGAGGTGCTCAGGTCTATATGAATACATTGGTGGGAGGAAAGCACCTGCTGAGCAAGGAAAGCACAAACATGGTGAGAAGAATCTTCCGTTGGCACTCAGTCGCCACAAACCTTCCATACATTCCACAAACAATAATGCACCCCAAACTTATTAAATAGCTGGTTTATCAACTCAACTTTTTACAAAACATGTGAAACTGATGCGTTATAGGTGTAAAGCATAAATATCTGGTGCACGACTTTGTGTGTGCTTAACTTGAACATTTGTCCAAGTCATGTATTGATGCTGACATCATTGAGACATTGGCATGATTTGATCCTGAATGGGTATCCCTTTGTCTCAACAGAACATGTATGAGGAGGAGGAGGTGCATGAGCTGCAGCTACATGACAACTGCAGCCAAGACCCCAACCCTGAGGAAGCCACTGTCCTGGAGGTGTCTGAGACATACGAGTGTGAAGACACGGACGAGAAGTGCCTGGGAGACTCCAGCACCCCAGTCAGTGACCTGCTGAGCCCTGATTACAAGGGCCAGGTGCTACGTCTAGAAACCCCTGATTCAAGCCAAGGAGAGATTGACTGTATGGTCACCATGTTGATGTACAGGAACGGTCTGGTCTTTGATATGAAAGCATACTCCACCGAGGATGTCGGGATCCCACTTTAGACATCACTGCTGTAGCACTCGCTTGAAGCCTGTAATTATAATGTATGACCCCCTTATTATGGTGTATTATTATGGTCACTTTCTATTGGTCCTGACTAAATAACAGCCATTTTGAGTCAGTTGAGAGAATTGACATATTATAATCCTTAGAATAATACATTATAAAGGTTTATTCTTGTTTCTAACAAGTGCATCCTTTAAGTAAAGCGTTAGCAACACTGGCAGAGTGTGGTGACAGTGGCCTGGCTGGGCCATTTAGCACTTTGTCTGTTCAAATATTCAGGCTAGTTCATTAACAGATAATTATTATATTATTGTGGACATTAAACTTTTTTTGAAATTTTACCATCTTTTTCTCCCCAATTGTTAGTAGTTACTGTCTTGTCTCATCGCTACAACTCCCGCACGGACTCAGGAGAGGCCAAGGTCCGTGCGTCCCCCGAAACACAACCCAACCAAGCCAAGCCAAGCCAAGCCAAGCCAAGCCAAGCCAAGCCAAGCCAAGCCAAGCCAAGCCGCACTGCTTCTTAACACAGCGCGCATCCAACGTGTCGGAGGAAACACCGTACACCTAGCGACCTGGTCAGCGTGCACTGCACCCGGCCCGCCACAGGAGTCGCTAGTGTGCGATGAGACAAGGATATCCCTGCCGGCCAAACTCTCCCGACGCTAGGCCAATTGTGCGCCGCCCCATGGGCCTCCCAGTCATGTATTCCCATGGCACTGCATTGCTTGTCTGTTGTCTATGTTGTTTGTCTATGTTGTTTTTGCTTATTGTCAAGAAAATAAGTTTAGGGGGCCTCCTGGGTGGCGCAGTGCCAACCCATTACACCTCTTTGTTTGTGTGGATACGGTGGGAACATGTGGGTCTGAGCAAGTGTGATGCCAGACAGAGCCTGGGCTCGAACCCAGAGTCTCTGGTGACACAGCAATGCAGTGCCTTAGACCACTGCGCCACCCAGGTGGCCCCCTAAACTTATTTTCTTGACAATAAGCAAAAACAACATAGACAAAAACAACAGACAACTTAATTTTACATACATTTCCACAAACATTAATGGCATCACACTTGCTCAGACCCACATGTTCCCACCGTATCCACACAAACAAAGAGGTGTAATGGGTTGGCACTAAAAAAGTTATCGCATAAAGCTTACAGTACTTCATAAAAAAAATAATGTTTTTACCTTTATTTAACTAGGCAAGTCAGTTTAGAACAAATTCTTATTTTCAATGCCGGCCTAGGAACAGTGGGTTAACTGCCTTGACAGATTTGTACCTTGTCTGCTCGGGGATTTGAACTTGCAACTTTTTGGTTACTAGCCCAATGCTTTAACCACTATGCTACCCTGCCGCCCCATTATTCAATGTTTTTAATTATTTTCATTGCATCAGACGTTTCGGCTTTACAGCCTTCTTCATTTTGTCCACACCTAATGTTGTTTCTAACGCTAAGCCCCATGTGACTTCAAATTGTGTTATGTTGTTTCTGTCTGTAGCCGGATTTTTTTCAATATTTAAATAATAAAGCATTTGATTCTTCCATTCTCTGAAAGATGGAGTATCATTTGACTTCCAGTATTTAAGTAATAGCTTCTTCCAGAGGCGCAACTTTCACTGGGGGCGGTGGGATATGACCCCCCCACATTCTAAAATTGCATTTCCCCCCCAGTTTTATCATTGCACTGTGATACAAAAAAGTGTCATCTGTGTTCTTTATGACCATGCGGACGCCTCAGAGTGGTCGGGTAGGCTGTTTGGCTAACATTAGCTAGCTAGCTGACTAACTGTAGGTATTATTTTTGCCTCACTCACACTAGACCTGAATTAAATGATGAAACCAGCGGCCAAACGTTTCTTGACAGCGCAATGTGAGTTTTCATTAGAGTCAGTATAGCAATGTAACGTTATTGATTATGTTAATATCATCTCAGACATAAATTACTGCAAAATAAGACCATCCATAGAACATCCTATATGCCAGTGAAACTGAATAACATGCACTCAGAAATGTAATTCCTCTGCTGGAAGTGTAAAACACAAAAGGGGACATATTTCCATATGTTATGGTCTTGGGAAGGCTGGCTGAATTCTGGCAAAGCGTATGTTCTTTTTTTCTTTTCAGCATGTTAACAGATACTCCCTCTTTTTGTTTGCTTGGAAATGTTGATACCAGAGACTGTTATCAGAAGAAACTGGGTAACCTAGCATTTATAGCACCTAAGAAACGCATTGCCATTAATTGGAAGGTTGGTTATGATCCCACAATGTCACAATGGATGGCAGAAATGTCAAGTTATGCATCACTAGATTTGATTCACAACAAGATTAAGGCTGTACTGTGCAAGGTCTGGGTGGCTTATATAGCACTAGTGGTTCTGGGGGGGGCAGGGGGGGGCAGTGCCCCTGTGACAACAATTTTGGACCCCCTTGTGGCCCCCCTAAATGTGGAGTATGAAATAACGTATCTCAGGTCGACAATGTCAGATGACAGATTAAGCAATTTAGGTGTATTAAGTATTGAGTCTAGATGAATTTGCTGATCTTTTTGCAAAAAAACACAAAAACCGGAGAATACAGTTGATGTGACCTGATACTGAATATGTAATGCAAATTAAAATTATAATGGAAATGCAAATAAATTGTTGAATGATTATGAACATGGTCTTTTGCCTGCTAATGCCTGCAATGCAGTGAAGAAAACGATACGACAACAATAACGTCTAATGTAACTGGCCCCTCTAACAGTACAACTGGCCCCCGCTTGGCCCCCCCAGTTGAAATGGTCTACAACCGCCACTGTTATATAGAGTAGCCTACTGTATGACAAAACGGGTCTGTATTGAAAATATTATAATTATTTTAGTCGAGCAGTCGCAAATATATCATTTTTTTCATGGCACACGAGACACCTGTGTGATTTGCCCCTGTCTCAGTGGACTAGTCCATTGAGGAGGCCGCAGGATGCCACAGTCCAAGAATATGGGGAGTTTGGCTGATGCACAAGGCACGTCTCACTCCTGCCATTTTGTGGTTATTCATTGTTTCATAATAACTTAATTGTGTGCATTGTTTGCTGTGTCTATCAATTCCCAATTACATACATCACCAGTAGTAGCCTACATTTACCGTTCATTCCCATAATTTCTCATCTGCAATGTTTGCTTGGTTATGGTAATTTCTGTTAATGGATTCAATATATTATTATTACAGTCATTTACCGTTCTCATTGTTGGAATGGACATGTGTTTTGCAGAACTCAACCTATGCTACACTTGTCTTTTGTTTTTAAAATAATTTGAGAATGCTAATAGTTCCTCAAAGTATTTGAACAATATTTCCCGTTCTCTCCCTTTCGATAACCCCTCAGCATGAAAGGGAAAAATGTAATGCTCTAATCCAGTGGAAATGTCATAAAATACCTGATTACTTCTTATCCCTTACACAAATAGCCTACCGCTGGCACACAGATTGGTAGAAATGGTAAGATAAATTGGAACTCCAAATGGAAAAGGTTGCCGACCACTGGTGTAGCCTATTACCGGCAACTTCAGGAGCATAAGGAGGGTCGAGAAATGTTTTACCCCTTCTGGTTAGGATATCTTGATCTTTGGCTCCCTCTTGAATCATTTGTGTGTTTTCATTATTTAATCAAACAGTGTGCTTAAAGCATCAGACACGTTCAGGACATATAGCCTAGTTGATTTTATTAAAACACATAGGGTGTGTCTATACACAGCCAATCGATTGGTCGAAAGAAAAGACTACTCTTGGTGGACCAAGATGTTTTTGGTCGGGGACAGCCCAAGTAGAAAGGCAGGAAATTAGTTTTAGATGCCATAAATAATTATGAGGGAGGACCCCCTGCCAGGTTAAGTCCCCCACCCCACTTCTAAAACCAAAGTTGCGCCCCTGGCTTCTTCAATATAAGTGCCAAAATTAATATTGTCCAGCCCATTGGGTATCTCACCGCATCCCCATATGCCATGTCTTGAAATATGCAGATAGACTGGTTAAAAGTACCTTTACATTGTAAAACTTCTGACAGACAGCTTTCTAACTCTGCCCATAATTTCTGGACTTTATAGCACTCCCAGAAAGCATGAATTATTGAGTCATTGTTAGTTTTACACTTAAGACATGACTCTGCCGTTGTGCTGTTGTAACGCTTGTCGTTGGAATGAGGTGAGGACCAAAGCGCAGCGTGGTAAGTGTCCATATTCAATTTAATAACTGAACACTAAGAATACAAAAATAACAACGTGAATGATACAAACCGAAAAAGTCCCGTATGGTGAAAACACAGACACAGGAAACAACCACCCACAAAACACAATGAAAAACAGGCTACCTAAATATGGCTCCCAATCAGAGACAACGACTGACACCTGCCTCTGATTGAGAACCATACTAGGCCAAACACATAGAAAATACCTAATAGAACAAAACATAGAAAAACAACATAGAATGCCCACCCCAACTCACGCTCTGACCAAACTAAAATAAAGACATAAAAAAGGAACTAAGGTCAGAACGTGACAGCTGTAGAATTTGTGAATCTTGTCTCTTATATAATAAATGATATACACTACCGTTCAAAAGTTTGGTGTCACTTACAAATGTCCTTGTCTTCCATGAAAACATACCCTTTTTCGAATCCAGGCTGTATCACAACCGGCCGTGATTGGGAGTCCCATACGGCGGCGCACAATTGGCCCAGCGTTGTCCGGGTTTGGCTGGTGTAGGCTGTCATTGTAAATAAGAATTTGTTCTTAACTGACTTGCCTCGTTAAATAAAGGTTAAATACAAATATTACAATGAAAAAACATTTCTGTATGGACCTCGCTTTGTGCAATGACAGGAAATGGCCTTCCCCAAAGTTGGAAGCATAGAATCGTCTAGAATGTCATTGTATGCTGTAGCATTAAGATTTCCCCTCACTGGAACTAAGGGGCCTGGCCCAAACCATAAAAAACAGCCCCAGACCAATATTCCTCCTCCACCAAACTTTACAGTTGGCACTATGAATTCAGAGAGGTAGCGTTCTCCTGGTATCAGCCAAACCCCAGCTGCTAAAGCGTGATTCATCACGCCAGAGAACACGTTTCCACTGCTCCAGAGTCCAATACCGGTGAGCTTTACACCACTCTAGCCGACGCTTGGCATTGCACTTGGTGATCTTAGACTTGTGTGTGGCTGCTTGGCCATGGAAACACATTCATTAAGCTCCTGATGAAAAAATCCCACGTGTGCCACGCTATGGGATTCCAGTTGTGATACAGCCTGGGATCAAACCCAGGTCTGTATTGACGCCTCTAGCTGCGCCACTCGGGAGGCCGTACAGACTAATTTTATGCTCTACATTCTTTAACACTCGCCGGTCCTGTTCTGTGAGCTTGTGTGGCCTGCCACTTCACGGCTGAGCCCTGATTGCTCCTAGGCGTTTCCACTTCACAGTAACAGCACTTTCAGTTGTCCGGGGCAGCTCTAGCAAGGCAGAAATTTGACTAACTGACTTATTGGAAAGGTGGCATCCTATGACGGTGCCACGTTGAAAGTCACTGAACTCTTCCGTAAGGCCATTCTAATGCCACTGTTTGTCTATGGAGATTGCATGGCTGTGTGCTCGATTTTATACACGTCAGCAAAGGGTGAGGCTGAAATAGCCGAATCCACTAATTTGGGGAACAGTGTGTCAACATACTTTTGTATATATTGTGTAAGTTTCTACATGTCTGGTGAGCCTATTAACAGTAGGGGCTGTAACTCTGAGCTAGATGCTGGATGCTGGATGTGACATCCAGTATAGACATCCAGTATAGTTACATCCAGCATTTGGCTCAGAGTTACATCCAGCATCCTGCACAGAGTTACATCCATCATCAGGCTCAGAGTTACATCCAGCATCCAGTATCTGCCTCAGAGTTACATGCAGCTTCCAGCATCCGGCTCAGAGTTACATCCAGCATCCTGCACAGAGTTACATCCAGCATCCGGCTCATAGTTACATCCAGCATCCAGTATCTGCCTCAGAGTTACATGCAGCTTCCAGCATCCGGCTCAGAGTTACATCCAGCATCCGACTCATAGTTACATCTGGCATCTGGCTCAGAGTTACATCCAGCATCCGGCACAGAGTTACATTCAGCGTCCGGCTCAGAATTACATCCAGCATCTGGCTCAGAATTACATCCAGCATCCGGCTCAGAGTTACATCCAGCGTCCGGCTCAGAGTTTACATCCAGCATCCGGCTCAGAGTTACATCCAGCGTCCGGCTCAGAGTTACATCCAGCATCCAGCATCCGGCTTACAGTTGCATCAAGCATCCAGCTATGAGCTCAATGTAACAGACTTCAAAATAAGAGTCACCCTATACATCATGCCAAAATTAAAATTCTGTGATTTCCAATTTCAAAATAAGAGTCCCTCAATTTGTCAGGGATGTTTTTTATGTATGTTTTATTTCATTTCAATAGTAATATAAAAACTCAGTGGAGAATGTCAAAAATGTTTATTGCCAAGGCACAGATATAAATTAAACTCAATGTCATGCTGTTAACCCACCCCTTTGTTTGTGTCAGCCCAACTCATGTTAGGTTGATCCTGAACAGAACAGACGCATCTACGTTTGCATCTAGTATCGTTGACTCCTGCTTTAAATGTGACATTGTCTGAAATACATTCCACAAAGTTATTCCAGTCTCAGCCTCTTCCCTGGGTGAAACAGTGTGAGCTCCCACCAGATATGTACTGTATTAACAGGCAGAGCTCCCCATGCTCTGTTTAAACCTGGTCAACACACTTATCCCTCTACAGCTACATATACAATACCTTTAGAAGTTATTCATACCCCTTATCAAATAAAAAAAAATTGTGTTACAGTCTGAATTCAAAATGTATTAAATATGTTTTTCCTCATGCATCTACACACATTACCCCATAATGACGAAGTGAAAACATGTTTTAAGAAATTTTTGAATATGTATTGAATATGAAATTCACAAATATTTAATTTCCATAAGTATTTACACCCCTGTGAGTCTTTCTGGGTAAGTCTAAGAGCTTTCCACACCTAGATTGTGCAACATTTTCCCATTATTCTTTTCAAAATTCTTCAAGCTCTGTCCTTAGCTCCATTCCGTTTCTTTTTTGTCCTGAAAAACTCCTGTCCTTAATGATTACAAGCATTACAAACATAGCACGATGCAGCCACAACTATGCTTGAAAATATGGAGAGTGGTACTCAGTAATGTGTTGGATTGGATTTTCCCCAAACATAACACTTTGAATTTGGGAACAAAAAGTTAATTGCTTTGCCAAATGTTTTGCAGTATTACTTTAGTGCCTTGTTGCAAACAGGATGCATGTTTTGGAATGTTTGTATTCTGTACAGGCTTCCTTCTTTTCACTCTGTCAACTACAATAGATTAGTATTGTGGAATAACTACAATGTTGTTGATCCATCCTCAGTTTTCTCCTATCACAGCCATTACACTCTGTGACTGTTTAAAAAGTCACATTGGTCTCATGGTGAAATCCGAGTGGTTTCCTTACTCTCTGAGTTAGGACAGATGCCTGTATCTTTGTAGTGACTGGGTGTATTAATACAACATCCAAAGTGTAATGAATAACTTCACCATGCTCAAAGGGATATTCAATGTATATATTTTTTTACCATTCTACCAATAGGTGCACTTCTTTGCGAAGCATTGAAAAACCTCCCTGGTCTTTGTGGTTGAATTTGTATTTGAAATTCACTGCTTGACTGAGGGACCTTAACATATAAGTGTGGGGTACAGAGACGAGGCAGTCATTCAAAAATCATGTTAAACACTATTATTGCTCACGCAATTTATGTGACTGGTTAAGCACATTTTAACTCCTGAATTTATTTAGGCTTTGCCATAAGAAAGGGGTTGAATACTTATTGACTCAAGTATTTCATTTTAAATGAATTTGCCATCATACATTTCCAAAAGCATAATTCCACTTTGACATTATGGGTAGGTCAGTGACCACAAATTAATAATTCGATTTGTAATGCTTTTTAGTTTGACCATCGCAACTGTCAACACAGAAACAAATACCACAACGTAGCACACAGACGTTTATGTAAATGTTTAATGAGATACACATAATGAAACAGCATGGTTTTTGGGGGTGATATTAGCAATACATTCAGCTACAAGACTAACCTAGAGACTCCAGTCAGGATTTATAAAATCATATCAGGAAAGGGTAGCAAAATATGTACTCAACATGTAACTAATCATTAGTTTATGATAAAACATTTGAAATCAAACAATCACTTTCACTAGTATATCTTGTGAGGGATAGTGTTCTGATGGTTTCCGTTTCATAAACACCTGTCAAAGAGACAGCCTCTTACGTATGTAATTGTGCCATTTGAAGCATTTGGGTCAGGCAGGACCCTTCACAGCAGTGTCTTTTCCTGTCAGTGTGGAAACAGTTATAGACACAACATGGACCATAGCTTCCATTTGACCTTGAGTTCGTGGTGTGTGGCATCCAACCAGCTCACCCATGGAAATGTATTTAAAAAAGCAGTGTGAGTCAACACATGTAAGACATTCAGTGATACTGAGAGCATCAACATGTTTTGCAATATTGTCCAGATAAACATCATTGTGTTTTTGGTTCTCTCAGACTGGGTTTTCGCAGACTGGGCTTCAATGTCCTCTCCTTTATCCAGCAGGATCTGTAGCAGCCAGGATTAGAAGACGGACAGTTAGATTACCCTCCAACACCATCATACACAGATACAGACTCCCACTTCTACACAAATGATCAAGTTCCCCGAAATATATAAATATAAAAATATTGCTACGTTGTGTGACGTATATGTGCATCGATGGGTTAGAGGGGGGGCATGGAGGGTGGGGACACTGCGTTGATTGGCGTCTGTGCTATGGGTATGGGCGCGGTTGTAGTGTTCAACATAGGCACTCTGCTATTCACTGCTACGGTCACAGGGGGAGAGAAAGAGCTGTTAAGAGTCAACCTTCAAATTACACTGAACAACAATACAAATGCAACATGTAAAGTGATGGTTGCATGTTTCATGAGCTGAAATAAAAAAATCCCAGAACATTTCCATACCCACAAAAAGCTTATTTCTCTCAAATGTTGTGCACAAATTTGTTTACATCCCTGTTAGTGAGCATTTCTCCTTTGCCAAGATAATCCATCCACCTGACAGGTGTGGCATATCAAGAAGCTGATTAAACAGCATGATCATTACACAGTTGCGCCTTGTGCTGGGGACAATAAAAGGACACTTTAAAAAACACAATGCCACAGATGTCTCAAGTTTTGAGGGAGCGTGCAATTGGCATGCTGACTGCAAGAATGTCCACCAGAGCTGCTGCCAGAGATTTGAATGTTAATTTCTCTACCATAAGCTGCCTCCAATGTCGTTTTAGAGAATTTGGCAGTACGTCCAAATGGCCTCACAACCGCAGACCACGTGTAACCAGCCCAGGACATCCACATCCGGCTTCTTTACCTGCGGGATTATCTCTCTGGGTTGTGTGTGTGTGTGTGTGTGGGGGGGAGGGAGGCTGAGGAGCATTTCTGTCTGTAATAAATAATTATAAAACTCATTCTGATTAGCTAGCTGCCTAGTGGGTTGGCCTGACTGTCAAGTGGGTTGGCCTATGCCCTTCAAGGCCCACCCATGGCTGCACCCCTGCCTAGTCATGTGAAATCCATAGATTAGGGCCTAATAATTTTATTTCAATTGACTAATTTCCTTATATGAACTCAGTAAAATCGTTGAAATTGTTGCATGTTGAGTTCATATTTCTGTTCAGTATATAACTACATCATCTTACATTAGAATGTAAGATTAAATTAAAAACCATGTTCAGCATTAAGGAAAAGGATGGGGGACGGAATACTGTGTCTACTTTTAGTTATGAGAAGAGTAAAGAACCAGCTTCTACCGTAACTGCTCACATACCTTCTATGATGTCGTCCTGAGCAGGGGAGGCCACTATGAGTCCGTCAGGGGCCTGAGTGAGAATGCCCGGTCCGGCTGCCCCAACATCTACAGCTGACTCACCATCAGCCTCAGCAGGTCAGGGCAGGAGCTGTCGGGGTAGTCTGCCGTACTAAAGTCTGGACTGCTGGGTGGCCAAGGTACGAAGCTGGTCTGCAGGGGCTGCCCCGTCTCTTTCACGATGGACTCCAGGGGCTGGTACAGGTGGAAGAGGGGCAGCAGGTCTGTCTGGACCATCTGCAGCGACGGGGTTATCCTGTATGGGGCTCAGCCTCAGCTTGGAGCCGCCTGAGACAGCCACACAGGACAACAAAACCAGTTAGCTACAAGGTTGTACCATACATTATTACATTAATAATTACTTTTAACGCTTTGATGCCTTGTGCAGTCAACTAGTGTCTAGTTTTCTTCATGGTAAGGGAATTAACAAAGTTAGACCTATATTTGCTGTTGGACTGACCTTTTGTGATGATGGGTGGAGTTGTTGTGATATTGGAGGGTACTCTGTCTGCCTCTTGGTGAGACACCACCATGGCCAGGGCTTGGCATGGAACTCATGGAGCCTGTTAGGTAAGATGTAAGGAAATATTACAAAATTATATTTGGTATCAATATTTGGTATCAACTTGGTGTCAGACAAATAAACATACAAGTTTGTAGAAGTACAGTAGTTGTCTGTTAGTAAACCAGCGGTCCCTACCTGAGAGGTATCATGGGAGGGGGTGTGAGCTGAGATAGGTCTGGCGCGGGGACCGACAGGATCTTGTTGGGGTAGTCGAGAAGATACGACACCACGATGGTGTGACCACACTTAGCACCTCCTTCTCCTCTTCACTCGCCTTTCCTTCCGTGTCCTCCTCGTCACTGCAGGACGATTCTCAGATCTCTCCAACTGTCAGGAACACCCTTGATTTTGTGGAAATGCAATGCCCCGTTGATTTACATTCAGCTGACTAAGATATTTGATTTGTCCATAAGAATTCCCATTCAGTTCCTGAACTAAGTGGAATTGTGAGTGTAGAGCTCCCTAGGGGAGCCATCCTTACCTTGACTTGACGAGAATTCAGGCTTAGAGATTCAGTTCACTTCATGGATCTCCTTTCTTGCCAAAGTGTGACTGGGATTCAGTGAGATTCCACAATTCAGTTATGTAGCAATGTCCTAGTCGTTCATGTGTTACTACTGCCACCTAGTGGTGCTTTAGATTAGTCCCTTTATGTGTATTAAACTGTGTAGTAAATGATGCCTTTACAGTTTATATTGTAAATGGTGTCAAGTAATGTCATTGTATAATTGCTGTATATTATTCCTGATATTATTCCTGGCACTCTGCATTCTGCTTCCTCCTATATAGGTCAACCACACAGAAGCACTATCACCTTTCCACATCCACAGTTATGGATCAGTGGTACAGTAGCCTTTCTACTGATCAACCCATAGCCCTATACATATTGTCCTGTTATTTACTGTCTGTTCCTTCAGGAAACTACAAGCCTACAAGTCTTGCCATCATTGCGTTCTGACCGATGCCCAGAGGTGAACACACCCAAACCAAACCAGAAACCTACGAATAATACAGTCTTTAGCCTTCCATTACACATAACATTTGTAAACTGACCAGAATTTCCTTCTAACTATACAACACAAAAGTAAGATGCACAATGCTTACGGTTTAAAGTCTGCAAATGACCTCCCTAAACATGGGTCTTTCTTGACTGTCAGGTCATCATTGCAGCTGGCAATATCACCTAAATAGAAAGAATAAAGAAAATGAAAAGTTAGGAGCAATTACATAGAAGAATCACATAGGACCGAAGGCCAAGGAGGGTCATTGTTGATTTGCTTTCAGTTTCGCAAGAGACCGACACGGAGAGAGAGACAGTGAGAGGGAGAGTGAGAGTGAGAGTGAGAGTGAGAGCGAGAGCGTGAGAGAGAGAAAGGCAGACAAAGAGAAACAGACACAAAGAGAGATGGAGAGACAGCCAGAGACAGCCAGAGAGACAGAGAGAGACAGAGAGACAGAGAGAGACAGCCATAGAGACAGACAGCCAGAGAGCGAAACAGAGAGAGAGCCAGAGAGAGAGAGAGAACATTGATAGGTTTAGGCTACTACATGATACTCTAATTTTCCCTATACCTATCATAAGGTTGCTACTTGCTACAACCTAGCCTATGAATGAAAGTTTACAACATAGAGTCGAGAGGTGACAGACATTGACACCTTCAATACCGCCTTGCACAATCTTGTCTGCATCTAGCTTATCTAGGGTGTAATTATTAGTCCAAAAATTTTAAATTTGAGTTTCTATTGGACAAATTCAAATATGTTTATCCCCATTTGTTCCGTTTACTTCCGTTAAGAAACGTTTTTCCACAGAATCGGCGATGAATACACCCCTGATCACATCAAACACAGTTCAGTGTACGTACATACTCCAACCAGAAGCCATGGATTACAGGCAACATTCGCACTAAGCTAAAGGGTAGAGCTTCCGCTTTCAAGGTGCGGGACTCTAACCCGGAAGCTTATAAGAAATCCTGCTATGCCCTCCGACGAACCATCAAACAGGCAAAGCGTCAATACAGGGCTAAGATTGAATCGTACTGCACCGGCTCCGACGCTCGTCTTATGTGGCAGGGCATGCAAACTATTACAGACTACAAAGGGAAGCACAGCCACGAGCTGCCCAGTGACACAAGCCTACCAGACGAGCTAAATCACTTCTATGCTCGCTTCGAGGCAAGCAACACTGAGGCATGCATGAGAGCATCAGCTGTTCCGGACGACTGTGTGATCACGTTCTCCGTAGCTGACGTGAGTAAGACCTTTAAAGTCAACATTCACAAGGCTGCAGGGCCAGACGGATTACCAGGACATGTGCTCCGGGCATGTGCTGACCAACTGGCAGGTGTCTTCACTGACATTTTCAACATGTCCCTGATTGAGTCTGTAATACCAACATGTTTCAAGCAGACCACCATAGTCCCTGTGCCCAAGAACACGAAGGCAACCTGCCTAAATGACTACAGACCCGCAGCACTCACGTCCGTAGCCATGAAGTGCTTTGAAAGGCTGGTCATGGCTCACATCAACACCATTATCCCAGAAACCCTAGACCCACTCCAATTTGCATACCGCCAAAACAGGTCCACAGATGATGCAATCTCTATTGAACGCCACACTGCCCTTTCCCACCTGGACAAAAGGAACACCTATGTGAGGATGCTATTCATTGACTACAGCTCAGCATCCAACACCATGGTACCCTCAAAGCTCATCACTAAGCTAAGGATCCTGGGACTAAAAACCTCCCTCTGCAACAGGATCCTGGACTTCCTGACAGGCCGCCCCCAGGTGGTGAGGGTAAGTAGCAACACATCTGCCACGCTGATCCTCAACACTGGAGCCCCCCAGGGGTGCGTGCTCAGTCCCCTCCTGTACTCCCTGTTTACCCACGACTGCATGGCCAGGCACAACTCCATCATTAAGTTTGCAGATGACACAACAGTGGTAGGCCTGATCACCGACAATGGCATCCCACCCATGCTAGATTACGGAGACGTAATTTATAGATCGGCAGGTAGGGTGCTCTCGAGCAGCTAGATGTTCTTTACCATTCGGCCACCAGATTTGCTACCAATGCTCCTTATAGGACACATCATTGGACTCTGTACTCCTCTGTAAACTGGTCATCTCTGCATACCCGTCGCAAGACCCACTTGTTGATGCTTATTTATAAAACCCTCTTAGGCATCACTCCCCCCTATCTGAGATACCTACTGGAGTCCTCATCCTCCATATACAACACCTGTTCTGCCAGTCCCATTCTGTTAAAGGTCCCCAAAGCACACACATCCCTGGGTCCCTCCTCTTTTCAGTTCGCTGCAGCTAGAGAATGGAACGAGCTGTTGTCTCTACCTTCTTGCCCTTTGCGCTGTTGTCTGTGCCCAATAATGTTTGCACCCTGGTTTGTGCTGCTGCCATGTTGTGTTGCTACCATGTTGTTGTCATGTTGTGTTGCTACCATGCTGTGTTTTCATGTGTTGCTGCCATGCTATGTTGTTGTCTTAGGTCTCTCTTTATGTAATGGTGTGGTGTCTCTTTTGCCGTGATGTGTGTTTGGTCCTATATGTACAGTATATATTTTTTAATCCCAGCCCCCATCCCCGCAGGAAGCCTTTTGCCTTTTGGTAGGTCGTCATTGTAAATAATAATTTGTTCTTAACTGACTTTCCTAGTTAAATAAATTTAGAAAAATACAGTCATGTAAAATACGGTTCATATAAGGAAATCAGTCAATTGAAATAAATAAATTAGGCCCTAATCTATGGATTTTACATGACTGGGAATTCAGATATGCATCTGTAGGTCACAGATACCTTAAAAAGGGTAGGGGAGTGGATCAGAAAACCAGTCAGTATCTGGTGCGACCACCATTTGCCTAATGCAGCGTGACACATCTCCTTCGCCTAGAGTTGATCAGGCTGTTGATTGTGGCCTGTGAAATGTTGTCTCATTCCACTTCAATGGCTGTCTGAAGTTGCTGGATATTGGCGGGAACTGGAGCACGCTGTCGTACACGTCGATCCAGAGCATCCCAAAAATGCTCAATGGGTGACATTTCTGGTCTGGTGAATACACAGGCCATGGAAGAACTGGGACATTTTCAGCTTCCAGGAATTGTGTATAGATCCTTGCAACATGGGGTCATGTATTATCATGCTGAAACATGAGGTGATGGAGGTGTATGAATGGCATGACAATGGGCCTCAGGATCTCGTCACGGTATCTCTGTGCATTCAAATTGCCATCGATAAAATGTAATTGTGTTCATTGTCCGTAGTTTATGCCTGCCCATACCATAACCCCAACGCCACCATGGGGCACTCTGTTCACAAAGTTGACATCCGCAAACTGTGAGGCCGGTTGAACATACAGCCAAATTCTCTTAAACGACGTTGGAGGCGGCATACGGTAGAGAAATTAACATGAAATTATCTGGCAACAGCTCTAGTGGACATTCCTGCAGTCAGCATGCCAATTGCACACTCCCTCAAAAGTTAAAACATCTGTGGTAATGTGTTGTGTGACAAAACTGCACATTATAGAGTGGCCTGTTATTGTCCCCAGCACAAGGTTCACCTGTGTAATGTTCATGCTGTTTAATCAGCTTCTTGATATGCCACACCTGTCAGGTGGATGGATTATCTTGGCATACCAGATATGCTCACTACCATTTGAGAGAAATAAGCTATTGGTGCATATTCTGGGATCTTTTATTTCAGATCACGAAACATGGATCAACACTTTAGGTGTTGAGTTTATATTTTTGTGTGTTCAGTCTACATGCCATTCCACATTTATTTTGGGTTATAATGGTCATATAATGGTGAATATATGTTCATTCATACCATTGTTATCAATCAACTGCATTACACTCTAAATAATTCTAATTCAGATGCTAATCTGGTTGACGACACTAGCTAGCTAAATTGGCTAGCTAACCAAACCATTATGATGGTTATCTAGCATACTAGCTAGCCCGACTGCTACATCAGCAATAACAGGCGAGTGTAATCTTAACGAATGCCTTAAACAGCAGTCCAAAACTACATATATATATATATTATGAAATGCACAGGCAAATGCAAATCACTGTGGAATCCGTCTAGCTAGCTGATTACACTTCTGCTCCTTGTTATATCTGTGCAGTGGTTTTCCCAGACCTGGCATTCACAAAAGTACAGTTGCGCGCGCACGCTCAGTGCAAACCCGAAAAAAGTCCCAGCACAACAGAACATTTACATCTGGTGCAGAGATCACCATATTTTAGCACGGGGGAAAGTAATATAATTGGTTTGTCGATAGGCTTGATGTGTTTATTTTGTTATGCCTTTGACCTACTGCTACATTAGAAAATGGCGGAGTCGGATGGTGGGGATTTCGCCTCGAATCGTCCGCAGAACAGGTGAGGATGACACTCGTGGTGAAATCAATATGGGAAAACTGTATGTAGACCAAAAGGCAGACAGAGGTAAATGGGCATGTGATAGGCCTACATGGCATCCAGGAGAACATACCGGGTAAGGAATTAAAACATTTATAAATGTGAAACATTGGGCGAGAGGACATTCGGGTGGATTTTCAAGAAATTCCCGAGGATACTGGCCTTTTTTGTTTTTGCATGAATTGTCATATCTTTGCAGATTGATTCATTTATTGTACATTGTATCCATGGTAGGCTACATTCTAGGCTAAATATTGCCAATGATAAGGTATGAGTAAGAAAGAATGTTAGGCTACCTGTTTGGAATTCTGTCGTAACATTGTTACGTTCATAGTTACAGACCCCGTTCCAGGATAAAGGGATTTAAGGGGGCAGTTGAATTCGGCGAAGGGCTATATTTTTGGGGGGGTTCTTGTATTGGAATTATATCGAATTCTGCTTATATTACGTTACACCACAATAAACATAAAGTTCAAATGCAGAGACTCCGAGATCATTGAGTGCTTTTAAAGTGACAGGTTGGCGCAAAATCTGTAACCTATATCCGCTGCGCATATCAGCATAAAATATGGGCCTTTTAGCAGTCGTAAGGACAAATATTCAGCAGGTAGAGGTGCAAATTAGTGTTGGGGTTATTTACACAGCGCTGGTGTTTCAAAGGTGACGGTGATATTTACAAATATATAAAAATGTCAGCATGCAAAATAAAAAGCCTCTTATCAGGCAAAACCTGTCTTAACCAGTAAAGCACAGGTTTGGATACATTCTCCGCTTGAGTTACCCAAAAGTGAACTATTCTTGGCGCGCAGGCCAGGTATATCTATGCACACTAAAGTGCGCGCATTTACACCATTAAACATGACGGAGAAACATGTTCTCCAAACAAAGACAATTAAGAAATTGACAGTTATCTGGTACACGCAATTAAATAAATCACAAGCGTTGTGCAGTTTGTGAGCTCTCCAAACAACTTTTCCACTTGGAGAATGAGAATGGTATTAGGCTACATTTAATTAATTACACACATTTCTGTAACCAAACATTCTAAATTAATGGGGGACTATGTTGTGATTAACAGTAACTTCACTGATGAATATACTGTATATTTCATGGGGCATTGATAAACATTGACAAACAATGAAATCGAACGTTCAGCTGTCCACTAACCTTTTGGCGCATGGACCTTTTTTGATGCAGGTAAGGGAGAATTCTCTCCAGAACGATGCACAGTGGACACTGGGGTTGTCTCCAGACTTCCATGTCACACCCAGGAACATTTTGCGGTGCGGTCATTTTCTCTCCAAGCCCGGGGAAAGGGTCAGAGCACACCCTTTCCTCTCCAGGTTGCGGAGAGAGCTCGTCATAATCGGTGTCAGTCAATGTCCGGATGAAAACCTCATACACCCCATCACAGGGCAGACACTCCTGCAGAGCGCCCCCCATAGGAACAGCAGAGGAGCAGGAAGGAGACAGACAGGCCTCCAACACTGCATCCTCAACAGGGCCTGACTGGTAACCTTGACCCCGCCCTTGTAAATCAAATATTACAGGCAGAGGCGTATCACGTTATTCACTTAGCCTATCACAGAGATGAGAAGTGTTTTTCCCACTTTCTATGGAAACCCAAAGGATTCACACCTAACTGCCCCCGTGGCTTTCCATAGCCCCCCTACACACTCCACGGTGCACTCTGCCCATTGTGCTGACGCAGCGAGATACCCATTTTTTTATGTGCCAACCTGTCACTCAATCATCTGAACTTTTTAGCTATTTTTATATAGGCACATACAACTAAAACTGAAGGGGCACAAGTTTAAACTGAGGGGGCTAAGCCCCCTTTAGCCCCCTCATGCATCTGGATAAGCAAATTTCCTCTAGCAGATGCACCACCGCAACACATTGCAAAGTCCCTATTTCTTCAGCATCAAATGAAAAATGTTATGGCCTGCTGAAATTAATCCGCCACTTATTGATGATAATGTAGCCTATAGCTAGTTTTTAGTTTTACTTTTCTTTTTAAAAAAAAAGTAAAAATATATAACTTTTCAGTTGTGTCTTGTCAACCAAACCCAATCAAGAATTTGTCTCAAAACAGCCAAGCAGTCATAATTATTTGATTTCATTAGGTTTAATTGATAGCCTTCTGCCAGTTACCAGAGGCACAGTCAGTCATACTGTAAGTCACCACAATAATTGACACACCACTTCCCGCATGTAAGCTATATATTGGATAAATATGTAGGCAACTTCATTCTATTTAACAAAATATAATGTTTCAACATAAATTGTGAGGTACAGTTATAATTTCCCCCCAGGTATCATAGATAGGCAGCCTATACTACTATTATCCATTAAGAAGGTCATATCCTCACTCAATATCTAGTGAGATTAAATTGTCCTGAAAGTGGTGAACAATTCAAGATATTCTCTAGTGTTTAAGGGATATATATCACCATTAACACAGGCTTTGTTCTCTGAATACAAAAGAAGGCATTTCTTCATATGAAGCAGCTGAATAATTCAAAAGAAAAGGGAGTTGAGATGAGGGTGATGATGCAGCTGCTGGGAAAACGGATGGACAAAGTGCAGGAGAGCAAGAGCTCAGCACTGTCACTGATGCTACAACAGGATCAGTAAACTCTGACAAGCATCCTAGAAGCTTAATTGGCAGAAGATACGTGGAAATACTTTAAAAAATAACTTATTCTGATAAACTGATAGTGATAGGCCTTTTCTCTTCCAGTATGGCTAACCAGAATAGCACCCTGCGTTGCACGTTCTCAGCCCCAAGCCATAGCGCCACTCTCCTGCAGGGCTTGTCGGTCCTGCGAGTCCAGGGGCAGCTCCTGGATGTGGTGCTGGCCATCAATGAGGAGCGCTTCCAGGTTCACAAGGCAGTGCTGGCCTCCTGCAGTGACTACTTCAGGTGAGACTGACGCTGTGTCTCCAAAATGGCTTCTGCTACTCGTCTCCTTTCCTTTCATCTGCACTGATTTGAGAGAACTAGACACTGGATGTATTCTCTGACTATAGTGATACACTGACCGGTAAAAAGAGACCCAGGTAAAGAGACGTACAAATCAAATCATTATACAGATGTAGAGGTGAAGGGAAGAGTGTGATTGTGTTGGTGAATTTGGCTTTGGTGTGAAATAATGATACATCAAAAGCTGAGTCAGATGAGAGGCATAGTGGAGAGAAGGGAAGAGGAATTGGTACAATATGTGGAACTGATAGGGAGGGATATAATAACATTACAGGTGTACAATGTGCAATGTGAATATGTTTAAATGAATAATCTGATGTTCTTGTCCTGATGTTGCATGGCAAGTAGGGGAGTGGTTCTGTGTCTAATTTACCTCAGATTAATATGTTGTTTAGAATGGGGGGAAATCAATAAAACAAGTTTAACATAAAGACAGTTATTTAAATGGCTTTCTCACTTACCTTGCAGAGCCATGTTCACCGGAGGCATGAGGGAGTCAAACAAGGACACCATTGAGCTGAAAGGCTTGTCTGCCCGCGGCCTGAAACACATAATTGACTTTGCTTACAGCGCAGACGTCACACTTGACCTGGACTGCATTCAGGATGTACTGGGAGCAGCTGTCTTTCTCCAGATGGTCCCAGTCGTGGAGCTCTGTGAGGAGTTCCTCAAGTCAGCCATGAGCGTAGAGACCTGCCTGAACATTGGCCAGATGGCCACCACCTTCAACCTGTCCTCCCTCAAGGAGTCTGTGGACACCTTTACCTTCCGCCACTTCCTGCAGATCGCTGAGGAGGAGGACTTCCTGCACATTCCCATGGAGCGCCTGGTCTTCTTCCTGCAGAGCAACAAGCTGAAGAACTGCAGCGAGATCGACCTGTTCCACGCTGCCATCCGCTGGCTGCAGCACGACGAGGCCCGCCGGGCCGGAGCCAACAAAGTGCTCTGCCACGTACGATTCCCCCTCATGCGCTCCTCGGAGCTGGTGGACAGCGTGCAGACGGTGGACATCATGGTAGAGGACGTGCTGTGCAGGCAGTACCTCCTGGAGGCCTTCAACTTCCAGATCCTCCCCTTTCGTCAGCACGAGATGCAGTCCCCTCGGACCATGATCCGCTCCGAAGTAGTTTCGCTCATTACCTTTGGTGGGACACCCTACACTGACAATGACCGTACTGTGAGCAGTAAGGTGTTCTATCTTCCAGACATTGCAGCGCGTCAGTTCAAGGAACTAACGGAGGCGGAGACAGGTTCCAGCCACGCCTGTGTATCGGTGCTGGACAACTTTGTTTACGTAGTAGGCGGGCAGCACCTGCAGTACCGCAGCGGCGAAGGGGCGGTAAACATCTGCTTCCGCTATGACCCGCACCTGAGCCAATGGCTGCGCATCCAGCCGATGCAGGAGGGGCGCATTCAGTTCCAGCTCAACGTTCTTCAAGGACAACTCTACGCCACTGGGGGGCGCAACCGATCTGGAAGTCTGTCGTCCGTAGAGTGCTACTGTCCCAAGAAAAATGAGTGGACCTACGTGGAACCACTGAAACGCAGAATCTGGGGCCATGCAGGAACTCCCTGTGGTGACAAGCTCTACATCTCAGGGGGTTACGGTGTCTCGGTGGACGATAAGAAAGCCCTGCACTGTTATGATCCCACATCTGACCAATGGGACTTCAAATCGCCCATGAACGAGCCCAGAGTGCTTCATGCTATGATCACCGCCAAAGACCGTGTTTACTGCCTGGGTGGTCGCATGGACCATGTGGACCGCTGCTTTGACGTCCTGGTGGTTGAGTATTATATTCCAGAGAATGACCAGTGGACCACTGTTAGCCCAATGCGAGCAGGGCAATCTGAGGCAGGCTGCTGCTTGTTGGACAAAAATATCTATATTGTTGGAGGGTACAATTGGCATCTAAACAATGTCACAAGCATCGTGCAAGTGTACAACACAGAGGCTGATGAGTGGGAGAGGGACTTGCACTTCCCTGAGTCTTTTGCAGGAATTGCGTGTACGCCGATCATACTTCCACAAACCACCACGCAACGGTAATCCCTCCGCCCAAAGTGACTGTGACAATTTGATTCCATGGGTGATTCCTCACAAAACTGAAAACAAAAAAGATACCATGATTTGGGGGATTTTTAGTCAATTTAATCCACAGAAGGGTCCTTTGGAAGAAGGATGGATGACACATATAGTGCCTTCAGAAAGTATTCACACCCCTTGACTTTTTCCACAACTTGTTGTGTTACAGCCTGAATTTAAAATTGATTAAATTTGGATTTTGTGTCACTGGCCTACACACAATATCCCATCATGTTAAAGTGGAATTATGTTTTTAGACATTTTTACAAATGAACAAAACCTGAAATGTCTTGAGTGAATAACTATTCAACCCTTTTGTTATGTCAAGCCTTTATAATTTCAGTAGTAAATTTGCTTAACAAGTCACATAATAAGTTTCTCACTCTGTGTGCGATAATAGTGTTTATCACGATTTTTGAATGACTACCTCATCTCTGTACCCCACACATACAATTATCCATAAGGTTCTTCAGTCGAGCAGTGAATTTCAAACACAGATTCAACCACAAATGCCAGGGAGGTTTTCCAATGCCTCGCAAAGATATTTGGTAGATGGATAAAAAAAAAAGCAGATATTGAATATCCCTTTGAGCATGGTCAAGTTATTAATTACATTTTGGATGGTGTATTAATACACCCAGTCGCTACAAAGATACAGGGGTCCTTCGGGGGGTTTCACCATGGGGTTTCACCATGAGGCCAATGGTGACTTTAAAACAGTTACAGAGTTTAATGGAGAAAACTGAGGATGGATCAACAACATTTTAGTTACTCCATAATACTAACCTAAATGACAGAGTGAAAAGAAGGAATCCTGTACAGACTAAAAATATTCCAAAACATAGATCCTGTTTGCAACAAGGCACTAAAGTAAAACTGTCTCCCAAAAATGGCAAATAAATTAACTTTATGTCCTGAATACAAGACAATATTGAATGTTCCTGAGTGGCCTAGTTACAGTTTTGACTTAAATCGACTTGAAAATATATGGCAAGACTTGAAAATGGCTGTCTAACAATGGTCACCAACCAACTTGACAGCTAGAAGAAGAAAAATAATAATGTTCAAATGTTTTACAATCCAGGTGTGCAAAGAAAGCTCTTAGAGACTTACCCAGCAAGACTCACAGCTGTAATCACTACCAAAGGTGATTCTAACATGTATTGACTCAGGGGTGTGAATACTTATGTATATTTGATATTTCATTTTCAATAAATGTTAAATAAACATGTTTTCAATTTGTCATTATGGGTTATTGTGTGTAGATTGGTGAGATAAAAAAAATAAGTATTTAATCCTATTTAAATTCAGGCAGTAACATAACAAGTTGTGGAATAAGTCAAGGGGTATGAATAGTTTCTGAAGGTACTGTATTTGACGTTTGTATCTTAACGCATAATTGAGAAATAATGAATTGAAGTTGGAATATTTGTGACATTTTCGCCTTAACTTCCTTTAAGACTCCATAATGTTTTATCTGTTAAGATCTGTTAAGATGTTGATATAATATAGGCTACAGTGTATTACTTCATCTTCCATCCTATGGTTGAGGTCCATGTGCTGCATTATAACGAACTGTGTTTGAAATGATGTGAAGGCCAGAGCTAGTGTAAATGTATTAGTGGCCTTTTAATGGAAAATAAGTGTTAGCTCTAAGGACAGACTTACTTTTAAATAGATAATTATTGACATTTCAATGTAGTTTTGGGTGTTTAATAAAATACTTAAAGCACTACCCACAATCAAAAACCTATTAACAGATTTGCAGGATAACATTTCTACATTTGTGCCATGCATCAAGGAAGCATGTTTCTATTAATTGGCTGGGTAAATACATTGAAATAGTCACTTTGCGGGGTTTAACTTAAAACAAAACAAAAATGACAACAGATTTGATGACAGATTAGATTGCATGGGACCCGTAAGCATTGTTCACATTGAAGTTACTCAAATTCAATTTTATTGCATATAGCCAATTTAGAATCTGTTCTTTTTCCTGCAGTCTGAACAGCCAAAAAGCACATGGAATCGGATATTTCAAGACACATTTCAAACCACCTTCGTAGGCGGTTTGAAGTCCGATACAAATCTTATTCCTGGCCATGCGACTTGTGTCTGAACCGTCAAATCTGATTTGCCCTCGTGTGGTTTTTAGACTGCTATTTGGCATATCTTGTTGCTTGCTAGCTACTCTGTTGACAGTTTGACAAGAACATGTGGTATCTAACTAGCTTGTTAATTGTTTACAAACAAATTAGTGAATGTGCTAGAAAGCTACCTAGCTAGCTAGTTGACTGCTGTGGCTAGCCAAAAAGGACTTGTTTTGAAAATACTTGTTTTAACCTTTGAGGCTTAAAAAGTGTTCTTACACTATGATGTTGAACATTCAAATCAACTGGGAAACGTCCATGGGAGGCATTGTTGTCACCTTAGCTTGCTACATAACTTCTGATGCTTCGATCTGATACCATTTCTGTCAAGCCGTCTACGCATACAATTTGATGCATACTTTTGATAAATCCAAAGTGTCCACCACACAGAATGCACTGCAACTGCTTCTGCAACGCAATGCTGCAAGGCAAACGCAGCGTTCCATTGAAAATTAATGTACAGTACTGGTCAAAAGTTTGGACACAGCTACTCATTCAAGGGTTTTTCTTTATTTTTTACTATTTTCTACATTGTAGAATAATAGTGAAGATGTCAAAACTATGAAAAAACACACATGGAAACATGTAGTAACCAAAAAAGTGTTAAACAAATCAAAATATATTTTAGATTCTTCAAAGTAGCCACCCTTTGCCTTGACAGCTTTGCACATTCTTGGTATTCCCTCAACCAGCTTTACCTGGAATGCTTTTCCAACTGTCTTGAAGGAGTTCCTACATATGCTGAGCACTTGTTGGCTGCTTTTCCTTCACTCTGCGGTCCAACTCATCCCAAACCATCTCAATTGGGTTGGCGTCGGGTGATTTGTGAAGGCCAGGTCATCTGTGTGAGTGCATGAGAACATCCGTGGTTAGTGCTCCTTATGTAGGAATTCTGTAGGCTTCTTGCATTTTCTCTAAAATGTTATACTGTGTATAATCAATACTGTAGATCAGAATGAAGTGATTTTGTCTCGTCCAACTCTTGCAGTGTTTAGTTGTGATGAACAAGTGGGGGTGGGAGGGTACTGGTCAAGTGGCCAGATTCGAAGGCCAAGTTACATTTGTGTCACCCCCTTCTCCTAGCTCCTACACAAAAGGACTCTATAGGTGTGAGAAATAGGATGATGCCATCACCTATCTTCAAATAGACATAGGCCTACTGCTTTCACCTATCCAGTCCTGCCAGAACTCTGAAGGCCAAAGAGCTAAAGGCAAGGAGCTGAAATTCATGTAAGGGGGACCTCCTGATGGAAAGAACAAGCAACATTGTCACTCCCTCCATGGCAGAATATGTAGAATCGCAGGGAATTCGCTTTAAAATGCAAAAATGTATCTCAGCGGAGATACATTTCTCCGTGGAGAAATTGGTTTAAAAATGCCTCTACACCACCTAAACCCCTTTTTTAAACAACCCTGCATAACCTTAAAGCTGAGATCCGCGATAGGCGAAGCAGCCGCCCCTAGATGCATTTGTTATTGTTTTGAGGAAATGAGCATCCAGCAAAAAAAATCTATGATGTCCAACGGGAAAAAATCAGTGTCTGTTTGAAGTAATGTCTGTTGTTGTAATATCGCAACCGGATGTGTTCAATTTCACCGCTATGGATTCCAGCTTTAATTAAAGGTGTTATGTAACAGTATAACTTTAGTCCGTCCCCTCGCCCCGACCCGGGCGCGAACCAGGGACCCTCTGCACACATCAACAACATTCACCCACGAAGCATCGTTACCCATCGCTCCACAAAAGACGCGGCCCTTGCAGACCACTACTTCAAGGTCTCAAAGCGAGTGACGTAAACGATTGAAACGCTATTAGCGCGCACCACCGCTAACTAGCTAGCCATTTCACATCCGTTACAGTTACATGAACTGAAAACAGCATTCAGGTGTTGTAGATGAATGTATCATTTTTCAAAGAACAACAGAATCTTCATGGGATGGCAGATTAATGTAAATTGAAGACAAGTGAAACCTTATTCCCAATCGTAGAAAATTCTACTTGACCCGTCAGTGAAACTGTGAAATACAAGACCATACCAGAATGTGTTTCATTTTATGAGCTCTTCCTCTTTCTTATACAGTACTGTAATACAGATGTGATATGTAGATTGTACACATTCTTTTTGTGATCAGCATACTAATCCTTTTGTCATTTGTGTAAGTGTTTTTTACAGAAAATTCTATTGAATAAGATGTTGAGAAATGCCCTTGCTCCAGAGCTTCATGCTTTAAAAGTGTGTCAGAGGACAACATGCGCTTATGAGATTATTCATAATTAATGTATGGTTTATATGAGGTGCTATTTTTGCCTTTCTATACTTGACCATACCCTGTATTTAGCTAAATACTGTGCATTTAAACTCCAGCATCACTGTAAATGTCACAAAGACATGAATCCCAATATTTCCTGTCAGTCAATTATAGGCCTACTGTATCTGGACAACTGATCAATTTGGTATAGGCCATTTCAGTTTATCTCTGTTCATCATGACCCTGATACAATTACAAGGATTTGATTTATCCATTACTGGTATTTCAACTTTGGTAGAGCAAAATCTTTATTTGTACCAAAAAAAATTATGATTAGTAAATATTCGAAAAAGTAGCATGTACATATCTGCCATGTGTCCTTCATACTTTCTGTAATCTACTTCAAAAGATACTGTGGAGAATTTGTAATCTTGTTGTGGGTCTGTGAATTTGCCATCCATGGTTTTGACAGAACAGGTGTGTGTATGTGCTGCTCCAGGTAGATGTCCCCCCCTGGGGATACCTTGTTCACTCAGTTCATTGTGTAGTTCAGATATTGAGTGGCTTTTAATAAAACTTCTTGAAACTTCAAGAAATAGATTGTTTTCCAGTTTTTTTTATTTTGTCAACCTAACCATTCAAAAATCGTCATATGATGCAAAGCATCATCCTCATTATCATCGTCGTCTTTTTTCATCGTCGTCAGTTTTTGCTTACTGAAAGTACTCTATCTTCTTGAAAAACTGGACTGCTGCCATAACATGTTGTTTTTTTTGGGGGGGGGGGGGGGGGTTGTACTAATGAACAATATACTAAAATAGTTTTTAAGTGAACTATCCCTTTAAACATAATTGTCCTTTGACATATTTTAGGGCGTTTCCACAAGTAGTTCTGAGCTATAGATCGAATCAGAGTTCGATTATTTGTTAAATTGTGTTTTCTTAATTTGGTCCAGGTGGTTTCACATTGCCTATCCTGGTATAGCCCTGTCTCCCCCCCAATCTACACCCATAAATTCGCTGCTACCCACATAATTTTCAACAGATATCAAGTTATGGTACTGTGTGCATGTCATCAAATGCTTGCAGTCAAACAATCAATACTGCACGCCTCTGGTTCTTTTCTGGTATTTGGTCCGGACTGCGTTCTCATCTGCAGTGAACCGCACCAAGGTACGAACGGAATCTGACTGAGACCAACCTTTTTGAGCGAACCACGGTGCGCTCGAGTGCGGATAGTGTTCACACCAGTCCAAACGAACCGAACCGCTCCAAACCAATTTGCTGTGAAAGCACACAGAGCCCAACATACACATAAAATATACACGGTAAGTTCTGATTTAATGATGTGATAATACTCATTAGATTTCCAGGAAATATAAAATGGTATGCGATATGTTATGTAGCTAGCTAGACATTTACATTTGTATTTTTAATTTCATAGCATCATTTACAGTACGCGCGTAATGACGACAAACCATCGTATCCAAGCGTTGTGCGTAATGTCCCATTGAGAAGAACAGCAAAAGATGGCGAGCTCAAACAATCCACGTAAATTTAGCGAGAAAATCGCTTTACATAATCAGAAACAGGCGGAGGAGACTGCGGCTTTCGAAGAAGTGATGAAAGACCTAAACATCACTAGAGCTGCACGGGTAAGTGCCTTGTTTTGTTGATTAATTACTGTATGCAGCTTGGCTAGTTAGCCAGTAACGTTAGCACGTTTTTATGACAAGTTGTTTTTAGCCAGTTGGCAGTGGCAAGCAAAAGTAGCCGATTGACTGCATTCGCAGTTAAATATCTGTATTCTGATAACCATTATAGATTGGGGCGTTATTTTGCAAACGTTTTAACCTAGCTAGCCAGCTAGTGTAGTGAACTGTCTTTGTTGATGTTTGCTAGGTATGGTGGGAAGCCAGGTAGGCTAGCTAACTAGGCTCTATAGTTAGCAAGCACCTGCTCATACATAGTCAAATTGCCATGCATCATAAACATCAAAAGGTTCAGAGTATCAAGCTAGATATCGATACTATCTAGCTAGCTAGCTCGTTACCATCTACAATTTGCAATAAACTGAGCATGCTTAGCTAGCACAGTTCGACTCACTCAGTCAAACTGGTGTGTATTTGACACTGACAAAACACCGCACTAGCTAGGAGGATACATCTAGCTAACGCCAATGTTGACAACGCAATGGAGTTACATCCACCATAGCTAGATCACCACAAGCCATTTTGACAGAATTCCCCAGTCAATTGTTTTCCCATGCATGTCAGGCAATGGGTTTGCATGTTTGCAAAGTACCAACCCTGCTTTGACAGTAGCTATAAAAAAAAAAATATCGCCTAGTCGGACGATTATTACTGTTCCAGCTGGCTGGTAGGCGTTATTGTAGGTAGGGAATGTTAAGTGTAGCGCAGATAATTTTCTACCAACCTTTAACTGGGATACTACCTCAATTCCCGACTTGGAAGACGTGTCTTCTAAACTTCCATGTCTAGTTGCAGGGGGTTCGTTTGAATTTAGAAAATGCTAAGACATATACACATTACCAGGCAAATATTTTTTTTCTATATTTACAATGTGCTGGCCTATGGCCTAAACCCTACTGCCGAACCATCCAATGATGGTATTTATAAATAAATTATCTGGGCTGCTGAAAGGACTGATCTTTATAATACACTAAACAAAAAATATAAACGCAACAAACAACAATTTTAAAAGTTTTTACTGAGTTACAGTTCATATAAGGAAATCGGTCAGTTGAAATAAATTCATTAGGCACTAATCTATGGATTTCGCATGACTGGGAATACAGATGTCTGTGACCTACAGATGCATATCTTAAAAAACAAGTTAGGGGTGTGATCAGAAAACCAGTCAGTATCTGGTGTGACCACCATTTGCCTCATGCAACATGACACATCTCCTTTGCATAGAGTTGATCAGGCTGTTGATTGTGGCCTGTGGAATGTTGTCCCACTCTTCAAGTAGCTGGATATTGGCGGGAACTGGAACACTCTGTTGTACACGTTGATCCAGACCATCCCAGACATGCTCAATAGGTGACATGTCTGGTGAGTATGCAGGCCATGGAAGAACTGGGACTTTTTCAGCTTCCAGGAATTGTGTACAGATCCTTGTGACATGGGGCCATGTATTATCATGCTGAAACGCGCAATCGCCTCAACAATGTGCCTCAGGATTTCGTCACGGTCTCTGTGTGCATTCAAATTGCCATCGATAAAATGTAATTGCGTTCATTGTCCGTAGCTTATGCCTGCCCATACCATGGGGCACATGTTCAGCTTCCCTGAGACGGTTTTTGACAGGTTGTGCAAACCCAAAGTTTCATCAGCTGTCCGGGTGGCTGGTCTGACGATCCCGCTTGTGAATAAGCCAGATGTGCAGGTCCTTGGCTGGTGTGGTAACACGTGGTCTGCGGTTGTGATGCCGGTTGGATGCAACATGTAAAGTGTTGGTCCTGTGAAGTTCTAGACAAACTGTCAAACAGTCTCAGGGAAGCTTATCTGCGTGCTCATCGTCCTCACCAGGGTCTTGACCTGACTGCAGTTTGGCGTCGAACCTGACTTCAGTGGGCAAATGTTCTAATTCGATGGCCACTGGCACACTGGAGAAGTGTGCTCTTCATGGATTAATCTTGGTTTGAACTATACCGGGTAGATGGCAGACAGCGTGTGTGGGCGAGCAGTTTGCTAACGTCAATGTTGTGAACAGAGGTCCCCATGGTGGCAGTTGGGTTATGGTTTGGGAAGGCATAAGCTACGGACAACGAACAAACGTGCATTTTAACGATGGCAATTTGAATGCACAGAGAGCGTGATGAGATCCCTGAGGCCCATTGTCATGCCATCATCTCCTGTTTCAGCAGGATAAGGCACGGCCCCATGTCGCAGGGATCTGTACACAATTCCTGGAAGCTGAGAATGTCCTAGTCCTTCCATGGCCTGCATACTCACCAGACATGTGGCCTCCCGAGTGGCGCAGAGGTCTACAGCGTCACTACAGACCTGGGTTTAATCCCAGGCTGTATCACAACCAACTGTGATCAGGAGTCCCATAGTGCGGCGCACAATTGGCCCAGGGTCGTCCGGGTTAGGGGAGGGTTTGGCCAGGCGGGCTTTACAAGTAGACCATCATTGTGAATACGAATTTGTTCTTAACTGTATTGCCTAGTTATATAAAGGTTGAAACATTGAGCATGTTTGGGATGCTGTGGATCGACGTGTATGACAGGGTGTTCCAGTTCCCGTAAATATCCAGCAATTTGGCACAGCCATTGAAGAGGAGTGGGACAACATTCCACAGGCCACAATCAACAGCTTGATCAACTCTCTGCGAAGGAGATGTGTCGCGCTGCATGAGGCAAATGGTGGTCACACCAGATACTGACTGGTTTTCTGATACACACCCATATCTTTTTATAAAGGGATATGTGACCAACAGATGCATATCTGTATTCCCAGTCATGTGAAATCCATAGATTAGGGCTTAATTAATTTCAATTGACTGATTTCCTTATGGATTGTAAAATCAGTAAAATCTTTGAAATTGTTGCATGCTAAGTTTTAGATTTTTGTTCAGTATGTGTGAGATATAAACTCAGCAAAAAAAGAAACTTCCCTTTTTCAGGACTCTGTCTTTCAAAGATAATTCGTAACAATCCAAATAACTTCACAGATCTTCATTGTAAAGGGTTTAAACACTGTTCCCCATGCTTGTTCAATGAACCATAAACAATTAATGAACATGCACCTTTGGAACAGTCGTTACGACACTAACAGTTTACAGATGGTAGGCAATTAACGTCACAGTTATGAAAACTTAGAACACTAGAGGCCTTTCTACTGACTCTGAAAAACACCAAAAGAAAGATGCCCAGTGTCCCTGCTCATCTGCGTGAACGTGCCTTAGGCATGCTGCAAGGAGGCAGGAGGACTGCAGATGTGGCCAGGGCAATAAATTGCAATGTCCGTAGTGTGAGACGCCTAAGACAGCGCTACAGGGAGACAGGACGGACAGCTGATTGTCCTCGCAGTGGCAGACCACGTGTAACAACACCTGCACGGGATCGGTACAGCCGAACATCACACCTGCGGGACAGGTACAGGATGGCAACAACAACTGCCCGAGTTACACCAGGAACGCACAATCCCTCCATCAGTGCTCAGACTGTCCGCAGTAAGCTGGACTGAGGGCTTGTAGGCCTGGAGTAATGCAGGTCCTCACCAGTCATCACTGGAAACAACGTCACCTATGTGCACAAACCCACCGTCGCTGGACTAGACAGGACTGGCAAAAAGTGCTCTTCGTGGTTTGTCTCACCAGGGGTGATGGTCGGATTCACGCTTATCGTCAAAGGAATGAGCGTTACACCGAGGCCTGTACCCCAAAGCGGGATGGATTTGGAGGTGGAGGGTCCGTCATGGTCTGGGGCGGTGTGCCACAGCATCATCGGACTGAGCTTGTTGTCATTGCAGGCAATCTCAACGCTGTGCATTACAGGGAAGACATCCTCCTCCCTCATGTGGTACCCTTCCTGCAGGCTCATCCTGACATGACCCTCCAGCATTACAATGCCACCAGCCATACTGCTCGTTCTGTGTGTGATTTTCTGCAAGACAGGAATGTCAGTGTTCTGCCATGGTCAGCGAAGAGCCCGGATCTCAATCCCAATAAGCACGTCTGGGACCTGTTGGATTGGAGGGTGAGGGCTGGGGCCATTCCCCCCCAGAAATGTCCGGGAACTTGCAGGTGCCTTGGTGGAAGAGTGGGGTAACATCTCACAGCAAGAACTGGCAAATCTGGTGCAGTCCATGAGGAGGAGATGCACTGCAGTACTTAATGCAGCTGATGGCCACACCAGATACTGACTGTTACTTTTGATTTTGACACCCCCCCCCCCCCCCCCCCTTGTTCAGGGACACATTATACCATTTCTGTTAGTCACATGTCTGTGGAACTTGTTCAGTTTGTCTCAGTTGTTGAAACTTGTTATGTACATACAAATATTTACACATGTTAAGTTTGCTGAAAATAAACGTAGTTGACAGTGAGAGGACGTTTCTTTTTTTGGTGAGTGTGTGTGTATATATATATATATACACACACAGAGACTGAGTGTACACAAAATTAACAACACCTTCCTAATATTGAGATGTCGAAAGCTGGAGCATTCTTGATTTTATTTGGATCCCCATTAGCCGACGCCAATGGTGAAAGCTAGTCTTACTGGGATCCGACACATAACGAAAAGTAATTACTGACAAAATACTCTACAATTTACATACAGTACATTTAAAAACATGTAATGTGCATGTGTGCATTTATCAGTTACACATACAGTCGTGGCCAAAAGTTTTGAGAATGACAAATATTAATTTTCAAAGTCTGCTGCTGTATGATGGCAATTTGCATATACTCCAGAATGTTATGAAGAGTGATCAGATTAATTGCAATTAATTGCAAAGTCCCTCTTTGCCATGCAAATTAACTGAATCGCCAAAAATCATTTCCACTGCATTTCAGCCCTGCCACAAAAGGACCAGCTGACATCATGTCAGTGATTCTCTCGTTAACACAGGTGTGAGTGTTGACGAGGACAAGGCTGGAGATCACTCTGTCGTGCTGATTGAGTTTGAATAACAGACTGGAAGCTTCAAAAGGAGGGTGGTGCTTGGAATCATTGTTCTTCCTCTGTCAATCATGTTTACCTGCAAGGAAACACGTGCTGTCATCATTGCTTTGCACAAAAAGGGCGTCACAGGCAAGGATATTGCTGCCAGTAAGATTGCACCTAAATCAACCATTTATTGGATCATCAAGAACTTCATGGAGAGCGGTTCAATTGTTGTAAAGAAGGCTTCAGGGCGCCCAAGAAAGTCCAGCAAGCGCCAGGACCATCTCCTAAAGTTGATTCAGCTGCGGGATCGGGGCACCACCAGTACAGAGCTTGCTCAGGAATGGCAGCAGGCAGGTGTGAGTGCATCTGCACGCACAGTGAGGCGAAGACTTTTGGAGGATGGCCTGGTGTCAAGAAGGGCAGCAAAGAAGCCACTTCTCTCCAGGAAAAACATCAGGGACAGGCTGATATTCTGCAAAAGGTACAGGGAATGGACTGCTAAGGACTGGGGTAAAGTCATTTTCTCTGATGAATCCCCTTTCTGATTGTTTGGGGCATCCGGAAAAAAAGCTTGTCCGGAGAAGACAAGGTGAGCCCTACCATCAGTCCTGTGTCATGTCAACAGTAAAGCATCCTGAGACCATTCATGTGTGGGGTTGCTTCTCAGCCAAGGGAGTGGGCTCACTCAAAATTTTGTCTAAGAACACAGCCATGAATAAAGAATGGTACCAACACATCCTCCGAGAGCAACTTCTCCCAACCATCCAGGAACAGTTTGGTGACGAACAATGCCTTTTCCAGCATGATGGAGCACCTTGCCATAAGGCAAAAGTGATAACTAAGTGGCTCGGGGAACAAAACATCGATATTTTGGGTCCATGGCCAGGAATCTCCCCAGGCCTTAATCCCATTGAACTTGTGGTCAATCCTCAAGAGGCGGGTGGACAAACACAAACCCATAAATTTGGACAAACTCCAAGCATTGATTATGCAAGAATGGGCTTCCCTCAGTCAGGATGTGGCCCAGAAGTTAATTGACAGCATGCCAGGGAGGATTGCAGAGGTCTTGGAAAAAGAAGGGTCAACACTGCAAATATTGACTCAACTTCTTGTAATTGTCAATAAAAGCCTTTGACACTTATGAAATGCTTGTAATTATACTTCAGTATTCCATAGTAACATCTGACAAAAATATCTAAAGACACTGAAGCCGCAAACTTTGTGGAAATTGAAAAATCTGAAAAATCTTTCTTTAACTGGTCTCCTCCCCTTAATCTATACGGATTGAAGTGGATTTAAAAAGTGACATAAATAACGGATCACAGCTTTTACCTAGTCAGTCTGTCATGAAAAGCAGGTGTTCATAATGTTTTGTACACAGTTCATGTATAAATATATACAGTACCAGTCAAAAGTTTGGACACACCTACTCATTCAAGGGTTTTTCTTTACATTTCTTCTACATTGTAGAATAATAGTGAAGACATCAACTATGAAATAAAACATATGGAAAAATGTCGGAACCAAGAAAGTGTTCAACAAATCTAAATATATTTGCCTTAATGACAGCTTTGCACACTCTTGGCATTCTCTCCACCAGCCTCACCTGAAATGCTTTTCCAACAGTCTTGAAGGAGTTCCCACATATGCTGATCACTTCTTGGCTGCTTTTCCTTCACTCTGCGGCACAACTCATCCCAAACCATCTCAATTGGGTTGTGGTCGGGTGATTGTGGAGGCCAGTTCATCTGATGCAACACTCCTTCTTGGTCAAATAGCCCTTACACAGCCTGGAGATGTGTTTGGTCATTGTCCTGTTGAAAAATGATTGTCCCACTAAGCCCAAACCAGATGGGATGGCGTATTGTTGCAGAATGCTGTGGTAGCCATGCTGGTTAAGTATGCCTTGAATTGTAAATTAATTACTGAGTGTTACCAGCAAAGCACCATCACACCTCCTCCTCCATGTTTCACGGTGGGAACCACACATGCTGAGATCATCCGTTCACCTACTCTGCATCTCACAAAGACACGGTGGTTGGAACCAAAAATCTAAAATTCGGACTCATCAGACCAAAGGACAGATTTCCACCGATCTATTGTCCATTGCTCATGTTTCTTGGCCCAAGCAAGTCTTTTCTTCTTATGGTGGCCTTTTTAGTTCGACCATGAAGGCCTGATTCACGCAGTCTCTTCTGAACAGTTGATGTTGATGTCTGTTGCTTGAACTCTGTGACACATTTTTTGGGGCTGTAATCTGAGGTTGGTAACTCTAATGAACGTATCCTCTGCAGCAGAGGGAACTTTGGGTCTTCCTTTCCTGTGGCGATCCTCATGAGAGCCAGTTTCATCATAGCGCTTGATGGTTTTTGCGACTGCACTTGAAGAAACTTTCAACGTTCTTGAAATGTTAAGTAATGACGGACTCTCGTTTCTCTGCTTATTTGAGCTGTTCTTGCCATAATATGGACTTGGTCTTTTACCAAATAGGGCTATCTTCTGTATACCACCCCTCCCTTGTCACAACACAACTGATTTGCTCAAACGCATTAAGAAGGACAGAAATTCCACAAATTAACTTTTAACAAGGCAAAGGGTGTGCAAAGCAGTCAAGGCAAAGGGTGGCTTCTTTGAAGAATCTCAAATATGATATATTTTGACTTATTTAATACTTTTTTGGTTACCTCGTGATTCCATGTGTTATTTCATAGTTTTGATGTCTTCCCTATTATTCAACAATGTAGAAAATAATAAAGAAAAACCCTTGAATGAGAAGGTGTCAAATAGTGCTTCATATCATGATGATACTCGTCTCGATCAATGAGAGAAGATTTGAAATAGACAAGATGGCGGCATACACATTTTCGGATTACTTCATGTAGTGAAACATTTATTTATTTTTAACTGAGCATTTTCTAAATTCAAACGAATCCCCTGCAACTAGACGTGGAAGTTTAGAAGACACTTTGTCTTCCAAGTCGGGAATTTGGTCAAATTCTCTGTGCTACGCTTAACTTTACCTACCTTATAACGCCTATCAGCCATCTGGAACAGTAATAGCAGTAGGACTAAGCTGTATTTTTAATAGCTGCTTTGACAGCACCTAAGAAACCCCCCTCCCCAGCACCTAATGTGTGTGTGTGTGCACGCTGAGGTTTGACAGATTTGCAAAGTTTGAACTTTGATGGCAGATACTGATAACATGGGATCAACTATCCTCTTGTAGACCTTTTAGTAATACGTGCAATGCAAATAATTGACTCGTTTTGGTTGGTTACTGGCAATCATTCTTGTCAGTTTTTTTTTTTTTTTTTTTTTTTTAAATCAGACTATGTCCATGTTAGTCTGTTTATTCATCCCCATAAAATCAGGCCTTTGTTTAATCCATCATTCATGCAATTCATTAAAGCAATTGGTGATCTTAAACATTTAGTAGTTATTGCCAGGTGTATGGTGGTGAACCTACCCGTTATGAATATCATAAAGGAATGGTTTAGGAGTACAGAATGGATTTATGTTGTGCTTTTACAACATTATTATTATTATTATTATTATTATATAAAAAAAAATTACAAATCTAATTGAAAAAAATAAACACCATTTGACAAATCCAAGTATCCATCATTACACAGCGATGTCTTTCCTTATGAGATTGACACCCTCCAGCTATTAGGTTTAGGCCTACGGACTTTGTCCACACATTGCACAAACTTGATACTGCCTCAAATCAATTAAGATATGAACAGTTTACGGGCCCATATTAACCTATGTCTTATCTCATCTGGCCTTTTAGATGTGGTCTATCTTTAGCACTGTGGAACGTTTTCTATCAATATTTTGTGTGTAATCTTTCATGTATCAGTTTACACATCCATTCATGCTTTCATACGATTTCACTTTGCACAGTTGCAGTTACAGAAGACCCAGTATTTGCAACTAGGGCAGAATCGTGGACAGTACTATGGAGGCTCACTGCCCAATGTCAATCAGATTGGAAATAGCAACATTGACCTGCCTTTTCAGGTGAGCTCACAGCTTCTCTATTAGTTGGTAAAATGTTGTTTTTAATTTGCGTGATACAACAATTAAATCTCACCTGAGGGAAATTTTATCTTTCAGAGCTTTCATGATAGGCTAAGAATCACCCTCGCGTTACCCTATATTGTTAACAAGAATCCAATTCAAGAGACTTCTCTAGTATTTTACAATTTTGAAGACTCGTCCTGCCTTATCAGTATTGATCCACTGCATTTGTCTGGAAAACCAAGTCTCAGAAGAAAGCTAAATTTGAGCATCAGACACTCTCACCCCATCTTGAAATGTTTAAAAAGATTCCCAAAAAACACATACAAGGAGCCTTTGTCATTGCTTTCTATATCATGGCTTTCCATTTATTTTAAACATTTTTGCTAACTTGAGTATGAGGGCCCATAGCTTGACCCATTTGAAATGAATACATTTGCACCATATTATATCAAGACATTTTAATTTAATTTTTTGTGTGTTTTCAAATGCCCAATTTTTTTCTTGTATTGTTGATTTTGCTAATTCTGTCCAGAATTCCGCTTTGGACACCAGTCGGTCGACCAGGCATCACGGGCTGGTGGACCGTGTTTACCGCGATCGGAACCGTATAACCTCGCCCCATCGCCGGCCCCTCTCTGTGGACAAACATGGCCGCCAGATATCTTTTGTCTGCACTCAGCTTATTTTGGACTAGAACAAAATGGTCTTTACAAAACTTTGACTTAATTAGTACTTGTTTTAAAACGGTGTGTCATTGTCAGATCATGCTTACAGTTAGACTTTGCAGTTCAGTAAATTAATGCTGATAGTTAACTTGACCATTCAATTATATAGGTTTAGGTTTGATTTTATATTTCACCACCATTTTCGTCCTTAACTGAGGTCCACATTGACAGCTGCCCCTATAGCTCCGTGTACCTCTCACCCCCACCGGATACCAGTTGGAGGAGGTAGGCCATTAATGTCCTCCTATTTAAAAAAATAAAAATTAAACGTGTTTTTAGTCATTTCATCTACATTCAGGAAAAACACAGTGCATGCAATGTCTTTGTAAATTGCAATTTTTCAAGTAGAAATGGCATGTTCAATTGAACTGAATTATATTTTTTACCCAGAGTCTGACATAGCATGCCAGATATGAGGTTGGGGAATAGGGGCCACAGAGACATTTTGTTGACCTTCCTTCGTTCTAATGCCACAGGACAAACTCTGACTCAGCACTACACCAGAACACCATGAACCCTGTGCCCCAGGATGTGTTTGCAGGGGGATCACAAGAGCTACAGCCTAAACGAGGTAATGGAGGATCCAGTTACATGGACAAGGAACAGCTTCTATTAATTCAGGCCTGATTCAATTTATTCCTGTATGAATCCACATGTCCACGAAAGGATAAGCCACTGTAAAATCGTCTGGATAATTTATGACATGAAGGTGTTGTGTTCCACTAACAGTTTTTGTCCATGTTGGAGCAGCTATTCTCTTTCGGTGAAGCGATCACATTTTGATTTGTGTTCAACCAACCACTGCTTACTGATGAGGGAAAGATTGTTGTAGTATTTTGAATTATATTGTGCTATACAGAGTCATTTTCTTGAATGGAACTTATCTTCTCTGGGAATGGTCTCAATTGAAATTCCTGAAGATGACGTGTGAAAATAGAGCTATACTATGGTCTTCTGAAAACTGGATGTATCTAGCTACCTGTCATGGACATCTACCGGTTGTTTTTACTGTCCCCAAAACCATTATGCAGTTTCATTTCACTACAGGAAGAATGCTACACTGAAAATACTGCAATGTGGGTTGATTTGAATTGAGCTTAGTACCTTCAATTGTCATTTATTTGACTCTGCCCCCATTTAGTGCTGCTGCTTACAGTGCCTGGGACTGAGGAGTCTGAATCAGATGCAGACAAGGATACACAATGGGATAACAAAAAGGTAAAGGAGCGAACATGTAGCCTTCTTGTATCAGTGCTTGCTCACCATTTTAGGGCATTTTTTTCAAATGTTTTTTTTACTGAGTGTACTTTCCCTCTAGAATGACTCATCAAGAACCAAGTCCTGCGAAGTCCCTGGGATCAAGTGAGTAATTGTTGCACCATTCATCTGAATATGGTACTCCGGCAGGACCATACCATGTAGAAAGGTGCTTTGTGAGAAAGAGCTGCCCAGGGCTTGAATTATGTGACTCGGTGAAGAGAACATGTCTGTGTGTGAGAGGACCTATGACACCATATGACTAGCAACTGTTATTTCAACACACAACAACAACGAGAAATGTCATCATTCATAAAAACCAACAAATAAAAGTAATTTTATAATGGATTTTCTTTTGCCTAGTGCTGTTTTAGGAAATATGTATACCTTTTCTTTCTCCCCTCTAGTATATTTCCATCACCAGATCAGGAAGTGAACACGTCATTGATCCCGGCCACGCTCAATACGGGAGGCTCCCTGCCTGATCTGACCAACATCCAGTTCCCCCCACCGCTGCCCACTCCGCTGGATCCAGACGACACTGTGGCGTTTCCTTCCCTTAGCTCATCCAACAGCACAGGCAACCTGACCACCAACCTCACCCACCTCGGCATCAGTGCTGCCAGCCACGGTAAGTCATCGATGGCAAAATGAATCTGGCAAATTTGAAAGGTTTATGATATTCAGATAAAAATGTAACCAAGGATACTCTACGGATTTTCATAAAAGCACCAAGCAAGTTCTGTAACCACCTGGTATGGCATCTGACTGTAAGGCACTACAGAGGGTAGTGCGTATGGCCCAGTACATCACTGGGGCCAAGCTTCCTGACATCCAGGACCTCTATACCAGGCGGTGTCAGAGGAAGATCCTAAAAATTGTCAAAGACTCCAGTCACCCAAGTCATAGACTGTTCTCTCTGCTACTGCACGGCAAGCGGTACCGGAGTGCCAAGTCTAGGACCAAACGGCTCCTTAACAGCTTCTACCCCCAAGCCATAAGATTGCTGAACAATTAATCAAATGGACACCTGGACTATTAGCATTGACACCCCTCCCCCCTTTGTTTTTACACTGCTGCTACTCGCTGTTTATTATCTATGGATAGTCACTTTACAAATTACCTCGACTATCCTCTACACCCGCACATTGACTATGTACCGGTACCCCCTGTATATAGCCTCGTTATTTTTTTTTCACTTTAGTTTATTTAGTAGATCATTTCTTAGCTCTATTTCTCGTTCTGCATTGTTGGTTAAGGGCTTGTAAGTAAGCATTTCACGGTAAGATTTACACCTGTTGTATATGGCGTATGTGACAAATATAATTTGATTTGTTAGGGAGTATTTCTGTTTTGCCAAGCTAATCCATCCAAGTGACAGGTTTGGCATATCAAGAAGCTGCTTAAACAGCATGATCATTACACAGGTGCACCTTGTGCTGGAGACAATAAATGTGCAGTTTTGTCACACAACACAATGCCACAGATGTCTCAAGTTTTGAGGGAGCGTGCAATTGGCATGCTGACTGCAGGAATGTCCACCAGAGCTGTTTCCAGATAAGCCACCTCCAACATCGTTTTAGAGAATATTGCTGTATGTCCAACCGGCCTCATAACCACAGACCACGTGTAACTCAGTAAAATATTATAAATTATTGCATGTAGTGTATTTGAGGAAGAACCATTCATTCAATCCTGAAAAGATTTCACAGAATGATTATGCATCAAGTTACAGAAACGGCATTTTCCAAGCTTAGGAAAGCTAGATGGGTGGGTACTTTATTACATAGTGATTGGCATATGTAGACGATTGCCAAAGTCAGATAAACATACAGCACAATTCACTAGAAAATATGTTCAATGTAGTTGTGAAAAATGTTACGTAGCATTGCAGAAATGTTACGTTGCACAGCAATGCCCAGAATGAATTTTGCTGTACTTCAGAGAAGTCACTTGTGCCTGTCCTGTTGTGTCTTGGCAGGGATCACTACCACCTCTCAGCCTACCATGACTGTGGCGGCCCAGCGTAGGCAGCCCACCCTGATCCCCCTAACCCTCAACGCAGACCCCCAGCCACAGCAGTCCCCGCAGCAGCTCTCCCCCACGCTGTCGCCTCCTCTCAACATCCAGGTGAGTAGACTCAACGTGACCATGCTATCCAATCCCTGGACAGCAGGGCTAAGCATTATTACATAGACAAAAATCTAAACGTTCCTTGTTGAATACAATTATATTTTAACTTTGCTCTACCGATTGTCCGTGGGGTTGGCTTTTATATAGGGCACATTTTATAATAGTGCTGGAGTTGGCTAAACATCTATGTAGACAGAAATTAAATTATAACTCAACCTTAACTTCAAAAGGAGAACTGGTGGAAGTATTTTTCTCTTAATGGCTAAATCCCAATTTGGAGGTGAGCAAGCACTTCCTGGCAGATGTAGTTTGGCCTTGTTTCCTGAAATGACTCGGCTAGCAAATATCCCTCAAGTAATTTAGTGCTTGCAATTGCTCAAAGAAGGCATTCGATCATAATGCTCCGAGTGTGAGCTACTTTCAAATAGAAAACAATAATCCTCCTCCGCCCATTGCGCCAGTCTCGACTGTTACCTGTTCTGACCATGACCTAAGAGAATCTTTATACAACATACTAAGCCTTTGTGCCACTGGGCAAAACCTAGATCCTCACAAGATATTCAGCCACTCTTGTAATACTGAGTGTACAAAACATTAAGGACACCTTCCGGATAAGGCTTGGAACCTAGGGCTGTGGCGGACATGAAATTTTGTCAACCGGTGATTGTCAATCAAATAACTGCCGGTCTCATGGTAATTGACCCTTAATTAACATAAACACATTTAGCATCTCCTGGCTTCTACGCATAGCCTACTAGCCACTGGTGTAGACCTTGGAACATGTACATTTTTAAAAGTCTATTAAATCCATGTAATAAGCCTACAACTTCACAATAATTGTTTTATTTTTTTTAGACAGGTCTAAAGAAGCACGATATGAAGAAAATATAGTATATTTCAGAAGAACATAATCGAATACTCTGAGTTGTCCTTATGTTAGGCCCTGATCTGGCTATGCCATATAGCTGTGGGCTACACTAGTTTAATTAGCAGACAAGATTTGCTTAGAATTCCGTGGCATTATTTTATAGTATGAAGAATACAATTGAACATAGCTGAATTAAATAGAAAATATTATTATCTCTAAACGATTTGAGGGAGTGCGAACATGAGGCTATTCTGTGTTGAGCGGTTAACAAAAAAATTCCTACATTTGAAGTCGGAAGTTTACATACACTTAGGTTGGAGCCATTAAAACTAGTTTTTCAACCACTCCACAAATTTCTTGTTAAAACAAACTATAGATTTGGCAAGTCGGTTAGGACATCTACTTTGTGCATGACACAAGTAATTTTTCCAACAATTGTTTACAGACAGATTATTTCACTTATAATTCACTATATAACAAATCCAGGGGGTCTGAAGTTTACATACACTAAGTTGACTGTGCCTTTAAACCGCTTGGAAAATTCCAGAAAATGTCATGGCTTTAGAAGCTTCTGATAGGCTAATTGACATCATTTGAGTCAATTGGAGGTGTACCTGTGGATGTATTTCAAGGCCTACCTTCAAACTCAGTGCCTCTTTGCTGGACATCATGGGAAAATCAAAAGAAATCAGCCAAGACCTCAGAAAAAGAATTGTAGACCTCCACAAGTCTGGTTTATCCTTGGGAACAATTTCCAAACGCCTGAAGGTACCACGTTCATATGTACAAACAATAGTACGCAATTATAAACACAATGGGACCACGCAGCCGTCATACCGCTCAGGAAGGAAATGCGTTCTGTCTCCTAGAGATGAACGTGCTTTTGTGCGAAAAGTGCAAATCAATCCCAGAACAACAGCAAAGGACCTCGTGAAGATGTTGGAGGAAACGGGTACAAAAGTATCTATATCCACAGTAAAACGAGTCCTATATGGACATAACCTGAAAGGCCGCTCAGCAAGGAAGAAGCCACTGGTCCAAAACCGTTAAAAAGCCAGATTATGGTTTGCAACTGCACATGGGGACAGAGATCGTACTTTTTGGAGAAATGTCCTCTGGTCTGATGAAAGAAAAATAGAACTGTTTGGCCATAATAACCATTGTTGTGTTTGGAGGAAAAGGGGGGAGGCTTGCAAGCCGAAGAACACAATCCCAACCGTGAAGCACGGGGGTGGCAGCATCATGTTGTTGGGGTGCTTTGCTGCAGGAGGGACTGGTGCACTTGACAAAATAGATGGTGACATGAGGAAGGACAATTATGTGGATATATTGATGCAACATCTCAAGACATCAGTCAGGAAGTTTGAGCTTGGTCGCAAATGGACAATGACCCCAAGCATACTTCCAAAGTTGTGGCAAAATGGCTTAAGGACAACAAAGTCAAGGTATTGGAGTGGCCATCACAAACCCTGACCTCAATCCTATAGAAAATGTGTGGGCAGAACTGAAAAAGCGTGTGCGAGCAAGGAGGCCAACAAACCTGACTCAGTTACACCAGCTCTGTCATGAGGAATGGGCCAAAATTCACCCAACTTATTGTGGGAAGCTTGTGGAAGGCTACTGTGAACGTTTGACCCAAGTTAAACAATTTAATGGCAATGCTACCAAATACTAATTGAGTGTATGTAAACTTCTGACCCACTGGGAATGTGATGAAAGAAAGAAATCCTTCTCTCTACTATTATTCTGACATTTCACGTTCTTAAAACAGAGTGGTGATCCTAACTGACTTAAGACAGGGAAATTTCACGAGGATTAAATGTCAGGAATTGTGAAAAACTAAGTTAAAATGTATTTGGCTAAGGTGTATGAAAACTTCTGACTTCAACTGTATATGCTTAATTTAGTTATTTATGTAACTTTGGTTGTGATACAAATTTTGGGCTATATGTTTTGATTTTTAATACATTCTAAGGCTGCATGATTCAACTCTAAAAAGTCTTGTGAAAGGCATGAGCGCTGCTTTGTTTTTTTGCCCAGGCTGTACCCACTTCGTCAGTCTCTCATTCACAATTTGACAAGCACTTGATAATGCCTCGAATTTCCCGACTACATCCCCTTTGTGTGGCTGTAATGCCCCCTAAAAAAAACATGCCTTTTATGGCCGTTGTACCCTTGGGCTGAAATAATAATAATAATAATTATAATTATAATTATCTTCTCACAGCTGCATGCCGAAGCACCTCTCACTTACGTGGTTCTCCGTCACGTGATCGGGTCTATCTCACAGGCTACAAGTGAAGACAGACACATCAGGGACGCAACTGCACGAGTCCTTATCCAATTCCGAGGCGCATATTGAAGATATAGGAAGAACTGTCCACATTTACTTTTCGTCAGGCATCAAGATGAGTAGGCCCAACGAACGGCAAAAGCACTAGCATATGTAAATCTACTATCCCCCATAGTACAAAAGTTTACCTATTCTGTGCGAGAAATAAATATTACAAATATAGTCTGGGACAGTTCTGGGATGCAATAGATCCCAAATGAATACAACTAGCATCGAAAACCTGTTTTAAGCAATGATCCTGATGCAGCAGATGAAGGTTTCGCTTAAAATGTTGATACACTATTAGGCTATTTCTTCACATTGTAAGCACATCAACGAGCCCATGGCAGTAGGCTATAAGCGCGAATGTTCCATTAGCAGGAAAACACCATTCTCAAAAGTGACCATAAATGCCATTATGCATGTAATGCTTTTATTATAAAGGTGCATTTTTATGGTGAAAATGATCTCCCCCATGTGTGTGTATGCCAGTTAGGCTCTACACCCGTTCTAAAGCGGAGTAATGTGATTCATTTTAAGAGGTTATTTGGACACTTTAATGTGATACAAACCTTATCAAAACATATAGGCCTATGTACAAGAGGTGTGATTTGGAAAAGTTCAGAAAAAAAAAAAACATGCATGTTTCTTACCTTAAGCTGAGCATCATTCACAAGTGATGGGCTAATATTGTCACCATCACAATATTCTTGATTTAATCTTGTCTTTACATATATTATTTAGCATTTGTTTTGATTTAGAATGGACCATTATCATGCACCGTCTTGAAACGGGTAGCGGGAAAAAATATAGGATGCTTTTCCCGTGGTCCATTTTCATGCCAGCCTGGTAGGCTATACTCCTGTTGTAAAGATAAGCATTGTGCTTAATATTAGGGAAGTTGAGAAATAAATATAGTAGGCCTAGCCTATAGAAAGCTGATGGGATCCTCTTTTTAGTAGAGGCCATCCCTCTGTTTTCTCATGCAATTGCATAGCCTATAGAAATGTTGCGCAACATGAGCTCATGGCCTCTCATGAAGTGTTTGATTAGATTTTCAATTACATTTGCATTGATGTCAGAGTGATTAGAGGGACAATAGTGTTGAGTACCAGGCAGTTAGCACGTTTGGTAGGCTACTAATGACCATCAGCAGCATCAGAGCTTGGTGGTGATTACCATCAGAGGAATCAAATGATATTCATCAGTACAGAATCCCAGCTTCACTCCTATTTAAACCCTCCCAGTGGCAACAGTTATTGCAACTAGAACCCTGTAGTCGCCTAATCAAGCCTAATTACCGTGACTAAAAGGTAATGTGGAATTTGACTGCCATCATGACTAGTGACCGCCAGTGATGCGATAGTACGGTCACCGTAACAGCCCTAGTTTCACCCCCCCCCCCCCCCTGCCCTCAGAACAGCCTCAATTCATCGGGGCATAGACTCTACAAGGTGCTGAATGCGTTCCACAGGATGCTGGCCTGTGTTGACTACAATTCTTCCCACAGTTGTTGGCTGGATGTCCTTTGGGTTGGCTGGATGTCCTTTGGGTGGTGGACCATTCTTGATACACTCGGGAAACTGTTGTGTGGAAACACCCAGCAGTGTTGCAGTTCTTGACACAAACTACTACCATAACCCATTCAAAGGCACTTCAAATATTTTTCTTGCCTATTCACCCGCTGAATGGCACACATGCTCAATCCATGTCTCAATTGTCCCAAGACTTAATAACCCTTCTTTAACCTGTCTCCTTCCCTTCATCTACACAGATTTCTATTGGATTTGACAAGTGACATCAATAAGGGATTATAGCGTTCACCTGGTCAGTGTATATCATGGAAAGAGCCGGTTTCCTTTAATGTGTTGTACACTCAGTGTATATTGGAGGAAAATGTAAGCTCAGCAAAAGGTGATTCATATTTGCTTTATTTTTAAGTCTTCGTCTGGGTGCTATATACTGCATGAAGATATATAGTAGGTCATGTACAGGTAACTGCCAAAATAATGGAAACATGAGTAAATGAGGGAAGTATATTGAAAACAGGTGCGGTTCCTGAGTTATTTAAGCAATTAACATACAATCATGCTTAGGGTCATGTGTAAAAATGCTGGGAAGATTATTATATTTGGCTCCCATGGCTATGCCACCGTAGAATGATCAATCCTCCATTCACAGGGCACGAGTGGTCACTGAATAGTTTGATTAGCATTAAAACTATGTTAACCATGTGCCATGGCCGTCTGTCACCAGATTTCAACCCAATTGAACACTTATGGAAGATTCGGAGCGGCGCCTGAGACAGCGTTTTCCACCACCATCAACAAAACACCAAGTGATGGAATTTCTTGTGGAAGAATGGTGTCGCATCTCTCCAATAGAGTTCCAGACACTTGTAGAATCTATGCCATTGTGCATTGAAGCTGTTCTGGCTCGTGGTGGGCCAATGCCCTAAGACACTTTATGTTTGTGTTTCCTTTATTTTGGCAGTTACTTGTATGTTAAACCAGTTCGTTTTTACTAATACACTTTGGAAGACTGTCAAAAATGCCTAATTTTTTAGCGCAGTGTTTTCCACAAGCACACGGAGTAGCCCCTATAGAAAAAGTAGCCAGCCAGGATCCCCTGAAAAAATGTATCTCTAAGAGAAGAGAGAACGACATCCAGTGAAATAATTTTTGCAAGTGTTTGCAACTCTCTTTGTGAATTACAGTATGTCATTAATTCTAAAAAAAAGACTTGTTTAACAACTGACCCATAGAATTCTTCTTAAAGAATCTTGTAAGAGTCTGCTGACTTCCACATGCTTCCATTTTCTCAGCTATCTGCAATACAGGTAGGAGTGAATGAAGCAGGTGTTAATCATGGACTTGGCTACACAGAAAACAGTAGTAGACTACTCCATTGTAAACACTGATTAAATCAGTAGACCTATGCCGATTGTACAAATTATTATGAACACCTGCTCTTTCCATGACACAGACCAGGTGAATCCAGGTGAAAGCTATGATCCCTTATTGATGTAATTTGTTAAATCCACTTCAATCATTGTAGATGAAGGGGAGGAGACAGGTTAAAGTAGGATTTAAGGCTTGAGACATGGATTGTGTTTGTGTGCTATTGAAGGTGAATGGGCAAGAGTTAAACAGTTTCCCATGTATCAAGAATGGTCCACCACCCAAAGGGCATCCAGATAACTTGACACATGGGCCAGCATCCCTGTGGAACGCTTTTGACGCCTTGTAGTCAGTCCATGCCCCGACAAATTGAGGCTGTTCTGAGGAACGGTGTTCCTAATGTTTTGTACACTCCGTGTATAACTACATTGTATGATTTATGCATGACAAGGATATGAGATTGACTTTATTCAGTCAGTGCGACACAATTGCGAATGATAGAAAGTAGCCTTGTTTAATTTAAAGCTGCAGTATGTAACTTTTTGGGCGACCTGACCAAATTCACATAGAAATGTAAGTTATAAAACTGTCATTCTCATTGAAAGCAAGTCTAAGAAGTGGTAGATATTTTCTATGTGCGCTATTTCTGTGCATCCCGTTTTTAAGTTTCGTTTTTGCGTCTTTCGTTTTTTTACACCAGTGTCAAAACAGCTGAAAATATAATATTTTTGGTTATGGAAAATATATTTCACAACGGTTTAGATGGTACAATAATTCTCTGCGCTATACTTGCTTTTTTTGTCACACATAAGGTGAACTATTAGCATTTTTGCAACCATGAAATGGGGGAGTGATTTCTGCTTAGTGCACCTTTTTTAAGTGGAAAAAGTACGCGGCTGAAAATGTGTGTGTATAGCCGGCGTTAGTGGAAAACACTGCTAACAAAGAGCGGTGCATTAGTTACCTAACTGTAAATAAGTTAATTGTTTCACCTGTTAGTTAGCTAGCTTACTAAAATGAATTGCATTTTAATTTATCAACTGCTCCTACACTATTTTGCTAAATACTGTAACCCTGTCCTAACACTCAGATACCTTGTTTTCATTGTTTCAACCCAAAATCTTGGCCTCTTTAGCCTGGTAAAGTTGTTTTTGTTTTTCTGTATCATTTATCAGGCAGTGGCGATGGAGGCCTTGACTCTGGAGCAGCAGCTATCCCAGTATGCTTTCTTTAGCCAGCTGACAGTGCAGGCCCAGGCTCAAGTGCTCAATGACCTGCAGCAGCAGGCCCTGCCCCAGGGCATCAGGCTGATCACCCTGGCCACCACCACTGCCCCAACAGCCACCCAGTCCTCCCCGGACAGCCAGATCCAGACGCCCGCAAGCATCAACGTCAACTCGGTGAGTCAAACACTCTGTAGAAAGAGGACACCTGACAGGGGGGGAGTGTGACCTGGCAAGTTCCAAGAAAAATAGTGTTGTAGTCCTTGTTTCATTAAATGTTCTAAAGACTTCATGAACATCTCAGTGCAGACGCCTCTTGCACTGAGATGCAGTGCCTTAGACCGCTGCGACACTCAGGAGCCCTTATAGCCGCTTAACATAAATTAGTTTTATTTTGGAGGACAACAGGTAGAAGAATGACTTAAGATCTGTGAAATTTCTTTACCCAAGTTTCTTCTGTTGAATTGAGTTTCCTGCTTGTCAGTACCTTGACTGTTGATAACTTGACTTCCTTACTCATACCCAGTGAAATTCTAGCTTCTACAAAGTTTGGTTCACTTCAGCAATGGCTGATTTGCTTTTAGTTTTTGTGTTTTTTCATTGGGAGTGAACTGGTCTGTGGATAGATGGTGTAGTAGTTGCTTAAGACTGAGCCCACCCCAGACTGTCCTTGGGACCTTCTCTGTGTGCTCTTGCTAGTGTTTAGAAGTTCTGCACCGGTTAACACTCTTCCCTCCAACAGTACCGCAATCAGACAGGCTCTCCGGCCAATCAGTCTCCAACCTCCCCAGTCTCCAATCAAGGCTTCTCCCCGGGCTTCTCCCCTGGCGGCTCGCCTCAAGTAAGGGCGAAACCACCAAGCTGCCTTGTTGGGGGAGGGTTTTTTGCCTGGAATTGGCTGTAAATGGTCCAGCTGCTACTCATCCCAGCCTCTCGCTCCCATCCATGGTGTCAGCAATCCCACCCCCATTTCCTCTCCTCCAGACCACTGCTCGATGTCTGCTTATCATATTGGCTCAGGTCTTTGAGTGTTGTCGCATAGCAGCTTTTTGTGTTTTTGCTTGAACCAAATGTACACAACATGGCGAAAAGTATGTGGACACCACTTCAAATTAGTGGATTCGGGCTATTTCAGCCACATCCGTTGCTGACAAGTGTATAATATTGAGCACACCGCCATGCAATCTCCATAGACAAACATTGGAAATAGAATGGCCTTACTGAAGAGCTCAGTGACATTCAACGTGGCACCGTCATAGGATCCCACCTTTCCAACAAGTCAGTTCATCAAAATTCTACCCTGCTAGAGCTGCCCCGGTCAACTGTAAGTGCTTTTATTGTGAAGTGGAAACGTCTAGGAGCAACAACTGCTCAGCTGTCACGCTTTACCATCTGCCAGTCCGACGGACAAATCTGGGTTTCGCAGATGCCATGAGAACGCTACCTCCCCGAATGCATAGTGCCAACTGTAAAGTTTGGCGGAGGAGGAATAATGGTCTGTGGCTGTTTTTAATTGTTCGGGCTAAGCCCCTTAGTTCCAGTGAAGGGAAATCTTAACGCTACAGCAAACAGTGACATTCTGTGCTTCAAAATTTGTGGCAACAGTTTGGGGAAGGCCCTTTCCTGTTTCAGCATGACAATGCCCCCGTGCACAAAGCCAGGTCCATACAGAAATGGTTTGTTGAGATCGGTGTGGAACAACTTGACTGGCTTGCACAGAGCCCTGACTTCAACCCCATCGAACACCTTTGGGATGAATTGGAACGCCGACTGCGAGCCAGGCCTAATCGCCCAACATCAGTGCCCGACCTCACTACTGATCTTGTGGCTGAATGGAAGCAAGTCCCCACATCAATGTTCCAACATCTAGTGGAAATCCTTCCCAGAAGAGTGGAGGCTGTTATAGCGGCAAAGGGGGGGACCAACACCATATTAATACCCATGATTTTGGAAGGAGATGTTCGACGAACAGCTGTGCACATACTTTTAGCCATGTAGTGTATGTCCGGTGAATATGTAGCACCTACCTGGAACCTTAATTATGATTCTTTTTAGTTTTGGATAGTCCAACAACTGTTTGTAGCAGCTTTGGTTGTCTCCTGTTGACATTATTCATTTTTTGGGAAATATCCTGTTAACAAGGCTGTTTCAGGTGTTAGACATGGGTTTAACTCTTTCTATACTGAACAAAAATATAAACGCAACATGTAAAGTGTTGGTCCCATGTTTCATGAGCTGAAATAAGATGCCAGATATGTTCCATATGCACAAAAAGCTTTTCTCTCAAATGTTGTGCACAAATTTGTTTATATCCCTGTTAGTGTGCAATTCTCCTTTGCCAAGATGATCCATCTACCTGACAGGTGTGGCATATCAAGAAGCTGATTAAACAGCATGATCATTTCACAGGTGCACCTTGTGCTGGGGACAAAAGGCCAATCCAAAATGTGCAGTTTTGTCACACAACACAATGCCACAGATGTCTCAAGTTTTGAGGGAGCGTGCAATTGGCATGCTGACTGCAGGAATGTCCACCAGAGCTGTTGCCAGAGCATTTAATGTTCATTTCTCTACCATAAGCCGCCTCCAACGTCATTTTAGAGAATTTGGCAGTACGTTCAACCGGCCTCACAACTACAGACCACGTGTAACCATGCTAGCCCAGGACCGCCACATCCGGCTTCTTCACCTGTGGGATTATCTGAGACCAGACACCAAGATAGCTGATAAAACAGAGGAGTATTTCTGTCTGTAATGAAGTCCCTTTGTGGGGAGAAACTCATTCTGATTGTCTGGGCCTGGCTCCCCAGTGGGTGGGCCTATACTCTCCCAGGCCCACAGCCATGTGAAATCTATTATATTAGTGCTTGATTGATTTATTTCAATTGACTGATTTCCTTATGAACTGTAACTCAGTAAAATAGTTAATAGTTGCATATTGCGTTTATATTTTTGTTCTGTTTGCTGATCCTACCTTTACATATATTACAGCTGGCTACAGTAATGTGATCTTCCTTGGGAAAGTAGCTGTATATACTGTATGTTCCACTTATTGTTGTTTTTAAAATTTCTGAATTCCAAAATTTGTTTTGTTATATTGCCAAACTTTGGCAAGTAATTATACTTAAAAAGTGGATACGTCACGACATTTGTCAAATGTAAGTATTACTGGCACAAGTCAGTTTTAAAGGCATGAAACCGTGTTACAGTTGCTAGCAGAGAGAAGCTGCAGAAGCTAATTAACTTCACCCCGAAGTTAGCCAAGCTAGCTAGCTAGTAAAAGTCACTTGCATTTATTTGCTCCAGCACTGTTTTGCTAGCTCATCCCTCTAAAAATGACAAGATGGCTCATTCTGCAGTTATATTGTGACATTTCTCTTTTCTAAACAAGGCCTATTGGTCTTGATTTTTATAATGTTATTGTTCAGCTGTATCAAATCTTACTGCTGAAACATTTATGTGGATGTGGCTCTTATGAATCATGCATTCTATGGTTCATTTTTTAAAACATGGTCTGAATAGGCATAATAAAGTGTTATCAGATGCTAGTGTCTGTGCAGTCATGAACAGCCATTTGCTAACGGTGCTTGAATTGACTAGCTTGTGGATTGCCTCATGCTTGTGCTTTTTTTGTGTTGTTTCATGACTACTGTTCCCTTATATCCCTCAGATACCCAAGAAGGCTGTACTGATTAGCTGTAGGCCTATTAGTTTACATTACCCATTTATTTTTACTCTAATCAGTGGTCAAATGTCTCTTTCAGCACATTCCGGTGGTGGGCAGTATATTTGGGGATTCGTTCTACGATCCGCAGCTAGCATCTCGGCAGACCAATGCTCTCTCCCACCAGGTGACTTAACCCACATCAAACTAGGACATGAATTTCACTGTCTATTTTCACTGCAACTCTTTCCCCCTAAATGTATCCATATTAGAAATTGTGCCTGATCTCTATATTCTATTACCTAACTTTACTTATTAAATGTGTACTTTTTCACTTGCCTAGCTCGAGCAGTTCAATATGATTGAAAACCCCATCAGCTCCAATAGCCTATACAGCCAGTGCTCCACCCTCAACTACACACAAGCAGCCATGATGGGCCTTACAGGGAGCAGCCTGCATGACTCCCAGCAGTTGGGCTACAGTAACCATGGCAACATCCCTAACATCATTCTCACAGGTACTGAGCAGCAGCTGAGCCAATTAGCGAGCCTGTCATGTAATTTAACTTAGTCTAGGCTCTGTACACACCTAATAAAGTGATTCATTCATCCTGGCTTGATTATAGTCAATTGTTTTATGAAGGTTGGCCAGTATGAGGAAAACATCTATTTTGTTTAAGTGAATTGTATTTAGTTTTTCTCTTGTTATAGATTCTTTGAGTGAAGACTGTTACTTAAATAATATTGGTAGTTATCTAGCAGCTGCTTTGATTTACAAATGTGAAATGTTTTCCCAAATGTTGCATTTTAGTCACAGGTGAGTCTCCACCCAGCCTCTCTAAGGAGTTAACCAACTCACTGGCTGGTGTTGGAGATGTCAGCTTCGACGCGGACTCTCCCTTCCCATTGGACGAGCTGAAGATCGACCCTCTCACACTGGATGGACTGCACATGCTCAATGACCCCGACATGGTTCTGGCTGACCCTGCCACTGAGGACACGTTCAGGATGGACAGGTTGTAATGCAGAATACTGGCTGTGGCCAACAAAAAAATAACCCTGGTAAGAAAGGGAAACGAGGCATGGTGGGGGTGAATCATCTCCCCAGTTTCATGGCCATTCAGCTATCTGATCTCACCCTCAAGTCCTTTCAAATAATATGCCATCAAAAACCATTGTAGAGAAGGACATGCAATGACTTGTTGGGTTTGGGAAGTGCATTGCTGTCATTTCCAATGAGATTGTTGCTAGCCTTCTGCGTTTTTATTTATATATATATATATATATATATACAGTTGAAGTCGGAAGTTTACATACACTTGGGTTGGAGTCATTAAAACTCGTTTTTCAACCACTCCACAAATTTCTTGTTAACAAACTATAGTTTTGGCAAGTCGGTTAGGACATCTACTTTGTGCATGACATAAGTAATTTTTCCAACAATTGTTTACAGACAGATTATTTCACTTATAATTCACTGTATCACAATTCCAGTGGGTCAGAAGTTTACAACACTAAGTTGACTGTGCCTTTAAACAGACGTCATGGCTTTAAAAGCTTCTGATAGGCTAATCAACATCATTTGAGTCAATTGGAGGTGTACCTGTGGATGTATTTCAAGGCCTACCTTCAAACTCAGTGCCTCTTGCTTGACATGATGGGAAATTTTTAAAAAAATCAGCCAAGACCTCAGAAATAAAATTGTAGACATCCACAAGTCTGGTTCATCCTTGGGAGTGATTTCCAAATGCCTGAAGGTACCACGTTCATCTGTACAAACAATAGTATGCAAGTATAAACACCATGGGACAATACAGCCGGCACACCACTCAGGAAGGAGACGCGTTCTATCTCCTAGAGATGAACGTACTTTGGTTCGAAAAGTGCAAATCAATCCCAGAACAACAGCAAAGGACCTTGTGAAGATGCTGGAGAAAACGGGTACAAAAGTATCTATATCCACAGTAAAACGAGTCCTATATCGACATAACCTGAAAGGCCGCTCAGCAAGGAAGAAGCCACTGCTCCAAAACCGCCATAAAAAAAAGCCAGATTATGGTTTGCAACTGCACATGGGGACAGAGATTGTACTTTTTGGAGAAATGTCCTCTGGTATGATGAGAGAAAAATAGAACTGTTTGGCCATAATGACCCTCGTTATGTGTGGAGGAAAAAGGGGGAGGCTTGCAAGCCGAAGAACACAATCCCAACCGTGAAGCACGGGGGTGGCAGCATCATGTTGTGGGGGTCCTTTGCTGCAGGAGGGACTGGTGCACTTCACAAAATAGATGGCATCATGAGGAGGACAATTATGTGGATATATTGAATCAACATCTCAAGACATCAGTCAGGAAGTTAAAGCTTGGTCGCAAATGGGTCTTCCAAATGGACAGTGACCCCAAGCATACTTCCAAAGTTGTGGCAAAATCACTTATGATAGCAAAGTCAAGATTTTGGAGTGGCCATCGCAAAGCCCTGACCTCAATCCTATAGAAAATGTGTGGGCAGAACTGAAAAAGCATGTGCGAGCAAGGAAGCCAACAAACCTGACTCGGTTACACCAGCTCTGTCAGGAGGAATTGGTCATAATTCACCCAACTTATTGTGGGAAGCTTGTGGAAGGCTACCCAAGCTTGTGGAAGGCTACCCGTTTGACCCAAGTTAAACAATTTAATGGCAATGCTACCGAATACTAATTGAGTGTATGTTAACTTCTGACCCACTGGGAATGTGATGAAAGAAATAAAAGCTGAAATAAATCATTCTCTCTACTATTATTCTGACATTTCACATTCTTAAATAAAGTGGTAATCCTAATTGACCTAAAACAGGGAATTTTTACTAGGATTAAATGTCAGGAATTGTGAAACTGATTTTAAATGTATTTGGCTAAGGTGTATGTAAACTTCTGACTTCAACTGTATGTATCTTATTACTTATATCCCACCGTGTCACAGTTGAACAGATTTGATCTCCTTTTGCTTTTATTACATTTTCATTTTTTTGTTTTTTACAACTACATTTTGTGACTTTGAAAAGCAAAAAGCCACTAGGAAGGTGCGCTGCACCGTACCTATCATGAATACTGTGTACAATATTATGTACAACATCCAAGTTATTTCTACCCTATAATTGAAATGGATTCTTTCCCTACCCACCATAACAGCTTTATACTTCACACTCAAAGCTTTATTTTTATTGACAACCGAATGTTAATATTTGCGTTTATGTATGTTGGATTGTTGTATATTGAAATATGTATTTATTGAAATATTTATTCATTTAGTTTTAATGTCTTTTTTTATTATGTTGCATTTCAAAATGTGTTTTGAGTTCGATACCAACATTGCTCTGTTGTGGTCATGTTGTACATACTGCACTGATGTTATTCATTTTGAACCTACAAACTGTATTTATTAAGCTACTCTGTTAACTTAAGGAGTACAAATCCTCCCCATATTTGCTCATAAGCTCTAATGAGTGCCAGTTGCTAAGACAGCTTGCTAGATAGAATTAGCTGGGGCCTCTTAAAATATAGCATAGGGTCTGCAGGTCTTTTTATCACTTACATAGGCCAGAAATTGTTGGGTTTTGTCTTGTGCCAACTCTGTTGTTTTTAAGTTTGTCATAATTAATGGGAAACATGCACAACAGATCCTTGCATTTAGCAGCTGATAAGGTTAAGCAAATGTGACAATGAAAACACTGTAGAGGCAAATTCCCAAAACAAGATGGCCATATTTTTCCTTTGCGTGTTGAAAATGGATATCCAGATTGAATGCCTCCTGAAAATCTGAAGGATACAAACTCCTCAGAAACCTATTGAACTTGTCACTGTGAGATCACCTGATTTTGCCTTACATATTGAGTGTTATACTGTTTAAGTCTTAACTAATGTGACAATGTATTTTCTTAACTTCTCGTAAGATTTTCTTGTATTTGAGAGGACTTTTAACTCCTAGTCAGTGACTATATTTGTTATATAGTGTAAAGTTCGACAAATCACTGTACTGTATTTTTTACTGGTACACTTTCTAGCCAAATTCTTGATGATTTTGTAAAAAAAAATCAACCGCTGGATTCAAATTTGTGATGGAGAGTGCAAATATGGGTAGGGTTTCTGCTTCTTTAAAGGGAAACTGACAAAAACGCACAATCATTTTGTGCTCCTTAACCCAGATTTTGGTAGAAAATTATATGAAACAATTCCAATATTACTTATATATTATATTTGGTTATTCCCTCCAGATTAGGGCTGGTAGAAAACAAGCTTCACATTCAGTTTTATGCACCCAGTGAAATTAGTCCCAAAAGACATGTAGAACTAAAGTGGGTAAAATTGACGAAGAGATTTTGTCCATACACCAATTTGTAGAGCTGAAATGCTTCTTGCTTTTTTATTTTACTCTATCTTTCCCCACAATTCATATTCAAACATTTTTGTTTTTGAAAACTAATATAGTGGTTGGAAGTAAGTCACTAGATTGGAAGTTGGTTAAATTGGACGCTCTATGGGCTGAGATCGTTTTCATACTCAAGTTGTTGTGTCAACTGTATTTGTTTGAAGAACACTATCAAATGTATTTTTCAGTTCACCTTTGAAATGTTGATCGCTGTGTGGGATTATGTTTCTAATGTACAATGTATTTGTGTGTGTGTGTGTGTGTATATACAGAAAATATAAATATGTTAATTTAATTTACCAATGTGGGAATAGGCATATTGCCCCAAATATAATGTACATATAACAAAAAAAGGAATTAAGTAAAAAGGAAACAGTTGGTTTACTTCATACCTCAAAGAAATATTGTTCTTGCAGACACTATTTTAAGGGTTCACGTTCATTTTATTCTTCATTGCCTGTTGACTTGTTTATTTATCACAGACTTTGGCTTTAATAAGATTTGTGATTCCTATGCAAATCAGAATAAAACATCTGACCATTGCATTAGAATAGGAAATACATATAGATGATACTGTGTGTGTGTGTGTGTGTGTGTGTGTATAATATATGTGTGTGTATATATATATATATATATATATATATCACACAAAAAACTTCACTTTGAGCCAAACTGCAATACGCATGTATGATACTTACAGTGCCATTCAGATTATCTGCAAACAAATGATCATTTTTCTTCGTCAAGACAATTTTGTACATCCTGTACTGTACATAGGCTATAGCTGAAACAAATCGACTGCATGACAAAAATGAAAGTGAACCTCAGAAAAAGGCCTTAATTTGCTAAGCAGGATGATTTAAATCATGCTCTACAATGTTAAACAGTGAAACGCCCAGTCAAAAAGGATGTATGTCAATTGTTCCTAATGATTCACTTAAACGGTTTACTTTTCAGAGGACTGTGTTACCTCCATTTCTGCATAATGCTAGCTCATTGCTGAAATAAGAATGTATTTGTGTAACATAGTCTTGGAATGTGTCTGTTTCACTGATTGACATGAACCAAAAGCATTTTCATTGAGTTCCTTTTCTCACCATCTACTTCTTATTCAGTTGAATTGGCTGTTACTTGCTTTAGCATCTAATTCATCACTGTAGCACCTCACTGTGTGTGAATCAAATTGGCAGTTGTTCCTATAATGCGAACCTATTGAAAATCCGTTTTCATAACACATCAGATGCCAAGTGATCTGTAGACTCTGTCTGAAGATTTCAGACCTCAAAGTTGTCTAATGTTGAGATTAATCTGTTTATAGAAAAGCGGGCTCATGAGTTTGTGAGAACTTCCGTCAAAGTCGGAATCGACTTTGAATATCCTGATCCAGAAAGAGTTATAGCCTAATCAAAAACAATGGCAACAAATCCTCCAACTCTAACCGGCTTCTTTGCAGGTAACTCAACTCATATCCTGAACTTGTAAATTCACATCCTTGTCACGTTCTCCTACAAGGATCACATCAACATGATATATGTGGATAAAAGCCCAATAGTTGATGTGATTATAGCATGTATGCTGTAATTAGTTTGATGCACTGGTACACTTCCTGTCATCAAATGACTGCCCCAATTACTGGGCTTCAAGTGTAAACTGAGAGCCAAAGACTGCAACCATGATGAAATAAGAGAGTACGCATTGTTTCCATTCATTTAAGACTGAAGCGTACCCTGAATATCTGGATCTACAGAACATAAGGCCAGGGGCATGGACTCATTTTGACGTAAGACCACTTTTGAAATATAGAAACTTCTGTTGATTTTGGAGTGAACTGACACTTTAATGATCTGGCAAGAGTAATAACAGTTTCACGAGCTACTTAAAAAATGGCACTTATACAGCTGCGATCAAATATATTGGCACCCTTGAACAATTCCATTTATTCTCATCAGCTGAAATTGAAGAAAACTGTTGGCGTTAACAAGTGTATTTGATTTATAACTGCACAGGATCAAGAAAATAAACATCCAAACTGAAATTAAGATTTATTACTTAAGTCAAAAATGGCCTGGACTAAATTATTTAAAATTCAAATTAGTTTGGTTGGAGGCAAGTGATTCTTGTTAAGGTTGTAATTTATCTCCACCTGTGGTAAGTTCCAGGTGACTCAGGGTAATAAAAAAAAATATATATTAAACATTCAACCAGTTTTTAAAAGAGAACAGAACATTCTGCTCCATTGTAAAGTGCAAGGGTGCCAATATATTCGACTGCAACTGTACTCCGTATTGGCAGTAAAACTTGACTTGACGGTCGAGAGCTTTCTGTCAGTTGCATGACATGGCTGATGTTATAAGTGGTCCCTATTGTTGATGCTGGTTTATTGCAAATGATTCAACGTTATCATGTTGACTTCAGCAATATGAACTATGGCTAGTTGGCTAACCTAAATTGAGGCATGTGCCATCATGACTGCCGAATCAAGTCTAAACATATCAGTTACTGTGACTGCATAAGACATATTTTAAGTAAGGTTTATGACAAGTTTTTATGTTGTATGTGTTGTTCTTATTCGGTTGCTTTTTCACTTTATTTGTGGCCACCTGCCTTGTGAATGTGAACAGTGACTGTTCTGTCAATGCTGACTGTTGTACCCTAGAAAGCAGATGATCTTCTTTTTTTTAAAGCCTGTAACAGTGTGGAAGCGTATTCCTTATTTTGTAATGCAAAACCAGAAAGGGCTTATTCCAACGCAGCTTGTTTTCCAATCATGTTAAAAAGGAATAGCACTCAATGTATATTTATTTGTCAATAGATATACCATACTGCTCTGCATATGCATGGGAAATGGCAATCAAATACGGTGATGTGGACTCCTGTTTTGACAGTAATTATTACAATACACTAACTGAAGTGAGCATGAAAGGCATTCAGCCTTGTGGGAATTGGTGAGCAGTATCTTGATTCTCACTAAGCTTACTGTCACTGCCAGAGTACCTGTCCCCATACATTCTCTCAACTAAAGGTGAATGAAAGGGATAATTATATTTTCTGTCCCATAATTTGAAATGGATTAATATGAATCTAAATAATTTCCTCCTGTAGAACAGTGCAGTTGACGTTGGGTACCCTAAAATGCCACTTTTGGCAAGTATTTCCAATTCATAATGTAAAGAAAATCTCTCATAGGAATTCCCTGGTCAGCTTTAAGTGGGTATCACATATTTAACTATTGTCCTGTAAGTCATATTCTGAGATGTATAGTAATTCTTTGTTTCTATGTTAAACTCCTTTTTATGTGATCCCTTTGTAAGATAAACTGAATGTGGGAGGCATTTTTTTCTCTGTACATAGTCTCGATTTTGCAGAATATAGAAATGAAAAATGTAATTTCACCAAGGTTTACTAAGTGTGGACATGCATGACGTTTGAACTATTCTATATTTTGTTGTCCTCGTTATGTTATTTATATTTTGTAATCTGTATTTCTGTATGTGTTTTTAAAAGATCATTTTGAATACCTGTGCATGTTTTGTGATTTTCAGTCCCAAACTTTTGATCAGTACTCAAAGCCGTTTCTCATGACTTCAGTTTCTGTCTAGTTAGTAGTGAGGAGAAAGTGTAAACCAGTTTTGACCTAAAGGTAAGTCCTATATATTCAGTATATGCTAAAGCAAAATAACAGTTGTGTGGTTCAACATTTTATTAATTGATCACATGCAATCTAATGCATAGCCCCCCCCCCCCCCTCAAAAAAAAAAAGTTTGTCCGCTCACAATGTAATACACATTTTCTGGCCACACCCTGATTATTCAAAACACACACAACTATCTTCACATTTCTATATTGTTGACAGAGTAGTAGTAGTAGTAGACATAAAGAAAAGTCCCCTGAGAACTGGAATTATTGGGGAGCAAATGTCACAGGAAAATGTTGTCATTGCTGGTGGTGACCAATATGGCAGCCTCCATTTTTTTGCTGAGTCACATCTCACAGGGTCCTTCTAAAAATTATTCAATATGGGCCCAATTCCGACCCGAGTTAAGCGTGCTTAAATGGAACGTAATTCCATGTTTATGCACTTTTCTCTATGCTTATTCTGACGAATTTAAGCATGAGAATAGCATGCTGTTCACCTGCTATTCGTTTTGGGTGGAGATCAAATAAATGATGGGTGTGTCAACAGACGCTGTATGCTGACCTTGACTTAATTCCCTAATCATTTTTCCACCTTTACATATGAGGAAATAATGAATAAGGTCTAGCGAACCTACCGGTTTCAAGTGGAAAAAGCATTACTTCATTTTTTCCGATAGAAAAAACACCATTCTCCATGCACTGTAATTTACAACTTGATAAGCGCTAGTTAAATGTGTAATCTGTTTGGATAAGGGAACTATAAATTACACTTGTTTTAGATATATTTTACCTTCCAATTGCTGAAGACAAATGTGAAACCAGTCATATGGCTTCATATCAACTTTCCCAAAGTAAAGATTATGAAAGGCCGTGCCATTATGCAGAATTTAAATTGTACAGCCTTTTAACTTGCATAGATGGGCACTCGGATGTCTTAATTATAGGCTACCATGACTTTCTGTTTCCTATTTCTATCATGTTAAATATTAGCCACTATCAGTATCGACCAGTTTACTGTTAGTTCCCTTCAGTTGGTATAGCATACATTATCATTCCATTTAATTACATCGTTTTGTTTACCTGTATTTGCTTCCTCTCTAAACGCTGCCATGGCCATGTGGTTGTTGCTGAGGATCATTAGTAACAGTTAGGCTAATTAAATCATTATGGAGCGGAGTGCAGACCAGGCATTAACCGTTTGAAGCCTACGCATGGCGTAATACTTGGCTGTCATCACACAGTACCATGGTTAGTGCAGGCAACAGACGAGGGTATAGTCTACTATTGTACACTATTCTCCCTATTATAATTCTATGTACACTAATCTTCCAACATTACCATGGGTTAAATAACAATGTGGCAATTTTCTGAATGAATCAAACCACTGTTTTCTTTTCCGCGTAAAGGCTCTCCAAACCTGTTTTTATGATTCATAAATACTTTCCTAACCCTAAATAATCTACAAGATCAGAGTTTTTTGTTGAATCTACCAAATGGTGCTGAAACAGAGAATGATATGCATATATTTAGATGGCTTTCTTTCATTGATCCCTAATATTCAATATATTCTATTGAGTCTGTCAACAAAATTCTAGCTAAAAGTTACACCATATTTAAAGAGATGGCTTAAGATAAATGCACTGAAAACCCTATTGAATGAAAAGGGAAGCATGCCTGCAAAGCCCTTTACGTCCCTTCATAAGGTAAGTCTGAATACTAACTACTGAGAAGTGTGTAAAAGGCATAATTTCCTAAGTCCAAATTGGCCCTATATAGCCTTTAATCAAAAGTAGTGCACTATATAGGAGATAGGGTGCCATTACAGACACAACCATGCACTGTTCAGCTGGGAGCCATGCGTTCCAGAATGTGGGGGTGTAGATGGAATGTCCTCCCAGTCTTTGGGCAGATGTGTGTGCATGCTGTATTAGAACTGCAGCTGAACGGGTTGGACTTGGTATGAGTCAAAGTCCTCGAGGATTGTATCTAAAGGGAGAGGGAGAGATGATAAGTCGATATGGAATCCTTGCATGGCAATAGGCTTACCTACATGAGTCGTAAGTTAATTAAGACTCAAACTTCTCTCTCTAAAGCCTCAAACTAGTCGTATGTGTACCGAGAGGTCATTTAAATGCAGTCTACTGTATATACTGTATGCCTTCAAAGTATTCATACCCCTTGACTTATTCCACATTTTGTTTTTCAAAATGGATTAGATTTTTTTTCTCATCAAATTTAGTGAAAATGAAATACAGAAATATCTCACTTAAGTATTTACACCCTGTTGCTATGACACTACAAATTGAGCTCAGGTGCATCTAATTTCCATTGACCATCGTTGATGTCACTACAACTTGATTGGAGTCCACCCATGGCCAATTCAAGTGTTTTTGGACATGATTTCAAAAGAACCACACATCTATAAAAGGTCCCACAGTTGACCATGCATGTCAGAGCAGAAACTATACCATGAAGTCCAAGGAACTGTCGGTAGATCCCTGAGATGAGGCATGAATTGTGAAACAATTTCTAGTGTTAAGTTTCCAAAAACACAGTGGTCTCCATATGGAACTACCCAGACTGCCTAGAGCTGGCCATCTGACCAAACTCAGCAACTGGGCAAGAAGTACCTTGGTCAGGTAGGTGACCAAGAACCCAATGACAACTCTGACAGAACTACAGAGTTCCTTGGCTGAGATGGGAGAACCTGCCAGAAGGGAGCCAATCTGGGCTTTATGGGAGAGTGGCCAGACGGAAGCCACACATGACAGCATGCCTGGATCTTGCATAAAGGCACATGAAAGACCGATCATAATTCAAAAGATCCTGTGGTCTGATGAGACAAATTTATTTGGCCTGAATGCAAAGTGCCATGTCTGGAGAACCAGGCACAGCTCATCACCCATCTAACACCATCCCTACCGTGAAGCATGGTGGTGGCAGCATCATGCTATGGGGATGCCTTTCAACGGCAGGGACTGGGAGATTGGTAAGGATTGACGGAACAGTGAGTGGAGCGAAATACAGGCAAATCCTTAATGAGAACCCACTTCAGACAGTGGAGGCTCCTCATAGGAGGAAGAGGAGGACCATCCTCCTCACAGAATTTCATCAAAATAGTGAAACAAAGTTATCCTTTTTAGAAAAAAAGATACTAAATATATTCATGTGTGACAGAACTTCATATTATAGAGTGGCCTTTTATTGTCCCCAGCACAAGTGCACCTGTGTAATGATCATGCTGTTTCATCAGCTTCTTGATATGCCACACCTGTCAGGTGGATGGATTATCTTGGCAAAAATGCTTACTAACGGATGGAAACAAATTTGTGCACAAAAGTTGAGAAATAAACTTTTGGTTCATATGGAACATTTCTAGGATCTTTTATTTCAGTTCATGGGACAAACACTACATGTTGCATTTATATTTTTGTCCAGTATAGTACTGAAAACTTAAACTACAGCTAGCTAGCAAAAATTAAAGGGAAGCGAGAGCGAGAACTAGCTATCTTTCTGGTTGCAACACTCACTACCAAGTTAAAAACTGCCTCTGGAAGCAACGTCTGTCTAAGAACTGTTCGTCGGGAGCTTCATGAAATGGGTTTCCATGGCCGAGCAGCCGCACACAAGCCTAAGAACACCATAAGCAATGACAAGCGTCGGCTGGAGTAGTGTAAAGCTCGTCGCCATTGGATTCTGGAGCAGGGGAAATGCGTTCTCTGGAGTGATGAATCACGCTTCACCATCTGGCAGTCCGGCGGATGAATCTGGGAAAACGCTAACTGTAAAGTTTGATGGAGGAATAATGGTCTGGGGCTGTTTTTCATGGTTTGAGCCCCTTAGTTCCAGTGAAGGGAAATCTTAACGCTACAACATACATTGTATTCGATTCTGAGCTTCCAACTTTGTTGCGACAGTTTGGGGAAGGTCCTTTCCTGTTTCAGCATGCCCCCTTGTGCAAAGTGACGTCCATACAGAAATGATTTGGCGAGATCGGTGTGGAAGACAGCTGATGTGTTGTGAAGTCAAAAAGTGAGAGGTGGAGAGCGCGTAGATGTGAGAAGGAATTATTCAACGATCAAAGTGGTCAACTGTGTCAACTGTGTTTGCGTGGTCAGGGGTGTATTCATTCTGCCGATTCTTAAATGGAAAGAAACGGGGATAAACATCAGTGGTGTAAAGTACCACTTAAGTAGTTTTTGGGGGTATCTGTACTTCACTTTACTATTTATATTTTTGACAACTTTTACTTCACTACATTCCTAAAGAAAATTATGTACTTTTTACTCCATACATTTTCCCTGACACCCAAAAGTACTTGTTACTTTTTGAATGCTTAACAGGGCAGGAAAATTGTCCAATTCATTCACTTATCAAGAGAACATTCATGGTCATCCCTACTGCTTCTGATCTGGCAGACTCATTAAACACAAATGCTGTGTTTGTAAATTATGTTGGAGTGTTGGAGTGTGCCCCTGGCTATCCGTCAATAAAAAAAGGAAATTGTGCTGTCTGGTTTGCTTAATATAAGGAATCTTTTATTATTTATACTTTTACTGTTGAAACTTAAGTACATTTTAGCAATTCTATTTACTTTAGATACTTATGTATATTTAAAACCAAATACTTTTAGACTTTTACCTAAGTAGTAATTTACTGAGTGACTTTCACTTTTACTTGAGTCATTTCCTATTAAGGTATCTTTACTTTTACTCAAGTATGACAATTGAGTACTTTTTCCACCACTGATAACCATACCTGAATTTGTCCAATAGAAACTATCATTTGCAACTTTTGGACTAATGATTACACCCTAGATCAGCTAGATGCAGGCAAGATTGTGCAAGTCAGTATTGAAGTTGTCAATGTCTGTCACCTTGATTACTCAAATTTCTCTCCACCTGTGCACCTATGTTGTAAACTTGCATTCATAGGCTAGGTTGTAGCAACCTCATGATGGGTATAGGGAAAATCTGAGTATCATGTAGTAACCTAAACCTATCGACGTTACATTGAGCTGGGGGAATGGAATATGAATGACAGTCATCCAACATGCTGTAATAGAAATAAGGCCATGCTCATAAGAAAAATAATCATCCTCCCTCATCTTAAACGACGCCGACCGTCACAGAGTGCAAACAACCTTTGACCGCAAACAACCTCTGATTTTCAAGCATACAGCCAAAGCACCGCTGGAATGGCTTCAGAACAAGAATGTGAATGTCCTTGAGTGGCGCAGCCAAAGGCCAGACTTGAATCCCATTGAAAATATGTGGAAAGAATTGAAGGTTGCTGTTCACCGCCACTCCCCATCTGACTTAACGGAGCTTGAGAAAATCTGCAAGGAAGAACGGGAGCTGATACAGACATACCCAAGACGACTCAAAGCTGTAATCGCCGCCAAAGGTGCTTCTTTCTACAAAGTACTGACTCAGGGGTGTGAATACTTATGTAAATTAAATATTTCTGTAAAATACATCTACAAACATAATTTCACTTCGTCATTATGGGATATTGTGTGTAGATAGGGGAGGGGAAAAAATATATTTAATACATTATGAATTCAGGCTGTAACACAACAATATGTGGAATAAGTCAATGGGGTATGAGTACTTTCCGAAGGCACTGTAAATGCAGCCACAGTATCACTTAATGACAATGAGAATGGATAGAAGCAGGCATGAAACACAAGTAAATGTAGATCCTCTTTTGCCAGAGAGCAGTATCATCCATTTCTCAATACAGGAATTCTATTATCAGGATGCTGCAATGCAATACTTCTCTAATTGATTCCCTAAGGTCCCCATCCTCCTCTACTTCCTGCTTGTGAAAAGGGTATTCTAATAAGGGGGGTGGGGTTGTCAGTAGTGTGCTGCTCACCATTGCAGCGATAGCGTAGGTTAGCCCAGATTATGTTCTCCTGGGAGAAGCAGAAGACACCCAGTCTGCCTCCTCTCATGGTGGTGTCTATGATGATACCTGTGTCTGCCACTATCTGAGGACCCTCAAAGAAACGCACTCTGAACATGACACACACATGCATAGAGCGAGACCAGTTAGGAACACCAAAATATGACAAAGGTTGCGTTTACACAGGCAGTTCAATTCTGATCTTTTAACCAATCAAATCAGATCTTTTGCCAATAATTTTGCCAAAGATCAGAACTAGGCTGCCTGTGTTAATGCAGCCAAAGACCATCTCCAACCTGAATAGTTGTGTCACGACTGGACGATGTAACCTATTGTGGTAAAGAATACAATATGGATAGTATGATGATAAGAGAAAACATGCACTATAGTAATTTCATGTTGTTTAAGTTCAACAGTCACATATGTCAGTCCACACATAATGCCACAAATTGTAATTTAAAGGTCCAATGCAGCCGTTTTTACCTCAATATCAAATCATTTCTGGGTAACAATTAAATACCTTACTGTGATTGTTTTCTGTTAAAATTGTTTAAAAAATGAACAAAAATAGCTTCTTAGCAAGGAGCAATTTCTCAAACAAGAATTTAGCTAGGACTGTCTGGGAGTGGTTTGAGTGGGGAGGGGAAAACTGGACATTTGCTCTTATTGGCAGAGAGGTTTGGAACTTTCTTTCTTATTGGTCTATTAATTAATTGACCGCATGGTGATGTCACCATGGAAGGCCAAAACTCCCTCCCACTAAAACAGGCTAAAATTTCAGGCTGTCTTTTCAAAAAGCTTTGACACTAAAATGGTATTATTTACATTTTCACAGTATCATTCCAACCTCATAGTGTGGAACTATATATAAAATATAGGAAATCACATTTTTGATTGCACTGGGCCTTTAATGTATTATGAAAGGAGAAGGTCACGTCCTCGTTGGCAAACTGCACCAAAAGCCATCAGACGCCTACGAGGTGTGTCTGATAGCAGCGCACTACCTGATGTAGCCATCTTGGGGCCTGTGTTGCAAGAACCAGCGGTAGGAAGTCTTGTCCTTCCAGCCCACGTTGCGGACGTCTTTCCACAGCAGCTTCACCTGGTCACTGGTGTCCCCAGTGTGCCACAGGGAGTTGCGTAGATTCTCCCCTGGTCCCGTGTTGGACTTCACAGCCTAGTCGACAACACAATTGCACAGGCAGCACTGTTACAGAACTGCAGATCTCTTCCAATGTATCAATCTGGGAAGGTGTATTTATATTTCAACTCAAAATGTATCTATTCTCCGTTGAGCTGTTTTTAGTCCAGGGGTAGACTTAATATTAGGTAACTGGCCCTATGAGTATTACTTAGAAAGGGCTAGTTGTGTGTAGGTCAGTCTATTAATAGAGTAGTGGTATGTTTGATGAATTTGTACAGATGTATATAGGATCTTAATTTGATCACCCTGTAGTTGGAGGAATTCAAGGTTTGAAAAGGCTTCTAGAGTTTGTAATTTCCATTTAACATTTTAGACTTGATTTGCCCTAACAAAAAATGTAAAGTCACAAAAATGTCCATTAATTATAATAAAAAATGAATAAATATTTTCTGGGTAACAATTAAGTACCTTGCGGTGGTTGTTTTAAATTAAAACGGTCAAAAAGAAGGAAAGAAAATGCTTCTCAACAAAGAGCAATTTCTCAAGCAAGAATTTTGCTAGGACTGTCTGGGAGTGATTTGAGTGGGGAGGGGAAAACTGAAAATTTGCTATAATTGTAATAGAAAAAACAGAAAAATACTATATATTAAAACGTTGTGTTTATTGTACGTCTGATTAAATCACCATAGGAGCATATCAGAGTTGCAGATGTTCCTTCCCAATTATGTTGAACCAATGTGGAATAGACGTTGATTGACGTCTGTTCCCAGTGGCTTTTTCTTCTTCCATTAATTATAATCCACACAATAACTCAAATTTCCAGTTGCTGCAGGATTATTTTCCTGCCGTGAGAACATAAGTGACTTTTACTACATGACTAGATAATAGTCATTTAAGATGTGCATTTAGGATTTTTTTGTACCTTCAGTTGGATCCCTGGTTCTGCCACAGCTCTGAATGGATTGGCCTGCCAATAGATTTGCTCAACCTGTTTCCACATCACCACGTAGAAGGAGGAAGAGTCCTGGTAGCCAAAGATGAACCCTGCATAGTCGTCGTCCGTTACGGTATTCACATGGAACGTCCCTTCGAAGTCAACACCGTTGAACGCTGTGTAACCTTGAAGGAATGGCGTGAGTTTGGGTTAGGATGCGTTTGAGAACGTCATGTACAACTCGGTTTATTGAATGAATCCGACTTGAGACAGTGTGATTGTTGCTCTTACCAACAGCCAGTCCAGGGTCACTGTTCATAGTTTGGACGATCTCTCTTCCCTGTGGAAAGAGAAACAGAGAAGATTATAGAACTTAAGCAGTTAACATGTCTCTTCCCACTGGTGACACATTGGATGAATTAACGTTGTTTCCACCTCATTTCAACGAAATTACGTTGAACCAACGTGGAATAGACGTTGAACTGACGTCTATGCCCAGTAGGTTGGCATTGATTTGTATCTACTGTAACACCCTTGGACTTCTTGTATTAGATTTAATGCATGCATCAATACAGATGTAGGATCTTAATTTGATGACCCTTTTATTGCTGAGATTTTTCCTGCATAGCAGGAAATGCAAACTTGAAGTGTATTTGAGTTTTAAAAAGGCTTGTAACGTTTAGAATTACCACTTAGAAATTTTAGACTTGATTTGACCTAACAAAAATGTATCAACCCCTACAAAAATTGCTACAGGATTGTGTTCCTGTTATAGCAAACTGGCTGAAATTAAGATCCAACATCTGCATACACATACCTGATTGAGCACCACCCAGTTAGGGTCTATCTGTGCGTCTCCCTCTGGGTCCAGCACCACTGTCTGGTAGGCCCTGAAGTCTGTGAGAGTGACCTCGGCGTTCTCCGGGCACACATCGATGCTGTCAATGATGGTGTCGTTGTCAAAGTCGTTCTCACACACATTCCCAACACCATCACCTGTAACAAGGAGATTGACTCAACATGTGACTTTTAAGTCACTGGATAATATTATTGTCAACATTACACGGATATATTGGAGAACTTTTTGGAAACTAGACTGAAAAAGGGCTGAACTCACCGTCAGAGTCCTCCTGCAGAGGGTTGGGGATAAGGCGACAGTTGTCCGGTCCTGGGGGCAGAAGGTCAGGAATACCATCATCATCATCATCGTCGTCACACTCGTCCCCCAGACCGTCCTTGTCCGTGTCCAGCTGGGAGCTGTTGATGACCGCAGGGCAGTTGTCCTGAGAGTCCTGATGACCGTCACCATCACTGAGAATAGTAGAGAAAAACACAAGGAGACTATTTTATAATTATCCCCACTGTTGTGAGATTCTGAAAGTTGATGTGTCAAACCAAAGTCATTACATAACATATAAAATAAGTAATGGCGTACCAATAGATTGGAATGCCACACACAGGCCTACACTGGTTAAGGCAGGGAGGTAACAAGAAAGCTAGTAAAACTGCTATACCTGTCCTTATTGGTGTCACAAGGGTCTCCGATCAAATCGTTGTCCATATCCAACTGTATCAAACACAAAAAATATCACTCGAACATCGAGATAGGTTATCATTCTGGTACAACATGCAGTAATGACTAGGATTAATACAAGTACAGCTAAACATGGAAATCAGAAACCAGACCTGGTCAGGGTTTTGAACATAGGGGCAACTGTCACAAGCATCTCCGACTTTGTCCCCATCTCGATCCTTCTGGTTAGCATTGGGAACCCTTTTGCAGTTGTCCAGATTATTGGGGATTCCTAGAAGTAGGTAACAGTAGTTGACATGTCAATTGACATGAATGACCGCAATGGCAGAATTAGGCTTGTCACGGTCAAAAACTCTACATGCATACTTACTGTCGCCATCAATGTCTTCGTCACATTCATCACCCAGTCTATCAACATCAGTGTCTTTCTGGTCATTGTTTTTGATCATACGGCAGTTGTCACAGGCGTCTCCAAAGTCATCTTCGTCCACATTTCTTTGGTTGACATTTGGCACCAGCACACAGTTGTCCTACCAAAGAGGCATTAGAGCCTGTCTTTACACTAAGATACCAAATCAGTGTAAAGACCTGTCGTAAACATGACACAGCAAAACATCAGTTGCTGGAGAAAGAGATCAGTAACCTGTGTATTTAGGATTCCATCGCCATCTGCATCCTCATCACAGGCATCTCCTTTGCCATCCTTGTCTGCATCCTCTTGGCCAGAGTTGGGTACTGTTAGACAGTTATCCTAAAAGTATGTATATAAAGCATATGACAATGACTTAGTTTTTCCACTTTATTTTCCATTTGCGTTCAAAATAGTATAGTCGTGGACTTCCATAGCCTTTTCAAGGACATTCAAGTGTATTACCTTGGCACAGTTCCTCTCGGTGCATTCCAGTTTCTCATCAGGGAAGCCATCAATGTCAATATCAGAGGTGCAGAAGTAACCATTGCCAGCCCATCCCACCCCACACTGTGAATCAGGATAAAGTCAAAGTTATGGACCGTACTGTATTATATATGGAATGTCAATTCGCATTCAATTCCATTTCAGCTCCAGCAGCTGAATCAATAACGAGCCATCTGTATCCAAAAGAATGATTTAGACAACATGTATATAAGGAGCAGTATACATTTAGGCTGTATTAAAATTCATATTGATCCATTGCAACAGAATTGTATCGCATTACCTGACACTCTATTTTCCCATCTCGTTGGACAATGCACTCTCCGCTGGCATGGCAGGGGTTGGGCTGGCCATTACCACACGCTCTCTCATGCTTACAGCCCTTGCGTTGATCCCCCACATAGCCTGCCTTACAGGGGCCACACTTAAACGAGCCCTGACAACAACACGCACAACCACCACAGCAGACACTTAGTTTTCCCTCCCCTCAAAACCTCAGAGAGGAAAGACCTCTGGATTTCCTAATGAGATCTATATTTGAGTGGCATCGACTTTTAATGATACTTACAGGTGTGTTCAGACAGTTGGAATTTTCCATACAACCTCCATTCTTGGGTCCTTCGCACTCATTGATGTCCTTACAGACCTGGGTAGGATTCAAATACAAAAGAAAGCCCTAATGCATAAATCTTCCATCTTCAAGCAAAACCTTGCATGTTGCCAGCGAGTCGTTCCATGTAATTTCAGCAAGCCATGATACACACTATCTCAGATTGTTCTGAAATTCTTTCTGTAGTTAAAAACAGATAAGATTGGCATTCCTGAAACATTATTTTGTTGAATTGTAATTTTATCTCTGAAATGTTGCTAATTGAGTGCATCCAAATGGACCATTTTAATTTATAAGATTCTGTGTCCAATAATGTCCAATAAATATAGTTCCCAACATCCGCTTTGGACCAAACTTTTTCCTAACAGTAAGTTAGACATTAGGAATCCCCCAAAATGGTCAAAAGTCACCCACTGACCCTTTACACTCCATACCAAGCCCACCCCAACAACCAGTATACAGTATCAGTTGTCTGTTTGACAAGTAGTATTAAATTGCGTATTGCTTCTCCATACTATGTAATGTATTCCCTGTGAATCTGGTTATGTTTTTCCCCCTGTTCAGAGAAATTAGTAATTGAAGTCACTTGCATTATTTATCATAGAGTAATGGGAAAGTATCAGGTTTTACTACTGCACTGAACAAAAATATAAACGTGACATGTAAGGTGTGCTTCCCATGTTTCATGAGCTGAAATAAAAGATCCCAGAAATGTTCCATACGCACAAATAGGTTCTTTCTCTCAAATGTTGTGCACAAATGTATTTACATCCCTGTTAGTGAGCATTTCTCCTTTTCCAAGATAATCCATCCACCTGACAGGTGTTGCATATCAAGAAGCTGATTAAACAGCATGATCATTACACAGGTGCACCTTGTGCTGGGGACAATAAAAGGCCACTCTATAATGTGCAGTTTTGTCACACAACATAATGCCACAGATGTCTCAAGTTTTGAGGGAGCGTGCAATTTGCATGCTGACTGCAGGAATGTCCACCAGAGCTGTAGCCAGAGAATTGAATGTTCATTTCTCTACCATAAGTCACCTCCAATGTCGTTTTAGAGAATTTGGCTGTATGTCCAACCGGCCTCACAACCGCAGTGGCCATGTAACCACGCCAGCCCAGGAAATCAAAATCTGGATTCTTCACTTGCGGGATCGTCTGAGACCAGCCACACGGACAGCTGATGAAACTGTGAATTTCTGCTCAAACTGTCTGAAACCGCCTCAGTGAATCTGACCTGCGTGCTCATCGTAGTTACCAGGGTCTTGACTTGACTGCAGTTCGACTTCAGAACCAACTTCAGTGGGCAAATGCTCACCTGGCACGCTGGAGAAGTGTGCTCTTCATGGATTAATCCCGGTTTCAACTGTACTGGGCAGATGGCAGGACAGCGTGTATGGAGGTTTGCTAATGTCAACGTTGTGAACAGAGTGCCCCATGGTGGAGGTGGGGTTATGGTATGGGCAGGCATAAGCTACGGACAACGAACACAAGAGCATTTTATCGATGGCAATTTTTGAATGCACAGAGATACTGTGACGAGATCCTGAGGCCCATTGTCGTGCCATTCATCCGCCGCCATCACCTAATGTTTCAGCATGATAATGCACAGCTCCATGTCGCAAGGATCTGTACACAATTACTGGAAGCTGAAAATGTCCCAGTTTTTCCATGGTCTACATACTCACCAGACATGTCACCGATTGAGCATGTTTGGGATTCTCAGGATCGACGTGTACGACAGCGTGTTCCAGTTCCTGCCAATATCCAGCAACTTCACACACCCATTGAAGAGGAGTGGGACAATATTCCACAGGCCACAATCAACAGCCTGATCAACTTTATGCGAAGGAGATGTGTTGAAATTGTTGTATGTTGCGTTTTATATATTTTTTCAGTATAGATGCCACTGTTCCTGCTATACCGCCACACTTTTTTAATCCATTTTACAGGTCTCTTGTGTTTATTAAATAGATCACCCTCCCAAAAATATGCAACCTTGGGTAGAAAACCAATAGATTTGGCTCATGATGAAAATATATTGTGTGGTCACGATCACAATTCAAGCCAGTCCTACATGAAAGCAAATCATTTTTTTGTTCTTTTACACTTAATATTTGTCCACGAAATATCCCATTTGTGTGTGTGATTTATTACCTTAAAAAAGGGCTGGATTAGTTACTGTTAAACCATTCCTGGTGAACAAGCAGACCATTGGTTACATCAGTTCAATGTTATGGTCTCTAATGATCTTCAATAGTAAACGTCCAAAACACACACTTTATAGTATTTTGCAGTTGTAATGGTATTGGATTGCGTTGGGTTCAATGTTGAATGTCACTAATCACAATACATGTAGAAATGTTTCCTGATCATTTTGAAAAACAGGCTGCCATGCAATTCAGTATTTTATTAGGGTTGTCACAACATTTTAATCCCTAGCCAATTTCTCCATTATAGTTTTGGGCTTGTAGGAAAAGTCTTCATATGAGAATTGCATAGTTATATCCCTCTCAAAAAGCAGCCACTTGTTGGACTATTCAAGGAGAGTTGGGTTGAAGTATTAGGTTGCTATTAGTGCAAACTGGATTGCTTTAATAGAGGACTGGCTTGAATTGTGAGGATGACCACACACTTTTCGTAATGAGTCAAATCTATTGGTTTTCTACCCAAAGTTGCAAAGGAAATGTTGTGATCTATTTAATATACACAAGAGATCAGCAAAATTGATAAAATAATGTGGTGGTATAGCAGGAACAGAGGTATCTAGTGGTCAAAACCTGGTACTTTAACACTACTTTATGGTAAATAATGCAAGTGACTTCATTGACTAATTTCTCTGAACAGGGGAAAAAACCATCGCCAGATTCACAGCGAATACATTTACATAGTATGGAGAAGCAAAACTCCAAGCCACAGCTTCATACTACTTGTCAAACATAGAGAACTGATACTGTATACTGGTTGTTGGGGTGGGATTGGTGTGTGGGGAGGGGGGACCGTGGGTGGCTTTTGACCCCCCAAAAATTGATTCCTCTTACTCATTGGTAGGAAGAAGTTTAGTCCAAATCGGATGTTGAGTACTATTTTTATAAAATATCTGAATCCTATAAATTAAAATGGCCAATTTGGGTTCAATCAATTAGCTTCATTTTGCAGAGATCAAATTATATTTCAAGAAAATGTGTTTCAGAAATGCTAATTGTATCTGTTACTAATTAATGAAACGATTTCCGAACAATCTGAGATGGCGGGTGTCGAAATCCTCTTTGTTGTGCTCTTTGAAGTGGAAAGGCCCCAATGTCAAGCTCATAAGCTTCTTTGCTTGATTCAAAATTGCTACCTGTTTGTTGTTAGTGGCGTAGGAGAGGCCTATTCCCTGCACCCGGGGGCTGGTGTAGCCAGTGGGACAGGGGCCACAGCGGAACCCTGGAGAGGTGTTGATGCAGCGCACACCCATGTGGCAGGGCTTCAGGACACACTACACACACAGGAGGAGAGCGGAGAGAGGGCAGTAATATACATGTTCAATATTTGAATTGGGATTTGCCATTGAGATAATCTAACAGTTGATTTAAAGAGTGGCTGCCTTTTAAAAGCTACAAATCCATTTGAAAATGGCCTATGTGGCAGCGATATGAGCCAGAAACAGTTATTCTAGTGTCAATATTGACTACATGGTGTAAATAGGATAATTTTTAGGAATATCCGTGCATCACAACGGATAAATGAAGGTTGTGTTTTGATTTGATAGTGTCCATTTGCCCGCTAACATGGGGTGAACAGCTGCGGTGATTGCTGTTTATCCAATAGCATAGACAGTAAGACAGACCTACCCAGCAGCTCCGACTTTGTTTACATAAGAAAACATGTTTTTTTGCTTGAGAAATACTGCACCAAACACCTTAGTTAGATGTAAAATTGCACAACTGAAACATCCTCTGCAAAAACATCAAGATTAATTCCAGATTTCTTGAGTTATCTTAGAATTATTCTGGGGATTTTGAGGAAGTTAAATAGGCTTCCGCATTTACAGTGTGTCATGAGGGACAAACATCATTAACCAAACGTGGAATCGTCAGGAAACACACCGGCAAGACTGAAATCTAGTTTTTCAAATGAGCAACAGGAAAGCACACATGCCAATGCAGGTGTTCAGAGGCTCTTTAAAAACCAAACAATATACACAATAGTAACATGTACTGTGTAAATGATCGTATTTCAGTTTAGACCCACTACAGCAGGGTTTCCCCAGTGGCGGCGCGGGTGTTTTTATTTGGCCCCCCTGAGCAAAAACAAATAATTATGTTGTATTATTTGGGGGGAATTTTCATTGTTGGAGATAAAACACTGTAAAAACATCAGAAAATCAACTCAAAGTTGTTTTAATTTTGGAAATCTGTTCCCGAAATATTCCCACTCATAATAGAAAGACGTGATTGTATACAAATGTAAGCAAGGTTTGAAATTATTATGATTTAGTCAAATATTATATCTGTTTGGGCTTATGTTCCTGCCCCCCATCCATCCACTTAAAAAGAAAACAGCTCGCGGCTGATTCTAGTTCAGGGTTTCCCAATGTCAGTCCATGGGACCCGAAGGGGTGCACGTTTTGGTTTTTGCCCTAGCAAAACACT